>NC_091248.1:6267500-6892500 GCF_042477335.2 Ovis canadensis | reverse complement strand
GAAAGCCTCGTGGGAAAGACTCGAGGGAAAACCATAGATCCTTTGATCCACGCGGTGGACTGCGTGACACTGCTGCTACCGCTCTGGAGGAAAGCGCAAGTGCATGCCCGCATTCGAGACGAGGACTGACTCCCCTGGGGAGACTCCAGAAGTACCCCAAGATCCATGTCAGCACTGGAGAGGAATCCTCAGGTTCCGGCCCCGACTCCACACAAGGTCTTAGGCCCCGGCATCGACGGGAGAGGAATCCCCAGAGGCCCCCGAGGAACTCGCATGGGGACTGGCCTTTCCTGAGGCCACCAGAGCGGTTCCCTGAGGTCCCCGTAGTAAGTCGAGAGCACCTGCCGCAACTCGAGAAAATCCAGGAGGTTTTGCCCTCCAGGCGAGATGAGGCCCATTTCCGCTGAGGCTTCTCGAGGCCAATCACATCTAACCACTGGAACTTCCAAAGGGTCCTTCACACCTTTGCTGCAACTCAAGAAGTTCCCCGACATACCCGTCTCCACTCGAGAGGAAGCACGTGGGGTCCCGCACACATCCAGGGGAGCCCCGTTTCCGCCTCCTAGCTCGAGATGAGGGATCCTTTCCCTGTTTCGTAGGGAAAGAATTCCCGGCGTTCCCGTCGCATCTCAAGAGGAGGCGCTCTCCACAGGAAAGGCGAGAGGAACTCCAGGGTCGTGACACCATTCCAAGAGTCCCCCAGATGTGTCAGTCCATTCCAGAGGAACCTGTTTTCCCTGCACTGCCTTGACGTTCAAGCCGAGGATCGACTCCCACCACGTGTGCACGTGGGACAGCCCTGTGGGAAAGCCTCGTGGGAAAGCCTCGTGGGAAAGACTCGAGGGAAAACCATAGATCCTTTGATCCACGCGGCGGACTGCGTGACACTGCTGCTACCGCTCTGGAGGAAAGCGCAAGTGCATGCCCGCATTCGACGAGGACTGACTCCCCTGGGGAGACTCCAGAAGTACCCCAAGATCCATGTCAGCACTGTAGAGGAATCCTCAGGTTCCGGCCCCGACTCCACACATGGTCTTAGGCCCCGGCATCGACGGGAGAGGAATCCCGAGACACCCCCGAGGAACTCGCATGGGGACTGGCCTTTCCTGAGGCCACCAGAGCGGGTCCCTGAGGTCGCCGTCGTAAGTCGAGAGCACCTGCCGCAACTCGAGAAAATCCAGGAGGTTTTGCCCTCCAGGCGAGATGAGGCCCATTTCCGCTGAGGCTTCTCGAGGCCAATCACGTCTAACCACTGGAACTTCCAACGGGTCCTTCACACCCTTGCTGCAACTCAAGAAGTTCCCCGACATACCCGTCTCCACTCGAGAGGAAGCATGTGGTGTCCCGCACACATCCAGGGGAGCCCCTCTTCCGCCTCCTAGCTCGAGATGAGGGATCCTTTCCCTGTTTCGTAGGGAAAGAATTCCCGGCGTTCCCGTCGCATCTCAAGAGGAGGCGCTCTCCACAGGAAAGGCGAGAGGAACTCCAGGGTCATGCCACCATTCCAAGAGTCCCCCAGATGTGTCAGTCCATTCCAGAGGAACCTGTTTTCCCTGCACTGCCTTGATGTTCAAGCCGAGGATCGACTCCCACCACGTGTGCACGTGGGACAGCCCTGTGGGAAAGCCTCGTGGGAAAGCCTCGTGGGAAAGTCTCGAGGGAAAACCATAGATCCTTTGATCCACGCGGCGGACTGCGTGACACTGCTGCTACCGCTCTGGAGGAAAGCGCAAGTGCATGCCCGCATTCGAGACGAGGACTGACTCCCCTGGGGAGACTCCAGAAGTACCCCAAGATCCATGTCAGCACTGGAGAGGAATCCTCAGGTTCCGGCCCCGACTCCACACAAGGTCTTAGGCCCCGGCATAGACGGGAGAGGAATCCCGAGAGGCCCCCGAGGAACTTGAATGGGGACTGGCCTTTCCTGAGGCCACCAGAGCGGGTCCCTGAGGTCCCCGTTGTAAGTCGAGAGCACCTGCCGCAACTCGAGAAAATCCAGGAGGTTTTGCCCTCCAGGCGAGATGAGGCCCATTTCCGCTGAGGCTTCTCGAGGCCAATCACATCTAACCACTGGAACTTCCAAAGGGTCCTTCACACCATTGCTGCAACTCAAGAAGTTCCCCGACATACCCGTCTCCACTCGAGAGGAAGCACGTGGGGTCCCGCACACATCCAGGGGAGCCCCGTTTCCGCCTCCTAGCTCGAGTTGAGGGATCCTTTCCCTGTTTCGTAGGGAAAGAATTCCCGGCGTTCCCGTCGCATCTCAAGAGGAGGCGCTCTCCACAGGAAAGGCGAGAGGAACTCCAGGGTCGTGACACCATTCCAAGAGTCCCCCAGATGTGTCAGTCCATTCCAGAGGAACCTGTTTTCCCTGCACTGCCTTGACGTTCAAGCCGAGGATCGACTCCCACCACGTGTGCACGTGGGACAGCCCTGTGGGAAAGCCTCGTGGGAAAGCCTCGTGGGAAAGACTCGAGGGAAAACCATAGATCCTTTGATCCACGCGGTGGACTGCGTGACACTGCTGCTACCGCTCTGGAGGAAAGCGCAAGTGCATGCCCGCATTCGAGACGAGGACTGACTCCCCTGGGGAGACTCCAGAAGTACCCCAAGATCCATGTCAGCACTGGAGAGGAATCCTCAGGTTCCGGCCCCGACTCCACACAAGGTCTTAGGCCCCGGCATCGACGGGAGAGGAATCCCCAGAGGCCCCCGAGGAACTCGCATGGGGACTGGCCTTTCCTGAGGCCACCAGAGCGGTTCCCTGAGGTCCCCGTAGTAAGTCGAGAGCACCTGCCGCAACTCGAGAAAATCCAGGAGGTTTTGCCCTCCAGGCGAGATGAGGCCCATTTCCGCTGAGGCTTCTCGAGGCCAATCACATCTAACCACTGGAACTTCCAAAGGGTCCTTCACACCTTTGCTGCAACTCAAGAAGTTCCCCGACATACCCGTCTCCACTCGAGAGGAAGCACGTGGGGTCCCGCACACATCCAGGGGAGCCCCGTTTCCGCCTCCTAGCTCGAGATGAGGGATCCTTTCCCTGTTTCGTAGGGAAAGAATTCCCGGCGTTCCCGTCGCATCTCAAGAGGAGGCGCTCTCCACAGGAAAGGCGAGAGGAACTCCAGGGTCGTGACACCATTCCAAGAGTCCCCCAGATGTGTCAGTCCATTCCAGAGGAACCTGTTTTCCCTGCACTGCCTTGACGTTCAAGCCGAGGATCGACTCCCACCACGTGTGCACGTGGGACAGCCCTGTGGGAAAGCCTCGTGGGAAAGCCTCGTGGGAAAACTCGAGGGAAAACCATAGATCCTTTGATCCACGCGGCGGACTGCGTGACACTGCTGCTACCGCTCTGGAGGAAAGCGCAAGTGCATGCCCGCATTCGACGAGGACTGACTCCCCTGGGGAGACTCCAGAAGTACCCCAAGATCCATGTCAGCACTGGAGAGGAATCCTCAGGTTCCGGCCCCGACTCCACACAAGGTCTTAGGCCCCGGCATCGACGGGAGAGGAATCCCGAGACACCCCCGAGGAACTCGCATGGGGACAGGCCTTTCCTGAGGCCACCAGAGCGGGTCCCTGAGGTCGCCGTCGTAAGTCGAGAGCACCTGCCGCAACTCGAGAAAATCCAGGAGGTTTTGCCCTCCAGGCGAGATGAGGCCCATTTCCGCTGAGGCTTCTCGAGGCCAATCACGTCTAACCACTGGAACTTCCAACGGGTCCTTCACACCCTTGCTGCAACTCAAGAAGTTCCCCGACATACCCGTCTCCACTCGAGAGGAAGCATGTGGTGTCCCGCACACATCCAGGGGAGCCCCTTTTCCGCCTCCTAGCTCGAGATGAGGGATCCTTTCCCTGTTTCGTAGGGAAAGAATTCCCGGCGTTCCCGTCGCATCTCAAGAGGAGGCGCTCTCCACAGGAAAGGCGAGAGGAACTCCAGGGTCATGCCACCATTCCATGAGTCCCCCAGATGTGTCAGTCCATTCCAGAGGAACCTGTTTTCCCTGCACTGCCTTGATGTTCAAGCCGAGGATCGACTCCCACCACGTGTGCACGTGGGACAGCCCTGTGGGAAAGCCTCGTGGGAAAGCCTCGTGGGAAACTCTCGAGGGAAAACCATAGATCCTTTGATCCACGCGGCGGACTGCGTGACACTGCTGCTACCGCTCTGGAGGAAAGCGCAAGTGCATGCCCGCATTCGAGACGAGGACTGACTCCCCTGGGGAGACTCCAGAAGTACCCCAAGATCCATGTCAGCACTGGAGAGGAATCCTCAGGTTCCGGCCCCGACTCCACACAAGGTCTTAGGCCCCGGCATCGACGGGAGAGGAATCCCGAGAGGCCCCCGAGGAACTCGCATGGGGACTGGCCTTTCCTGAGGCCACCAGAGCGGGTCCCTGAGGTCCCCGTCGTAAGTCGAGAGCACCTGCCGCAACTCGAGAAAATCCAGGAGGTTTTGCCCTCCAGGCGAGATGAGGCCCATTTCCGCTGAGGCTTCTCGAGGCCAATCACATCTAACCACTGGAACTTCCAAAGGGTCCTTCACACCCTTGCTGCAACTCAAGAAGTTCCCCGACATACCCGTCTCCACTCGAGAGGAAGCACGTGGGGTCCCGCACACATCCAGGGGAGCCCCGTTTCCGCCTCCTAGCTCGAGATGAGGGATCCTTTCCCTGTTTCGTAGGGAAAGAATTCCCGGCGTTCCCGTCGCATCTCAAGAGGAGGCGCTCTCCACAGGAAAGGCGAGAGGAACTCCAGGGTCGTGCCACCATTCCAAGAGACCCTCAGATGTGTCAGTCCATTCCAGAGGAAACTGTTTTCCCTGCACTGCCTTGACGTTCAAGCCGAGGATCGACTCCCACCACGTGTGCACGTGGGACAGCCCTGTGGGAAAGCCTCGTGGGAAAGCCTCGTGGTAAAGACTCGAGGGATAACCATAGATCCTTTGATCCACGCGGTGGACTGCGTGACACTGCTGCTACCGCTCTGGAGGAAAGCGCAAGTGCATGCCCGCATTCGAGACGAGGACTGACTCCCCTGGGGAGACTCCAGAAGTACCCCAAGATCCATGTCAGCACTGGAGAGGAATCCTCAGGTTCCGGCCCCGACTCCACACAAGGTCTTAGGCCCCGGCATCGACGGGAGAGGAATCCCGAGAGGCCCCCGAGGAACTCGCATGGGGACTGGCCTTTCCTGAGGCCACCAGAGCGGGTCCCTGAGGTCCCCGTCGTAAGTCGAGAGCACCTGCCGCAACTCGAGAAAATCCAGGAGGTTTTGCCCTCCAGGCGAGATGAGGCCCATTTCCGCTGAGGCTTCTCGAGGCCAATCACATCTAACCACTGGAACTTCCAAAGGGTCCTTCACACCCTTGCTGCAACTCAAGAAATTCCCCGACATACCCGTCTCCACTCGAGAGGAAGCACGTGGGGTCCCGCACACATCCAGGGGAGTTCCGTTTCCGCCTCCTAGCTCGAGATGAGGGATCCTTTCCCTGTTTCGTAGGGAAAGAATTCCCGGCGTTCCCGTCGCATCTCAAGAGGAGGCGCTCTCCACAGGAAAGGCGAGAGGAACTCCAGGGTCGTGACACCATTCCAAGAGTCCCCCAGATGTGTCAGTCCATTCCAGAGGAACCTGTTTTCCCTGCACTGCCTTGACGTTCAAGCCGAGGATCGACTCCCACCACGTGTGCACGTGGGACAGCCCTGTGGGAAAGCCTCGTGGGAAAGCCTCGTGGGAAAGACTCGAGGGAAAACCATAGATCCTTTGATCCACGCGGCGGACTGCGTGACACTGCTGCTACCGCTCTGGAGGAAAGCGCAAGTGCATGCCCGCATTCGACGAGGACTGACTCCCCTGGGGAGACTCCAGAAGTACCCCAAGATCCATGTCAGCACTGGAGAGGAATCCTCAGGTTCCGGCCCCGACTCCACACAAGGTCTTAGGCCCCGGCATCGACGGGAGAGGAATCCCGAGAGGCCCCCGAGGAACTCGCATGGGGACTGGCCTTTCCTGAGGCCACCAGAGCGGGTCCCTGAGGTCCCCGTCGTAAGTCGAGAGCACCTGCCGCAACTCGAGAAAATCCAGGAGGTTTTGCCCTCCAGGCGAGATGAGGCCCATTTCCGCTGAGGCTTCTTGAGGCCAATCACATCTAACCACTTGAACTTCCAAAGGGTCCTTCACACCCTTGCTGCAACTCAAGAAGTTCCCCGACATACCCATCTCCACTCGAGAGGAAGCACGTGGGGTCCCGCACACATCCAGGGGAGCCCCGTTTCCGCCTCCTAGCTCGAGATGAGGGATCCTTTCCCTGTTTCGTAGGGAAAGAATTCCCGGCGTTCCCATCGCATCTCAAGAGGAGGCGCTCTCCACAGGAAAGGCGAGAGGAACTCCAGGGTCGTGCCACCATTCCAAGAGTTCCCCAGATGTGTCAGTCCATTCCAGAGGAAACTGTTTTCCCTGCACTGCCTTGACGTTCAAGCCGAGGATCGACTCCCACCACGTGTGCACGTGGGACAGCCCTGTGGGAAAGCCTCGTGGGAAAGCCTCGGGAAAAAGACTCGAGGGAAAACCATAGATCCTTTGATCCACGCGGCGGACTGCGTGACACTGCTGCTACCGCTCTGGAGGAAAGCGCAAGTGCATGCCCGCATTCGAGACGAGGACTGACTCCCCTGGGGAGACTCCAGAAGTACCCCAAGATCCATGTCAGCACTGGAGAGGAATCCTCAGGTTCCGGCCCCGACTCCACACAAGGTCTTAGGCCCCGGCATCGACGGGAGAGGAATCCCGAGAGGCCCCCGAGGAACTCGCATGGGGACTGGCCTTTCCTGAGGCCACCAGAGCGGGTCCCTGAGGTCCCCGTCGTAAGTCGAGAGCACCTGCCGCAACTCGAGAAAATCCAGGAGGTTTTGCCCTCCAGGCGAGATGAGGCCCATTTCCGCTGAGGCTTCTCGAGGCCAATCACATCTAACCACTGGAACTTCCAAAGGGTCCTTCACACCCTTGCTGCAATTCAAGAAGTTCCCCGACATACCCGTCTCCACTCGAGAGGAAGCACGTGGGGTCCGCACACATCCAGGGGAGCCCCGTTTCCGCCTCCTAGCTCGAGATGAGGGATCCTTTCCCTGTTTCGTAGGGAAAGAATTCCCGGCGTTCCCGTCGCATCTCAAGAGGAGGCGCTCTCCACAGGAAAGGCGAGAGGAACTCCAGGGTCGTGACACCATTCCAAGAGTCCCCCAGATGTGTCAGTCCATTCCAGAGGAACCTGTTTTCCCTGCACTGCCTTGACGTTCAAGCCGAGGATCGACTCCCACCACGTGTGCACGTGGGACAGCCCTGTGGGAAAGCCTCGTGGGAAAGCCTCGTGGGAAAGACTCGAGGGAAAACCATAGATCCTTTGATCCACGCGGCGGACTGCGTGACACTGCTGCTACCGCTCTGGAGGAAAGCGCAAGTGCATGCCCGCATTCGAGACGAGGACTGACTCCCCTGGGGAGACTCCAGAAGTACCCCAAGATCCATGTCAGCACTGGAGAGGAATCCTCAGGTTCCGGCCCCGACTCCACACAAGGTCTTAGGCCCCGGCATCGACGGGAGAGGAATCCCGAGAGGCCCCCGAGGAACTCGCATGGGGACTGGCCTTTCCTGAGGCCACCAGAGCGGGTCCCTGAGGTCCCCGTCGTAAGTCGAGAGCACCTGCCGTAACTCGAGAAAATCCAGGAGGTTTTGCCCTCCAGGCGAGATGAGGCCCATTTCCGCTGAGGCTTCTCGAGGCCAATCACATCTAACCACTGGAACTTCCAAAGGGTCCTTCACACCCTTGCTGCAACTCAAGAAGTTCCCCGACATACCCGTCTCCACTCGAGAGGAAGCACGTGGGGTCCCGCACACATCCAGGGGAGCCCCGTTTCCGCCTCCTAGCTCGAGATGAGGGATCCTTTCCCTGTTTCGTAGGGAAAGAATTCCCGGCGTTCCCGTCGCATCTCAAGAGGAGGCGCTCTCCACAGGAAAGGCGAGAGGAACTCCAGGGTCGTGACACCATTCCAAGAGTCCCCCAGATGTGTCAGTCCATTCCAGAGGAACCTGTTTTCCCTGCACTGCCTTGACGTTCAAGCCCAGGATCGACTCCCACCACGTGTGCACGTGGGACAGCCCTGTGGGAAAGCCTCGTGGGAAAGCCTCGTGGGAAAGACTCGAGGGAAAACCATAGATCCTTTGATCCACGCGGCGGACTGCGTGACACTGCTGCTACCGCTCTGGAGGAAAGCGCAAGTGCATGCCCGCATTCGAGACGAGGACTGACTCCCCTGGGGAGACTCCAGAAGTACCCCAAGATCCATGTCAGCACTGGAGAGGAATCCTCAGGTTCCGGCCCCGACTCCACACAAGGTCTTAGGCCCCGGCATCGACGGGAGAGGAATCCCGAGAGGCCCCCGAGGAACTCGCATGGGGACTGGCCTTTCCTGAGGCCACCAGAGCGGGTCCCTGAGGTCCCCGTCGTAAGTCGAGAGCACCTGCCGCAACTCGAGAAAATCCAGGAGGTTTTGCCCTCCAGGCGAGATGAGGCCCATTTCCGCTGAGGCTTCTTGAGGCCAATCACATCTAACCACTTGAACTTCCAAAGGGTCCTTCACACCCTTGCTGCAACTCAAGAAGTTCCCCGACATACCCATCTCCACTCGAGAGGAAGCACGTGGGGTCCCGCACACATCCAGGGGAGCCCCGTTTCCGCCTCCTAGCTCGAGATGAGGGATCCTTTCCCTGTTTCGTAGGGAAAGAATTCCCGGCGTTCCCATCGCATCTCAAGAGGAGGCGCTCTCCACAGGAAAGGCGAGAGGAACTCCAGGGTCGTGCCACCATTCCAAGAGTTCCCCAGATGTGTCAGTCCATTCCAGAGGAAACTGTTTTCCCTGCACTGCCTTGACGTTCAAGCCGAGGATCGACTCCCACCACGTGTGCACGTGGGACAGCCCTGTGGGAAAGCCTCGTGGGAAAGCCTCGGGAAAAAGACTCGAGGGAAAACCATAGATCCTTTGATCCACGCGGCGGACTGCGTGACACTGCTGCTACCGCTCTGGAGGAAAGCGCAAGTGCATGCCCGCATTCGAGACGAGGACTGACTCCCCTGGGGAGACTCCAGAAGTACCCCAAGATCCATGTCAGCACTGGAGAGGAATCCTCAGGTTCCGGCCCCGACTCCACACAAGGTCTTAGGCCCCGGCATCGACGGGAGAGGAATCCCGAGAGGCCCCCGAGGAACTCGCATGGGGACTGGCCTTTCCTGAGGCCACCAGAGCGGGTCCCTGAGGTCCCCGTCGTAAGTCGAGAGCACCTGCCGCAACTCGAGAAAATCCAGGAGGTTTTGCCCTCCAGGCGAGATGAGGCCCATTTCCGCTGAGGCTTCTCGAGGCCAATCACATCTAACCACTGGAACTTCCAAAGGGTCCTTCACACCCTTGCTGCAATTCAAGAAGTTCCCCGACATACCCGTCTCCACTCGAGAGGAAGCACGTGGGGTCCCGCACACATCCAGGGGAGCCCCGTTTCCGCCTCCTAGCTCGAGATGAGGGATCCTTTCCCTGTTTCGTAGGGAAAGAATTCCCGGCGTTCCCGTCGCATCTCAAGAGGAGGCGCTCTCCACAGGAAAGGCGAGAGGAACTCCAGGGTCGTGACACCATTCCAAGAGTCCCCCAGATGTGTCAGTCCATTCCAGAGGAACCTGTTTTCCCTGCACTGCCTTGACGTTCAAGCCGAGGATCGACTCCCACCACGTGTGCACGTGGGACAGCCCTGTGGGAAAGCCTCGTGGGAAAGCCTCGTGGGAAAGACTCGAGGGAAAACCATAGATCCTTTGATCCACGCGGCGGACTGCGTGACACTGCTGCTACCGCTCTGGAGGAAAGCGCAAGTGCATGCCCGCATTCGAGACGAGGACTGACTCCCCTGGGGAGACTCCAGAAGTACCCCAAGATCCATGTCAGCACTGTAGAGGAATCCTCAGGTTCCGGCCCCGACTCCACACAAGGTCTTAGGCCCCGGCATCGACGGGAGAGGAATCCCGAGAGGCCCCCGAGGAACTCGCATGGGGACTGGCCTTTCCTGAGGCCACCAGAGCGGGTCCCTGAGGTCCCCGTCGTAAGTCGAGAGCACCTGCCGTAACTCGAGAAAATCCAGGAGGTTTTGCCCTCCAGGCGAGATGAGGCCCATTTCCGCTGAGGCTTCTCGAGGCCAATCACATCTAACCACTGGAACTTCCAAAGGGTCCTTCACACCCTTGCTGCAACTCAAGAAGTTCCCCGACATACCCGTCTCCACTCGAGAGGAAGCACGTGGGGTCCCGCACACATCCAGGGGAGCCCCGTTTCCGCCTCCTAGCTCGAGATGAGGGATCCTTTCCCTGTTTCGTAGGGAAAGAATTCCCGGCGTTCCCGTTGCATCTCAAGAGGAGGCGCTCTCCACAGGAAAGGCGAGAGGAACTCCAGGGTCGTGACACCATTCCAAGAGTCCCCCAGATGTGTCAGTCCATTCCAGAGGAACCTGTTTTCCCTGCACTGCCTTGACGTTCAAGCCGAGGATCGACTCCCACCACGTGTGCACGTGGGACAGCCCTGTGGGAAAGCCTCGTGGGAAAGCCTCGTGGGAAAGACTCGAGGGAAAAACATAGATCCTTTGATCCACGCGGCGGACTGCGTGACACTGCTGCTACCGCTCTGGAGGAAAGCGCAAGTGCATGCCCGCATTCGAGACGAGGACTGACTCCCCTGGGGAGACTCCAGAAGTACCCCAAGATCCATGTCAGCACTGGAGAGGAATCCTCAGGTTCCGGCCCCGACTCCACACAAGGTCTTAGGCCCCGGCATCGACGGGAGAGGAATCCCGAGAGGCCCCCGAGGAACTCGCATGGGGACTGGCCTTTCCTGAGGCCACCAGAGCGGGTCCCTGAGGTCGCCGTCGTAAGTCGAGAGCACATGCCGCAACTCGAGAAAATCCAGGAGGTTTTGCCCTCCAGGCGAGATGAGGCCCATTTCCGCTGAGGCTTCTCGAGGCCAATCACGTCTAACCACTGGAACTTCCAACGGGTCCTTCACACCCTTGCTGCAACTCAAGAAGTTCCCCGACATACCCGTCTCCACTCGAGAGGAAGCACGTGGGGTCCCGCACACATCCAGGGGAGCCCCGTTTCCGCCTCCAAGCTCGAGATGAGGGATCCTTTCCCTGTTTCATAGGGAAAGAATTCCCGGCGTTCCCGGCGCATCTCAAGAGGAGGCGCTCTCCACAGGAAAGGCGAGAGGAACTCCAGGGTCGTGACACCATTCCAAGAGTCCCCCAGATGTGTCAGTCCATTCCAGAGGAACCTGTTTTTCCTGCACTGCCTTGACGTTCAAGCCGAGGATCGACTCCCACCACGTGTGCACGTGGGACAGCCCTGTGGGAAAGCCTCGTGGGAAAGCCTCGTGGGAAAGACTCGAGGGAAAACCATAGATCCTTTGATCCACGCGGCGGACTGCGTGACACTGCTGCTACCGCTCTGGAGGAAAGCGCAAGTGCATGCCCGCATTCGAGACGAGGACTGACTCCCCTGGGGAGACTCCAGAAGTACCCCAAGATCCATGTCAGCACTGGAGAGGAATCCTCAGGTTCCGGCCCCGACTTCACACAAGGTCTTAGGCCCCGGCATCGACGGGAGAGGAATCCCGAGAGGCCCCCGAGGAACTCGCATGGGGACTGGCCTTTCCTGAGGCCACCAGAGCGGGTCCCTGAGGTCCCCGTCGTAAGTCGAGAGCACCTGCCGCAACTCGAGAAAATCCAGGAGGTTTTGCCCTCCAGGCGAGATGAGGCCCATTTCCGCTGAGGCTTCTCGAGGCCAATCACATCTAACCACTGGAACTTCCAAAGGGTCCTTCACACCCTTGCTGCAACTCAAGAAGTTCCCCGACATACCCGTCTCCACTCGAGAGGAAGCACGTGGGGTCCCGCACACATCCAGGGGAGCCCCGTTTCCGCCTCCTAGCTCGAGATGAGGGATCCTTTCCCTGTTTCGTAGGGAAAGAATTCCCGGCGTTCCCGTCGCATCTCAAGAGGAGGCGCTCTCCACAGGAAAGGCGAGAGGAACTCCAGGGTCGTGCCACCATTCCAAGAGTCCCCCAGATGTGTCAGTCCATTCCAGAGGAACCTGTTTTCCCTGCACTGCCTTGACGTTCAAGCCCAGGATCGACTCCCACCACGTGTGCACGTGGGACAGCCCTGTGGGAAAGCCTCGTGGGAAAGCCTCGTGGGAAAGACTCGAGGGAAAACCATAGATCCTTTGATCCACGCGGCGGACTGCGTGACACTGCTGCTACCGCTCTGGAGGAAAGCGCAAGTGCATGCCCGCATTCGAGACGAGGACTGACTCCCCTGGGGAGACTCCAGAAGTACCCCAAGATCCATGTCAGCACTGGAGAGGAATCCTCAGGTTCCGGCCCCGACTCCACACAAGGTCTTAGGCCCCGGCATCGACGGGAGAGGAATCCCGAGAGGCCCCCGAGGAACTCGCATGGGGACTGGCCTTTCCTGAGGCCACCAGAGCGGGTCCCTGAGGTCCCCGTCGTAAGTCGAGAGCACCTGCCGCAACTCGAGAAAATCCAGGAGGTTTTGCCCTCCAGGCGAGATGAGGCCCATTTCCGCTGAGGCTTCTTGAGGCTAATCACATCTAACCACTTGAACTTCCAAAGGGTCCTTCACACCCTTGCTGCAACTCAAGAAGTTCCCCGACATACCCATCTCCACTCGAGAGGAAGCACGTGGGGTCCCGCACACATCCAGGGGAGCCCCGTTTCCGCCTCCTAGCTCGAGATGAGGGATCCTTTCCCTGTTTCGTAGGGAAAGAATTCCCGGCGTTCCCATCGCATCTCAAGAGGAGGCGCTCTCCACAGGAAAGGCGAGAGGAACTCCAGGGTCGTGCCACCAGTCCAAGAGTTCCCCAGATGTGTCAGTCCATTCCAGAGGAAACAGTTTTCCCTGCACTGCCTTGACGTTCAAGCCGAGGATCGACTCCCACCACGTGTGCACGTGGGACAGCCCTGTGGGAAAGCCTCGTGGGAAAGCCTCGGGAAAAAGACTCGAGGGAAAACCATAGATCCTTTGATCCACGCGGCGGACTGCGTGACACTGCTGCTACCGCTCTGGAGGAAAGCGCAAGTGCATGCCCGCATTCGAGACGAGGACTGACTCCCCTGGGGAGACTCCAGAAGTACCCCAAGATCCATGTCAGCACTGGAGAGGAATGCTCAGGTTCCGGCCCCGACTCCACACAAGGTCTTAGGCCCCGGCATCGACGGGAGAGGAATCCCGAGAGGCCCCCGAGGAACTCGCATGGGGACTGGCCTTTCCTGAGGCCACCAGAGCGGGTCCCTGAGGTCCCCGTCGTAAGTCGAGAGCACCTGCCGCAACTCGAGAAAATCCAGGAGGTTTTGCCCTCCAGGCGAGATGAGGCCCATTTCCGCTGAGGCTTCTCGAGGCCAATCACATCTAACCACTGGAACTTCCAAAGGGTCCTTCACACCCTTGCTGCAATTCAAGAAGTTCCCCGACATACCCGTCTCCACTCGAGAGGAAGCACGTGGGGTCCCGCACACATCCAGGGAGCCCCGTTTCCGCCTCCTAGCTCGAGATGAGGGATCCTTTCCCTGTTTCGTAGGGAAAGAATTCCCGGCGTTCCCGTCGCATCTCAAGAGGAGGCGCTCTCCACAGGAAAGGCGAGAGGAACTCCAGGGTCGTGACACCATTCCAAGAGTCCCCCAGATGTGTCAGTCCATTCCAGAGGAACCTCTTTTCCCTGCACTGCCTTGACGTTCAAGCCGAGGATCGACTCCCACCACGTGTGCACGTGGGACAGCCCTGTGGGAAAGCCTCGTGGGAAAGCCTCGTGGGAAAGACTCGAGGGAAAACCATAGATCCTTTGATCCACGCGGCGGACTGCGTGACACTGCTGCTACCGCTCTGGAGGAAAGCGCAAGTGCATGCCCGCATTCGAGACGAGGACTGACTCCCCTGGGGAGACTCCAGAAGTACCCCAAGATCCATGTCAGCACTGGAGAGGAATCCTCAGGTTCCGGCCCCGACTCCACACAAGGTCTTAGGCCCCGGCATCGACGGGAGAGGAATCCCGAGAGGCCCCCGAGGAACTCGCATGGGGACTGGCCTTTCCTGAGGCCACCAGAGCGGGTCCCTGAGGTCCCCGTCGTAAGTCGAGAGCACCTGCCGTAACTCGAGAAAATCCAGGAGGTTTTGCCCTCCAGGCGAGATGAGGCCCATTTCCGCTGAGGCTTCTCGAGGCCAATCACATCTAACCACTGGAACTTCCAAAGGGTCCTTCACACCCTTGCTGCAACTCAAGAAGTTCCCCGACATACCCGTCTCCACTCGAGAGGAAGCACGTGGGGTCCCGCACACATCCAGGGGAGCCCCGTTTCCGCCTCCTAGCTCGAGATGAGGGATCCTTTCCCTGTTTCGTAGGGAAAGAATTCCCGGCGTTCCCGTCGCATCTCAAGAGGAGGCGCTCTCCACAGGAAAGGCGAGAGGAACTCCAGGGTCGTGACACCATTCCAAGAGTCCCCCAGATGTGTCAGTCCATTCCAGAGGAACCTGTTTTCCCTGCACTGCCTTGACGTTCAAGCCGAGGATCGACTCCCACCACGTGTGCACGTGGGACAGCCCTGTGGGAAAGCCTCGTGGGAAAGCCTCGTGGGAAAGACTCGAGGGAAAACCATAGATCCTTTGATCCACGCGGCGGACTGCGTGACACTGCTGCTACCGCTCTGGAGGAAAGCGCAAGTGCATGCCCGCATTCGACGAGGACTGACTCCCCTGGGGAGACTCCAGAAGTACCCCAAGATCCATGTCAGCACTGGAGAGGAATCCTCAGGTTCCGGCCCCGACTCCACACAAGGTCTTAGGCCCGGCATCGACGGGAGAGGAATCCCGAGACGCCCCCGAGGAACTCGCATGGGGACTGGCCTTTTCTGAGGCCACCAGAGCGGGTCCCTGAGGTCCCCGTCGTAAGTCGAGAGCACCTGCCGCAACTCGAGAAAATCCAGGAGGTTTTGCCCTCCAGGCGAGATGAGGCCCATTTCCGCTGAGGCTTCTCGAGGCCAATCACATCTAACCACTGGAACTTCCAAAGGGTCCTTCACACCATTGCTGCAACTCAAGAAGTTCCCCGACATACCCGTCTCCACTCGAGAGGAAGCACGTGGGGTCCCGCACACATCCAGGGGAGCCCCGTTTCCGACTCCTAGATCGAGATGAGGGATCCTTTCCCTGTTCCGTAGGGAAAGAATTCCCGGCGTTCCCGTCGCATCTCAAGAGGAGGCGCTCTCCACAGGAAAGGCGAGAGGAACTCCAGGGTCGTGACACCATTCCAAGAGTCCCCCAGATGTGTCAGTCCATTCCACAGGAACCTGTTTTCCCTGCACTGCCTTGACGTTCAAGCCGAGGATCGACTCCCACCACGTGTGCACGTGGGACAGCCCTGTGGGAAAGCCTCGTGGGAAAGCCTCGTGGGAAAGACTCGAGGGAAAACCATAGATCCTTTGATCCACGTGGCGGACTGCGTGACACAGCTGCTACCGCTCTGGAGGAAACCGCAAGTGCATGCCCGCATTCGAGACGAGGACTGACTCCCCTGGGGAGACTCCAGAAGTACCCCAAGGTCCATGTCAGCACTGGAGAGGAATCCTCAGTTTCCGGCCCCGACTCCACACAAGGTCTTAGGCCACGGCATAGACGGGAGAGGAATCCCGAGAGGCCCCCGAGGAACTCGCATGGGGACTGGCCTTTCCTGAGGCCACCAGAGCGGGTCCCTGAGGTCCCCGTCGTAAGTCGAGAGCACCTGCCGCAACTCGAGAAAATCCAGGAGGTTTTGCCCTCCAGGCGAGATGAGGCCCATTTCCGCTGAGGCTTCTCGAGGCCAATCACGTCTAACCACTGGAACTTCCAAAGGGTCCTTCACACCCTTGCTTCAACTCAAGAAGTTCCCCGACATACCCGTCTCCACTCGAGAGGAAGCACGTGGGGTCCCGCACACATCCAGGGGAGCCCCGTTTCCGCCTCCTAGCTCGAGATGAGGGATCCATTCCCTGTTTCGTAGGGAAAGAATTCCAGGCGTTCCCGTCGCATCTCAAGAGGAGGCGCTCTCCACAGGAAAGGCGAGAGGAACTCCAGGGTCGTGCCACCATTCCAAGAGTCCCCCAGATGTGTCAGTCCATTCCAGAGGAAACTGTTTTCCCTGCACTGCCTTGACGTTCAAGCCGAGGATCGACTCCCACCACGTGTGCACGTGGGACAGCCCTGTGGGAAAGCCTCGTGGGAAAGCCTCGTGGGAAAGACTCGAGGGAAAACCATAGATCCTTTGATCCACGCGGCAGACTGCGTGACACTGCTGCTACCGCTCTGGAGGAAAGCGCAAGTGCATGCCCGCATTCGAGACGAGGACTGACTCCCCTGGGGAGACTCCAGAAGTACCCCAAGATCCATGTCAGCACTGTAGAGGAATCCTCAGGTTCCGGCCCCGACTCCACACAAGGTCTTAAGCCCCGGCATCGACGGGAGAGGAATCCCCAGAGGAACTCGCATGGGGACTGGCCTTTCCTGAGACCACCAGAGCGGGTCTCTGAGGTCCCCGTCGTAAGTCGAGAGCACCTGCCGCAACTCGAGAAAATCCAGGAGGTTTTGCCCTCCAGGCGAGATGAGGCCCATTTCCGCTGAGGCTTCTCGAGGCCAATCACATCTAACCACTGGAACTTCCAAAGGGTCCTTCACACCCTTGCTGCAACTCAAGAAGTTCCCCGACATACCCGTCTCCACTCGAGAGGAAGCACGAGGGTCCCGCACACATCCAGGGGAGACCCGTTTCCGCCTCCTAGCTCGAGATGAGGGATCCTTTCCCTGTTTCGTAGGGAAAGATTTCCCGGCTTTCCCGTCGCATCTCAAGAGGAGGCGCTCTCCACAGGAAAGGCGAGAGGAACTCCAGGGTCGTGCCACCATTCCAAGAGTCCCCCAGACGTGTCAGTCCATTCCAGAGGAACCTGTTTTCCCTGCACTGCCTTGACGTTCAAGCCGAGGATCGACTCCCACCACGTGTGCATGTGGGACAGCCCTGTGGGAAAGCCTCGTGGGAAAGCCTCGTGGGAAAGACTCGAGGGAAAACCATAGATCCTTTGATCCACGCGGCGGATTGCGTGACACTGCTGCTACCGCTCTGGAGGAAAGCGCAAGTGCATGCCCGCATTCGAGACGAGGACTGACTCCCCTGGGGAGACTCCAGAAGTACCCCAAGATCCATGTCAGCACTGGAGCGGAATCCTCAGGTTCCGGCCCCGACTCCACACAAGGTCTTAGGCCCCGGCATCGACGGGAGAGGAATCCCGAGAGGCCCCCAGGAACTCGCATGGGGACTGGCCTTTCCTGAGGCCACCAGAGCGGGTCCCTGAGGTCCCCGTCTTAAGTCGAGAGCACCTGCCGCAACTCGAGAAAATCCAGGAGGTTTTGCCCTCCAGGCGAGATGAGGCCCATTTCCGCTGAGGCTTCTCGAGGCTAATCACGTCTAACCACTGGAACTTCCAAAGGGTCCTTCACACCCTTGCTGCAACTCAAGAAGTTCCCCGACATACCCGTCTGCACTCGAGAGAAAGCACGTGGGGTCCCGCACACATCCAGGGGAGCTCCGTTTCCGCCTCCTAGCTCGAGATGAGGGATCCTTTCCCTGTTTCGTAGGGAAAGAATTCCCGGCGTTCCCGTCGCATCTCAAGAGGAGGCGCTCTCCACAGGAAAGGCGAGAGGAACTCCAGGGTCGTGCCACCATTCCAAGACTCCCCCGGATGTGTCAGTCCATTCCAGAGGAACCTGTTTTCCCTGCACTGCCTTGACGTTCAAGCCCAGGATCGACTCCCACCACGTGTGCACGTGGGACAGCCCTGTGGGAAAGCCTCGTGGGAAAGCCTCGTGGGAAAGACTCGAGGGAAAACCATACATACTTTGATCCACGCGGCGCACTGCGTGACACTGCTGCTACCGCTCTGGAGGAAAGCGCAAGTGCATGCCCGCATTCGAGACGAGGACTGAATCCCCTGGGGAGACTCCAGAAGTACCCCAAGATCCATGTCAGCACTGGAGAGGAATCCTCAGGTTCCGGCCCCGACTCCACACAAGGTCTTAGGCCCCGGCATCGACGGGAGAGGAATCCCCAGAGGCCCCCGAGGAACTCGCATGGGGACTGGCCTTTCCTGAGGCCACCAGAGCGGGTCCCTGAGGTCCCCGTCGTAAGTCGAGAGCACCTGCCGCAACTCGAGAAAATCCAGGAGGGTTTGCCCTCCAGGCGAGATGATGCCCATTTCCGCTGAGGCTTCTCGAGGCTAATCACATCTAACCACTGGAACATCCAAAGGGTCCTTCTCACCCTTGCTGCAACTCAAGAAGTTCCCCGACATACCCGTCTCCACTCGAGAGGAAGCACGTGGGGTCCCGCACACATCCAGGGGAGACCCGTTTCCGCCTCCTAGCTCGAGATGAGGGATCCTTTCCCTGTTTCGTAGGGAAAGAATTCCCGGCGTTCCCGTCGCATCTCAAGAGGAGGCGCTCTCCACAGGAAAGGCGAGAGGAACTCCAGGGTCGTGCCACCATTCCAAGAGTCCCCCAGACGTGTCAGTCCATTCCAGAGGAACCTGTTTTCCCTGCACTGCCTTGACGTTCAAGCCGAGGATCGACTCCCACCACGTGTGCATGTGGGACAGCCCTGTGGGAAAGCCTCGTGGGAAAGCCTCGTGGGAAAGACTCGAGGGAAAACCATAGATCCTTTGATCCACGCGGCGGATTGCGTGACACTGCTGCTACCGCTCTGGAGGAAAGCGCAAGTGCATGCCCGCATTCGAGACGAGGACTGACTCCCCTGGGGAGACTCCAGAAGTACCCCAAGATCCGTGTCAGCACTGGAGAGCAATCATCAGGTTCCGGCCCCGACTCCACACAAGGTCTTAGGCCCCGGCATAGACGGGAGAGGAATCCCGAGAGGCCCCCGAGGAACTCGCATGGGGACTGGCCTTTCCTGAGGTCACCAGAGCGGGTCCCTGAGGTCCCCGTCGTAAGTCGAGAGCACCTGCCGCAACTCGAGAAAATCCAGGAGGTTTTGCCCTCCAGGCGAGATGAGGCACATTTCCGCTGAGGCTTCTCGAGGCTAATCACGTCTAACCACTGGAACTTCCAAAGGGTCCTTCACACCCTTGCTGCAACTCAAGAAGTTCCCCGATACCCGTCTCCACTCGAAAGGAAGCACGTGGGGTCCCGCACACATCTAGGGGAGCCCCGTTTCCGCCTCCTAGCTCGAGATGAGGGATTCTTTCCCTGTTTCGTAGGGAAAGAATTCGCAGCGTTCCCGTCGCATCTCAAGTGGAGGCGCTCTCCACAGGAAAGGAGAGAGGAACTCCAGAGTCGTGGCACCATTCCAAGAGTCCCCCAGATGTGTCAGTCCATTCCAGAGGAACCTGTTTTCCCTGCACTGCCTTGACGTTCAAGCCGAGGATCGACTCCCACCACGTGTGCACGTGGGACAGCCCTGTGGGAAAGCCTCGTGGGAAAGCCTCGTGGGAAAGACTCGAGGGAAAACCATAGATCCTTTGATCCACGCGGCGGACTGTGTGACACTGCTGCTACCGCTCTGGAGGAAAGCGCAAGTGCATGCCAGCATTCGAGACGAGGACTGACTCCCCTGGGGAGACTCCAGAAGTACCCCAAGATCCATGTCAGCACTGGAGAGGAATCCTCAGGTTCCGGCCCCGACTCCACACAAAGTCTTAGGTCCCGGCATCGACGGGAGAGGAATCCCGAGAGGCCCCCGAGGAACTCGCATGGGGACTGGCCTTTCCTGAGGCCACCAGAGCGGGTCCCTGAGGTCCCCGTCGTAAGTCGAGAGCACCTGCCGCAACTCGAGAAAATCCAGGAGGTTTTGCCCTCCAGGCGAGATGAGCCCCATTTCCGCTGAGGCTTCTCGAGGCTAATCACGTCTAACCACTGGAACTTCCAAAGGGTCCTTCACACCATTGCTGCAACTCAAGAAGTTCCCCGACATACCCGTCTCCACTCGAGAGGAAGCACGTGGGGTCCCGCACACATCCAGGGGAGCCCCGTTTCCGCCTCCTAGCTCGAGATGAGGGATCCTTTCCCTGTTTCGTAGGGAAAGAATTCCCGGCGTTCCCGTCGCATCTCAAGAGGAGGCGCTCTCCACAGGAAAGGCGAGAGGAACTCCAGGGTCGTGCCACCATTCCAAGAGTCCCCCAGATGTGTCAGTCCATTACAGAGGACCCTGTTTTCCCTGAACTGCCTTGACGTTCAAGCCGAGGATCGACTCCCACCACGTGTGCACGTGGGACAGCCCTGTGGGAAAGCCTCGTGGGAAAGCCTCGTGGGAAAGACTTGAGGGAAAACCATAGATCCTTTGATCCACGCGGCGGACTGCGTGACACTGCTGCTACCGCCCTGGGGGAAAGCGCAAGTGCATGCCCGCATTCGAGACGAGGACTGACTCCCCTGGGGAGACTCCAGAAGTACCCCAAGATCCATGTCAGCACTGGAGAGGAATCCTCAGGTTCCGGCCCCGACTCCACACAAGGTCTTAGGCCCTGGCATCGACGGGAGAGGAATCCCGAGAGGCCCCCGAGGAACTCGCATGGGGACTGGCCTTTCCTGAGGCCACCAGAGCGGGTCCCTGAGGTCCCCGTGGTAAGTCGAGAGCACCTGCCGCAACTCGAGAAAATCCAGGAGGTTTTGCCCTCCAGTCGAGATGAGGCCCATTTCCGCTGAGGCTTCTCGAGGCTAATCACATCTAACCACTGGAACTTCCAAAGGGTCCTTCACACCCTTGCTGCAACACAAGAAGTTCCCCGACATACCCGTCTCCACTCGAGAGGAAGCACGTGGGTTCCCGCACACATCCAGGGGAGCCCCGTTTCCGCCTCCTAGCTCGAGATGAGGGATCCTTTCCCTGTTTCGTAGGGAAAGAATTCCCGGCGTTCCCGTCGCATCTCAAGAGGAGGCGCTCTCCACAGGAAAGGCGAGAGGAACTCCAGGGTCGTGCCACCATTCCAGGAGTCCCCCAGATGTGTCAGTCCATTCCAGAGGAACCTGTTTTCCCTGCACTGCCTTGACGTTCAAGCCGAGGATCGACTCCCGCCACGTGTGCACGTGGGACAGCCCTGTGGGAAAGCCTCGTGGGAAAGCCTCGTGGGAAAGACTCGAGGGAAAACCATAGATCCTTTGATCCATGCGGCGGACTGCGTGACACTGCTGCTACCGGTCTGGAGGAAAGCGCAAGTGCATGCCCGCATTCGAGACGAGGACTGACTCCCCTGGGGAGACTCCAGAAGTACCCCAAGATCCATGTCAGCACTGGAGAGGAATCCTCAGGTTCCGGCCCCGACTCCACACAAGGTCTTAGGCCCTGGCATCGACGGGAGAGGAATCCCGAGAGGCCCCCGAGGAACTCGCATGGGGACTGGCCTTTCCTGAGGCCAACAGAGCGGGTCCCTGAGGTCCCCGTCGTAAGTCGAGAGCACCTGCCGCAACTCGAGAAAATCCAGGAGGTTTTGCCCTCCAGGCGCGATGAGGCCCATTTCCGCTGAGGCTTCTCGAGGCTAATCACGTCTAACCACTGGAACTTCCAAAGGGTCCTTCACACCCTTGCTGCAACTCAAGAAGTTCCCGACATACCCGTCTCCAATCGAAAGGAAGCACTTGGGGTCCCGCACACATCCAGGGGTGCCCCGTTTCCGCCTCCTAGCTCGAGATGAGGGATCCTTTCCCTGTTTCGTAGGGAAAGAATTCCCGGCGTTCCCGTCGCATCTCAAGAGGAGGCGCTCTCCACGGGAAAGAGGAGAGGAACTCCAGGGTCGTGGCACCATTCCAAGAGACCCCCAGATGTGTCAGTCCATTCCAGAGGAACCTGTTTTCCCTGCACTGCCTTGACGTTCAAGCCGAGGATCGACTCCCACCACGTGTGCACGTGGGACAGCCCTGTGGGAAAGCCTCGTGGGAAAGCCTCGTGGGAAAGACTCGAGGGAAAACCATAGATCCTTTGATCCACGCGGCGGACTGCGTGACACTGCTGCTACCGGTCTGGAGGAAAGCGCAAGTGCATGCCCGCATTCGAGACGAGGACTGACTCCCCTGGGGAGACTCCAGAAGTACCCCAAGATCCATGTCAGCACTGGAGAGGAATCCTCAGGTTCCGGCCCCGACTCCACACAAGGTCTTAGGCCCCGTCATCGACGGGAGAGGAATCCCGAGAGGCCCCCGAGGAACTCGCATGGGGACTGGCCTTTCCTGAGGACAACAGAGCGGGTCCCTGAGGTCCCCGTCGTAAGTCGAGAGCACCTGCCGCAACTCGAGAAAATCCAGGAGGTTTTGCCCTCCAGGCGCGATGAGGCCCATTTCCGCTGAGGCTTCTCGAGGCTAATCACGTCTAACCACTGGAACTTCCAAAGGGTCCTTCACACCCTTGCTGCAACTCAAGAAGTTCCCGACATACCCGTCTCCACTCGAAAGGAAGCACTTGGGGTCCCGCACACATCCAGGGGTGCCCCGTTTCCGCCTCCTAGCTCGAGATGAGGGATCCTTTCCCTGTTTCGTAGGGAAAGAATTCCCGGCGTTCCCGTCGCATCTCAAGAGGAGGCGCTCTCCACAGGAAAGAGGAGAGGAACTCCAGGGTCGTGGCACCATTCCAAGAGACCCCCAGATGTGTCAGTCCATTCCAGAGGAACCTGTTTTCCCTGCACTGCCTTGACGTTCAAGCCGAGGATCGACTCCCACCACGTGTGCACGTGGGACAGCCCTGTGGGAAAGCCTCGTGGGAAAGCCTCGTGGGAAAGACTCGAGGGAAAACCATAGATCCTTTATCCAGGCGGCGGACTGCGTGACACTGCTGCTACCGCTCTGGAGGAAAGCGCAAGTGCATGCCCGCATTCGAGACGAGGACTGACTCCCCTGGGGAGACTCCAGAAGTACCCCAAGATCCATGTCAGGACTGGAGAGGAATCCTCAGGTTCCGGCCCCGAATCCACACAAGGTCTTAGGCCCCGGCATCGAAGGGAGAGGAATCCCGAGAGGCCCCCGAGGAACTCGCATGGGGACTGGACATTCCTGAGGCCACCAGATCGGGTCCCTGAGGTCCCCGTCATAAGTGGAGAGCACCTGCCGCAAGTCGAGAAAATCCAGGAGGTTTTGCCCTGCAGGCGAGATGAGGCCCATTTCCGCTGAGGCTTCTCGAGGCTAATCACATCTTACCACTGGAACTTCCCAAGGGTCCTTCACACCCTTGCTGCAACTCAAGAAGTTCCCCGACATACCGTCTCCACTCGAGAGGAAGCCCGAGGGTCCCGCACACATCCAGGGGAGCCCCGTTTCCGCCTCCTAGCTCGAGATGAGGGATCCTTTGCCTGTTTCGTAGGGAAAGAATTCCCGGCGTTCCCGTCGCATCTCAAGAGGAGGCGCTCTCCACAGGAAAGGCGAGAGGAACTCCAGGCTCGTGCCACCATTCCAAGAGTCCCCCAGATGTGTCAGTCCATTCCAGAGGAACCTGTTTTCCCTGCACTGCCTTGACGTTCAAGCCGAGGATCGACTCCCACCACGTGTGCACGTGGGACAGCCCTGTGGGAAAGCCTCGTGGGAAAGCCTCGTGGGAAAGACTCGAGGGAAAACCATAGATCCTTTGATCCAGGCGGCGGACTGCGTGACACTGCTGCTACCGCTCTGGAGGAAAGCGCAAGTGCATGCCCGCATTCGAGACGAGGACTGACTCCCCTGGGGAGACTCCAGAAGTACCCCAAGATCCATGTCAGCACTGGAGAGGAATCCTCAGGTTCCGGCCCCGACTCCACACAAGGTCTTAGGCCCCGGCATCGACGGGAGAGGAATCCCGAGAGGCCCCCGAGGAACTCGCATGGGGACTGGCCTTTCCTGAGGCCACCAGAGCGGGTCCCTGAGGTCCCCGTCGTAAGTCGAGAGCACCTGCCGCAACTCGAGAAAATCCAGGAGGTTTTGCCCTCCAGGCGAGATGAGGCCCATTTCCGCTGAGGCTTCTCGAGGCTAATCACATCTAACCACTGGAACATCCAAAGGGTCCTTCTCACCCTTGCTGCAACTCAAGAAGTTCCCCGACATACCCGTCTCCACAAGAGAGGAAGCACGAGGGTCCCGCACACATCTAGAGGAGCCCCGTTTCCGCCTCCTAGCTCGAGATGAGGGATCCTTTCCCTGTTTCGTAGGGAAAGAATTCCCGGCGTTCCCGTTGCATCTCAAGAGGAGGCGCTCTCCACAGGAAAGGCGAGAGGAACTCCAGGGTCGTGCCACCATTCCAAGAGTCCCCCAGATGTGTCAGTCCATTCCAGAGGAACCTCTTTTCCCTGCACTGCCTTGACGTTCAAGCCGAGGATCGACTCCCACCACGTGTGCACGTGGGACAGCCCTGTGGGAAAGCCTCGTGGGAAAGCCTCGTGGGAAAGACTCAAGGGAAAACCATAGATCCTTTGATCCACGCGGCGGACTGCGTGACACTGCTGCTACCGCCCTGGAGGAAAGCGCAAGTGCATGCCCGCATTCGAGACGAGGACTGACTCCCCTGGGGAGACTCCAGAAGTACCCCAAGATCCATGTCAGCACTGGAGAGGAATCCTCAGGTTCCGGCCCCGACTCCACACAAGGTCTTAGGCCCCGGCATCGACGGGAGAGGGATCCCGAGAGGCCCCGAGGAACTCGCATGGGGACTGGCCTTTCCTGAGGCCACCAGAGCGGGTCCCTGAGGTCCCCGTCGTAAGTCGAGAGCACCTGCCGCAACTCGAGAAAATCCAGGAGGTTTTGCCCTGCAGGCGAGATGAGGCCCATTTCCGCTGAGGCTTCTCGAGGCTAATCACATCTAACCACTGGAACTTCCCAAGGGTCCTTCACACCCTTGCTGCAACTCAAGAAGTTCCCCGACATACCGTCTCCACTCGAGAGGAAGCCCGAGGTTCCCGCACACATCCAGGGGAGCCCCGTTTCCGCCTCCTAGCTCGAGATGAGGTATCCTTTCCCTGTTTCGTAGGGAAAGAATTCCCGGCGTTCCCGTCGCATCTCAAGAGGAGGCGCTCTCCACAGGAAAGGCGAGAGGAACTCCAGGGTCGTGCCACCATTCCAAGAGTCCCCCAGATGTGTCAGTCCATTCCAGAGGAACCTGTTTTCCCTGCACTGCCTTGACGTTCAAGCCGAGGATCGACTCCCACCACGTGTGCACGTGGGACAGCCCTGTGGGAAAGCCTCGTGGGAAAGCCTCGTGGGAAAGACTCGAGGGAAAACCATAGATCCTTTGATCCACGCGGCGGACTGCTTGACACTGCTGCTACCGCTCTGGAGGAAAGCACAAGTGCATGCCCGCATTCGAGACGAGGACTGACTCCCCTGGGGAGACTCCAGAAGTACCCCAAGATCCATGTCAGCACTGGAGAGGAATCCTCAGGTTCCGGCCCCGACTCCACACAAGGTCTTAGGCCCCGGCATCGACGCGAGAGGAATCCCGAGAGGCCCCCGAGGAACTCGCATGGGGACTGGCCTTTCCTGAGGCCAACAGAGCGGGTCCCTGAGGTCCCCGTCGTAAGTCGAGAGCACCTGCCGCAAGTCGAGAAAATCCAGGAGGTTTTGCCGTCCAGGCGAGATGAGGCCCATTTCCGCTGAGGCTTCTCGAGGCTAATCACATCTAACCACTGGAACTTCCAAAGGGTCCTTCACACCCTTGCTGCAACTCAAGAAGTACCCCGACATACCCGTCTCCACAAGAGAGGAAGCACGCGGGTCCCGCACACATCCAGGGGAGCCCCGTTTCCGCCTCCTAGCTCGAGATGAGGGATCCTTTCCCTGTTTCGTAGGGAAAGAATTCCCGGCGTTCCCGTCGCATCTCAAGAGGACGCGCTCTCCACAGGAAAGGCGAGAGGAACTCCAGGGTCGTGCCACCATTCCACGAGTCCCCCAGATGTGTCAGTCCATTCCAGAGGAACCTGGTTTCCCTGAACTGCCTTGACGTTCAAGCAGAGGATCGACTCCCACCACGTGTGCACGTGGGACAGCCCTGTGGGAAAGCCTCGTGGGAAAGCCTCGTGGGAAAGACTCGAGGGAAAACCATAGATCCTTTCATCCAGGCGGCGGACTGCGTGACACTGCTGCTACCGCCCTGGAGGAAAGCGCAAGTGCATGCCCGCATTCGAGATGAGGACTGACTCCCCTGGGGAGACTCCAGAAGTACCCCAAGATCCATGTCAGCACTGGAGAGGAATCCTCAGGTTCCGGCCCCGCCTCAACACAAGGTCTTAGGCCCCGGCATCAACGGGAGAGGAATCCCGAGAGGCCCCCGAGGAACTCGCATGGGGACTGGCCTTTCCTGAGGCCACCGGAGCAGGTCCCTGAGGTCCCCGTCGTAAGTCAAGAGCACCTGCCGCAACTCGAGAAAATCCAGGAGGTTTTGCCCTCCAGGCGAGATGAGGCACATTTCCGCTGAGGCTTCTCGAGGCTAATCACGTCTAACCACTGGAACTTCCAAAGGGTCCTTCACACCCTTGCTGCAACTCAAGAAGTTCCCCGACATACCCGTCTCCACTCGAGAGGAAGCACATGGTGTCCCGCACACATCCAGAGGAGACCGTTTCCGCCTCCTAGCTCGAGATGAGGGATCCTTTCCCTGTTTCGTAGGGAAAGAATTCCCGGCGTTCCCGTCGCATCTCAAGAGGAGGCGCTCTCCACAGGAAAGTCGAGAGGAACTCCAGGGTCGTGCCACCATTCCAAGAGTCCCCCAGATGTGTCAGTCCATTCCAGAGGAACCTGTTTTCCCTGCACTGCCTTGACGTTCAAGCCGATGATCGACTCCCACCACGTGTGCACGTGGGACAGCCCTGTGGGAAAGCCTCGTGGGAAAGCCTCTTGGGAAAGACTCGAGGGAAAACCATAGATCCTTTGATCCACGCGGCGGACTGCGTGACACTGCTCCTACCGCCCAGGAGGAAAGCGCAAGTGTATGCCCGCATTCGAGATGAGGACTGACTCCCCTGGGGAGACTCCAGAAGTACCCCAAGATCCATGTCAGCACTGGAGAGGAAGCCTCAGGTTCCCGCCCCGACTCCACACAAGGTTCTAGGCCCCGGCATCGACGTGAGAGGAATCCTGAGAGGCCCCCGAGGAACTCGCATGGGGACTGGCCTTTCCTGAGGCCACCAGAGCGGGTCCCTGAGGTCCCAGTCGTAAGTCGAGAGCACCTGCCGCAACTCGAGAAAATCCAGGAGGTTTTGCCCTCCAGGCGAGATGAGGCCCATTTCCGCTGAGGCTTCTCGAGGCTAATCACATCTAACCACTGGAACATCCAAAGGGTCCTTCTCACGCTTGCTGCAACTCAAGAAGTTCCCCGACATACCCGTCTCCACAAGAGAGGAAGCCCGAGGGTCCCGCACACATCCAGAGGAGCCCCGTTTCCGCCTCCTAGCTCGAGATGAGGGATCCTTTCCCTGTTTCCTAGGGAAAGAATTCCCGGCGTTCCCGTCGCATCTCAAGAGGAGGCGCTCTCCACAGGAAAGGCGAGAGGAACTCCAGGGTCGTGCCACCATTCCAAAAGTCCCCCAGAAGTGTCAGTCCATTCCAGAGGAACCTGTTTTCCCTGCACTGCCTTGACGTTCAAGCCGAGGATCGACTCCCACGACGTGTACACGTGGGACAGCCCTGTGGGAAAGCCTCGTGGGAAAGCCTCGTGGGAAAGACTCGAGGGAAAACCATAGATCCTTTGATCCATGCGGCGGACTGCGTGACACTGCTGCTACCGGTCTGGAGGAAAGCGCAAGTGCATGCCCGCATTCGAGACGAGGACTGACTCCCCTGGGGAGACTCCAGAAGTACCCCAAGATCCATGTCAGCACTGGAGAGGAATCCTCAGGTTCAGGCCCCGACTCCACACAAGGTCTTAGGCACCGGCATCGACGGGAGAGGAATCCCGAGAGGCCCCCGAGGAACTCGCATGGGGACTGGCCATTCCTGAGGCCACCAGAGCGGGTCCCTGAGGTCCCCGTCATAAGTGGAGAGCACCTGCCGCAACTCGAGAAAATCCAGGAGGTTTTTCCCTGCAGGCGAGATGAGGCCCATTTCCGCTGAGGCTTCTCGAGGCTAATCACATCTAACCATTGGAACTTCCCAAGTGTCCTTCACACCCTTGCTGCAACTCAAGAAGTTCCCCGACATACCGTCTCCACTCGAGAGGAAGCCCGAGGGTCCCGCACACATCCAGGGGAGCCCCGTTTCCGCCTCCTAGCTCGAGATGAGGTATCCTTTCCCTGTTTCGTAGGGAAAGAATTCCCGGCGTTCCCGTCGCATCTCAAGAGGAGGCGCTCTCCACAGGAAAGGGGAGAGGAACTCCAGGGTCGTGCCACCATTCCAAGAGTCCCCCAGATGTGTCAGTCCATTCCAGAGGAACCTGTTTTCCCTGCACTGCCTTGACGTTCAAGCCGAGGATCAACTCCCACCACGTGTGCACGTGGGACAGCCCTGTGGGAAAGCCTCGTGGGAAAGCCTCGTGGGAAAGACTCGAGGGAAAACCATAGATCCTTTGATCCACGCGGCGGACTGCGTGACACTGCTGCTACCGCTCTGGAGGAAAGCACAAGTGCATGCCCGCATTCGAGACAAGGACTGACTCCCCTGGGGAGACTCCAGAAGTACCCCAAGATCCATGTCAGCACTGGAGAGGAATCCTCAGGTTCCGGCCCCGACTCCACACAAGGTCTTAGGCCCCGGCATCGACGGGAGAGGAATCCCGAGAGGCCCCCGAGGAACTCGCATGGGGACTGGCCTTTCCTGAGGCCACCAGAGCGGGTCCCTGAGGTCCCCGTCGTAAGTCGAGAGCACCTGCCGCAACTCGAGAAAATCCAGGAGGTTTTGCCCTCCAGGCGAGATGAGGCCCATTTCCGCTGAGGCTTCTCGAGGCTAATCACATCTAACCACTGGAACATCCAAAGGGTCCTTCTCACCCTTGCTGCAACTCAAGAAGTTCCCCGACATACCCGTCTCCACAAGAGAGGAAGCACGAGGGTCCCGCACACATCTAGAGGAGCCCCGTTTCCGCCTCCTAGCTCGAGATGAGGGATCCTTTAACTGTTTCGTAGGGAAAGAATTCCCGGCGTTCCCGTTGCATCTCAAGAGGAGGCGCTCTCCACAGGAAAGGCGAGAGGAACTCCAGGCTCGTGCCACCATTCCAAGAGTCCCCCAGATGTGTCAGTCCATTCCAGAGGAACCTGTTTTCCCTGCACTGCCTTGACGTTCAAGCCGAGGATCGACTCCCACCACGTGTGCACGTGGGACAGCCCTGTGGGAAAGCCTCGTGGGAAAGCCTCGTGGGAAAGACTCAAGGGAAAACCATAGATCCTTTGATCCACGCGGCGGACTGCGTGACACTGCTCCTACCGCCCTGGAGGAAAGCGCAAGTGCATGCCCGCATTCGAGACGAGGACTGACTCCCCTGGGGAGACTCCAGAATTACCCCAAGATCCATGTCAGCACTGGAGAGGAATCCTCAGGTTCCGGCCCCGCCTCAACACAAGGTCTTAGGCCCCGGCATCAACGGGAGAGGAATCCCGAGAGGCCCCCGAGGAACTCGCATGGGGACTGGCCTTTCCTGAGGCCACCGGAGCAGGTCCCTGAGGTCCCCGTCATAAGTCAAGAGCACCTGCCGCAACTCGAGAAAATCCAGGAGGTTTTGCCCTCCAGGCGAGATGAGGCACATTTCCGCTGAGGCTTCTCGAGTCTAATCACGTCTAACCACTGGAACTTCCAAAGGGTCCTTCACACCCTTGCTGCAACTCAAGAAGTTCCCCGACATACCCGTCTCCACTCGAGAGGAAGCACGTGGGGTCCTGCACACATCCAGGGGAGCCCCGTTTCCGCCTCCTAGGTCGAGATGAGGGATCCTTTCCCTGTTTCGTAGGGAAAGAATTCCTGGCGTTCCCGTCGCATCTCAAGAGGACGCGCTCTCCACAGGAAAGGCGAGAGGAACTCCAGGGTCGTGCCACCATTCCAAGAGTCCCCCAGATGTGTCAGTCCATTCCAGAGGAACCTGTTTTCCCTGCACTGCCTTGACGTTCAAGCCGAGGATCGACTCCCACCACGTGTGCACGTGGGACAGCCCTGTGGGAAAGCCTCGTGGGAAAGCCTCGTGGGAAAGACTCGAGGGAAAACCATAGACCCTTTGATCCACGGGGCGGACAGCGTGACACTGCTGCTACCGCTCTGGAGGAAAGCCCAAGTGCATGCCCGCATTCGAGACGAGGACTGACTCCCCTGGGGAGACTCCAGAAGTACCCCAAGATCCATGTCAGTACTGGAGAGGAATCCTCAGGTTCCGGCCCCGTCTCCACACAAGGTCTTAGGCCCCAGCATCGACGGAAGAGGAATCCCGAGAGGCCCCCGAGGAACTCGCATGGGGACTGGCCTTTCCTGAGGCCACCAGAGCGGGTCCCTGAGGTCCCGGTCGTAAGTCGAGAGCACCTGCCGCAACTCGAGAAAATCCAGGAGGTTTTGCCCTCCAGGCGAGATGAGGCCCGTTTCCGCTGAGGCTTCTCGAGGCTAATCACATCTAACCACTGGAACTTCCAAAGGGTCCTTCACACCCTTGCTGCAACTCAAGAAGTTCCCCGACATACCCGTCTCCACAAGAGAGGAAGCACGAGGGTCCCGCACACATCTAGAGGAGCCCCGTTTCCGCCTCCTAGCTCGAGATGAGGGATCCTTTCCCTGTTTCGTAGGGAAAGAATTCCCGGCGTTCCCGTTGCATCTCAAGAGGAGGCGCTCTCCACAGGAAAGGCGAGAGGAACTCCAGGGTCGTGCCACCATTCCAAGAGTCCCCCAGATGTGTCAGTCCATTCCAGAGGAACCTGTTTTCCCTGCACTGCCTTGACGTTCAAGCCGAGGATCGACTCCCACCACGTGTGCACGTGGGACAGCCCTGTGGGAAAGCCTCGTGGGAAAGCCTCGTGGGAAAGACTCAAGGGAAAACCATAGACCCTTTGATCCACGCGGCGGACTGCGTGACACTGCTCCTACCGCCCTGGAGGAAAGTGCAAGTGCATGCCCGCATTCGAGACGAGGACTGACTCCCCTGGGGAGACTCCAGAAGTACCCCAAGATCCATGTCAGCACTGGAGAGGAATCCTCAGGTTCCGGCCCCGACTCCACACAAGGTCTTAGGCCCCGGCATCGACGGGAGAGGAATCCCGAGAGGCCCCGAGGAACTCGCATGGGGACTGGCCTTTCCTGAGGCCACCAGAGCGGGTCCCTGAGGTCCCTGTCATAAGTGGAGAGCACCTGCCGCAACTCGAGAAAATCCAGGAGGTTTTGCCCTGCAGGCGAGATGAGGCCCATTTCCGCTGAGGCTTCTCGAGGCTAATCACATCTAACCACTGGAACTTCCCAAGGGTCCTTCACACCCTTGCTGCAACTCAAGAAGTTCCCCGACATACCGTCTCCACTCGAGAGGAAGCCCGAGGGTCCCGCACACATCCAGGGGAGCCCCGTTTCCGCCTCCTAGCTCGAGATGAGGTATCCTTTCCCTGTTTCGTAGGGAAAGAATTCCCGGCGTTCCCGTCGCATCTCAAGAGGAGGCGCTCTCCACAGGAAAGGCGAGAGGAACTCCAGGGTCGTGCCACCATTCCAAGAGTCCCCCAGATGTGTCAGTCCATTCCAGAGGAACCTGTTTTCCCTGCACTGCCTTGACGTTCAAGCCGAGGATCGACTCCCACCACGTGTGCACGTGGGACAGCCCTGTGGGAAAGCCTCGTGGGAAAGCCTCGTGGGAAAGACTCGAGGGAAAACCATAGATCCTTTGATCCACGCGGCGGACTGCTTGACACTGCTGCTACCGCTCTGGAGGAAAGCACAAGTGCATGCCCGCATTCGAGACGAGGACTGACTCCCCTGGGGAGACTCCAGAAGTACCCCAAGATCCATGTCAGCACTGGAGAGGAATCCTCAGGTTCCGGCCCCGACTCCACACAAGGTCTTAGGCCCCGGAATCAACGCGAGAGGAATCCCGAGAGGCCCCCGAGGAACTCGCATGGGGACTGGCCTTTCCTGAGGCCACCAGAGCGGGTCCCTGAGGTCCCGGTCGTAAGTCGAGAGCACCTGCCGCAACTCGAGAAAATCCAGGAGGTTTTGCCCTCCAGGCGAGATGAGGCCCGTTTCCGCTGAGGCTTCTCGAGGCTAATCACGTCTAACCACTGGAACTTCCAAAGGGTCCTTCACACCCTTGCTGCAACTCAAGAAGTTCCCCGACATACCCGTCTCCACTCGAGAGGAAGCACGTGGGGTCCCGCACAGATCCAGGGGAGCCCCGTTTCCGCCTCCTAGCTCGAGATGAGGGATCCTTTCCCTGTTTCGTAGGGAAAGAATTCCCGGCGTTCCCGTCGCATCTCAAGAGGAGGCGCTCTCCACAGGAAAGGCGAGAGGAACTCCAGGGTCGTGCCACCATTCCAAGAGTCCCCCAGATGTGTCAGTCCATTCCAGAGGAACCTCTTTTCCCTGCACTGCCTTGACGTTCAAGCTGAGGATCGACTCCCACCACGTGTGAACGTGGGACAGCCCTGTGGGAAAGCCTCGTGGGAAAGCCTCGTGGGAAAGACTCGAGGGAAAACCATAGATCCTTTCATCCAGGCGGCGGACTGCGTGAAACTGCTCCTACCGCCCTGGAGGAAAGCGCAAGTGCATGCCCGCATTCGAGACGAGGACTGACTCCCCTGGGGAGACTCCAGAAGTACCCCAAGATCCATGTCAGCACGGGAGAGGAATCCTCAGGTTCCGGCCCCGATTCCACACAAGGTCTTAGGCCCCGGCATCGACGGGAGAGGAATCCTGAGAGGCCCCCGAGGAACTCGCATGGGGACTGGCCTTTCCTGAGGCCACCAGAGCGGGCCCCTGAGGTCCCCGTCTTAAGTCGAGAGCACCTGCCGCAACTCGAGAAAATCCAGGAGGTTTTGCCCTCCAGGCGAGATGAGGCACATTTCCGCTGAGGCTTCTCGAGGCTAATCACGTCTAACCACTGGAACTTCCAAAGGGTCCTTCACACCCTTGCTGCAACTCAAGAAGTTCCCCGACATACCCGTCTCCACTCGAGAGGAAGCACATGGTGTCCCGCACACATCCAGAGGAGACCGTTTCCGCCTCCTAGCTCGAGATGAGGGATCCTTTCCCTGTTTCGTAGGGAAAGAATTCCCGGCGTTCCCGTCGCATCTCAAGAGGAGGCGCTCTCCACAGGAAAGTCGAGAGGAACTCCAGGGTCGTGCCACCATTCCAAGAGTCCCCCAGATGTGTCAGTCCATTCCAGAGGAACCTCTTTTCCCTGCACTGCCTTGACGTTCAAGCCGATGATCGACTCCCACCACGTGTGCACGTGGGACAGCCCTGTGGGAAAGCCTCGTGGGAAAGCCTCTTGGGAAAGACTCGAGGGAAAACCATAGATCCTTTGATCCACGCGGCGGACTGCGTGACACTGCTCCTACCGCCCAGGAGGAAAGCGCAAGTGTATGCCCGCATTCGAGATGAGGACTGACTCCCCTGGGGAGACTCCAGAAGTACCCCAAGATCCATGTCAGCACTGGAGAGGAAGCCTCAGGTTCCCGCCCCGACTCCACACAAGGTTCTAGGCCCCGGCATCGACGTGAGAGGAATCCTGAGAGGCCCCCGAGGAACTCGCATGGGGACTGGCCTTTCCTGAGGCCACCAGAGCGGGTCCCTGAGGTCCCAGTCGTAAGTCGAGAGCACCTGCCGCAACTCGAGAAAATCCAGGAGGTTTTGCCCTCCAGGCGAGATGAGGCCCATTTCCGCTGAGGCTTCTCGAGGCTAATCACATCTAACCACTGGAACATCCAAAGGGTCCTTCTCACGCTTGCTGCAACTCAAGAAGTTCCCCGACATACCCGTCTCCACAAGAGAGGAAGCCCGAGGGTCCCGCACACATCCAGAGGAGCCCCTTTTCCGCCTCCTAGCTCGAGATGAGGGATCCTTTCCCTGTTTCCTAGGGAAAGAATTCCCGGCGTTCCCGTCGCATCTCAAGAGGAGGCGCTCTCCACAGGAAAGGCGAGAGGAACTCCAGGGTCGTGCCACCATTCCAAAAGTCCCCCAGATGTGTCAGTCCATTCCAGAGGAACCTGTTTTCCCTGCACTGCCTTGACGTTCAAGCCGAGGATCGACTCCCACCACGTGTACACGTGGGACAGCCCTGTGGGAAAGCCTCGTGGGAAAGCCTCGTGGGAAAGACTCGAGGGAAAACCATAGATCCTTTGATCCGCGCGGCTGACTGCGTGACACTGCTGCTACCGCTCTGGAGGAAAGCGCAAGTGCATGCCCGCATTCGAGACGAGGACTGACTCCCCTGGGGAGACTCCAGAAGTACCCCAAGATCCATGTCAGCACTGGAGAGGAATCCTCAGGTTCCGGCCCCGAATCCACACAAGGTCTTAGGCCCCGGCATCGACGGGAGATGAATCCCGAGAGGCCCCCGAGGAACTCGCATGGGGACTGGCCATTCCTGAGGCCACCAGAGCGGGTCCCTGAGGTCCCTGTCATAAGTGGAGAGCACCTGCCGCAACTCGAGAAAATCCAGGAGGTTTTGCCCTGCAGGCGAGATGAGGCCCATTTCCGCTGAGGCTTCTCGATGCTAATCACATCTAACCACTGGAACTTCCCAAGGTTCCTTCACACCCTTGCTGCAACTCAAGAAGTTCCCCAACATCCCGTCTCCACTCGAGAGGAAGCCCGAGGGTCCCGCACACATCCAGGGGAGCCCCGTTTCCACCTCCTAGGTCGAGATGAGGGATCCTTTCCCTGTTTCGTAGGGAAAGAATTCCCGGCGTTCCCGTCGCATCTCAAGAGGAGGCGCTCTCCATAGGAAAGGGGAGAGGAACTCCAGGGTCGTGCCACCATTCCAAGAGTCCCCCAGATGTGTCAGTCCATTCCAGAGGAACCTGTTTTCCCTGCACTGCCTTGACGTTCAAGCCGAGGATCGACTCCCACCACGTGTGAACGTGGGACAGCCCTGTGGGAAAGCCTCGTGGGAAAGCCTCGTGGGAAAGACTCGAGGGAAAACCATAGATAATTTGATCCACGCGGCGGACTGTGTGACACTGCTGCTACCGCTCTGGAGGAAAGCCCAAGTGCATGCCCGCATTCGAGACGAGGACTGACTCCCCTGGGGAGACTCCAGAAGTACCCCAAGATCCATGTCAGCACTGGAGAGGAATCCTCAGGTTCCGGCCCCGACTCCACACAAGGTCTTAGGCCCCGGCATCGACGGGAGAGGAATCCCGAGAGGCCCCCGAGGAACTCGCATGGGGACTGGCCTTTCCTGAGGCCACCAGAGCGGGTCCCTGAGGTCCCCGTCGTAAGTCGAGAGCACCTGCCGCAACTCGAGAAAATCCAGGAGGTTTTGCCCTCCAGGCGAGATGAGGCCCATTTCCGCTGAGGCTTCTCGAGGCTAATCACGTCTAACCACTGGAACTTCCAAAGGGTCCTTCACACCCTTGCTGCAACTCAAGAAGTTCCCCGACATACCCGTCTCCACTCGAGAGGAAGCACGTGGGGTCCCGCACACATCCAGGGGAGCCCCGTTTCCGCCTCCTAGCTCGAGATGAGGGATCCTTTCCCTGTTTCGTAGGGAAAGAATTCCCGGCGTTCCCGTCGCATCTCAAGAGGAGGCGCTCTCCACAGGAAAGGCGAGAGGAACTCCAGGGTCGTGCCACCATTCCAAGAGTCCCCCAGATGTGTCAGTCCATTCCAGAGGAACCTGTTTTCCCTGCACTGCCTTGACGTTCAAGCTGAGGATCGACTCCCACCACGTGTGAACGTGGGACAGCCCTGTGGGAAAGCCTCGTGGGAAAGCCTCGTGGAAAAGACTCGAGGGAAAACCATAGATCCTTTGATCCACGCGGCGGACTGCGTGAAACTGCTCCTACCGCCCTGGAGGAAAGCGCAAGTGCATGCCTGCATTCGAGACGAGGACTGACTCCCCTGGGGAGACTCCAGAAGTACCCCAAGATCCATGTCAGCACTGGAGAGGAATCCTCAGGTTCCGGCCCCGACTCCACACAAGGTCTTAGGCCCCGGCATCGACGGGAGAAGAATCCCGAGAGGCCCCCGAGGAACTCGCATGGGGACTGGCCTTTCCTGAGGCCACCAGAGCGGGTCCCTGAGGTCCCCGTCGTAAGTCGAGAGCACCTGCCGCAACTCAAGAAAATCCAGGAGGTTTTGCCCTCCAGGCGAGATGAGGCCCATTTCCGTTGAGGCTTCTCGAGGCTAATCACATCTAACCACTGGAACATTCAAAGGGTCCTTCTCACCCTTGCTGCATCTCAAGAAGTTCCCCGACATACCCGTCTCCACAAGAGAGGAAGCACGAGGGTCCCGCACACATCCAGGGGAGCCCCGTTTCCGCCTCCTAGCTCGAGATGAGGGATCCTTTCCCTGTTTCGTAGGGAAAGAATTCCCGGCGTTCCCGTCGCATCTCAAGAGGAGGCGCTCTCCACAGGAAAGGCGAGAGGAACTCCAGGGTCGTGCCACCATTCCAAGAGTCCCCCAGATGTGTCAGTCCATTCCAGAGGAACCTCTTTTCCCTGCACTGCCTTGACGTTCAAGCCGAGGATCGACTCCCACCACGTGTGCACGTGGGACAGCCCTGTGGGAAAGCCTCGTGGGAAAGCCTCGTGGGAAAGACTCGAGGGAAAACCATAGATCCTTTCATCCAGGCGGCGGACTGCGTGACACTGCTGCTACCGCCCTGGAGGAAAGCGCAAGTGCATGCCCGCATTCGAGACGAGGACTGACTCCCCTGGGGAGACTCCAGAAGTACCCCAAGATCCATGTCAGCACTGGAGAGGAATCCTCAGGTTCCGGCCCCGCCTCAACACAAGGTCTTAGGCCCGGGCATCAACGGGAGAGGAATCCCGAGAGGCCCCCGAGGAACTCGCATGGGGACTGGCCTTTCCTGAGGCCACCGGAGCAGGTCCCTGAGGTCCCCGTCTTAAGTCAAGAGCACCTGCCGCAACTCGAGAAAATCCAGGAGGTTTTGCCCTCCAGGCGAGATGAGGCACATTTCCGCTGAGGCTTCTCGAGTCTAATCACGTCTAACCACTGGAACTTTCAAAGGGTCCTTCACACCCTTGCTGCAACTCAAGAAGTTCCCCGACATACCCGTCTCCACTCGAGAGGAAGCACGTGGGGTCCTGCACACATCCAGGGGAGCCCCGTTTCCGCCTCCTAGCTCGAGATGAGGGATCCTTTCCCTGTTTCGTAGGGAAAGAATTCCTGGCGTTCCCGTCGCATCTCAAGAGGAGGCGCTCTCCACAGGAAAGGCGAGAGGAACTCCAGGGTCGTGCCACCATTCCAAGAGTCCCCCAGATGTGTCAGTCCATTCCAGAGGAACCTGTTTTCCCTGCACTGCCTTGACGTTCAAGCCGAGGATCGATTCCCACCACGTGTGCACGTGGGACAGCCCTGTGGGAAAGCCTCGTGGGAAAGCCTCGTGGGAAAGACTCGAGGGAAAACCATAGATCCTTTGATCCACGCGGCGGACTGCGTGACACTGCTGCTACCGCTCTATAGGAAAGCCCAAGTGCATGCCCGCATTCGAGACGAGGACTGACTCCCCTGGGGAGACTCCAGAAGTACCCCAAGATCCATGTCAGCACTGGAGAGGAATCCTCAGGTTCCGGCCCCGACACCACACAAGGTCTTAGGCCCCGGCATCAACGCGAGAGGAATCCCGAGAGGCCCCCGAGGAACTCGCATGGGGACTGGCCTTTCCTGAGGCCACCAGAGCGGGTCCCTGAGGTCCCGGTCGTAAGTCGAGAGCACCTGCCGCAACTCGAGAAAATCCAGGAGGTTTTGCCCTCCAGGCGAGATGAGGCCCATTTCCGCTGAGGCTTCTCGAGGCTAATCACGTCTAACCACTGGAACTTCCAAAGGGTCCTTCACACCCTTGCTGCAACTCAAGAAGTTCCCCGACATACCCGTCTCCACTCGAGAGGAAGCACGTGGGGTCCCGCACACATCCAGGGGAGCCCCGTTTCTGCCTCCTAGCTCGAGATGAGGGATCCTTTCCCTGTTTCGTAGGGAAAGAATTCCCGGCGTTCCCGTCGCATCTCAAGAGGAGGCGCTCTCCACAGGAAAGGCGAGAGGAACTCCAGGGTCGTGCCACCATTCCAAGAGTCCCCCAGATGTGTCAGTCCATTCCAGAGGAACCTGTTTTCCCTGCACTGCCTTGACGTTCAAGCTGAGGATCGACTCCCACCACGTGTGAACGTGGGACAGCCCTGTGGGAAAGCCTCGTGGGAAAGCCTCGTGGAAAAGACTCGAGGGAAAACCATAGATCCTTTGATCCACGCGGCGGACTGCGTGAAACTGCTCCTACCGCCCTGGAGGAAAGCGCAAGTGCATGCCCGCATTCGAGACGAGGACTGACTCCCCTGGGGAGACTCCAGAAGTACCCCAAGATCCATGTCAGCACTGGAGAGGAATCCTCAGGTTCCGGCCCCGACTCCACACAAGGTCTTAGGCCCCGGCATCGACGGGAGAGGAATCCCGAGAGGCCCCCGAGGAACTCGCATGGGGACTGGCCTTTCCTGAGGCCACCAGAGCGGGTCCCTGAGGTCCCCGTCGTAAGTCGAGAGCACCTGCCGCAACTCGAGGAAATCCAGGAGGTTTTGCCCTCCAGGCGAGATGAGGCCCATTTCCGCTGAGGCTTCTCGAGGCTAATCACATCTAACCACTGGAATATCCAAAGGGTCCTTCTCACCCTTGATGCAACTGAAGAAGTTCCCCGACATACCCGTCTCCACAAGAGAGGAAGCACGAGGGTCCCGCACACATCCAGGGGAGCCCCGTTTCCGCCTCCTAGCTCGAGATGAGGGATCCTTTCCCTGTTTCGTAGGGAAAGAATTCCCGGCGTTCCCGTCGCATCTCAAGAGGAGGCGCTCTCCACAGGAAAGGCGAGAGGAACTCCAGGGTCGTGCCACCATTCCAAGAGTCCCCCAGATGTGTCAGTCCATTCCAGAGGAACCTCTTTTCCCTGCACTGCCTTGACGTTCAAGCCGAGGATCGACTCCCACCACGTGTGCACGTGGGACAGCCCTGTGGGAAAGCCTCGTGGGAAAGCCTCGTGAGAAAGACTCGAGGGAAAACCATAGATCCTTTCATCCAGGCAGCGGACTGCGTGACACTGCTGCTACCGCCCTGGAGGAAAGCGCAAGTGCATGCCCGCATTCGAGACGAGGACTGACTCCCCTGGGGAGACTCCAGAAGTACCCCAAGATCCATGTCAGCACTGGAGAGGAATCCTCAGGTTCCGGCACCGCCTCAACACAAGGTCTTAGGCCCCGGCATCAACGGGAGAGGAATCCCGAGAGGCCCCCGAGGAACTCGCATGGGGACTGGCCTTTCCTGAGGCCACCGGAGCAGGTCCCTGAGGTCCCCGTCGTAAGTCAAGAGCACCTGCCGCAACTCGAGAAAATCCAGGAGGTTTTGCCCTCCAGGCGAGATGAGGCACATTTCCGCTGAGGCTTCTTGAGTCTAATCACGTCTAACCACTGGAACTTTCAAAGGGTCCTTCACACCCTTGCTGCAACTCAAGAAGTTCCCTGACATACCCGTCTCCACTCGAGAGGAAGCACGTGGGGTCCTGCACACATCCAGGGGAGCCCCGTTTCCGCCTCCTAGCTCGAGATGAGGGATCCTTTCCCTGTTTCGTAGGGAAAGACTTCCTGGCGTTCCCGTCGCATCTCAAGAGGAGGCGCTCTCCACAGGAAAGGCGAGAGGAACTCCAGGGTCGTGCCACCATTCCAAGAGTCCCCCAGATGTGTCAGTCCATTCCAGAGGAACCTGTTTTCCCTGCACTGCCTTGACGTTCAAGCCGAGGATCGACTCCCACCACGTGTGCACGTGGGACAGCCCTGTGGGAAAGCCTCGTGGGAAAGCCTCGTGGGAAAGACTCGAGGGAAAACCATCGATCCTTTGATCCACGCGGCGGACTGCGTGACACTGCTGCTACCGCTCTGGAGGAAAGCCCAAGTGCATGCCCGCATTCGAGACGAGGACTGACTCCCCTGGGGAGACTCCAGAAGTACCCCAAGATCCATGTCAGCACTGGAGAGGAATCCTCAGGTTCCGGCCCCGACTCCACACAAGGTCTTAGGCCCCGGCATCGACGGGAGAGGAATCCCGAGAGGCCCCCGAGGAACTCGCATGGGGACTGGCCTTTCCTGAGGAAACCAGAGCGGGTCCCTGAGGTCCCCGTCGTAAGTCGAGAGCACCTGCCGCAACTCGAGAAAATCCAGGAGGTTTTGCCCTCCAGGCGAGATGAGGCCCATTTCCGCTGAGGCTTCTCGAGGCTAATCACGTCTAACCACTGGAACATCCAAAGGGTCCTTCTCACGCTTGCTGCAACTCAAGAAGTTCCCCGACATACCCGTCGCCACTCGAGAGGAAGCACGAGGGTCCCGCACACATCCAGGGGAGCCCCGTTTCCGCCTCCTAGCTCGAGATGAGGGATCCTTTCCCTGTTTCGTAGGGAAAGAATTCCCGGCGTTCCCGTCGCATCTCAAGAGGAGGCGCTCTCAACAGGAAAGGCGAGAGGAACTCCAGGGTCGTGCCACCATTCCAAGAGTCCCCCAGATGTGTCAGTCCATTCCAGAGGAACCTGTTTTCCCTGCACTGCCTTGACGTTCAATCTGAGGATCGACTCCCACCACGTGTGCACGTGGGACAGCCCTGTGGGAAAGCCTCGTGGGAAAGCCTCGTGGGAAAGACTCGAGGGAAAACCATAGATCCTTTGATTCACGCGGCGGATTGCGTGACACTGCTGCTACCGCTCTGGAGGAAAGCGCAAGTGCATGCCCGCATTCGAGACGAGGACTGACTCCCCTGGGGAGACTCCAGAAGTACCCCAAGATCCATGTCAGCACTGGAGAGGAAGCCTCAGGTTCCGGCCCCGACTCCACACAAGGTCTTAGGCCCCGGCATCGACGGGAGAGGAATCCCGAGAGGCCCCCGAGGAACTCGCATGGGGACTGGCCTTTCCTGAGGCCACCAGAGCGGGTCCCTGAGGTCCCCGTCGTAAGTCGAGAGCACCTGCCGCAACTCGAGAAAATCCAGGAGGTTTTGCCCTCCAGGCGAGATGAGGCCCATTTCCGCTGAGGCTTCTCGAGGCTAATCACGTCTAACCACTGGAACTTCCAAAGGGTCCTTCACACCCTTGCTGCAACTCAAGAAGTTCCCCGACATACCCGTCTCCACTCGAGAGGAAGCACGTGGGGTCCCGCACACATCCAGGGGAGCCCCGTTTCCGCCTCCTAGCTCGAGATGAGGGATCCTTTCCCTGTTTCGTAGGGAAAGAATTCCCGGCGTTCCCGTCGCATCTCAAGAGGAGGCGCTCTCCACAGGAAAGGCGAGAGGAACTCCAGGGTCGTGCCACCATTCCAAGAGTCCCCCAGATGTGTCAGTCCATTCCAGAGGAACCTGTTTTCCCTGCACTGCCTTGACGTTCAAGCTGAGGATCGACTCCCACCACGTGTGAACGTGGGACAGCCCTGTGGGAAAGCCTCGTGGGAAAGCCTCGTGGAAAAGACTCGAGGGAAAACCATAGATCCTTTGATCCACGCGGCGGACTGCGTGAAACTGCTCCTACCGCCCTGGAGGAAAGCGCAAGTGCATGCCTGCATTCGAGACGAGGACTGACTCCCCTGGGGAGACTCCAGAAGTACCCCAAGATCCATGTCAGCACTGGAGAGGAATCCTCAGGTTCCGGCCCCGACTCCACACAAGGTCTTAGGCCCCGGCATCGACGGGAGAGGAATCCCGAGAGGCCCCCGAGGAACTCGCATGGGGACTGGCCTTTCCTGAGGCCACCAGAGCGGGTCCCTGAGGTCCCCGTCGTAAGTCGAGAGCACCTGCCGCAACTCAAGAAAATCCAGGAGGTTTTGCCCTCCAGGCGAGATGAGGCCCATTTCCGTTGAGGCTTCTCGAGGCTAATCACATCTAACCACTGGAACATTCAAAGGGTCCTTCTCACCCTTGCTGCATCTCAAGAAGTTCCCCGACATACCCGTCTCCACAAGAGAGGAAGCACGAGGGTCCCGCACACATCCAGGGGAGCCCCGTTTCCGCCTCCTAGCTCGAGATGAGGGATCCTTTCCCTGTTTCGTAGGGAAAGAATTCCCGGCGTTCCCGTCGCATCTCAAGAGGAGGCGCTCTCCACAGGAAAGGCGAGAGGAACTCCAGGGTCGTGCCACCATTCCAAGAGTCCCCCAGATGTGTCAGTCCATTCCAGAGGAACCTCTTTTCCCTGCACTGCCTTGACGTTCAAGCCGAGGATCGACTCCCACCACGTGTGCACGTGGGACAGCCCTGTGGGAAAGCCTCGTGGGAAAGCCTCGTGGGAAAGACTCGAGGGAAAACCATAGATCCTTTCATCCAGGCGGCGGACTGCGTGACACTGCTGCTACCGCCCTGGAGGAAAGCGCAAGTGCATGCCCGCATTCGAGACGAGGACTGACTCCCCTGGGGAGACTCCAGAAGTACCCCAAGATCCATGTCAGCACTGGAGAGGAATCCTCAGGTTCCGGCCCCGCCTCAACACAAGGTCTTAGGCCCGGGCATCAACGGGAGAGGAATCCCGAGAGGCCCCCGAGGAACTCGCATGGGGACTGGCCTTTCCTGAGGCCACCGGAGCAGGTCCCTGAGGTCCCCGTCTTAAGTCAAGAGCACCTGCCGCAACTCGAGAAAATCCAGGAGGTTTTGCCCTCCAGGCGAGATGAGGCACATTTCCGCTGAGGCTTCTCGAGTCTAATCACGTCTAACCACTGGAACTTTCAAAGGGTCCTTCACACCCTTGCTGCAACTCAAGAAGTTCCCCGACATACCCGTCTCCACTCGAGAGGAAGCACGTGGGGTCCTGCACACATCCAGGGGAGCCCCGTTTCCGCCTCCTAGCTCGAGATGAGGGATCCTTTCCCTGTTTCGTAGGGAAAGAATTCCTGGCGTTCCCGTCGCATCTCAAGAGGAGGCGCTCTCCACAGGAAAGGCGAGAGGAACTCCAGGGTCGTGCCACCATTCCAAGAGTCCCCCAGATGTGTCAGTCCATTCCAGAGGAACCTGTTTTCCCTGCACTGCCTTGACGTTCAAGCCGAGGATCGATTCCCACCACGTGTGCACGTGGGACAGCCCTGTGGGAAAGCCTCGTGGGAAAGCCTCGTGGGAAAGACTCGAGGGAAAACCATAGATCCTTTGATCCACGCGGCGGACTGCGTGACACTGCTGCTACCGCTCTATAGGAAAGCCCAAGTGCATGCCCGCATTCGAGACGAGGACTGACTCCCCTGGGGAGACTCCAGAAGTACCCCAAGATCCATGTCAGCACTGGAGAGGAATCCTCAGGTTCCGGCCCCGACTCCACACAAGGTCTTAGGCCCCGGCATCAACGCGAGAGGAATCCCGAGAGGCCCCCGAGGAACTCGCATGGGGACTGGCCTTTCCTGAGGCCACCAGAGCGGGTCCCTGAGGTCCCGGTCGTAAGTCGAGAGCACCTGCCGCAACTCGAGAAAATCCAGGAGGTTTTGCCCTCCAGGCGAGATGAGGCCCATTTCCGCTGAGGCTTCTCGAGGCTAATCACGTCTAACCACTGGAACTTCCAAAGGGTCCTTCACACCCTTGCTGCAACTCAAGAAGTTCCCCGACATACCCGTCTCCACTCGAGAGGAAGCACGTGGGGTCCCGCACACATCCAGGGGAGCCCCGTTTCTGCCTCCTAGCTCGAGATGAGGGATCCTTTCCCTGTTTCGTAGGGAAAGAATTCCCGGCGTTCCCGTCGCATCTCAAGAGGAGGCGCTCTCCACAGGAAAGGCGAGAGGAACTCCAGGGTCGTGCCACCATTCCAAGAGTCCCCCAGATGTGTCAGTCCATTCCAGAGGAACCTGTTTTCCCTGCACTGCCTTGACGTTCAAGCTGAGGATCGACTCCCACCACGTGTGAACGTGGGACAGCCCTGTGGGAAAGCCTCGTGGGAAAGCCTCGTGGAAAAGACTCGAGGGAAAACCATAGATCCTTTGATCCACGCGGCGGACTGCGTGAAACTGCTCCTACCGCCCTGGAGGAAAGCGCAAGTGCATGCCCGCATTCGAGACGAGGACTGACTCCCCTGGGGAGACTCCAGAAGTACCCCAAGATCCATGTCAGCACTGGAGAGGAATCCTCAGGTTCCGGCCCCGACTCCACACAAGGTCTTAGGCCCCGGCATCGACGGGAGAGGAATCCCGAGAGGCCCCCGAGGAACTCGCATGGGGACTGGCCTTTCCTGAGGCCACCAGAGCGGGTCCCTGAGGTCCCCGTCGTAAGTCGAGAGCACCTGCCGCAACTCGAGGAAATCCAGGAGGTTTTGCCCTCCAGGCGAGATGAGGCCCATTTCCGCTGAGGCTTCTCGAGGCTAATCACATCTAACCACTGGAATATCCAAAGGCTCCTTCTCACCCTTGATGCAACTGAAGAAGTTCCCCGACATACCCGTCTCCACAAGAGAGGAAGCACGAGGGTCCCGCACACATCCAGGGGAGCCCCGTTTCCGCCTCCTAGCTCGAGATGAGGGATCCTTTCCCTGTTTCGTAGGGAAAGAATTCCCGGCGTTCCCGTCGCATCTCAAGAGGAGGCGCTCTCCACAGGAAAGGCGAGAGGAACTCCAGGGTCGTGCCACCATTCCAAGAGTCCCCCAGATGTGTCAGTCCATTCCAGAGGAACCTCTTTTCCCTGCACTGCCTTGACGTTCAAGCCGAGGATCGACTCCCACCACGTGTGCACGTGGGACAGCCCTGTGGGAAAGCCTCGTGGGAAAGCCTCGTGAGAAAGACTCGAGGGAAAACCATAGATCCTTTCATCCAGGCAGCGGACTGCGTGACACTGCTGCTACCGCCCTGGAGGAAAGCGCAAGTGCATGCCCGCATTCGAGACGAGGACTGACTCCCCTGGGGAGACTCCAGAAGTACCCCAAGATCCATGTCAGCACTGGAGAGGAATCCTCAGGTTCCGGCACCGCCTCAACACAAGGTCTTAGGCCCCGGCATCAACGGGAGAGGAATCCCGAGAGGCCCCCGAGGAACTCGCATGGGGACTGGCCTTTCCTGAGGCCACCGGAGCAGGTCCCTGAGGTCCCCGTCGTAAGTCAAGAGCACCTGCCGCAACTCGAGAAAATCCAGGAGGTTTTGCCCTCCAGGCGAGATGAGGCACATTTCCGCTGAGGCTTCTTGAGTCTAATCACGTCTAACCACTGGAACTTTCAAAGGGTCCTTCACACCCTTGCTGCAACTCAAGAAGTTCCCTGACATACCCGTCTCCACTCGAGAGGAAGCACGTGGGGTCCTGCACACATCCAGGGGAGCCCCGTTTCCGCCTCCTAGCTCGAGATGAGGGATCCTTTCCCTGTTTCGTAGGGAAAGACTTCCTGGCGTTCCCGTCGCATCTCAAGAGGAGGCGCTCTCCACAGGAAAGGCGAGAGGAACTCCAGGGTCGTGCCACCATTCCAAGAGTCCCCCAGATGTGTCAGTCCATTCCAGAGGAACCTGTTTTCCCTGCACTGCCTTGACGTTCAAGCCGAGGATCGACTCCCACCACGTGTGCACGTGGGACAGCCCTGTGGGAAAGCCTCGTGGGAAAGCCTCGTGGGAAAGACTCGAGGGAAAACCATCGATCCTTTGATCCACGCGGCGGACTGCGTGACACTGCTGCTACCGCTCTGGAGGAAAGCCCAAGTGCATGCCCGCATTCGAGACGAGGACTGACTCCCCTGGGGAGACTCCAGAAGTACCCCAAGATCCATGTCAGCACTGGAGAGGAATCCTCAGGTTCCGGCCCCGACTCCACACAAGGTCTTAGGCCCCGGCATCGACGGGAGAGGAATCCCGAGAGGCCCCCGAGGAACTCGCATGGGGACTGGCCTTTCCTGAGGAAACCAGAGCGGGTCCCTGAGGTCCCCGTCGTAAGTCGAGAGCACCTGCCGCAACTCGAGAAAATCCAGGAGGTTTTGCCCTCCAGGCGAGATGAGGCCCATTTCCGCTGAGGCTTCTCGAGGCTAATCACGTCTAACCACTGGAACATCCAAAGGGTCCTTCTCACGCTTGCTGCAACTCAAGAAGTTCCCCGACATACCCGTCGCCACTCGAGAGGAAGCACGAGGGTCCCGCACACATCCAGGGGAGCCCCGTTTCCGCCTCCTAGCTCGAGATGAGGGATCCTTTCCCTGTTTCGTAGGGAAAGAATTCCCGGCGTTCCCGTCGCATCTCAAGAGGAGGCGCTCTCAACAGGAAAGGCGAGAGGAACTCCAGGGTCGTGCCACCATTCCAAGAGTCCCCCAGATGTGTCAGTCCATTCCAGAGGAACCTGTTTTCCCTGCACTGCCTTGACGTTCAATCTGAGGATCGACTCCCACCACGTGTGCACGTGGGACAGCCCTGTGGGAAAGCCTCGTGGGAAAGCCTCGTGGGAAAGACTCGAGGGAAAACCATAGATCCTTTGATTCACGCGGCGGATTGCGTGACACTGCTGCTACCGCTCTGGAGGAAAGCGCAAGTGCATGCCCGCATTCGAGACGAGGACTGACTCCCCTGGGGAGACTCCAGAAGTACCCCAAGATCCATGTCAGCACTGGAGAGGAAGCCTCAGGTTCCGGCCCCGACTCCACACAAGGTTCTAGGCCCCGGCATCGACGGGAGAGGAATCCCGAGAGGCCCCCGAGGAACTCGCATGGGGACTGGCCTTTCCTGAGGCCACCAGAGCGGGTCCCTGAGGTCCCCGTCTTAAGTCGAGAGCACCTGCCGCAACTCGAGAAAATCCAGGAGGTTTTGCCCTCCAGGCGAGATGAGGCACATTTCCGCTGAGGCTTCTCGAGGCTAATCACGTCTAACCACTGGAACTTCCAAAGGGTCCTTCACACCCTTGCTGCAACTCAAGAAGTTCCCCGACATACCCGTCTCCACTCGAGAGGAAGCACATGGTGTCCCGCACACATCCAGAGGAGACCGTTTCCGCCTCCTAGCTCGAGATGAGGGATCTTTCCCTGTTTCGTAGGGAAAGAATTCCCGGCGTTCCCGTCGCATCTCAAGAGGAGGCGCTCTCCACAGGAAAGTCGAGAGGAACTCCAGGGTCGTGCCACCATTCCAAGAGTCCCCCAGATGTGTCAGTCCATTCCAGAGGAACCTGTTTTCCCTGCACTGCCTTGACGTTCAAGCCGATGATCGACTCCCACCACGTGTGCACGTGGGACAGCCCTGTGGGAAAGCCTCGTGGGAAAGCCTCTTGGGAAAGACTCGAGGGAAAACCATAGATCCTTTGATCCACGCGGCGGACTGCGTGACACTGCTCCTACCGCCCAGGAGGAAAGCGCAAGTGTATGCCCGCATTCGAGATGAGGACTGACTCCCCTGGGGAGACTCCAGAAGTACCCCAAGATCCATGTCAGCACTGGAGAGGAAGCCTCAGGTTCCCGCCCCGACTCCACACAAGGTTCTAGGCCCCGGCATCGACGTGAGAGGAATCCTGAGAGGCCCCCGAGGAACTCGCATGGGGACTGGCCTTTCCTGAGGCCACCAGAGCGGGTCCCTGAGGTCCCAGTCGTAAGTCGAGAGCACCTGCCGCAACTCGAGAAAATCCAGGAGGTTTTGCCCTCCAGGCGAGATGAGGCCCATTTCCGCTGAGGCTTCTCGAGGCTAATCACATCTAACCACTGGAACTTCCCAAGGGTCCTTCACACCCTTGCTGCAACTCAAGAAGTTCCCCGATATACCCGTCGGCACTCGAGAGGAAGCACGTGGGTTCCCGCACACATCCAGGGGAGCCCCGTTTCCACCTCCTAGGTCGAGATGAGGGATCCTTTCCCTGTTTCGTAGGGAAAGAATTCCCGGCGTTCCCGTCGCATCTCAAGAGGAGGCGCTCTCCATAGGAAAGGGGAGAGGAACTCCAGGGTCGTGCCACCATTCCAAGAGTCCCCCAGATGTGTCAGTCCATTCCAGAGGAACCTGTTTTCCCTGCACTGCCTTGACGTTCAAGCCGAGGATCGACTCCCACCACGTGTGAACGTGGGACAGCCCTGTGGGAAAGCCTCGTGGGAAAGCCTCGTGGGAAAGACTCGAGGGAAAACCATAGATAATTTGATCCACGCGGCGGACTGTGTGACACTGCTGCTACCGCTCTGGAGGAAAGCCCAAGTGCATGCCCGCATTCGAGACGAGGACTGACTCCCCTGGGGAGACTCCAGAAGTACCCCAAGATCCATGTCAGCACTGGAGAGGAATCCTCAGGTTCCGGCCCCGACTCCACACAAGGTCTTAGGCCCCGGCATCGACGGGAGAGGAATCCCGAGAGGCCCCCGAGGAACTCGCATGGGGACTGGCCTTTCCTGAGGCCACCAGAGCGGGTCCCTGAGGTCCCGGTCGTAAGTCGAGAGCACCTGCCGCAACTCGAGAAAATCCAGGAGGTTTTGCCCTCCAGGCGAGATGAGGCCCATTTCCGCTGAGGCTTCTCGAGGCTAATCACGTCTAACCACTGGAACTTCCAAAGGGTCCTTCACACCCTTGCTGCAACTCAAGAAGTTCCCCGACATACCCGTCTCCACTCGAGAGGAAGCACGTGGGGTCCCGCACACATCCAGGGGAGCCCCGTTTCCGCCTCCTAGCTCGAGATGAGGGATCCTTTCCCTGTTTCGTAGGGAAAGAATTCCCGGCGTTCCCGTCGCATCTCAAGAGGAGGCGCTCTCCACAGGAAAGGCGAGAGGAACTCCAGGGTCGTGCCACCATTCCAAGAGTCCCCCAGATGTGTCAGTCCATTCCAGAGGAACCTGTTTTCCCTGCACTGCCTTGACGTTCAAGCTGAGGATCGACTCCCACCACGTGTGAACGTGGGACAGCCCTGTGGGAAAGCCTCGTGGGAAAGCCTCGTGGAAAAGACTCGAGGGAAAACCATAGATCCTTTGATCCACGCGGCGGACTGCGTGAAACTGCTCCTACCGCCCTGGAGGAAAGCGCAAGTGCATGCCTGCATTCGAGACGAGGACTGACTCCCCTGGGGAGACTCCAGAAGTACCCCAAGATCCATGTCAGCACTGGAGAGGAATCCTCAGGTTCCGGCCCCGACTCCACACAAGGTCTTAGGCCCCGGCATCGACGGGAGAGGAATCCCGAGAGGCCCCCGAGGAACTCGCATGGGGACTGGCCTTTCCTGAGGCCACCAGAGCGGGTCCCTGAGGTCCCCGTCGTAAGTCGAGAGCACCTGCCGCAACTCAAGAAAATCCAGGAGGTTTTGCCCTCCAGGCGAGATGAGGCCCATTTCCGTTGAGGCTTCTCGAGGCTAATCACATCTAACCACTGGAACATTCAAAGGGTCCTTCTCACCCTTGCTGCATCTCAAGAAGTTCCCCGACATACCCGTCTCCACAAGAGAGGAAGCACGAGGGTCCCGCACACATCCAGGGGAGCCCCGTTTCCGCCTCCTAGCTCGAGATGAGGGATCCTTTCCCTGTTTCGTAGGGAAAGAATTCCCGGCGTTCCCGTCGCATCTCAAGAGGAGGCGCTCTCCACAGGAAAGGCGAGAGGAACTCCAGGGTCGTGCCACCATTCCAAGAGTCCCCCAGATGTGTCAGTCCATTCCAGAGGAACCTCTTTTCCCTGCACTGCCTTGACGTTCAAGCCGAGGATCGACTCCCACCACGTGTGCACGTGGGACAGCCCTGTGGGAAAGCCTCGTGGGAAAGCCTCGTGGGAAAGACTCGAGGGAAAACCATAGATCCTTTCATCCAGGCGGCGGACTGCGTGACACTGCTGCTACCGCCCTGGAGGAAAGCGCAAGTGCATGCCCGCATTCGAGACGAGGACTGACTCCCCTGGGGAGACTCCAGAAGTACCCCAAGATCCATGTCAGCACTGGAGAGGAATCCTCAGGTTCCGGCCCCGCCTCAACACAAGGTCTTAGGCCCGGGCATCAACGGGAGAGGAATCCCGAGAGGCCCCCGAGGAACTCGCATGGGGACTGGCCTTTCCTGAGGCCACCGGAGCAGGTCCCTGAGGTCCCCGTCTTAAGTCAAGAGCACCTGCCGCAACTCGAGAAAATCCAGGAGGTTTTGCCCTCCAGGCGAGATGAGGCACATTTCCGCTGAGGCTTCTCGAGTCTAATCACGTCTAACCACTGGAACTTTCAAAGGGTCCTTCACACCCTTGCTGCAACTCAAGAAGTTCCCCGACATACCCGTCTCCACTCGAGAGGAAGCACGTGGGGTCCTGCACACATCCAGGGGAGCCCCGTTTCCGCCTCCTAGCTCGAGATGAGGGATCCTTTCCCTGTTTCGTAGGGAAAGAATTCCTGGCGTTCCCGTCGCATCTCAAGAGGAGGCGCTCTCCACAGGAAAGGCGAGAGGAACTCCAGGGTCGTGCCACCATTCCAAGAGTCCCCCAGATGTGTCAGTCCATTCCAGAGGAACCTGTTTTCCCTGCACTGCCTTGACGTTCAAGCCGAGGATCGATTCCCACCACGTGTGCACGTGGGACAGCCCTGTGGGAAAGCCTCGTGGGAAAGCCTCGTGGGAAAGACTCGAGGGAAAACCATAGATCCTTTGATCCACGCGGCGGACTGCGTGACACTGCTGCTACCGCTCTATAGGAAAGCCCAAGTGCATGCCCGCATTCGAGACGAGGACTGACTCCCCTGGGGAGACTCCAGAAGTACCCCAAGATCCATGTCAGCACTGGAGAGGAATCCTCAGGTTCCGGCCCCGACTCCACACAAGGTCTTAGGCCCCGGCATCAACGCGAGAGGAATCCCGAGAGGCCCCCGAGGAACTCGCATGGGGACTGGCCTTTCCTGAGGCCACCAGAGCGGGTCCCTGAGGTCCCGGTCGTAAGTCGAGAGCACCTGCCGCAACTCGAGAAAATCCAGGAGGTTTTGCCCTCCAGGCGAGATGAGGCCCATTTCCGCTGAGGCTTCTCGAGGCTAATCACGTCTAACCACTGGAACTTCCAAAGGGTCCTTCACACCCTTGCTGCAACTCAAGAAGTTCCCCGACATACCCGTCTCCACTCGAGAGGAAGCACGTGGGGTCCCGCACACATCCAGGGGAGCCCCGTTTCTGCCTCCTAGCTCGAGATGAGGGATCCTTTCCCTGTTTCGTAGGGAAAGAATTCCCGGCGTTCCCGTCGCATCTCAAGAGGAGGCGCTCTCCACAGGAAAGGCGAGAGGAACTCCAGGGTCGTGCCACCATTCCAAGAGTCCCCCAGATGTGTCAGTCCATTCCAGAGGAACCTGTTTTCCCTGCACTGCCTTGACGTTCAAGCTGAGGATCGACTCCCACCACGTGTGAACGTGGGACAGCCCTGTGGGAAAGCCTCGTGGGAAAGCCTCGTGGAAAAGACTCGAGGGAAAACCATAGATCCTTTGATCCACGCGGCGGACTGCGTGAAACTGCTCCTACCGCCCTGGAGGAAAGCGCAAGTGCATGCCCGCATTCGAGACGAGGACTGACTCCCCTGGGGAGACTCCAGAAGTACCCCAAGATCCATGTCAGCACTGGAGAGGAATCCTCAGGTTCCGGCCCCGACTCCACACAAGGTCTTAGGCCCCGGCATCGACGGGAGAGGAATCCCGAGAGGCCCCCGAGGAACTCGCATGGGGACTGGCCTTTCCTGAGGCCACCAGAGCGGGTCCCTGAGGTCCCCGTCGTAAGTCGAGAGCACCTGCCGCAACTCGAGGAAATCCAGGAGGTTTTGCCCTCCAGGCGAGATGAGGCCCATTTCCGCTGAGGCTTCTCGAGGCTAATCACATCTAACCACTGGAATATCCAAAGGGTCCTTCTCACCCTTGATGCAACTGAAGAAGTTCCCCGACATACCCGTCTCCACAAGAGAGGAAGCACGAGGGTCCCGCACACATCCAGGGGAGCCCCGTTTCCGCCTCCTAGCTCGAGATGAGGGATCCTTTCCCTGTTTCGTTGGGAAAGAATTCCCGGCGTTCCCGTCGCATCTCAAGAGGAGGCGCTCTCCACAGGAAAGGCGAGAGGAACTCCAGGGTCGTGCCACCATTCCAAGAGTCCCCCAGATGTGTCAGTCCATTCCAGAGGAACCTCTTTTCCCTGCACTGCCTTGACGTTCAAGCCGAGGATCGACTCCCACCACGTGTGCACGTGGGACAGCCCTGTGGGAAAGCCTCGTGGGAAAGCCTCGTGAGAAAGACTCGAGGGAAAACCATAGATCCTTTCATCCAGGCAGCGGACTGCGTGACACTGCTGCTACCGCCCTGGAGGAAAGCGCAAGTGCATGCCCGCATTCGAGACGAGGACTGACTCCCCTGGGGAGACTCCAGAAGTACCCCAAGATCCATGTCAGCACTGGAGAGGAATCCTCAGGTTCCGGCACCGCCTCAACACAAGGTCTTAGGCCCCGGCATCAACGGGAGAGGAATCCCGAGAGGCCCCCGAGGAACTCGCATGGGGACTGGCCTTTCCTGAGGCCACCGGAGCAGGTCCCTGAGGTCCCCGTCGTAAGTCAAGAGCACCTGCCGCAACTCGAGAAAATCCAGGAGGTTTTGCCCTCCAGGCGAGATGAGGCACATTTCCGCTGAGGCTTCTTGAGTCTAATCACGTCTAACCACTGGAACTTTCAAAGGGTCCTTCACACCCTTGCTGCAACTCAAGAAGTTCCCCGACATACCCGTCTCCACTCGAGAGGAAGCACGTGGGGTCCTGCACACATCCAGGGGAGCCCCGTTTCCGCCTCCTAGCTCGAGATGAGGGATCCTTTCCCTGTTTCGTAGGGAAAGACTTCCTGGCGTTCCCGTCGCATCTCAAGAGGAGGCGCTCTCCACAGGAAAGGCGAGAGGAACTCCAGGGTCGTGCCACCATTCCAAGAGTCCCCCAGATGTGTCAGTCCATTCCAGAGGAACCTGTTTTCCCTGCACTGCCTTGACGTTCAAGCCGAGGATCGACTCCCACCACGTGTGCACGTGGGACAGCCCTGTGGGAAAGCCTCGTGGGAAAGCCTCGTGGGAAAGACTCGAGGGAAAACCATCGATCCTTTGATCCACGCGGCGGACTGCGTGACACTGCTGCTACCGCTCTGGAGGAAAGCCCAAGTGCATGCCCGCATTCGAGACGAGGACTGACTCCCCTGGGGAGACTCCAGAAGTACCCCAAGATCCATGTCAGCACTGGAGAGGAATCCTCAGGTTCCGGCCCCGACTCCACACAAGGTCTTAGGCCCCGGCATCGACGGGAGAGGAATCCCGAGAGGCCCCCAGGAACTCGCATGGGGACTGGCCTTTCCTGAGGAAACCAGAGCGGGTCCCTGAGGTCCCCGTCGTAAGTCGAGAGCACCTGCCGCAACTCGAGAAAATCCAGGAGGTTTTGCCCTCCAGGCGAGATGAGGCCCATTTCCGCTGAGGCTTCTCGAGGCTAATCACGTCTAACCACTGGAACTTCCCAAGGGTCCTTCACACCCTTGCTGCAACTCAAGAAGTTCCCCGACATACCCGTCTCCACTCGAGAGGAAGCACTTGGGGTCCCGCACACATCCAGGGGAGCCCCGTTTCCGCCTCCTAGCTCGAGATGAGGGATCCTTTCCCTGTTTCGTAGGGAACGAATTCCCGGCGTTCCCGTCGCATCTCAAGAGGAGGCGCTCTCCACAGGAAAGGCGAGAGGAACTCCAGGGTCGTGCCACCATTCCAAGAGTCCCCCAGATGTGTCAGTCCATTCCAGAGGAACCTGTTTTCCCTGCACTGCCTTGACGTTCAAGCTGAGGATCGACTCCCACCACGTGTGAACGTGGGACAGCCCTGTGGGAAAGCCTCGTGGGAAAGCCTCGTGGAAAAGACTCGAGGGAAAACCATAGATCCTTTGATCCACGCGGCGGACTGCGTGAAACTGCTCCTACCGCCCTGGAGGAAAGCGCAAGTGCATGCCCGCATTCGAGACGAGGACTGACTCCCCTGGGGAGACTCCAGAAGTACCCCAAGATCCATGTCAGCACTGGAGAGGAATCCTCAGGTTCCGGCCCCGACTCCACACAAGGTCTTAGGCCCCGGCATCGACGGGAGAGGAATCCCGAGAGGCCCCCGAGGAACTCGCATGGGGACTGGCCTTTCCTGAGGCCACCAGAGCGGGTCCCTGAGGTCCCCGTCGTAAGTCGAGAGCACCTGCCGCAACTCGAGAAAATCCAGGAGGTTTTGCCCTCCAGGCGAGATGAGGCCCATTTCCGCTGAGGCTTCTCGAGGCTAATCACATCTAACCACTGGAACATCCAAAGGGTCCTTCTCACCGTTGCTGCAACTCAAGAAGTTCCCCGACATACTCGTCTCCACAAGAGAAGAAGCACGAGGGTCCCGCACACATCCAGGGGAGCCCCATTTCCGCCTCCTAGCTCGAGATGAGGGATCCTTTCCCTGTTTCGTAGGGAAAGAATTCCCGGCGTTCCCGTCGCATCTCAAGAGGAGGCGCTCTCCACAGGAAAGGCGAGAGGAACTCCAGGGTCGTGCCACCATTCCAAGAGTCCCCCAGATGTGTCAGTCCATTCCAGAGGAACCTGTTTTCCCTGCACTGCCTTGACGTTCAAGCTGAGGATCGACTCCCACCACGTGTGAACGTGGGACAGCCCTGTGGGAAAGCCTCGTGGGAAAGCCTCGTGGGAAAGACTCGAGGGAAAACCATAGATCCTTTCATCCAGGCGGCGGACTGCGTGACACTGCTGCTACCGCCCTGGAGGAAAGCGCAAGTGCATGCCCGCATTCGAGACGAGGACTGACTCCCCTGGGGAGACTCCAGAAGTACCCCAAGATCCATGTCAGCACTGGAGAGGAATCCTCAGGTTCCGGCCCCGCCTCAACACAAGGTCTTAGGCCCCGGCATCAACGGGAGAGGAATCCCGAGAGGCCCCCGAGGAACTCGCATGGGGACTGGCCTTTCCTGAGGCCACCGGAGCAGGTCCCTGAGGTCCCCGTCGTAAGTCAAGAGCACCTGCCGCAACTCGAGAAAATCCAGGAGGTTTTGCCCTCCAGGCGAGATGAGGCACATTTCTGCTGAGGCTTCTCGAGTCTAATCACGTCTAACCACTGGAACTTTCAAAGGGTCCTTCACACCCTTGCTGCAACTCAAGAAGTTCCCCGACATACCCGTCTCCACTCGAGAGGAAGCACGTGGGGTCCTGCACACATCCAGGGGAGCCCCGTTTCCGCCTCCTAGGTCGAGATGAGGGATTCTTTCCCTGTTTCGTAGGGAAAGAATTCCTGGCGTTCCCGTCGCATCTCAAGAGGAGGCGCTCTCCACAGGAAAGGCGAGAGGAACTCCAGGGTCGTGCCACCATTCCAAGAGTCCCCCAGATGTGTCAGTCCATTCCAGAGGAACCTGTTTTCCCTGCACTGCCTTGACGTTCAAGCCGAGGATCGACTCCCACCACGTGTGCACGTGGGACAGCCCTGTGGGAAAGCCTCGTGGGAAAGCCTCGTGGGAAAGACTCGAGGGAAAACCATAGATCCTTTGATCCACGCGGCGGACTGCGTGACACTGCTGCTACCGCTCTGGAGGAAAGCGCAAGTGCATGCCCGCATTCGAGACGAGGACTGACTCCCCTGGGGAGACTCCAGAAGTACCCCAAGATCCATGTCAGCACTGGAGAGGAATCCTCAGGTTCCGGCCCCGACTCCACACAAGGTCTTAGGCCCCGGCATCGACGGGAGAGGAATCCCGAGAGGCCCCCGAGGAACTCGCATGGGGACTGGCCTTTCCTGAGGCCACCAGAGCGGGTCCCTGAGGTCCCGGTCGTAAGTCGAGAGCACCTGCCGCAACTCGAGAAAATCCAGGAGGTTTTGCCCTCCAGGCGAGATGAGGCCCATTTCCGCTGAGGCTTCTCGAGGCTAATCACGTCTAACCACTGGAACTTCCAAAGGGTCCTTCACACCCTTGCTGCAACTCAAGAAGTTCCCCGACATACCCGTCTCCACTCGAGAGGAAGCACGTGGGGTCCCGCACACATCCAGGGGAGCCCCGTTTCCGCCTCCTAGCTCGAGATGAGGGATCCTTTCCCTGTTTCGTAGGGAAAGAATTCCCGGCGTTCCCGTCGCATCTCAAGAGGAGGCGCTCTCCACAGGAAAGGCGAGAGGAACTCCAGGGTCGTGCCACCATTCCAAGAGTCCCCCAGATGTGTCAGTCCATTGCAGAGGAACCTGTTTTCCCTGCACTGCCTTGACGTTCAAGCTGAGGATCGACTCCCACCACGTGTGAACGTGGGACAGCCCTGTGGGAAAGCCTCGTGGGAAAGCCTCGTGGAAAAGACTCGAGGGAAAACCATAGATCCTTTGATCCACGCGGCGGACTGCGTGAAACTGCTCCTACCGCCCTGGAGGAAAGCGCAAGTGCATGCCCGCATTCGAGACGAGGACTGACTCCCCTGGGGAGACTCCAGAAGTACCCCAAGATCCATGTCAGCACTGGAGAGGAATCCTCAGGTTCCGGCCCCGACTCCACACAAGGTCTTAGGCCCCGGCATCGACGGGAGAGGAATCCCGAGAGGCCCCCGAGGAACTCGCATGGGGACTGGCCTTTCCTGAGGCCACCAGAGCGGGTCCCTGAGGTCCCGGTCGTAAGTCGAGAGCACCTGCCGCAACTCGAGAAAATCCAGGAGGTTTTGCCCTCCAGGCGAGATGAGGCCCATTTCCGCTGAGGCTTCTCGAGGCTAATCACATCTAACCACTGGAACATCCAAAGGGTCCTTCTCACCCTTGATGCAACTCAAGAAGTTCCCCGACATACCCGTCTCCACAAGAGAGGAAGCACGAGGGTCCCGCACACATCCAGGGGAGCCCCGTTTCCGCCTCCTAGCTCGAGATGAGGGATCCTTTCCCTGTTTCGTAGGGAAAGAATTCCCGGCGTTCCCGTCGCATCTCAAGAGGAGGCGCTCTCCACAGGAAAGGCGAGAGGAACTCCAGGGTCGTGCCACCATTCCAAGAGTCCCCCAGATGTGTCAGTCCATTCCAGAGGAACCTCTTTTCCCTGCACTGCCTTGACGTTCAAGCCGAGGATCGACTCCCACCACGTGTGCACGTGGGACAGCCCTGTGGGAAAGCCTCGTGGGAAAGCCTCGTGGGAAAGACTCGAGGCATAACCATAGATCCTTTCATCCAGGCGGCGGACTGCGTGACACTGCTGCTACCGCCCTGGAGGAAAGCGCAAGTGCATGCCCGCATTCGAGACGAGGACTGACTCCCCTGGGGAGACTCCAGAAGTACCCCAAGATCCATGTCAGCACTGGAGAGGAATCCTCAGGTTCCGGCACCGCCTCAACACAAGGTCTTAGGCCCCGGCATCAACGGGAGAGGAATCCCGAGAGGCCCCCGAGGAACTCGCATGGGGACTGGCCTTTCCTGAGGCCACCGGAGCAGGTCCCTGAGGTCCCCGTCTTAAGTCAAGAGCACCTGCCGCAACTCGAGAAAATCCAGGAGGTTTTGCCCTCCAGGCGAGATGAGGCACATTTCCGCTGAGGCTTCTCGAGTCTAATCACGTCTAACCACTGGAACTTTCAAAGGGTCCTTCTCACGCTTGCTGCAACTCAAGAAGTTCCCCGACATACCCGTCTCCACTCGAGAGGAAGCACGTGGGGTCCTGCACACATCCAGGGGAGCCCCGTTTCCGCCTCCTAGGTCGAGATGAGGGATCCTTTCCCTGTTTCGTAGGGAAAGAATTCCTGGCGTTCCCGTCGCATCTCAAGAGGAGGCGCTCTCCACAGGAAAGGCGAGAGGAACTCCAGGGTCGTGCCACCATTCCAAGAGTCCCCCAGATGTGTCAGTCCATTCCAGAGGAACCTGTTTTCCCTGCACTGCCTTGACGTTCAAGCCGAGGATCGACTCCCACCACGTGTGCACGTGGGACAGCCCTGTGGGAAAGCCTCGTGGGAAAGCCTCGTGGGAAAGACTTGAGGGAAAACCATCGATCCTTTGATCCACGCGGCGGACTGCGTGACACTGCTGCTACCGCTCTGGAGGAAAGCCCAAGTGCATGCCCGCATTCGAGACGAGGACTGACTCCCCTGGGGAGACTCCAGAAGTACCCCAAGATCCATGTCAGCACTGGAGAGGAATCCTCAGGTTCCGGCCCCGACTCCACACAAGGTCTTAGGCCCCGGCATCGACGGGAGAGGAATCCCGAGAGGCCCCCGAGGAACTCGCATGGGGACTGGCCTTTCCTGAGGCCACCAGAGCGGGTCCCTGAGGTCCCCGTCGTAAGTCGAGAGCACCTGCCGCAACTCGAGAAAATCCAGGAGGTTTTGCCCTCCAGGCGAGATGAGGCCCATTTCCGCTGAGGCTTCTCGAGGCTAATCACGTCTAACCACTGGAACTTCCCAAGGGTCCTTCACACCCTTGCTGCAACTCAAGAAGTTCCCCGACATACCCGTCTCCACTCGAGAGGAAGCACTTGGGGTCCCGCACACATCCAGGGGAGCCCCGTTTCCGCCTCCTAGCTCGAGATGAGGGATCCTTTCCCTGTTTCGTAGGGAAAGAATTCCCGGCATTCCCGTCGCATCTCAAGAGGAGGCGCTCTCCACAGGAAAGGCGAGAGGAACTCCAGGATCGTGGCACCATTCCAAGAGACCCCCAGATGTCTCAGTCCATTCCAGAGGAACCTGTTTTCCCTGCACTGCCTTGACGTTCAAGCCGAGGATCGACTCCCACCACGTGTGCACGTGGGACAGCCCTGTGGGAAAGCCTCGTGGGAAAGCCTCGTGGGAAAGACTCGAGGGAAAACCATAGATCCTTTGATCCGCGCGGCGGACTGCGTGACACTGCTGCTACCGCTCTGGAGGAAAGCGCAAGTGCATGCCCGCATTCGAGACGAGGACTGACTCCCCTGGGGAGACTCCAGAAGTACCCCAAGATCCATGTCAGCACTGGAGAGGAATCCTCAGGTTCCGGCCCCGACTCCACACAAGGTCTTAGGCCCCGGCATCGACGGGAGAGGAATCCCGAGAGGCCCCCGAGGAACTCGCATGGGGACTGGCCTTTCCTGAGGCCACCAGAGCGGGTCCCTGAGGTCCCGGTCGTAAGTCGAGAGCACCTGCCGCAACTCGAGAAAATCCAGGAGGTTTTGCCCTCCAGGCGAGATGAGGCCCATTTCCGCTGAGGCTTCTCGAGGCTAATCACGTCTAACCACTGGAACTTCCAAAGGGTCCTTCACACCCTTGCTGCAACTCAAGAAGTTCCCCGACATACCCGTCTCCACTCGAGAGGAAGCACGTGGGGTCCCGCACACATCCAGGGGAGCCCCGTTTCCGCCTCCTAGCTCGAGATGAGGGATCCTTTCCCTGTTTCGTAGGGAAAGAATTCCCGGCGTTCCCGTCGCATCTCAAGAGGAGGCGCTCTCCACAGGAAAGGCGAGAGGAACTCCAGGGTCGTGCCACCATTCCAAGAGTCCCCCAGATGTGTCAGTCCATTGCAGAGGAACCTGTTTTCCCTGCACTGCCTTGACGTTCAAGCTGAGGATCGACTCCCACCACGTGTGAACGTGGGACAGCCCTGTGGGAAAGCCTCGTGGGAAAGCCTCGTGGAAAAGACTCGAGGGAAAACCATAGATCCTTTGATCCACGCGGCGGACTGCGTGAAACTGCTCCTACCGCCCTGGAGGAAAGCGCAAGTGCATGCCCGCATTCGAGACGAGGACTGACTCCCCTGGGGAGACTCCAGAAGTACCCCAAGATCCATGTCAGCACTGGAGAGGAATCCTCAGGTTCCGGCCCCGACTCCACACAAGGTCTTAGGCCCCGGCATCGACGGGAGAGGAATCCCGAGAGGCCCCCGAGGAACTCGCATGGGGACTGGCCTTTCCTGAGGCCACCAGAGCGGGTCCCTGAGGTCCCGGTCGTAAGTCGAGAGCACCTGCCGCAACTCGAGAAAATCCAGGAGGTTTTGCCCTCCAGGCGAGATGAGGCCCATTTCCGCTGAGGCTTCTCGAGGCTAATCACATCTAACCACTGGAACATCCAAAGGGTCCTTCTCACCCTTGATGCAACTCAAGAAGTTCCCCGACATACCCGTCTCCACAAGAGAGGAAGCACGAGGGTCCCGCACACATCCAGGGGAGCCCCGTTTCCGCATCCTAGCTCGAGATGAGGGATCCTTTCCCTGTTTCGTAGGGAAAGAATTCCCGGCGTTCCCGTCGCATCTCAAGAGGAGGCGCTCTCCACAGGAAAGGCGAGAGGAACTCCAGGGTCGTGCCACCATTCCAAGAGTCCCCCAGATGTGTCAGTCCATTCCAGAGGAACCTCTTTTCCCTGCACTGCCTTGACGTTCAAGCCGAGGATCGACTCCCACCACGTGTGCACGTGGGACAGCCCTGTGGGAAAGCCTCGTGGGAAAGCCTCGTGGGAAAGACTCGAGGGAAAACCATAGATCCTTTCATCCAGGCGGCGGACTGCGTGACACTGCTGCTACCGCCCTGGAGGAAAACGAAAGTGCATGCCCGCATTCGAGACGAGGACTGACTCCCCTGGGGAGACTCCAGAAGTACCCCAAGATCCATGTCAGCACTGGAGAGGAATCCTCAGGTTCCGGCACCGCCTCAACACAAGGTCTTAGGCCCCGGCATCAACGGGAGAGGAATCCCGAGAGGCCCCCGAGGAACTCGCATGGGGACTGGCCTTTCCTGAGGCCACCGGAGCAGGTCCCTGAGGTCCCCGTCGTAAGTCAAGAGCACCTGCCGCAACTCGAGAAAATCCAGGAGGTTTTGCCCTCCAGGCGAGATGAGGCACATTTCCGCTGAGGCTTCTCGAGTCTAATCACGTCTAACCACTGGAACTTTCAAAGGGTCCTTCTCACGCTTGCTGCAACTCAAGAAGTTCCCCGACATACCCGTCTCCACTCGAGAGGAAGCACGTGGGGTCCTGCACACATCCAGGGGAGCCCCGTTTCCGCCTCCTAGGTCGAGATGAGGGATCCTTTCCCTGTTTCGTAGGGAAAGAATTCCTGGCGTTCCCGTCGCATCTCAAGAGGAGGCGCTCTCCACAGGAAAGGCGAGAGGAACTCCAGGGTCGTGCCACCATTCCAAGAGTCCCCCAGATGTGTCAGTCCATTCCAGAGGAACCTGTTTTCCCTGCACTGCCTTGACGTTCAAGCCGAGGATCGACTCCCACCACGTGTGCACGTGGGACAGCCCTGTGGGAAAGCCTCGTGGGAAAGCCTCGTGGGAAAGACTTGAGGGAAAACCATCGATCCTTTGATCCACGCGGCGGACTGCGTGACACTGCTGCTACCGCTCTGGAGGAAAGCCCAAGTGCATGCCCGCATTCGAGACGAGGACTGACTCCCCTGGGGAGACTCCAGAAGTACCCCAAGATCCATGTCAGCACTGGAGAGGAATCCTCAGGTTCCGGCCCCGACTCCACACAAGGTCTTAGGCCCCGGCATCGACGGGAGAGGAATCCCGAGAGGCCCCCGAGGAACTCGCATGGGGACTGGCCTTTCCTGAGGCCACCAGAGCGGGTCCCTGAGGTCCCCGTCGTAAGTCGAGAGCACCTGCCGCAACTCGAGAAAATCCAGGAGGTTTTGCCCTCCAGGCGAGATGAGGCCCATTTCCGCTGAGGCTTCTCGAGGCTAATCACGTCTAACCACTGGAACTCCCAAGGGTCCTTCACACCCTTGCTGCAACTCAAGAAGTTCCCCGACATACCCGTCTCCACTCGAGAGGAAGCACTTGGGGTCCCGCACACATCCAGGGGAGCCCCGTTTCCGCCTCCTAGCTCGAGATGAGGGATCCTTTCCCTGTTTCGTAGGGAAAGAATTCCCGGCATTCCCGTCGCATCTCAAGAGGAGGCGCTCTCCACAGGAAAGGCGAGAGGAACTCCAGGATCGTGGCACCATTCCAAGAGACCCCCAGATGTCTCAGTCCATTCCAGAGGAACCTGTTTTCCCTGCACTGCCTTGACGTTCAAGCCGAGGATCGACTCCCACCACGTGTGCACGTGGGACAGCCCTGTGGGAAAGCCTCGTGGGAAAGCCTCGTGGGAAAGACTCGAGGGAAAACCATAGATCCTTTGATCCGCGCGGCGGACTGCGTGACACTGCTGCTACCGCTCTGGAGGAAAGCGCAAGTGCATGCCCGCATTCGAGACGAGGACTGACTCCCCTGGGGAGACTCCAGAAGTACCCCAAGATCCATGTCAGCACTGGAGAGGAATCCTCAGGTTCCGGCCCCGAATCCACACAAGGTCTTAGGCCCTGGCATCGACGGGGAGGAATCCCGAGAGGCCCCCGAGGAACTCGCATGGGGACTGGCCTTTCCTGAGGCCACCAGAGCGGGTCCCTGAGGTCCCCGTCGTAAGTCGAGAGCACCTGCCGCAACTCGAGAAAATCCAGGAGGTTTTGCCCTCCAGGCGAGATGAGGCCCTTTTCCGCTGAGGCTTCTCGAGGCTAATCACGTCTAATCACTGGAACTTCCAAAGGGTCCTTCACACCCTTGCTGCAACTCAAGAAGTTCCCCGACATACCCGTCTCCACTCGAGAGGAAGCACGTGGGGTCCCGCACACAACCAGGGGAGCCCCGTTTCCGCCTCCTAGCTCGAGATGAGGGATCCTTTCCCTGTTTCGTAGGGAACGAATTCCCGGCGTTCCCGTCGCATCTCAAGAGGAGGCGCTCTCCACAGGAAAGGCGAGAGGAACTCCAGGGTCGTGCCACCATTCCAAGAGTCCCCCAGATGTGTCAGTCCATTCCAGAGGATCCTGTTTTCCCTGCACTGCCTTGACGTTCAAGCTGAGGATCGACTCCCACCACGTGTGAACGTGGGACAGCCCTGTGGGAAAGCCTCGTGGGAAAGCCTCGTGGAAAAGACTCGAGGGAAAACCATAGATCCTTTGATCCACGCGGCGGACTGCGTGAAACTGCTCCTACCGCCCTGGAGGAAAGCGCAAGTGCATGCCCGCATTCGAGACGAGGACTGACTCCCCTGGGGAGACTCCAGAAGTACCCCAAGATCCATGTCAGCACTGGAGAGGAATCCTCAGGTTCCGGCCCCGACTCCACACAAGGTCTTAGGCCCCGGCATCGACGGGAGAGGAATCCCGAGAGGCCCCCGAGGAACTCGCATGGGGACTGGCCTTTCCTGAGGCCACCAGAGCGGGTCCCTGAGGTCCCCGTCGTAAGTCGAGAGCACCTGCCGCAACTCGAGAAAATCCAGGAGGTTTTGCCCTCCAGGCGAGATGAGGCCCATTTCCGCTGAGGCTTCTCGAGGCTAATCACATCTAACCACTGGAACATCCAAAGGGTCCTTCTCACCCTTGCTGCAACTCAAGAAGTTCCCCGACATACTCGTCTCCACAAGAGAAGAAGCACGAGGGTCCCGCACACATCCAGGGGAGCCCCGTTTCCGCCTCCTAGCTCGAGATGAGGGATCCTTTCCCTGTTTCGTAGGGAAAGAATTCCCGGCGTTCCCGTCGCATCTCAAGAGGAGGCGCTCTCCACAGGAAAGGCGAGAGGAACTCCAGGGTCGTGCCACCATTCCAAGAGTCCCCCAGATGTGTCAGTCCATTCCAGAGGAACCTGTTTTCCCTGCACTGCCTTGACGTTCAAGCTGAGGATCGACTCCCACCACGTGTGAACGTGGGACAGCCCTGTGGGAAAGCCTCGTGGGAAAGCCTCGTGGAAAAGACTCGAGGGAAAACCATAGATCCTTTGATCCACGCGGCGGACTGCGTGAAACTGCTCCTACCGCCCTGGAGGAAAGCGCAAGTGCATGCCCGCATTCGAGACGAGGACTGACTCCCCTGGGGAGACTCCAGAAGTACCCCAAGATCCATGTCACCACTGGAGAGGAATCCTCAGGTTCCGGCCCCGACTCCACACAAGGTCTTAGGCCCCGGCATCGACGGGAGAGGAATCCCGAGAGGCCCCCGAGGAACTCGCATGGGGACTGGCCTTTCCTGAGGCCACCAGAGCGGGTCCCTGAGGTCCCCGTCGTAAGTCGAGAGCACCTGCCGCAACTCGAGAAAATCCAGGAGGTTTTGCCCTCCAGGCGAGATGAGGCCCATTTCCGCTGAGGCTTCTCGAGGCTAATCACATCTAACCACTGGAACATCCAAAGGGTCCTTCTCACCCTTGCTGCAACTCAAGAAGTTCCCCGACATACTCGTCTCCACAAGAGAAGAAGCACTAGGGTCCCGCACACATCCAGGGGAGCCCCGTTTCCGCCTCCTAGCTCGAGATGAGGGATCCTTTCCCTGTTTCGTAGGGAAAGAATTCCCGGCGTTCCCGTCGCATCTCAAGAGGAGGCGCTCTCCACAGGAAAGGCGAGAGGAACTCCAGGGTCGTGCCACCATTCCAAGAGTCCCCCAGATGTGTCAGTCCATTCCAGAGGAACCTCTTTTCCCTGCACTGCCTTGACGTTCAAGCCGAGGATCGACTCCCACCACGTGTGCACGTGGGACAGCCCTGTGGGAAAGCCTCGTGGGACAGCCTCGTGGGAAAGACTCGAGGGAAAACCATAGATCCTTTGATCCACGCGGCGGACTGCGTGACACTGCTGCTACTGCTCTGGAAGAAAGCGCAAGTGCATGCTCGCATTCGAGACGAGGACTGACTCCCCTGGGGAGACTCCAGAAGTACCCCAAGATCCATGTCAGCACTGGAGAGGAATCCTCAGGTTCCGGCCCCGAATCCACACAAGGTCTTAGGCCCCGGCATCGACGGGAGAGGAATCCCGAGAGGCCCCCGAGGAACTCGCATGGGGAGTGGCCATTCCTGAGGCCACCAGAGCGGGTCCCTGAGGTCCCTGTCATAAGTGGAGAGCACCTGCCGCAACTCGAGAAAATCCAGGAGGTTTTGCCCTGCAGGCGAGATGAGGCCCATTTCCGCTGAGGCTTCTCGAGGCTAATCACATCTAACCACTGGAACTTCCCAAGGGTCCTTCACACCCTTGCTGCAACTCAAGAAGTTCCCCGACATACCGTCTCCACTCGAGAGGAAGCCCGAGGGTCCCGCACACATCCAGGGGAGCCCCGTTTCCGCCTCCTAGCTCGAGATGAGGTATCCTTTCCCTGTTTCGTAGGGAAAGAATTCCCGGCGTTCCCGTCGCATCTCAAGAGGAGGCGCTCTCCACAGGAAAGGCGAGAGGAACTCCAGGGTCGTGCCACCATTCCAAGAGTCCCCCAGATGTGTCAGTCCATTCCAGAGGAACCTGTTTTCCCTGCACTGCCTTGACGTTCAAGCCGAGGATCGACTCCCACCACGTGTGCACGTGGGACAGCCCTGTGGGAAAGCCTCGTGGGAAAGCCTCGTGGGAAAGACTCGAGGGAAAACCATAGATCCTTTGATCCACGCGGCGGACTGCGTGACACTGCTGCTACCGCCCTGGAGGAAAGCGCAAGTGCATGCCCGCATTCGAGACGAGGACTGACTCCCCTGGGGAGACTCCAGAAGTACCCCAAGATCCATGTCAGCACTGGAGAGGAATCCTCAGGTTCCGGCCCCGCCTCAACACAAGGTCTTAGGTCCCGGCATCGACGGGAGAGGAATCCCGAGAGGCCCCCGAGGAACTCGCATGGGGACTGGCCTTTCCTGAGGCCACCAGAGCGGGTCCATGAGGTCCCCGTCGTAAGTCAAGAGCACCTGCCGCAACTCGAGAAAATCCAGGAGGTTTTGCCCTCCAGGCGAGATGAGGCACATTTCCGCTGAGACTTCTCGAGTCTAATCACGTCTAACCAGTGGAACTTCCAAAGGGTCCTTCACACCCTTGCTGCAACTCAAGAAGTTCCCCGACATACCCGTCTCCACTCGAGAGGAAGCACGTGGGGTCCCGCACACATCCAGGGGAGCCCCGTTTCCGCCTCCTAGCTCGAGATCAGGGATCCTTTCCCTGTTTCGTAGGGAAAGAATTCCCGGCATTCCCGTCGCATCTCAAGAGGAGGCGCTCTCCACAGGAAAGGCGAGAGGAACTCCAGGATCCTGGCACCATTCCAACAGACCACTAGATGTGTCAGTCCATTCCAGTGGAACCTGTTTTCCCTGCACTGCCTTGACGTTCAAGCCGAGGATCGACTCCCACCACGTGTGCACGTGGGACAGCCCTGTGGGAAAGCCTCGTGGGAAAGCCTCGTGGGAAAGACTCGAGGGAAAACCATAGATCCTTTGATCCGCGCGGCGGACTGCGTGACACTGCTGCTACCGCTCTGGAGGAAAGCGCAAGTGCATGCCCGCATTCGAGACGAGGACTGCCTCCCCTGGGGAGACTCCAGAAGTACCCCAAGATCCATGTCAGCACTGGAGAGGAATCCTCAGGTTCCGGCCCCGAATCCACACAAGGTCTTAGGCCCTGGCATCGACGGGGAGGAATCCCGAGAGGCCCCCGAGGAACTCGCATGGGGACTGGCCTTTCCTGAGGCCACCAGAGCGGGTCCCTGAGGTCCCCGTCGTAAGTCGAGAGCACCTGCCGCAACTCGAGAAAATCCAGGAGGTTTTGCCCTCCAGGCGAGATGAGGCCCATTTCCGCTGAGGCTTCTCGAGGCTAATCACGTCTAATCACTGGAACTTCCAAAGGGTCCTTCACACCCTTGCTGCAACTCAAGAAGTTCCCCGACATACCCGTCTCCACTCGAGAGGAAGCACGTGGGGTCCCGCACACAACCAGGGGAGCCCCGTTTCCGCCTCCTAGCTCGAGATGAGGGATCCTTTCCCTGTTTCGTAGGGAACGAATTCCCGGCGTTCCCGTCGCATCTCAAGAGGAGGCGCTCTCCACAGGAAAGGCGAGAGGAACTCCAGGGTCGTGCCACCATTCCAAGAGTCCCCCAGATGTGTCAGTCCATTCCAGAGGAACCTGTTTTCCCTGCACTGCCTTGACGTTCAAGCTGAGGATCGACTCCCACCACGTGTGAACGTGGGACAGCCCTGTGGGAAAGCCTCGTGGGAAAGCCTCGTGGAAAAGACTCGAGGGAAAACCATAGATCCTTTGATCCACGCGGCGGACTGCGTGAAACTGCTCCTACCGCCCTGGAGGAAAGCGCAAGTGCATGCCCGCATTCGAGACGAGGACTGACTCCCCTGGGGAGACTCCAGAAGTACCCCAAGATCCATGTCAGCACTGGAGAGGAATCCTCAGGTTCCGGCCCCGACTCCACACAAGGTCTTAGGCCCCGGCATCGACGGGAGAGGAATCCCGAGAGGCCCCCGAGGAACTCGCATGGGGACTGGCCTTTCCTGAGGCCACCAGAGCGGGTCCCTGAGGTCCCCGTCGTAAGTCGAGAGCACCTGCCGCAACTCGAGAAAATCCAGGAGGTTTTGCCCTCCAGGCGAGATGAGGCCCATTTCCGCTGAGGCTTCTCGAGGCTAATCACATCTAACCACTGGAACATCCAAAGGGTCCTTCTCACCCTTGCTGCAACTCAAGAAGTTCCCCGACATACTCGTCTCCACAAGAGAAGAAGCACGAGGGTCCCGCACACATCCAGGGGAGCCCCGTTTCCGCCTCCTAGCTCGAGATGAGGGATCCTTTCCCTGTTTCGTAGGGAAAGAATTCCCGGCGTTCCCGTCGCATCTCAAGAGGAGGCGCTCTCCACAGGAAAGGCGAGAGGAACTCCAGGGTCGTGCCACCATTCCAAGAGTCCCCCAGATGTGTCAGTCCATTCCAGAGGAACCTGTTTTCCCTGCACTGCCTTGACGTTCAAGCTGAGGATCGACTCCCACCACGTGTGAACGTGGGACAGCCCTGTGGGAAAGCCTCGTGGGAAAGCCTCGTGGAAAAGACTCGAGGGAAAACCATAGATCCTTTGATCCACGCGGCGGACTGCGTGAAACTGCTCCTACCGCCCTGGAGGAAAGCGCAAGTGCATGCCCGCATTCGAGACGAGGACTGACTCCCCTGGGGAGACTCCAGAAGTACCCCAAGATCCATGTCACCACTGGAGAGGAATCCTCAGGTTCCGGCCCCGACTCCACACAAGGTCTTAGGCCCCGGCATCGACGGGAGAGGAATCCCGAGAGGCCCCCGAGGAACTCGCATGGGGACTGGCCTTTCCTGAGGCCACCAGAGCGGGTCCCTGAGGTCCCCGTCGTAAGTCGAGAGCACCTGCCGCAACTCGAGAAAATCCAGGAGGTTTTGCCCTCCAGGCGAGATGAGGCCCATTTCCGCTGAGGCTTCTCGAGGCTAATCACATCTAACCACTGGAACATCCAAAGGGTCCTTCTCACCCTTGCTGCAACTCAAGAAGTTCCCCGACATACTCGTCTCCACAAGAGAAGAAGCACTAGGGTCCCGCACACATCCAGGGGAGCCCCGTTTCCGCCTCCTAGGTCGAGATGAGGGATCCTTTCCCTGTTTCGTAGGGAAAGAATTCCCGGCGTTCCCTTCGCTTCTCCAGAGGAGGCGCTCTCCACAGGAAAGGCGAGAGGAACTCCAGGGTCGTGCCACCATTCCAAGAGTCCCCCAGATGTGTCAGTCCATTCCAGAGGAAACTGTTTTCCCTGCACTGCCTTGACGTTCAAGCCGAGGATCGACTCCCACCACGTGTGCACGTGGGACAGCCCTGTGGGAAAGCCTCGTGGGAAAGCCTCGTGGGAAAGACTCGAGGGAAAACCATAGATCCTTTGATCCACGCGGCGGACTGCGTGACACTGCTGCTACCGCCCTGGAGGAAAGCGCAAGTGCATGCCCGCATTCGAGACGAGGACTGACTCCCCTGGGGAGACTCCAGAAGTACCCCAAGATCCATGTCAGCACTGGAGAGGAATCCTCAGGTTCCGGCCCCGCCTCAACACAAGGTCTTAGGTCCCGGCATCGACGGGAGAGGAATCCCGAGAGGCCCCCGAGGAACTCGCATGGGGACTGGCCTTTCCTGAGGCCACCAGAGCGGGTCCATGAGGTCCCCGTCGTAAGTCAAGAGCACCTGCCGCAACTCGAGAAAATCCAGGAGGTTTTGCCCTCCAGGCGAGATGAGGCACATTTCCGCTGAGACTTCTCGAGTCTAATCACGTCTAACCACTGGAACTTCCAAAGGGTCCTTCACACCCTTGCTGCAACTCAAGAAGTTCCCCGACATACCCGTCTCCACTCGAGAGGAAGCACGTGGGGTCCCGCACACATCCAGGGGAGCCCCGTTTCCGCCTCCTAGCTCGAGATGAGGGATCCTTTCCCTGTTTCGTAGGGAAAGAATTCCCGGCATTCCCGTCGCATCTCAAGAGGAGGCGCTCTCCACAGGAAAGGCGAGAGGAACTCCAGGATCGTGGCACCATTCCAACAGACCACTAGATGTGTCAGTCCATTCCAGTGGAACCTGTTTTCCCTGCACTGCCTTGACGTTCAAGCCGAGGATCGACTCCCACCACGTGTGCACGTGGGACAGCCCTGTGGGAAAGCCTCGTGGGAAAGCCTCGTGGGAAAGACTCGAGGGAAAACCATAGATCCTTTGATCCGCGCGGCGGACTGCGTGACACTGCTGCTACCGCTCTGGAGGAAAGCGCAAGTGCATGCCCGCATTCGAGACGAGGACTGCCTCCCCTGGGGAGACTCCAGAAGTACCCCAAGATCCATGTCAGCACTGGAGAGGAATCCTCAGGTTCCGGCCCCGAATCCACACAAGGTCTTAGGCCCTGGCATCGACGGGGAGGAATCCCGAGAGGCCCCCGAGGAACTCGCATGGGGACTGGCCTTTCCTGAGGCCACCAGAGCGGGTCCCTGAGGTCCCCGTCGTAAGTCGAGAGCACCTGCCGCAACTCGAGAAAATCCAGGAGGTTTTGCCCTCCAGGCGAGATGAGGCCCATTTCCGCTGAGGCTTCTCGAGGCTAATCACGTCTAATCACTGGAACTTCCAAAGGGTCCTTCACACCCTTGCTGCAACTCAAGAAGTTCCCCGACATACCCGTCTCCACTCGAGAGGAAGCACGTGGGGTCCCGCACACAACCAGGGGAGCCCCGTTTCCGCCTCCTAGCTCGAGATGAGGGATCCTTTCCCTGTTTCGTAGGGAACGAATTCCCGGCGTTCCCGTCGCATCTCAAGAGGAGGCGCTCTCCACAGGAAAGGCGAGAGGAACTCCAGGGTCGTGCCACCATTCCAAGAGTCCCCCAGATGTGTCAGTCCATTCCAGAGGAACCTGTTTTCCCTGCACTGCCTTGACGTTCAAGCTGAGGATCGACTCCCATCACGTGTGAACGTGGGACAGTCCTGTGGGAAAGCCTCGTGGGAAAGCCTCGTGGAAAAGACTCGAGGGAAAACCATAGATCCTTTGATCCACGCGGCGGACTGCGTGAAACTGCTCCTACCGCCCTGGAGGAAAGCGCAAGTGCATGCCCGCATTCGAGACGAGGACTGACTCCCCTGGGGAGACTCCAGAAGTACCCCAAGATCCATGTCAGCACTGGAGAGGAATCCTCAGGTTCCGGCCCCGACTCCACACAAGGTCTTAGGCCCCGGCATCGACGGGAGAGGAATCCCGAGAGGCCCCCGAGGAACTCGCATGGGGACTGGCCTTTCCTGAGGCCACCAGAGCGGGTCCCTGAGGTCCCCGTCGTAAGTCGAGAGCACCTGCCGCAACTCGAGAAAATCCAGGAGGTTTTGCCCTCCAGGCGAGATGAGGCCCATTTCCGCTGAGGCTTCTCGAGGCTAATCACATCTAACCACTGGAACATCCAAAGGGTCCTTCTCACCGTTGCTGCAACTCAAGACGTTCCCCGACATACTCGTCTCCACAAGAGAAGAAGCACGAGGGTCCCGCACACATCCAGGGGAGCCCCGTTTCCGCCTCCTCGCTCGAGATGAGGGATCCTTTCCCTGTTTCGTAGGGAAAGAATTCCCGGCGTTCCCGTCGCATCTCAAGAGGAGGCGCTCTCCACAGGAAAGGCGAGAGGAACTCCAGGGTCGTGCCACCATTCCAAGAGTCCCCCAGATGTGTCAGTCCATTCCAGAGGAACCTGTTTTCCCTGCACTGCCTTGACGTTCAAGCTGAGGATCGACTCCCACCACGTGTGAACGTGGGACAGCCCTGTGGGAAAGCCTCGTGGGAAAGCCTCGTGGGAAAGACTCGAGGGAAAACCATAGATCCTTTCATCCAGGCGGCGGACTGCGTGACACTGCTGCTACCGCCCTGGAGGAAAGCGCAAGTGCATGCCCGCATTCGAGACGAGGACTGACTCCCCTGGGGAGACTCCAGAAGTACCCCAAGATCCATGTCAGCACTGGAGAGGAATCCTCAGGTTCCGGCCCCGCCTCAACACAAGGTCTTAGGCCCCGGCATCAACGGGAGAGGAATCCCGAGAGGCCCCCGAGGAACTCGCATGGGGACTGGCCTTTCCTGAGGCCACCGGAGCAGGTCCCTGAGGTCCCCGTCGTAAGTCAAGAGCACCTGCCGCAACTCGAGAAAATCCAGGAGGTTTTGTCCTCCAGGCGAGATGAGGCACATTTCCGCTGAGGCTTCTCGAGTCTAATCACGTCTAACCACTGGAACTTTCAAAGGGTCCTTCACACCCTTGCTGCAACTCAAGAAGTTCCCCGACATACCCGTCTCCACTCGAGAGGAAGCACGTGGGGTCCTGCACACATCCAGGGGAGCCCCGTTTCCGCCTCCTAGGTCGAGATGAGGGATCCTTTCTCTGTTTCGTAGGGAAAGAATTCCTGGCGTTCCCGTCGCATCTCAAGAGGAGGCGCTCTCCACAGGAAAGGCGAGAGGAACTCCAGGGTCGTGCCACCATTCCAAGAGTCCCCCAGATGTGTCAGTCCATTCCAGAGGAACCTGTTTTCCCTGCACTGCCTTGACGTTCAAGCCGAGGATCGACTCCCACCACGTGTGCACGTGGGACAGCCCTGTGGGAAAGCCTCGTGGGAAAGCCTCGTGGGAAAGACTCGAGGGAAAACCATAGATCCTTTGATCCACGCGGCGGACTGCGTGACACTGCTGCTACCGCTCTGGAGGAAAGCCCAAGTGCATGCCCGCATTCGAGACGAGGACTGACTCCCCTGGGGAGACTCCAGAAGTACCCCAAGATCCATGTCAGCACTGGAGAGGAATCCTCAGGTTCCGGCCCCGACTCCACACAAGGTCTTAGGCCCCGGCATCGACGGGAGAGGAATCCCGAGAGGCCCCCGAGGAACTCGCATGGGGACTGGCCTTTCCTGAGGCCACCAGAGCGGGTCCCTGAGGTCCCGGTCGTAAGTCGAGAGCACCTGCCGCAACTCGAGAAAATCCAGGAGGTTTTGCCCTCCAGGCGAGATGAGGCCCATTTCCGCTGAGGCTTCTCGAGGCTAATCACGTCTAACCACTGGAACTTCCAAAGGGTCCTTCACACCCTTGCTGCAACTCAAGAAGTTCCCCGACATACCCGTCTCCACTCGAGAGGAAGCACGTGGGGTCCCGCACACAACCAGGGGAGCCCCGTTTCCGCCTCCTAGCTCGAGATGAGGGATCCTTTCCCTGTTTCGTAGGGAACGAATTCCCGGCGTTCCCGTCGCATCTCAAGAGGAGGCGCTCTCCACAGGAAAGGCGAGAGGAACTCCAGGGTCGTGCCACCATTCCAAGAGTCCCCCAGATGTGTCAGTCCATTCCAGAGGAACCTGTTTTCCCTGCACTGCCTTGACGTTCAAGCCGAGGATCGACTCCCACCACGTGTGCACGTGGGACAGCCCTGTGGGAAAGCCTCGTGGGAAAGCCTCGTGGGAAAGACTCGAGGGAAAACCATCGATCCTTTGATCCACGCGGCGGACTGCGTGACACTGCTGCTACCGCTCTGGAGGAAAGCCCAAGTGCATGCCCGCATTCGAGACGAGGACTGACTCCCCTGGGGAGACTCCAGAAGTACCCCAAGATCCATGTCAGCACTGGAGAGGAATCCTCAGGTTCCGGCCCCGACTCCACACAAGGTCTTAGGCCCCGGCATCGACGGGAGACGAATCCCGAGAGGCCCCCGAGGAACTCGCATGGGGACTGGCCTTTCCTGAGGCCACCAGAGCGGGTCCCCGAGGTCCCCGTCGTAAGTCGAGAGCACCTGCCGCAACTCGAGAAAATCCAGGAGGTTTTGCCCTCCAGGCGAGATGAGGCCCATTTCTGCTGAGGCTTCTCGAGGCTAATCACGTCTAACCACTGGAACTTCCCAAGGGTCCTTCACACCCTTGCTGCAACTCAAGAAGTTCCCCGACATACCCGTCTCCACTCGAGTGGAAGCACGTGGGGTCCCGCACACATCCAGGGGAGCCCCGTTTCCGCCTCCTAGCTCGAGATCAGGGATCCTTTCCCTGTTTCGTAGGGGAAGAATTCCCGGCATTCCCGTCGCATCTCAAGAGGAGGCGCTCTCCACAGGAAAGGCGAGAGGAACTCCAGGATCGTGGCACCATTCCAAGAGACCCCCAGATGTCTCAGTCCATTCCAGAGGAACCTGTTTTCCCTGCACTGCCTTGACGTTCAAGCCGAGGATCGACTCCCACCACGTGTGCACGTGGGACAGCCCTGTGGGAAAGCCTCGTGGGAAAGACTCGAGGGAAAACCATAGATCCTTTGATCCGCGCGGCGGACTGCGTGACACTGCTGCTACCGCTCTGGAGGAAAGCGCAAGTGCATGCCCGCATTCGAGACGAGGACTGACTCCCCTGGGGAGACTCCAGAAGTACCCCAAGATCCATGTCAGCACTGGAGAGGAATCCTCAGGTTCCGGCCCCGAATCCACACAAGGTCTTAGGCCCCGGCATCGACGGGGAGGAATCCCGAGAGGCCCCCGAGGAACTCGCATGGGGACTGGCCTTTCCTGAGGCCACCAGAGCGGGGCCCTGAGGTCCCCGTCGTAAGTCGAGAGCACCTGCCGCAACTCGAGAAAATCCAGGAGGTTTTGCCCTCCAGGCGAGATGAGGCCCATTTCCGCTGAGGCTTCTCGAGGCTAATCACGTCTAACCACTGGAACTTCCAAAGGGTCCTTCACACCCTTGCTGCAACTCAAGAAGTTCCCCGACATACCCGTCTCCACTCGAGAGGAAGCACGTGGGGTCCCGCACACAACCAGGGGAGCCCCGTTTCCGCCTCCTAGCTCGAGATGAGGGATCCTTTCCCTGTTTCGTAGGGAACGAATTCCCGGCGTTCCCGTCGCATCTCAAGAGGAGGCGCTCTCCACAGGAAAGGCGAGAGGAACTCCAGGGTCGTGCCACCATTCCAAGAGTCCCCCAGATGTGTCAGTCCATTCCAGAGGAACCTGTTTTCCCTGCACTGCCTTGACGTTCAAGCTGAGGATCGACTCCCACCACGTGTGAACGTGGGACAGCCCTGTGGGAAAGCCTCGTGGGAAAGCCTCGTGGAAAAGACTCGAGGGAAAACCATAGATCCTTTGATCCACGCGGCGGACTGCGTGAAACTGCTCCTACCGCCCTGGAGGAAAGCGCAAGTGCATGCCCGCATTCGAGACGAGGACTGACTCCCCTGGGGAGACTCCAGAAGTACCCCAAGATCCATGTCAGCACTGGAGAGGAATCCTCAGGTTCCGGCCCCGACTCCACACAAGGTCTTAGGCCCCGGCATCGACGGGAGAGGAATCCCGAGAGGCCCCCGAGGAACTCGCATGGGGACTGGCCTTTCCTGAGGCCACCAGAGCGGGTCCCTGAGGTCCCCGTCGTAAGTCGAGAGCACCTGCCGCAACTCGAGAAAATCCAGGAGGTTTTGCCCTCCAGGCGAGATGAGGCCCATTTCCGCTGAGGCTTCTCGAGGCTAATCACATCTAACCACTGGAACTTCCAAAGGGTCTTTCACACACTTGCTGCAACTCAAGAAGTTCCCCGACATACCCGTCTCCACTCGAGAGGAAGCACGAGGGTCCCGCACACATCCAGGGGAGCCCCGTTTCCGCCTCCTAGCTCGAGATGAGGGATCCTTTCCCTGTTTCGTAGGGAAAGAATTCCCGGCGTTCCCGTCGCATCTCAAGAGGAGGCGCTCTCCACAGGAAAGGCGAGAGGAACTCCAGGGTCGTGCCACCATTCCAAGAGTCCCCCAGATGTGTCAATCCATTCCAGAGGAACCTCTTTTCCCTGCACTGCCTTGACGTTCAAGCCGAGGATCGACTCCCACCACGTGTGCACGTGGGACAACCCTGTGGGAAAGCCTCGTGGGAAAGCCTCGTGGGAAAGACTCGAGGGAAAACCATAGATCCTTTGATCCACGCGGCGGACTGCGTGACACTGCTGCTACCGCCCTGGAGGAAAGCGCAAGTGCATGCCCGCATTCGAGACGAGGACTGACTCCCCTGGGGAGACTCCAGAAGTACCCCAAGATCCATGTCAGCACTGGAGAGGAATCCTCAGGTTCCGGCCCCGCCTCAACACAAGGTCTTAGGCCCCGGCATCGACGGGAGAGGAATCCCGAGAGGCCCCCGAGGAACTCGCATGGGGACTGGCCTTTCCTGAGGCCACCAGAGCGGGTCCATGAGGTCCCCGTCGTAAGTCAAGAGCACCTGCCGCAACTCGAGAAAATCCAGGAGGTTTTGCCCTCCAGGCGAGATGAGGCACATTTCCGCTGAGACTTCTCGAGTCTAATCACGTCTAACCACTGGAACATCCAAAGGGTCCTTCACACCCTTGCTGCAACTCAAGAAGTTCCCCGACATACCCGTCTCCACTCGAGAGGAAGCACGAGGGTCCCGCACACATCCAGGGGAGCCCCGTTTCCGCCTCCTAGCTCGAGATGAGGGATCCTTTCCCTGTTTCGTAGGGAAAGAATTCCCGGCGTTCCCGTCGCATCTCAAGAGGAGGCGCTCTCCACAGGAAAGGCGAGAGGAACTCCAGGGTCGTGCCACCATTCCAAGAGTCCCCCAGATGTGTCAGTCCATTCCAGAGGAACCTGTTTTCCCTGCACTGCCTTGACGTTCAAGCCGAGGATCGACTCCCACCACGTGGGCACGTGGGACAACCCTGTGGGAAAGCCTCGTGGGAAAGCCTCGTGGGAAAGACTCGAGGGAAAACCATAGATCCTTTGATCCACGCGGCGGACTGCGTGACACTGCTGCTACCGCCCTGGAGGAAAGCGCAAGTGCATGCCCGCATTCGAGACGAGGACTGACTCCCCTGGGGAGACTCCAGAAGTACCCCAAGATCCATGTCAGCACTGGAGAGGAATCCTCAGGTTCCGGCCCCGCCTCAACACAAGGTCTTAGGCCCCGGCATCGACGGGAGAGGAATCCCGAGAGGCCCCCGAGGAACTCGCATGGGGACTGGCCTTTCCTGAGGCCACCAGAGCGGGTCCATGAGGTCCCCGTCGTAAGTCAAGAGCACCTGCCGCAACTCGAGAAAATCCAGGAGGTTTTGCCCTCCAGGCGAGATGAGGCACATTTCCGCTGAGACTTCTCGAGTCTAATCACGTCTAACCACTGGAACATCCAAAGGGTCCTTCACACCCTTGCTGCAACTCAAGAAGTTCCCCGACATACCCGTCTCCACTCGAGAGGAAGCACGTGGGGTCCCGCACACATCCAGGGGAGCCCCGTTTCCGCCTCCTAGCTCGAGATGAGGGATCCTTTCCCTGTTTCGTAGGGAAAGAATTCCCGGCATTCCCGTCGCATCTCAAGAGGAGGCGCTCTCCACAGGAAAGGCGAGAGGAACTCCAGGATCGTGGCACCATTCCAAGAGACCCCTAGATGTGTCAGTCCATTCCAGTGGAACCTGTTTTCCCTGCACTGCCTTGACGTTCAAGCCGAGGATCGACTCCCACCACGTGTGCACGTGGGACAGACCTGTGGGAAAGCCTCGTGGGAAAGCCTCGTGGGAAAGACTCGAGGGAAAAACATAGATCCTTTGATCCGCGCGGCGGACTGCGTGACACTGCTGCTACCGCTCTGGAGGAAAGCCCAAGTGCATGCCCGCATTCGAGACGAGGACTGACTCCCCTGGGGAGACTCCAGAAGTACCCCAAGATCCATGTCAGCACTGGAGAGGAATCCTCAGGTTCCGGCCCCGAATCCACACAAGGTCTTAGGCCCCGGCATCAACGGGAGAGGAATCCCGAGAGGCCCCCGAGGAACTCGCATGGGGACTGGCCTTTCCTGAGGCCACCAGAGCGGGTCCCTGAGGTCCCCGTCGTAAGTGGAGAGCACCTGCCGCAACTCGAGAAAATCCAGGAGGTTTTGCCCTGCAGGCGAGATGAGGCCCATTTCCGCTGAGGCTTCTCGAGGCTAATCACATCTAACCACTGGAACTTCCCAAGGGTCCTTCACACCCTTGCTGCAACTCAAGAAGTTCCCCGACATACCGTCTCCACTCGAGAGGAAGCCCGAGGGTCCCGCACAAATCCAGGGGAGCCCCGTTTCCGCCTCCTAGCTCGAGATGAGGTATCCTTTCCCTGTTTCGTAGGGAAAGAATTCCCGGCGTTCCCGTCGCATCTCAAGAGGAGGCGCTCTACACAGGAAAGGGGAGAGGAACTCCAGGGTCGTGCCACCATTCCAAGAGTCCCCCAGATGTGTCAGTCCATTCCAGAGGAACCTGTTTTCCCTGCACTGCCTTGACGTTCAAGCCGAGGATCGACTCCCACCACGTGTGCACGTGGGACAACCCTGTGGGAAAGCCTCGTGGGAAAGCCTCGTGGGAAAGACTCGAGGGAAAACCATAGATCCTTTGATCCACGCGGCGGACTGCGTGACACTGCTGCTACCGCTCTGGAGGAAAGCACAAGTGCATGCCCGCATTCGAGACGAGGACTGACTCCCCAGGGGAGACTCCAGAAGTACCCCAAGATCCATGTCAGCACTGGAGAGGAATCCTCAGGTTCCGGCCCCGACTCCACACAAGGTCTTAGGCCCCGGCATCGACGGGAGAGAAATCCCGAGAGGCCCCCGAGGAACTCGCATGGGGACTGGCCTTTCCTGAGGCCACCAGAGCGGGTCCCTGAGGTCCCGGTCGTAAGTCGAGAGCACCTGCCGCAACTCGAGAAAATCCAGGAGGTTTTGCCCTCCAGGCGAGATGAGGCCCATTTCCGCTGAGGCTTCTCGAGGCTAATCACGTCTAACCACTGGAACTTCCAAAGGGTCCTTCACACCCTTGCTGCAACTCAAGAAGTTCTCCGACATACCCGTCTCCACTCGAGAGGAAGCCCGAGGGTCCCGAGAACATCCAAGGGAGCCCCGTTTCCGCCTACTAGCTCGAGATGAGGGATCCTTTCCCTGTTTCGTAGGGAAAGAATTCCCGGCGTTCCCGTCGCATCTCAAGAGGAGGCGCTCTCCACAGGAAAGGCGAGAGGAACTCCAGGGTCGTGCCACCATTCCAAGAGTCCCCCAGATGTGTCAGTCCATTCCAGAGGAACCTCTTTTCCCTGCACTGCCTTGACGTTCAAGCCGAGGATCGACTCCCACCACGTGTGCACGTGGGACAGCCCTGTGGGAAAGCCTCGTGGGACAGCCTCGTGGGAAAGACTCGAGGGAAAACCATAGATCCTTTGATCCGCGCGGCGGACTGCGTGACACTGCTGCTACCGCTCTGGAGGAAAGCGCAAGTGCATGCCCGCATTCGAGACGAGGACTGACTCCCCTGGGGAGACTCCAGAAGTACCCAAAGAACCATGTCAGCACTGGAGAGGAATCCTCAGGTTCCGGCCCCGACTCCACACAAGGTCTTAGGCCCCGGCATCGACGGGAGAGGAATCCCGAGAGGCCCCCGAGGAACTCGCATGGGGACTGGCCTTTCCTGAGGCCACCAGAGCGGGGCCCTGAGGTCCCCGTCGTAAGTCGAGAGCACCTGCCGCAACTCGAGAAAATCCAGGAGGTTTTGCCCTCCAGGCGAGATGAGGCCCATTTCTGCTGAGGCTTCTCGAGGCTAATCACGTCTAACCACTGGAACTTCCCAAGGGTCCTTCACACCCTTGCTGCAACTCAAGAAGTTCCCCGACATACCCTTCTCCACTCGAGTGGAAGCACGTGGGGTCCCGCACACATCCAGGGGAGCCCCGTTTCCGCCTCCTAGCTCGAGATCAGGGATCCTTTCCCTGTTTCGTAGGGAAAGAATTCCCGGCATTCCCGTCGCATCTCAAGAGGAGGCGCTCTCCACAGGAAAGGCGAGAGGAACTCCAGGATCGTGGCACCATTCCAAGAGACCCCCAGATGTCTCAGTCCATTCCAGAGGAACCTGTTTTCCCTGCACTGCCTTGACGTTCAAGCCGAGGATCGACTCCCACCACGTGTGCACGTGGGACAGCCCTGTGGGAAAGCCTCGTGGGAAAGCCTCGTGGGAAAGACTCGAGGGAAAACCATAGATCCTTTGATCCGCGCGGCGGACTGCGTGACACTGCTGCTACCGCTCTGGAGGAAAGCGCAAGTGCATGCCCGCATTCGAGACGAGGACTGACTCCCCTGGGGAGACTCCAGAAGTACCCCAAGATCCATGTCAGCACTGGAGAGGAATCCTCAGGTTCCGGCCCCGAATCCACACAAGGTCTTAGGCCCCGGCATCGACGGGGAGGAATCCCGTGAGGCCCCCGAGGAACTCGCATGGGGACTGGCCTTTCCTGAGGCCACCAGAGCGGGTCCCTGAGTTCCCCGTCGTAAGTCGAGAGCACCTGCCGCAACTCGAGAAAATCCAGGAGGTTTTGCCCTCCAGGCGAGATGAGGCCCATTTCCGCTGAGGCTTCTCGAGGCTAATCACGTCTAACCACTGGAACTTCCAAAGGGTCCTTCACACCCTTGCTGCAACTCAAGAAGTTCCCCGACATACCCGTCTCCACTCGAGAGGAAGCAGGTGGGGTCCCGCACACAACCAGGGGAGCCCCGTTTCCGCCTCCTAGCTCGAGATGAGGGATCCTTTCCCTGTTTCGTAGGGAACGAATTCCCGGCGTTCCCGTCGCATCTCAAGAGGAGGCGCTCTCCACAGGAAAGGCGAGAGGAACTCCAGGGTCGTGCCACCATTCCAAGAGTCCCCCAGATGTGTCAGTCCATTCCAGAGGAACCTGTTTTCCCTGCACTGCCTTGACGTTCAAGCTGAGGATCGACTCCCACCACGTGTGAACGTGGGACAGCCCTGTGGGAAAGCCTCGTGGGAAAGCCTCGTGGAAAAGACTCGAGGGAAAACCATAGATCCTTTGATCCACGCGGCGGACTGCGTGAAACTGCTCCTACCGCCCTGGAGGAAAGCGCAAGTGCATGCCCGCATTCGAGACGAGGACTGACTCCCCTGGAGAGACTCCAGAAGTACCCCAAGATCCATGTCAGCACTGGAGAGGAATCCTCAGGTTCCGGCCCCGACTCCACACAATGTCTTAGGCCCCGGCATCGACGGGAGAGGAATCCCGAGAGGCCCCCGAGGAACTCGCATGGGGACTGGCCTTTCCTGAGGCCACCAGAGCGGGTCCCTGAGGTCCCCGTCGTAAGTCGAGAGCACCTGCCGCAACTCGAGAAAATCCAGGAGGTTTTGCCCTCCAGGCGAGATGAGGCCCATTTCCGCTGAGGCTTCTCGAGGCTAATCACATCTAACCACTGGAACATCCAAAGGGTCCTTCTCACCCTTGCTGCAACTCAAGAAGTTCCCCGACATACTCGTCTCCACAAGAGAAGAAGCACGAGGGTCCCGCACACATCCAGGGGAGCCCCGTTTCCGCCTCCTAGCTCGAGATGAGGGATCCTTTCCCTGTTTCGTAGGGAAAGAATTCCCGGCGTTCCCGTCGCATCTCAAGAGGAGGCGCTCTCCACAGGAAAGGCGAGAGGAACTCCAGGGTCGTGCCACCATTCCAAGAGTCCCCCAGATGTGTCAGTCCATTCCAGAGGAACCTCTTTTCCCTGCACTGCCTTGACGTTCAAGCCGAGGATCGACTCCCACCACGTGTGCACGTGGGACAACCCTGTGGGAAAGCCTCGTGGGAAAGCCTCGTGGGAAAGACTCGAGGGAAAACCATAGATCCTTTGATCCACGCGGCGGACTGCGTGACACTGCTGCTACCGCCCTGGAGGAAAGCGCAAGTGCATGCCCGCATTCGAGACGAGGACTGACTCCCCTGGGGAGACTCCAGAAGTACCCCAAGATCCATGTCAGCACTGGAGAGGAATCCTCAGGTTCCGGCCCCGCCTCAACACAAGGTCTTAGGCCCCGGCATCGACGGGAGAGGAATCCCGAGAGGCCCCCGAGGAACTCGCATGGGGACTGGACTTTCCTGAGGCCACCAGAGTGGGTCCATGAGGTCCCCGTCGTAAGTCAAGAGCACCTGCCGCAACTCGAGAAAATCCAGGAGGTTTTGCCCTCCAGGAGAGATGAGGCACATTTCCGCTGAGACTTCTCGAGTCTAATCACGTCTAACCACTGGAACATCCAAAGGGTCCTTCACACCCTTGCTGCAACTCAAGAAGTTCCCCGACATACCCGTCTCCACTCGAGAGGAAGCACGTGGGGTCCCGCACACATCCAGGGGAGCCCCGTTTCCGCCTCCTAGCTCGAGATGAGGGATCCTTTCCCTGTTTCGTAGGGAAAGAATTCCCGGCATTCCCGTCGCATCTCAAGAGGAGGCGCTCTCCACAGGAAAGGCGAGAGGAACTCCAGGATCGTGGCACCATTCCAAGAGACCCCTAGATGTGTCAGTCCATTCCAGTGGAACCTGTTTTCCCTGCACTGCCTTGACGTTCAAGCCGAGGATCGACTCCCACCACGTGTGCACGTGGGACAGACCTGTGGGAAAGCCTCGTGGGAAAGCCTCGTGGGAAAGACTCGAGGGAAAAACATAGATCCTTTGATCCGCGCGGCGGACTGCGTGACACTGCTGCTACCGCTCTGGAGGAAAGCCCAAGTGCATGCCCGCATTCGAGACGAGGACTGACTCCCCTGGGGAGACTCCAGAAGTACCCCAAGATCCATGTCAGCACTGGAGAGGAATCCTCAGGTTCCGGCCCCGAATCCACACAAGGTCTTAGGCCCCGGCATCAACGGGAGAGGAATCCCGAGAGGCCCCCGAGGAACTCGCATGGGGACTGGCCATTCCTGAGGCCACCAGAGCGGGTCCCTGAGGTCCCCGTCGTAAGTGGAGAGCACCTGCCGCAACTCGAGAAAATCCAGGAGGTTTTGCCCTGCAGGCGAGATGAGGCCCATTTCCGCTGAGGCTTCTCGAGGCTAATCACATCTAACCACTGGAACTTCCCAAGGGTCCTTCACACCCTTGCTGCAACTCAAGAAGTTCCCCGACATACCGTCTCCACTCGAGAGGAAGCCCGAGGGTCCCGCACACATCCAGGGGAGCCCCGTTTCCGCCTCCTAGCTCGAGATGAGGTATCCTTTCCCTGTTTCGTAGGGAAAGAATTCCCGGCGTTCCCGTCGCATCTCAAGAGGAGGCGCTCTACACAGGAAAGGGGAGAGGAACTCCAGGGTCGTGCCACCATTCCAAGGGTCCCCCAGATGTGTCAGTCCATTCCAGAGGAACCTGTTTTCCCTGCACTGCCTTGACGTTCAAGCCGAGGATCGACTCCCACCACGTGTGCACGTGGGACAGCCCTGTGGGAAAGCCTCGTGGGACAGCCTCGTGGGAAAGACTCGAGGGAAAACCATAGATCCTTTGATCCGCGCGGCGGACTGCGTGACACTGCTGCTACCGCTCTGGAGGAAAGCGCAAGTGCATGCCCGCATTCGAGACGAGGACTGACTCCCCTGGGGAGACTCCAGAAGTACCCAAAGAACCATGTCAGCACTGGAGAGGAATCCTCAGGTTCCGGCCCCGACTCCACACAAGGTCTTAGGCCCCGGCATCGACGGGAGAGGAATCCCGAGAGGCCCCCGAGGAACTCGCATGGGGACTGGCCTTTCCTGAGGCCACCAGAGCGGGGCCCTGAGGTCCCCGTCGTAAGTCGAGAGCACCTGCCGCAACTCGAGAAAATCCAGGAGGTTTTGCCCTCCAGGCGAGATGAGGCCCATTTCCGCTGAGGCTTCTCGAGGCTAATCACATCTAACCACTGGAACTTCCAAAGGGTCTTTCACACCCTTGCTGCAACTCAAGCAGTTCCGCGACATACCCGTCTCCACTCGAGAGGAAGCCCGTGCGGTGCCGCACACATCCAGGGGAGCCCCGTTTCCGCCTCCTAGCTCAAAATGAGGGATCCTTTCCCTGTTTCGTAGGGAAAGAATTCCCGGCGTTTCCTTCGCATCTCAAGAGGAGGCGCTCTCCACAGGAAAGGCGAGAGGAACTCCAGGGTCGTGCCACCATTCCAAAAGTCCCCCAGATGTGTCAGTCCATTCCAGAGGAACCTGATTTCCCTGAACTGCCTTGACGTTCAAACCGAGGATCGACTCCCACCACGTGTGCACGTGGGACAGCCCTGTGGGAAAGCCTCGTGGGACAGCCTCGTGGGAAAGACTCGAGGGAAAACCATAGATCCTTTGATCCACGCGGCGGACTGCGTGACACTGCTGCTACCGCTCTGGAGGAAAGCGCAAGTGCATGCCCGCATTCGAGACGAGGACTGACTCCACTGGGGAGACTCCAGAAGTACCCCAAGAACCATCTCAGCACTGGAGAGGAATCCTCAGGTTCCGGCCCCGACTCCACACAAGGTCTTAGGCCCTGGCATCGACGGGAGAGGAATCCCGAGAGGCCCCCGAGGAACTCGCATGGGGACTGGCCTTTCCTGAGGCCACCAGAGGGGGTCCCTGAGGTCCCCGACGTAAGTCGAGAGCACCTGCCGCAACTCGAGAAAATCCAGGAGGTTTTGCCCTCCAGGCGAGATGAGGCCCATTTCCGCTGAGGCTTCTCGAGGCTAATCACATCTAACCACTGGAACTTCCAAAGGGTCTTTCACACCCTTGCTGCAACTCAAGAAGTTCCCCGACATACCCGTCTCCACTCGAGAGGAAGCACGAGGGTCCCGCACACATCCAGAGGAGCCCCGTTTCTGCCTCCTAGCTCGAAATGAGGGATCCTTTCCCTGTTTCGTCGGGAAAGAATTCCCGGCGTTCCCGTCGCATGTCAAGAGGAGGCGCTCTCCACAGGAAAGGCGAGAGGAACTCCAGGGTCGTGCTACCATTCCAAGAGACCCCAGATGTATCAGTCCATTCCAGAGGAACCTCTTTTCCCTGTACTGCCTTGACGTTCAAGCCGAGGATCGACTCCCACCACGTGTGCACGTGGGACAGCCCTGTGGAAAAGCCTCGTGGGAAAGCCTCGTGGGAAAGACTCGAGGGAAAACCATAGATCCTTTGATCCACGCGGCGGACTGCGTGACACTGCTGCTACCGCTCTGGAGGAAAGCAGAAGTTCATGCCCGCATTCGAGACGAGGACTGACTCCCCTGGGGAGACTCCAGAAGTACCCCAAGATCCATGTCAGCACTGGAGAGGAATCCTCAGGTTCCGGCCCCGAATCCACACAAGGTCTTAGGCCCCGGCATCGACGGGAGAGGAATCCCGAGAGGCCCCCGAGGAACTCGCATGGGGACTGGCCTTTCCTGAGGCCACCAGAGCGGGTCCCTGAGGTCCCCGTCGTAAGTCGAGAGCACGTGCCGCAACTCGAGAAAATCCAGGAGGTTTTGCCCTCCAGGCGAGATGAGGCCCATTTCAGCTGAGGCTTCTCGAGGCTTATCACATCTAACCACTGGAACTTCCAAAGGGTCCTTCACACCCTTGCTGCAACTCGAGAAGTTCCCCGACATACCCGTCTCCACTCGAGAGGAATCACGTGGGGTGCCGCACACATCCAGGGGAGCCCCGTTTCCGCCTCCTAGCTCGAAATGAGGGATCCTTTCCCTGTTTCGTAGGGAAAGAATTCCCGGCGTTCCCGTCGCATCTCAAGAGGAGGCGCTCTCCACAGGAAAGGGGAGAGGAACTCCAGGGTCGTGCTAGCATTCCAAGAGACCCCCAGATGTGTCATTCCATTACTAAGGAATCTGTTTTCCCTGCACTGCCTTGACGTTAAAGCCGAGGATCGACTCCCACAACGTGTGCACGTGGGACAACCCTGTGGGAAAGCCTCGTGGAAAAGACTCGTGGGAAAGACTCGAAGGAAAACATAGATCCTTTGATCCACGCGGCGGAATTCGTGACACTGCTGCTACCGCTCTGGAGGATAGCGCAAGTGCATGCCCGCATTCGAGACGAGGACTGACTCCCCTGGGGAGACTCCAGAAGTACCCCAAGATCCATGTCAGCACTGGAGAGGAATCCTCAGGTTCCGGCCCCGACTCCACACAAGGTCTTAGGCCCCGGCATCGACGGGAGAGGAATCCCAAGAGGCCCCCGAGGAACTCGCATGGGGACTGGCCTTTCCTGAGGCCACCAGAGCGGGTCCCTGAGGTCCCCGTCGTAAGTCGAGAGCACCTGCCGCAACTCGAGAAAATCCAGGAGGTTTTGCCCTCCAGGCGAGATGAGGCCAATTTCCGCTGAGGCTTCTCGAGGCTAATCACATCTAACCACTGGAACTTCCAAAGGGTCCTTCACACCCTTGCTACAACTCAAGAAGTTCCCCGACATACCCGTCTAAACTCGAGAGGAAGCACGAAGGTCCCGCACACATCCAGAGGAGCCCCGTTTCCGCCTCGTAGCTCGAAATGAGGGATCCTTTCCCAGTTTCGTAGGGAAAGAATTCCCGGCGTTCCCGTCGCATCTCAAGAGGAGGCGCTCTCCACAGGAAAGGCGAAAGGAACTCCAGGGTCGTGCCACCATTCCAAGAGACCCCAGATGTGTCAGTCTATTCCAGAGGAACCTCTTTTCCCTGTACTGCCTTGACGTTCAAGCCGAGGATCGACTCCCACCACGTGTGCACGTGGGACAGCCCTGTGGGAAAGCCTCGTGGGAAAGCCTCGTGGGAAAGACTCGAGGGAAAACCATAGATCCTTTGATCCACGCGGCGGACTGCGTGACACTGCTGCTACCGCTCTGGAGGAAAGTGCAAGTGCATGCCCGCATTCGAGACGAGGACTGACTCCCCTGGGGAGACTCCAGAAGTACCCCAAGATCCATGTCAGCACTGGAGAGGAATCCTCAGGTTCCGGCCCCGACTCCACACAAGGTCTTAGGCCCCGGCATCAACGGGAGAGGAATCCCGAGAGGCCCCCGAGGAACTCGCATGGGGACTGGCCTTTCCTGAGGCCACCAGAGCGGGTCCCTGAAGTCCCCGTCGTAATTCGAGAGCACCTGCCGCAACTCGAGAAAATCCAGGAGGTTTTGCCCTCCAGGCGAGATGAGGCCCATTTCCGCTGAGGCTTCTCGAGGCTAATCACATCTAAACACTGGATCTTCCAAAGGGTCCTTCACACCATTGCTGCAACTCAAGAAGTTCCCCGAAATACCCGTCTCCACTCGAGAGGAAGCACATGGGGTCCCGCACACATCCAGGGGAGCCCCGTTTCCGCCTCCTAGCTCGAGATGAGGGATCCTTTCCCTGTTTCGTAGGGAAAGAATTCCCGGCGTTCCCATCGCATCTCAAGAGGAGGCGCTCTCCACAGGATAGGCGAGAGGAACTCCAGGGTCGTGTCACCATTCCAAGAGACCCCCAGATGTGTCACTCCATTCCAGAGGAACCTGTTTTCCCTGCACTGCCTTGACGTTCAAGCCGAGGATCGACTCCCACCACGTGTGCACGTGGGACAGCCCTGTGGGAAAGCCTCGTGGTAAAGCCTCGTGGGAAAGACTCGAGGGAAATCCATAGATCCTTTGATCCACGCAGCAGACTGCGTGACACTGCTGCTACCGCTCTGGAGGAAAGCGCAAGTGCATGCCCGCATTCGAGACGAGGACTGACTCCCCTGGGGAGACTCCAGAAGTACTCCAAGATCCATGTCAGCACTGGAGAGGAATCCTCAGGTTCCGGCCCCGACTCCACACAAGGTCTTAGGCCCCGGCATCGACGGGAGAGGAATCCCGAGAGGCCCCCGAGGAACTCGCATGGGGACTGGCCTTTCCTGAGGCCACCAGAGCGGGTCCCTGAGGTCCCAGTCGTAAGTCGAGAGCACCTGCCGCAACTCGAGAAAATCCAGGAGGTTTTGCCCTCCAGGCGAGATGAGGCCCATTTCCGATGAGGCTTCTCGAGGCTAATCACATCTAACCACTGGAACTTCCAAAGGGTCCTTCACACCTTTGCTGCAACTCAAGAAGTTCCCCGACATACCCGTCTCCACTCGAGAGGAAGCACGTGGGGTCCCGCACACATCCAGGGGAGCGCCGTTTCCGCCTCCTAGCTCGAGATGAGGGATCCTTTCCCTGTTTCTTAGGGAAAGAATTCCCGGCGTTCCCGTCGCATCTCAAGCGGAGGCGCTCTCCACAGGAAAGGGGAGAGGAACTCCAGGGTCGTGCCACCATTCCAAGAGACCCCCAGTTGTGTCAGTCCATTCCAGAGGAACCTGTTTTCCCTGAACTGCCTTGACGTTCAAGCCGAGGATCGACTCCCACCACGTGTGCACGTGGGACAGCCCTGTGGGAAAGCCTCGTGGGAAAGACTCGAGGGAAAACCATAGATCCTTTGATCCACGCGGCGGATTGCGTGACACTGCTGCTACCGCTCTGGAGGAAAGCACAAGTGCATGCCCGCATTCGAGACGAGGACTGACTCCCCTGGGGAGACTCCAGAAGTACCCCAAGATCCATGTCAGCACTGGAGAGGAATCCTCAGGTTCCGGCCCCGACTCCACACAAGGTCTTAGGCCCCGGCATTGACGGGAGAGGAATCCCGAGAGACCCCCGAGGAACTCGCATGGGGACTGGCCTTTCCTGAGGCCACCAGAGCGGGTCCCTGAGGTCCCCGTCGTAAGTCGAGAGCACCTGCCGCAACTCGAGAAAATCCAGGAGGTTTTGCCCTCCAGGCGAGATGAGGCCATTTCCGCTGAGGCTTCTCGAGGCTAATCACGTCTAACCACTGGAACTTCCAAAGGGTCCTTCACACCCTGGCTGCAACACAAGCAGTTCCACGACATACCCGTCTCCACTCGAGAGGAAGCACGTGGGGTCCCGCACACATCCAGGGGAGCCCCGTTTCCGCCTCCTAGCTCGAGATGAGGGATCCTTTCCCTGTTTCTTAGGGAAAGAATTCCCGGCGTTCCCGTCGCATCTCAAGCGGAGGCGCTCTCCACAGGAAAGGGGAGAGGAACTCCAGGGTCGTGCCACCATTCCAAGAGACCCCCAGTTGTGTCAGTCCATTCCAGAGGAACCTGTTTTCCCTGAACTGCCTTGACGTTCAAGCCGAGGATCGACTCCCACCACGTGTGCACGTGGGACAGCCCTGTGGGAAAGCCTCGTGGGAAAGACTCGTGGGAAAACCATAGATCCTTTGATCCACGCGGCGGATTGCGTGACACTGCTGCTACCGCTCTGGAGGAAAGCACAAGTGCATGCCCGCATTCGAGACGAGGACTGACTCCCCTGGGGAGACTCCAGAAGTACCCCAAGATCCATGTCAGCACTGGAGAGGAATCCTCAGGTTCCGGCCCCGACTCCACACAAGGTCTTAGGCCCCGGCATCGACGGGAGAGGAATCCCGAGAGGCCCCCGAGGAACTCGCATGGGGACTGGCCTTTCCTGAGGCCACCAGAGCGGGTCCCTGAGGTCCCCGTCGTAAGTCGAGAGCACCTGCCGCAACTCGAGAAATTCCCGGAGGTTTTGCCCTCCAGGCGAGATGAAGCCCATTTCCGCTGAGGCTTCTCGAGGCTAATCACATCTAACCACTGGAACTTCCAAAAGGTCCTTCACACCCTTGCTGCAACTCAAGAGGTTCCCCGACATACCCGTCTCCACTCGAGAGGAAGCACGAGGGTCCCGCACACATCCAGGGGAGCCCCGTTTCCGCCTCCTAGCTCGAGATGAGGGATCCTTTCCCTGTTTCGTAGGGAAAGAATTCCCGGCGTTCCCGTCGCATATCAAGAGGAGGCGCTCTCCACAGGAAAGGCGAGAGGAACTCCAGGGTCGTGCCACCATTCCAAGAGTCCCCCAGATGTGTCAGTCCATTCCAGAGGAGCATGTTTTCCCTGCACTGCCTTGACGTTCAAGCCGAGGATCGACTCCCACCACGTGTGCACGTGGGACAGCCCTGTGGGAAAGCCTCGTGGGAAAGCCTCGTGGGAAAGACTCGAGGGAAAATCATAGATCCTTTGATCCACGCGGCGGACTGCGTGACACTGCTGCTACCGCTCTGGAGGAAAGCGCAAGTGCATGCCCGCAATCGAGACGAGGACTGACTCCCCTGGGGAGATTCCAGAAGTACTCCAAGGTCCATGTCAGCACTGGAGAGGAATACTCAGGTTCTGGCCACGACTCCACACAAGGTCTTAGGCACCGGCATCGACGGGAGAGGAATCCCGAGAGGCCCCCGAGGAACTCGCATGGGGACTGGCCTTTCCTGAGGCCACCAGAGCGGGTCCCTGAGGTCCCCGTCGTACGTCGAGAGCACCTGCCGCAACTCGAGAAATTCCAGGAGGTTTTGCCCTCCAGGCGAGATGAGGCCCATTTCCGCTGAGGCTTCTCGAGGCTAATCACATCTAACCACTGGAACATCCAAAAGGTCCTTCACACGCTTGCTGCAACTCAAGAGGTTCCCCGACATACCCGTCTCCACTCGAGAGGAAGCACGAGGGTCCCGCACACATCCAGGGGAGCCCCGTTTCCGCCTCCTAGCTCGAAATGAGGGATCCTTTCCCTGTTTTGTAGGGAAAGAATTCCCGGCGTTCCCGTCGCATCTCAAGAGGAGGCGCTCTCCACAGGAAAGGCGAGAGGAACTCCAGGGTCGTGCCACCATTCCAAGTGTCCCCCAGATGTGTCAGTCCATTCCAGAGGAACCTGTTTTCCCTGCACTGCCTTTACGTTCAAGCCGAGGATCGACTCCCACCACGTGTGCACGTGGGACAGCCCTGTGGGAAAGCCTCGTGGGAAAGCCTCGTGGGAAAGACTCGAGGGAAAACCATAGATCCTTTGATCCACGCGGCGGACTGCGTGACACTGCTGCTACCGCTCTGGAGGAAAGCGCAAGTGCATGCCCGCATTCGAGACGAGGACTGACTCCCCTGGGGAGACTCCAGAAGTACCCGAAGGTCCATGTCAGCACTGGAGAGGAATCCTCAGGTTCCGGCCCCGAATCCACACAAGGTCTTAGTCCCCGGCATCAACGGGAGAGGAATCCCGAGAGGCCCCCGAGGAACTCGCATGGGGACTGGCCTTTCCTGAGGCCACCAGAGCGGGTCCCTGAGGTCCTCATCGTAAGTCGAGAGCACCTGCCGCAACTCGAGAAATTCCAGGAGGTTTTGCCCTGCAGGCGAGATGAGGCCCATATCCGCTGAGGCTTCTCGAGGCTAATCACATCTAACCACTGGAACTTCCAAAGGGTCCTTCACACCCTTACTGCAACTCAAGAAGTTCCCCGACATACCCGTGTCCACTCGAGAGGAAGCACGTGGTTCCCGCACACATCCAGGGGAGCCCCGTTTCCGCCTCCTAGCTCGAGATGAGGGATCCTTTCCCTGTTTCGTTGGGAAAGAATTCCCGGCGTTCCCGTCGCATCTCAAGAGGAGGCGCTCTCCACAGGAAAGGCGAGAGGAACTCCAGGGTCGTGCCACCATTCCAAGAGTCCCCCAGATGTGTCAGTCCATTCCAGAGGAACCTGTTTTCCCTGCACTGCCTTGACGTTCAAGCCGAGGATCGACTCCCACCACGTGTGCACGTGGGACAGGCCTGTGGGAAAGCCTCGTGGGAAAGCCTCGTGGGAAAGACTCGAGGGAAAAGCATAGATCCTTTGATCCACGCGGCGGACTGCGTGACACTGCTGCTACCGCTCTGCAGGAAAGCGCAAGTGCATGCCCGCATTCGAGACGAGGACTGACTCCCCTGGGGAGACTCCAGAAGTACCCCAAGGTCCATGTCAGCACTGGAGAGGAATCCTCAGTTTCCGGCCCCGACTCCACACAAGGTCTTAGGCCCCGGCATCGACGGGAGAGGAATCCCGAGAGGCCCCCGAGGAACTTGCATGGGGACTGGCCTTTCCTGAGGCCACCAGAACGGGTACCTGAGGTCCCCGTCGTAAGTCGAGAGCACCTGCCGCAACTCGAGAAAATCCAGGAGGTTTTGCCCTCCAGGCGAGATGAGGCCAATTTCCGCTGAGGCTTCTCGAGGCTAATCAAATCTAACCACTGGAACTTCCAAAGGGACCTTCACACCCTTGCTGGAACTCAAGCAGTTCCGCGACATACCCGTCTCCACTCGAGAGGAAGCACGTGGGGTCCCGCACACATCCAGGGGAGTTCCGTTTCCGCCTCTTAGCTCGAGATGAGGGATCCTTTCCCTGTTTCGTAGGGAAAGAATTCCCGGCGTTCCCGTCCCGTCTCAAGAGGAGGCGCTCTCCACAGGAAAGGCGAGAGGAACTCCAGGGTCGTGCCACCATTCCAAGAGACCCCCAGATGTGTCAGTCCATTACAGAGGAACCTGTTTTCCCTGCACTGCCTTGACGTTCAAGCCGAGGATCGACTCCCACCACGTGTGCATGTGGGACAGCCCTGTGGGAAATCCTCGTGGGAAAGCCTCATGGGAAAGACTCGAGGGAGAACCATAGATCCTTTGATCCACGCGGCGGACTGCGTGACACTGCTGCTACCGCTCTGCAGGAAAGCGCAAGTGCATGCCCGCATTCGAGACGAGGACTGACTCCCCTGGGGAGACTCCAGAAGTACCCCAAGGTCCATGTCAGCACTGGAGAGGAATTCTCAGGTTCCGGCCCCGACTCCACACAAGGTCTTAGGCCCCGGCATCGACGGGAGAGGAATCCCGAGAGGCCTCCGAGGAACTCGCATGGGGACTGGCCTTTCCTGAGGCCACCAGAGCGGGTCCCTGAGGTCCCCGTCGTAAGTCGAGAGCACCTGCCGCAACTCGAGAAATTCCAGGAGGTTTTGCCCTCCAGGCGAGATGAGGCCCATTTCCGCTGAGGCTTCTCGAGGCTAATCACATCTAACCACTGGAACTTCCAAAGGGTCATTCACATCCTCGCTGCAACTCAAGAAGTTCCCCGACATAACCGTCTCCACTCGAGAGGAAGCACGAGGGTCCCGCACACATCCAGGGGAGACCCGTTCCCGCCTCTTAGCTCGAGATGAGGGATCCTTTCCCTGTTTCGTAGGGAAAGAATTCCCGGCGTTCCCGTCGCATCTCAAGAGGAGGCGCTCTCCACAGGAAAGGCGAGAGGAACTCCAGGGTCGTGCCACCATTCCAAGAGTCCCCCAGATGTGTCAGTCCATTCCAGAGGAACCTGTTTTCCCTGCACTGCCTTGACGTTCAAGCCGAGGATCGACTCCCACCTCGTGTGCACGTGGGACAGCCCTGTGGGAAAGCCTCGTGGGAAAGCCTCGTGGGAAAGACTCGAGGGAAAACCATAGATCCTTTGATCCACGCGGCGGACAGCGTGACACTGCTGCTACCGCTCTGGAGGAAAGCGCAAGTGCATGCCCGCATTCGAGACGAGGACTGACTCCCCTGGGGAGACTCCAGAAGTACCCCAAGATCCATGTCAGCACAGGAGAGGAATCCTCAGGTTCCGGCCCCGACTCCACACAAGGTCTTAGGCCCCGGCATCGACAGGAGAGGAATCCCGAGAGGCCCCCGAGGAACTCGCATGGGGACTGGCCTTTCCTGAGGCCACCAGAGCGGGTCCCCGAAGTCCCCGTCGTAAGTCGAGATCACCTGCCGCAACTCGAGAAAATCCAGGAGGTTTTGCCCTCCAGGCGAGATGAGGCCAATTTCCGCTGAGGCTTCTCGAGGCTAATCACATCTAACCACTGGAACTTCCAAAGGGTCCTTCACACCCTTGCTACAACTCAAGAAGTTCCCCGACATACCCGTCTAAACTCGAGAGGAAGCACGAAGGTCCCGCACACATCCAGAGGAGCCCCGTTTCCGCCTCGTAGCTCGAAATGAGGGATCCTTTCCCAGTTTCGTAGGGAAAGAATTCCCGGCGTTCCCGTCGCATCTCAAGAGGAGGCGCTCTCCACAGGAAAGGCGAAAGGAACTCCAGGGTCGTGCCACCATTCCAAGAGACCCCAGATGTGTCAGTCTATTCCAGAGGAACCTCTTTTCCCTGTACTGCCTTGACGTTCAAGCCGAGGATCGACTCCCACCACGTGTGCACGTGGGACAGCCCTGTGGGAAAGCCTCGTGGGAAAGCCTCGTGGGAAAGACTCGAGGGAAAACCATAGATCCTTTGATCCACGCGGCGGACTGCGTGACACTGCTGCTACCGCTCTGGAGGAAAGTGCAAGTGCATGCCCGCATTCGAGACGAGGACTGACTCCCCTGGGGAGACTCCAGAAGTACCCCAAGATCCATGTCAGCACTGGAGAGGAATCCTCAGGTTCCGGCCCCGACTCCACACAAGGTCTTAGGCCCCGGCATCAACGGGAGAGGAATCCCGAGAGGCCCCCGAGGAACTCGCATGGGGACTGGCCTTTCCTGAGGCCACCAGAGCGGGTCCCTGAAGTCCCCGTCGTAATTCGAGAGCACCTGCCGCAACTCGAGAAAATCCAGGAGGTTTTGCCCTCCAGGCGAGATGAGGCCCATTTCCGCTGAGGCTTCTCGAGGCTAATCACATCTAAACACTGGATCTTCCAAAGGGTCCTTCACACCATTGCTGCAACTCAAGAAGTTCCCCGAAATACCCGTCTCCACTCGAGAGGAAGCACATGGGGTCCCGCACACATCCAGGGGAGCCCCGTTTCCGCCTCCTAGCTCGAGATGAGGGATCCTTTCCCTGTTTCGTAGGGAAAGAATTCCCGGCGTTCCCATCGCATCTCAAGAGGAGGCGCTCTCCACAGGATAGGCGAGAGGAACTCCAGGGTCGTGTCACCATTCCAAGAGACCCCCAGATGTGTCACTCCATTCCAGAGGAACCTGTTTTCCCTGCACTGCCTTGACGTTCAAGCCGAGGATCGACTCCCACCACGTGTGCACGTGGGACAGCCCTGTGGGAAAGCCTCGTGGTAAAGCCTCGTGGGAAAGACTCGAGGGAAATCCATAGATCCTTTGATCCACGCAGCAGACTGCGTGACACTGCTGCTACCGCTCTGGAGGAAAGCGCAAGTGCATGCCCGCATTCGAGACGAGGACTGACTCCCCTGGGGAGACTCCAGAAGTACTCCAAGATCCATGTCAGCACTGGAGAGGAATCCTCAGGTTCCGGCCCCGACTCCACACAAGGTCTTAGGCCCCGGCATCGACGGGAGAGGAATCCCGAGAGGCCCCCGAGGAACTCGCATGGGGACTGGCCTTTCCTGAGGCCACCAGAGCGGGTCCCTGAGGTCCCAGTCGTAAGTCGAGAGCACCTGCCGCAACTCGAGAAAATCCAGGAGGTTTTGCCCTCCAGGCGAGATGAGGCCCATTTCCGATGAGGCTTCTCGAGGCTAATCACATCTAACCACTGGAACTTCCAAAGGGTCCTTCACACCTTTGCTGCAACTCAAGAAGTTCCCCGACATACCCGTCTCCACTCGAGAGGAAGCACGTGGGGTCCCGCACACATCCAGGGGAGCGCCGTTTCCGCCTCCTAGCTCGAGATGAGGGATCCTTTCCCTGTTTCTTAGGGAAAGAATTCCCGGCGTTCCCGTCGCATCTCAAGCGGAGGCGCTCTCCACAGGAAAGGGGAGAGGAACTCCAGGGTCGTGCCACCATTCCAAGAGACCCCCAGTTGTGTCAGTCCATTCCAGAGGAACCTGTTTTCCCTGAACTGCCTTGACGTTCAAGCCGAGGATCGACTCCCACCACGTGTGCACGTGGGACAGCCCTGTGGGAAAGCCTCGTGGGAAAGACTCGAGGGAAAACCATAGATCCTTTGATCCACGCGGCGGATTGCGTGACACTGCTGCTACCGCTCTGGAGGAAAGCACAAGTGCATGCCCGCATTCGAGACGAGGACTGACTCCCCTGGGGAGACTCCAGAAGTACCCCAAGATCCATGTCAGCACTGGAGAGGAATCCTCAGGTTCCGGCCCCGACTCCACACAAGGTCTTAGGCCCCGGCATTGACGGGAGAGGAATCCCGAGAGACCCCCGAGGAACTCGCATGGGGACTGGCCTTTCCTGAGGCCACCAGAGCGGGTCCCTGAGGTCCCCGTCGTAAGTCGAGAGCACCTGCCGCAACTCGAGAAAATCCAGGAGGTTTTGCCCTCCAGGCGAGATGAGGCCATTTCCGCTGAGGCTTCTCGAGGCTAATCACGTCTAACCACTGGAACTTCCAAAGGGTCCTTCACACCCTGGCTGCAACACAAGCAGTTCCACGACATACCCGTCTCCACTCGAGAGGAAGCACGTGGGGTCCCGCACACATCCAGGGGAGCCCCGTTTCCGCCTCCTAGCTCGAGATGAGGGATCCTTTCCCTGTTTCTTAGGGAAAGAATTCCCGGCGTTCCCGTCGCATCTCAAGAGGAGGCGCTCTCCACAGGAAAGGGGAGAGGAACTCCAGGGTCGTGCCACCATTCCAAGAGACCCCCAGTTGTGTCAGTCCATTCCAGAGGAACCTGTTTTCCCTGAACTGCCTTGACGTTCAAGCCGAGGATCGACTCCCACCACGTGTGCACGTGGGACAGCCCTGTGGGAAAGCCTCGTGGGAAAGACTCGTGGGAAAACCATAGATCCTTTGATCCACGCGGCGGATTGCGTGACACTGCTGCTACCGCTCTGGAGGAAAGCACAAGTGCATGCCCGCATTCGAGACGAGGACTGACTCCCCTGGGGAGACTCCAGAAGTACCCCAAGATCCATGTCAGCACTGGAGAGGAATCCTCAGGTTCCGGCCCCGACTCCACACAAGGTCTTAGGCCCCGGCATCGACGGGAGAGGAATCCCGAGAGGCCCCCGAGGAACTCGCATGGGGACTGGCCTTTCCTGAGGCCACCAGAGCGGGTCCCTGAGGTCCCCGTCGTAAGTCGAGAGCACCTGCCGCAACTCGAGAAATTCCCGGAGGTTTTGCCCTCCAGGCGAGATGAAGCCCATTTCCGCTGAGGCTTCTCGAGGCTAATCACATCTAACCACTGGAACTTCCAAAAGGTCCTTCACACCCTTGCTGCAACTCAAGAGGTTCCCCGACATACCCGTCTCCACTCGAGAGGAAGCACGAGGGTCCCGCACACATCCAGGGGAGCCCCGTTTCCGCCTCCTAGCTCGAGATGAGGGATCCTTTCCCTGTTTCGTAGGGAAAGAATTCCCGGCGTTCCCGTCGCATATCAAGAGGAGGCGCTCTCCACAGGAAAGGCGAGAGGAACTCCAGGGTCGTGCCACCATTCCAAGAGTCCCCCAGATGTGTCAGTCCATTCCAGAGGAGCATGTTTTCCCTGCACTGCCTTTACGTTCAAGCCGAGGATCGACTCCCACCACGTGTGCACGTGGGACAGCCCTGTGGGAAAGCCTCGTGGGAAAGCCTCGTGGGAAAGACTCGAGGGAAAATCATAGATCCTTTGATCCACGCGGCGGACTGCGTGACACTGCTGCTACCGCTCTGGAGGAAAGCGCAAGTGCATGCCCGCAATCGAGACGAGGACTGACTCCCCTGGGGAGATTCCAGAAGTACTCCAAGGTCCATGTCAGCACTGGAGAGGAATACTCAGGTTCTGGCCACGACTCCACACAAGGTCTTAGGCACCGGCATCGACGGGAGAGGAATCCCGAGAGGCCCCCGAGGAACTCGCATGGGGACTGGCCTTTCCTGAGGCCACCAGAGCGGGTCCCTGAGGTCCCCGTCGTACGTCGAGAGCACCTGCCGCAACTCGAGAAATTCCAGGAGGTTTTGCCCTCCAGGCGAGATGAGGCCCATTTCCGCTGAGGCTTCTCGAGGCTAATCACATCTAACCACTGGAACATCAAAAAGGTCCTTCACACGCTTGCTGCAACTCAAGAGGTTCCCCGACATACCCGTCTCCACTCGAGAGGAAGCACGAGGGTCCCGCACACATCCAGGGGAGCCCCGTTTCCGCCTCCTAGCTCGAAATGAGGGATCCTTTCCCTGTTTTGTAGGGAAAGAATTCCCGGCGTTCCCGTCGCATCTCAAGAGGAGGCGCTCTCCACAGGAAAGGCGAGAGGAACTCCAGGGTCGTGCCACCATTCCAAGTGTCCCCCAGATGTGTCAGTCCATTCCAGAGGAACCTGTTTTCCCTGCACTGCCTTTACGTTCAAGCCGAGGATCGACTCCCACCACGTGTGCACGTGGGACAGCCCTGTGGGAAAGCCTCGTGGGAAAGCCTCGTGGGAAAGACTCGAGGGAAAACCATAGATCCTTTGATCCACGCGGCGGACTGCGTGACACTGCTGCTACCGCTCTGGAGGAAAGCGCAAGTGCATGCCCGCATTCGAGACGAGGACTGACTCCCCTGGGGAGACTCCAGAAGTACCCGAAGGTCCATGTCAGCACTGGAGAGGAATCCTCAGGTTCCGGCCCCGAATCCACACAAGGTCTTAGTCCCCGGCATCAACGGGAGAGGAATCCCGAGAGGCCCCCGAGGAACTCGCATGGGGACTGGCCTTTCCTGAGGCCACCAGAGCGGGTCCCTGAGGTCCTCATCGTAAGTCGAGAGCACCTGCCGCAACTCGAGAAATTCCAGGAGGTTTTGCCCTGCAGGCGAGATGAGGCCCATATCCGCTGAGGCTTCTCGAGGCTAATCACATCTAACCACTGGAACTTCCAAAGGGTCCTTCACACCCTTACTGCAACTCAAGAAGTTCCCCGACATACCCGTGTCCACTCGAGAGGAAGCACGTGGTTCCCGCACACATCCAGGGGAGCCCCGTTTCCGCCTCCTAGCTCGAGATGAGGGATCCTTTCCCTGTTTCGTTGGGAAAGAATTCCCGGCGTTCCCGTCGCATCTCAAGAGGAGGCGCTCTCCACAGGAAAGGCGAGAGGAACTCCAGGGTCGTGCCACCATTCCAAGAGTCCCCCAGATGTGTCAGTCCATTCCAGAGGAACCTGTTTTCCCTGCACTGCCTTGACGTTCAAGCCGAGGATCGACTCCCACCACGTGTGCACGTGGGACAGGCCTGTGGGAAAGCCTCGTGGGAAAGCCTCGTGGGAAAGACTCGAGGGAAAAGCATAGATCCTTTGATCCACGCGGCGGACTGCGTGACACTGCTGCTACCGCTCTGCAGGAAAGCGCAAGTGCATGCCCGCATTCGAGACGAGGACTGACTCCCCTGGGGAGACTCCAGAAGTACCCCAAGGTCCATGTCAGCACTGGAGAGGAATCCTCAGTTTCCGGCCCCGACTCCACACAAGGTCTTAGGCCCCGGCATCGACGGGAGAGGAATCCCGAGAGGCCCCCGAGGAACTTGCATGGGGACTGGCCTTTCCTGAGGCCACCAGAACGGGTACCTGAGGTCCCCGTCGTAAGTCGAGAGCACCTGCCGCAACTCGAGAAAATCCAGGAGGTTTTGCCCTCCAGGCGAGATGAGGCCAATTTCCGCTGAGGCTTCTCGAGGCTAATCAAATCTAACCACTGGAACTTCCAAAGGGACCTTCACACCCTTGCTGGAACTCAAGCAGTTCCGCGACATACCCGTCTCCACTCGAGAGGAAGCACGTGGGGTCCCGCACACATCCAGGGGAGTTCCGTTTCCGCCTCTTAGCTCGAGATGAGGGATCCTTTCCCTGTTTCGTAGGGAAAGAATTCCCGGCGTTCCCGTCCCGTCTCAAGAGGAGGCGCTCTCCACAGGAAAGGCGAGAGGAACTCCAGGGTCGTGCCACCATTCCAAGAGACCCCCAGATGTGTCAGTCCATTACAGAGGAACCTGTTTTCCCTGCACTGCCTTGACGTTCAAGCCGAGGATCGACTCCCACCACGTGTGCATGTGGGACAGCCCTGTGGGAAATCCTCGTGGGAAAGCCTCATGGGAAAGACTCGAGGGAGAACCATAGATCCTTTGATCCACGCGGCGGACTGCGTGACACTGCTGCTACCGCTCTGCAGGAAAGCGCAAGTGCATGCCCGCATTCGAGACGAGGACTGACTCCCCTGGGGAGACTCCAGAAGTACCCCAAGGTCCATGTCAGCACTGGAGAGGAATTCTCAGGTTCCGGCCCCGACTCCACACAAGGTCTTAGGCCCCGGCATCGACGGGAGAGGAATCCCGAGAGGCCTCCGAGGAACTCGCATGGGGACTGGCCTTTCCTGAGGCCACCAGAGCGGGTCCCTGAGGTCCCCGTCGTAAGTCGAGAGCACCTGCCGCAACTCGAGAAATTCCAGGAGGTTTTGCCCTCCAGGCGAGATGAGGCCCATTTCCGCTGAGGCTTCTCGAGGCTAATCACATCTAACCACTGGAACTTCCAAAGGGTCATTCACATCCTCGCTGCAACTCAAGAAGTTCCCCGACATAACCGTCTCCACTCGAGAGGAAGCACGAGGGTCCCGCACACATCCAGGGGAGACCCGTTCCCGCCTCTTAGCTCGAGATGAGGGATCCTTTCCCTGTTTCGTAGGGAAAGAATTCCCGGCGTTCCCGTCGCATCTCAAGAGGAGGCGCTCTCCACAGGAAAGGCGAGAGGAACTCCAGGGTCGTGCCACCATTCCAAGAGTCCCCCAGATGTGTCAGTCCATTCCAGAGGAACCTGTTTTCCCTGCACTGCCTTGACGTTCAAGCCGAGGATCGACTCCCACCTCGTGTGCACGTGGGACAGCCCTGTGGGAAAGCCTCGTGGGAAAGCCTCGTGGGAAAGACTCGAGGGAAAACCATAGATCCTTTGATCCACGCGGCGGACAGCGTGACACTGCTGCTACCGCTCTGGAGGAAAGCGCAAGTGCATGCCCGCATTCGAGACGAGGACTGACTCCCCTGGGGAGACTCCAGAAGTACCCCAAGATCCATGTCAGCACAGGAGAGGAATCCTCAGGTTCCGGCCCCGACTCCACACAAGGTCTTAGGCCCCGGCATCGACAGGAGAGGAATCCCGAGAGGCCCCCGAGGAACTCGCATGGGGACTGGCCTTTCCTGAGGCCACCAGAGCGGGTCCCCGAAGTCCCCGTCGTAAGTCGAGATCACCTGCCGCAACTCGAGAAAATCCAGGAGGTTTTGCCCTCCAGGCGAGATGAGGCCCATTTCCGCTGAGGCTTCTCGAGGCCAATCACGTCTAACCACTGGAACTTCCAAAAGGTCCTTCACACCCTTGCTGCAACTCTAGAAGTTCCCCGACATACCCGTCTCCACTCGAGAGGAAGCACGAGGGTCCCGCACACATCCAGGGGAGCCCCGTTTCCGCCGCCTAGCTCGAGATGAGGGATCCTTTCCCTGTTCCGTAGGGAAAGAATTCCCGGCGGTCCCGTCGCATCTCAAGAGGAGGCGCTCTCCACAGGAAAGGCGAGAGGAACTCCGGGGTCGTGCCACCATTCCAAGAGTCCCCCAGATGTGTCAGTCCATTCCAGAGGAACCTGTTTTCCCTGCACTGCCTTGACGTTCTAGCCGAGGATCGACTCCCACCACGTGTGCACGTGGGACAGCCCTGTGGGAAAGCCTCGTGGGAAAGCCTCGTGGGAAAGACTCGAGGGAAAACCATAGATCCTTTGATCCACGCGGCGGACTGCGTGACACTGCTGCTACCGCTCTGGAGGAAAGCGCAAGTGCATGGCCGCATTGGAGACGAGGACTGACTCCCCTGGGGAGACTCCAGAATTACCCAAAGATCCATGTCAGCACTGGAGAGGAATCCTCAGGTTCCGGCCCCGACTCCACACAAGGTCTTAGGCCCCGGCATCGACGGGAGAGGAATCCCGAGAGGCCCCCGAGGAACTCGCATGGGGACTGGCCTTTCCTGAGGCCACCAGAGCGGGTCCCCGAGGTCCCCGTGGTAAGTCGAGAGCACCTGCCGCAACTCGAGAAAATCCAGGAGGTTTTTCCCTCCAGGCGAGATGAGGCCCATTTCCGCTGAGGCTTCTCGAGGCTAATCATATCTAACCACTGGAACTTACAAAGGGTCCTTCACACCCTTGCTGCAACACAAGAATTTCCGCGACATACCCGTCTCCACTCGAGAGGAAGCACGTGGGGTCCCGCACACATCCAGGGGAGCACCGTTTCCGCCTCCTAGCTCGAGATGAGGGATCCTTTCCCTGTTTCGTAGCGAAAGAATTCCCGGCGTTCCCGTCGCTTCTCAAGAGGAGGCTCTCTCCACAGGAAAGGCGAGAGGAACTCCAGGGTCGTGCCACCATTCCAAGAGTCCCCCAGATGTGTCAGTCCATTCCAGAGGAACCTGTTTTCCCTGCACTGCCTTGACGTTCAAGCCGACGATCGACTCCCACCACGTGTGCACTTCGGACAGCCCTGTGGGAAAGCCTCGTGGGAAAGCCTCGTGGGAAAGACTCGAGGGAAAACCATAGATCCTTTGATCCACGCGGCGGACTGCGTGACACTGCTGCTACTGGTCTGGAGGAAAGCGCAAGTGCATGCCCGCATTCGAGACGAGGACTGACTCCCCTGGGGAGACTCCAGAAGTACCCCAAGATCCATGTCAGCACTGGAGAGGAATCCTCAGGTTCCGGCCCCGACTCCACACAAGGTCTTAGGCCCCGGCATCGACGGGAGAAAAATCCCGAGAGGCCCCCGAGGAACTCGCATGGGGACTGGCCTTTCCTGAGGCCACCAGAGTGGGTCCCTGAGGTCCCCGTCGTAAGTCTTGAGCACCTGCCGCAACTCGAGAAAATCCAGGAGGTTTTGCCCTCCAGGCGAGATGAGGCCCATTTCCGCTGAGCTTCTCGAGGCTAATCACATCTAACCACTGGAACTTTCAAAGGGTCCTTCACACCCTTGCTGCAACTCAAGAAGTTCCCCGACATACCCGTCTCCACTCGAGAGGAAGCACGAGGGTCCCGCACACATCCAGAGGAGCCACGTTTCTGACTCCTAGCTCGAAATGAGGGATCCTTTCCCTGTTTCGTAGGGAAAGAATTCCCGGCGTTCCCGTCGCATCTCAAGAGGAGGCGCTCTCCACAGGAAAGGCGAGAGGAACTCCAGGGTCGTGCCACCATTCCAAGAGTCCACCAGATGTGTCAGTCCATTCCAGAGGAACCTGTTTTCCCTGCACTGCCTTGACGTTCAAGCCGAGGATCGACTCCCACCACGTGTGCACGTGGGACAGCCCTGTGGGAAAGCCTCGTGGGAAAGCCTCGTGGGAAAGCCTCGCGGGAAAGACTCGAGGGAAAACCATAGATCCTTTGATCCACGCGGCGGACTGCGTGACACTGCTGCTACTGCTCTGGAGGAAAGCGCAAGTGCATGCCCGCATTCCAGAGGAGGACTGACTCCCCTGGGGAGACTCCAGAAGTACCCCAAGATCCATGTCAGCACTGGAGAGGAATCCTCAGGTTCCGGCCCCGACTCCACACAAGGTCTTAGGCCCCGGCATCGACGGGAGAGGAATACCGAGAGGCCCCCGAGGAACTCGCATGGGGACTGGAGTTTCCTGAGGCCTCCAGAGCGGGTCCCTGAGGTCCCCGTCGTAAGTCGAGAGCACCTGCCGCAACTCGAGAAAATCCAGGAGGTTTTGCCCTCCAGGCGAGATGAGGCCCATTTCCGCTGAGGCTTCTCGAGGCTAATCACATCTAACCACTGGAACTTCCAAAGGGTCCTTCACACCCTTGCTGCAACTCAAGCAGTTCCGCGACCTACCCGTCTCCACTCGAGAGGAAGCACGTGGGGTCCCGCACACATCCAGGGGAGCCCCGTTTCCGCCTCCTAGCTCGAGATGAGGGATCCTTTCCCTGTTTCGTAGGGAAAGAATTCCCGGCGTTCCCGTCGCATCTCAAGAGGAGGCGCTCTCCACAGGTAAGGCGAGAGGAACTCCAGGGTCGTGGCACCATTCCAAGAGTCCCTCAGATGTGTCAGTCCATTCCAGAGGAACCTGTTTTCCCTGCACTGCCTTGATGTTCAAGCCGAGGATCGACTCCCACCACGTGTGAACGTGGGACAGCCCTGTGGGAAAGCCGCGTGGGAAAGCCTCGTGGGAAAGACTCGAGGGAAAACCATAGATCCTTTGATCCACGCGGCGGACTGCGTGACACTGCTGCTACCGCTCTGGAGGAAAGCGCAAGTGCATGCCCTCATTCGAGACGAGGACTGACTCCCCTGGGGAGACTACAGAAGTACCCCAAGATCCATGTCAGCACTGGAGAGGAATCCTCAGGTTCCGGCCCCGACTCCACACAAGGTCTTAGGCCCCGGCATCGACAGGAGAGGAATCCCAAGAGGCCCTCGAGGAACTCGCATGGGGACTGGCCTTTCCTGAGGCCACCAGAGCGGGTCCCTGAGGTCCCCGTCGTAAATCGAGAGCACCTGCCGCAACTCGAGAAAATCCAGGAGGTTTTGCCCTCCAGGCGAGATGAGGCCCATTTCCGCTGAGGCTTCTCGAGGCTAATCACATCTAACCACTGGAACTTCCAAAGGGTCCTTCACACCCTTGCTGCAACTCAAGAAGTTCCCCGACATACCCGTCTCCACTTGAGAGGAAGCACATGGGGTCCCGCACACATCCAGGGGAGCCCCGTTTCCGCCTCCTAGCTCGAGATGAGGGATCCTTTCCCTGTTTCGTAGGGAAAGAATTCCCGGCGTTCCCGTCGCATATCAAAAGGAGGCACTCTCCACAGGAAAGGCGAGAGGAACTCCAGGGTCGTGCCACCATTCCAAGAGACCCCCAGAGGTGTCAGTCCATTCCAGAGGCACCTGTTTTCCCTGCACTGCCTTGACGTTCAAGCCGAGGATCGAGTCCCACCACGTGTGCACGTGGGACAGCCCTGTGGGAAAGCCTCGTGGGAAAGCCTCGTGGGAAAGACTCGAGGGAAAACCATAGATCCTTTGATCCACGCGGCGGACTGCGTGACACTGCTGCTACCGCTCTGGAGGAAAGCGCAAGTGCATGCCCGCATTCGAGACGAGGACTGACTCCCCTGGGGAGACTCCAGAAGTACCCCAAGATCCATGTCAGCACTGGAGAGGAATCCTCAGGTTCCGGGCCCGACTCCACACAAGGTCTTAGGCCCCGGCATCGACGGGAGAGGAATCCCGAGAGGCCCCCGAGGAACTCGCATGGGGACTGGCCTTTCCTGAGGCCACCAGAGCGGGTCCCTGAGGTCCCCGTCGTAAGTCGAGAGCACCTGCCGCAGCTCGAGAAAATCCAGGAGGTTTTGCCCTCCAGGCGACATGAGGCCCATTTCCGCTGAGGCTTCTCGAGGCTAATCACAGCTAACCACTGGAACTTCCAAAGGGTCCTTCACACCCTTGCTGCAACTCAAGCAGTTCCGCGACATACCCGTCTCCACTCGAGAGGAAGCACGAGGGTCCCGCACACATCCACGGGAGCCCCGTTTCCGCCTCCTAGCTTGAGATGAGGGATCCTTTCCCTGTTTCGTAGGGAAAGAATTCCCGGCGTTCCCTTCGCATCTCAAGAGGAGGCGCTCTCCACAGGAAAGGGGGGAGGAACTCCAGGGTCGTGCCACCATTCCAAGAGACACACAGATGTGTCAGTCCATTCCAGAGGAACCTGTTTTCCCTGCACTGCCTTGATGTTCAAGCCGAGGATCGACTCCCACCACGTGTGAACGTGGGACAGCCCTGTGGGAAAGCCTCGTGGGAAAGCCTCGTGGGAAAGACTCGAGGGAAAGCCATAGATCCTTTGAACCACGGGGCGGACTGCGTGACAATGCTGCCACCGCTCTGGAGGAAAGCGCAAGTGCATGCCCGCATTCGAGACGAGGACTGACTCCCCTGGGGAGACTCCAGAAGTACCCCAAGATCCATGTCAGCACTGGAGAGGAATCCTCAGATTCCGGCCTCGACTCCACACAAGGTCTTAGGCCCCGGCATCGACGGGAGAGGAATCCCGAGAGGCCCCCGAAGAGCTCGCATGGGGACTGGCCTTCCTGAGGCCACCAGAGCGGGTCCCTGAGGTCCCCGTCGTAATTCGAGAGCACCTGCCGCAACTCGAGAAAATCCAGGAGGTTTTGCCCTCCAGGCGAGATGAGGCCCATTATCGCTGAGGCTTCTCGAGGCTAATCACATCTAAACACTGTAACTTCCAAAGGGTCCTTCACACCCTTGCTGCAACTCAAGATGTTCCCCAAAATACCCGTCTCCACTCGAGAGGAAGCACGTGGGTTGGCGCACACATCCAGGGGAGCCCCGTTTCCGCCTCCTAGCTCGAGATGAGGGATCCTTTCCCTGTTTCGTAGGGAAAGAATTCCCGGCGATCCCGTCGCATCTCAAGAGGAGGCGCTCTCCACAGGAAAGGCGAGAGGAACTCCAGGGTCGTGCCACCATTCCAAGAGTCCCCCAGATGTGTCAGTCCATTCCAGAGGAACCTGTTTTCCCTGCACTGCCTTGACGTTCTAGCCGAGGATCGACTCCCACCACGTGTGCACGTGGGACAGCCCTGTGGGAAAGCCTCGTGGGAAAACCTCGTGGGAAAGACTCGAGGGAAAACCATAGATCCTTTGATCCACGCGACGGATTGCGTGACACTGCTGCTACCGCTCTGGAGGAAAGCGCAAATGCATGACCGCATTCGAGACGAGGACTGACTCCCCTGGGGAGACTCCAGAAGTACCCCAAGATCCATGTCAGCACTGGAGAGGAATCCTCAGGTTCCGGCCCCGACTCCACACAAGGTCTTAGGCCCCGGCATCGACGGGAGAGGAATCCCGAGAGGCCCCAGAGGAACTCGCATGGGGACTGGCCTTTCTTGAGGCCACCAGAGCGGGTCCCTGAGGTCCCCGTCGTAAGTCGAGACCACCTGCCGCAACTCGAGAAAATCCAGGAGGTTTTGCCCTCCAGGCGAAATGAGGCACATTTCCTCTGAGGCTTCTCGAGGCTAATCACGTCTAACCACTGGAACTTCCAAAGGGTCCTTCACACCCTTGCTGAAACTCAAGAAGTTCCCCGACATACCCGTCTCCACTCGAGAGGAAGCACGTGGGGTCCCGCACACATCCAGGGGAGCCCCGTTTCCGCCTCCTAGCTCGAGATGAGGGATCCTTTCCCTGTTTCGTAGGGAAAGAATTCCCGGCGTTCCCGTCGCATCTCAAGAGGAGGCGCTCTCCACAGGAAAGGCGAGAGGAACTCCAGGGTCGTGCCACCATTCCAAGAGTCCCCCAGATGAGTCAGTCCATTCCAGAGGAACCTGTTTTACCTGCACTGCTTTGACGTTCAAGCCGAGGATCGACTCCCACCTCGTGTGCACGTGGGACAGCCCTGTGGGAAAGCCTCGTGGGAAAGCCTCGTGGGAAAGACTCGAGGGAAAACCATAGATCCTTTGATCCACGCGGCGGACTGCGTGACACTGCTGCTACCGCCCTGGAGGAAAGCGCAAGTGCATGCCCGCATTCGAGACGAGGACTGACTCCCCTGGGGAGACTCCAGAAGTACCCCAAGATCCATGTCAGAACTGGAGAGGAATCCTCAGGTTCCGGCCCCGACTCCACACAAGGTCTTACGCCCCGGAATCGACGGGAGAGGAATCCCGAGAGGCCCCCGAGGAACTCGCATGGGGACTGGCCTTTCCTGAGGCCACCAGAGCGGGTCCCTGAGGTCCCCGTCGTAAGTCGAGAGCACCTGCCGCAACTCGAGAAAATCCAGGAGGTTTTGCCCTCCAGGCGAGATGAGGCCCATTTCCGCTGAGGCTTCTCGAGGCTAATCTCGTCTAACCACTGGAACATCCAAAGGGTCCTTCTCACCCTTGCTGCAACTCAAGAAGTTCCCCGACATACCCGTCTCCACTCGAGAGGAAGCACGAGGGTCCCGCACACATCCAGGGGAGCCCCGTTTCCGCCTCCTAGCTCGAGATGAGGGATCCTTTCCCTGTTTCGTAGGGAAAGAATTCCCGGCGTTCCCGTCGCATCTCAAGAGGAGGCGCTCTCCACAGGAAAGGCGAGAGGAACTCCAGGGTCGTGCCACCATTCCAAGAGTCCCCCAGATGTGTCAGTCCATTCCAGAGGAACCTGTTTTCCCTGCACTGCCTTGACGTTCAAGCCGAGGATCGAGTCCCACCACGTGTGCACGTGGGACAGCCCTGTGGGAAAGCCTCGTGGGAAAGCCTCGTGGGAAAGACTCGAGGGAAAACCATAGATCCTTTCATCCACGCGGCGGACTGCGTGACACTGCTGCTACCGCTCTGGAGGGAAGCGCAAGTGCATACCCGCATTCGAGACGAGGACTGACTCCCCTGGGGAGACTCCAGAAGTACCCCAAGATCCATGTCAGCACTGGAGAGGAATCCTCAGGTTCCGGCCCCGACTCCACACAAGGTCTTAGGCCCCGGCATCGACGGGAGAGGAATCCCGAGAGGCCCCCGTGGAACTCGCATGTGGACTGGCCTTTCCTGAGGTCACCAGAGCGGGTCCCTGAGGTCCCAGTCGTAAGTCGAGAGCACCTGCCGGAACTCGAGAAAATCCAGGAGGTTTTGCCCTCCAGGCGAGATGAGGCCCATTTCCGCTGAGGCTTCTCGAGGCTAATCACGTCTAACCACTGGAACATCCAAAATGTCCTTCACACCCTTGCTGCAACTCAAGAAGTTCCCCGACATACCCGTCTGCACTCGAGAGGAAGCACGTGGGGTCCCGCACACATCCAGGGGAGCCCCGTTTCCGCCTCCTAGCTCGAGATGAGGGATCCTTTCCCTGTTTCGTAGGGAAAGAATTCCCGGCGTTCCCGTCGCATCTCAAGAGGAGGCGCTCTCCACAGGAAAGGCGAGAGGAACTCCAGGGTCGTGGCACCATTCCAAGAGACAACCAGATGTGTCAGTCCATTCCAGAGGAACCTGTTTTCCCGGCACTGCCTTGACGTTCAAGCTGAGGATCGACTCCCACAACGTGTGCACGTGGGACAGCCCTGTGGGAAAGCCTCGTGGGAAAGCCTCGTGGGAAAGACTCGAGGGAAAACCATAGATCCTTTGATCCACGCGGCGGAATGCGTGACACTGCTGCTACTGCTCTGGAGGAAAGCGCAAGTGCATGCCCGCATTCGAGACGAGGACTGACTCCCCTGGGGAAACTCCAGAAGTACCCCAAGATCCATGTCAGCACTGGAGAGGAATCCTCAGGTTCCGGCCCCGACTCCACACAAGGTCTTAGGCCCCGGCATCGACGGGAGAGGAATCCCGAGAGGCCCCCGAGGAACTCGCATGGGGACTGGCCTTTCCTGAGGCCACCAGAGCGGATCCCTGAGGTCCCCGTCGTAAGTCGAGAGCACCTGCCGCAACTCGAGAAAATCCAGGAGGTTTTGCCCTCCAGGCGAGATGAGGCCCATTTCCGCTGAGGCTTCTCGAGGCTAATCACATCTAACCACTGGAACTTCCAAAGGGTCCTTCACACCCTTGCTGCAACTCAAGAAGATCCCCGACATACCCGTCTGCACTCGAGAGGAAGCACGTGGGGTCCCGCACTCATCCAGGGGAGCCCCGTTTCCGCCTCCTAGCTCGAGATGAGGGATCCTTTCCCTGTTTCGTAGGGAAAGAATTCCCGGCGTTCCCGTCGCATCTCAAGAGGAGGCGCTCTCCACAGGAAAGGCGAGAGGAACTCCAGGGTCGTGCCACCATTCCAAGAGACCCCCAGATGTGTCAGTCCATTACAGAGGAAGCTGTTTTCCCTGCACTGCCTTGACGTTCAAGCCGAGGATCGACTCCCACCACGTGTGCACGTGGGACAGCCCTGTGGGAAAGCCTCGTGGGAAAGCCTCGAGGGAAAACCATAGATCCTTTGATCCACGCGGCCGACTGCGTGACACTGCTGCTACCGCTCTGGAGGAAAGCGCAAGTGCATGCCCGCATTCGAGACGAGGACTGACTCCCCTGGGGAGACTCCAGAAGTACCCCAAGATCCATGTCAGCACTGGAGAGGAATCCTCAGGTTCCGGCCCCGACTCCACACAAGGTCTTAGGCCCCGGCATCGACGGGAGAGGAATCCCGAGAGGCCCCCGAGGAACTCGCATGGGGACTGGCCTTTCCTGTGGCAACCAGAGCGGGTCCCTGGGGTCCCCGTCGTAAGTCAAGAGCACCTGCCGCAACTCGAGAAAATCCAGGAGGTTTTGCCCTCCAGGCGAGATGAGGCCCATTTCCGCTGAGGCTTCTCGAGGCTAATCACGTCTAACCACTGGAACTTCCAAAGGGTCCTTCACACCCTTGCTGCAACTCAAGAATTTCCCCGACATACCCGTCTCCACTCGAGAGGAAGCACGTGGGGTCCCGCACACATCCAGGGGAGCCCCGTTTCCGCCTCCTAGCTCGAGATGAGGGATCCTTTCCCTGTTTCGTAGGGAAAGAATTCCCGGCGTTCCCGTCGCATCTCAAGAGGAGGCGCTCTCCACAGGAAAGGGGAGAGGAACTCCAGGGTCGTGCCACCATTCCAAGAGTCCCTCAGATGTGTCAGTCCATTCCAGAGGAACCTGTTTTCCCTGCACTGCCTTGACGTTCAAGCCGAGGATCGACTCCCACCACGTGTGCACGTGGGACAGCCCTGTGGGATAGCCTCGTGGGAAAGCCTCGTGGGAAAGACTCGAGGGAAAACCATAGATCCTTTGATCCACGCCGCGGACTGCGTGACAATGCTGCTACCGCTCTGGAGGAAAGCGCAAGTGCATGCCCGCATTCGAGACGAGGACTGACTCCCCTGGGGAAACTCCAGAAGTACCCCAAGATCAATGTCAGCACTGGAGAGGAATCCTCAGGTTCCGGCCCCGACTCCACACAAGGTCTTAGGCCCCGGCATCGACGGGAGAGGAATCCCGAGAGGCCCCCGAGGAACTCGCATGGGGACTGGCCTTTCCTGAGGCCACCAGAGCGGATCCCTGAGGTCCCCGTCGTAAGTCGAGAGCACCTGCCGCAACTCGAGAAAATCCAGGAGGTTTTGCCCTCCAGGCGAGATGAGGCCCATTTCCGCTGAGGCTTCTCGAGGCTAATCACATCTAACCACTGGAACTTCCAAAGGGTCCTTCACACCCTTGCTGCAACTCAAGAAGATCCCCGACATACCCGTCTGCACTCGAGAGGAAGCACGTGGGGTCCCGCACTCATCCAGGGGAGCCCCGTTTCCGCCTCCTAGCTCGAGATTAGGGATCCTTTCCCTGTTTCGTAGGGAAAGAATTCCCGGCGTTCCCGTCGCATTTCAAGAGGAGGCGCTCTCCACAGGAAAGGCGAGAGGAACTCCAGGGTCGTGCCACCATTCCAAGAGACCCCCAGATGTGTCAGTCCATTACAGAGGAAGCTGTTTTCCCTGCACTGCCTTGACGTTCAAGCCGAGGATCGACTCCCACCACGTGTGCACGTGGGACAGCCCTGTGGGAAAGCCTCGTGGGAAAGCCTCGAGGGAAAACCATAGATCCTTTGATCCACGCGGCGGACTGCGTGACACTGCTGCTACCGCTCTGGAGGAAAGCGCAAGTGCATGCCCGCATTCGAGACGAGGACTGACTCCCCTGGGGAGACTCCAGAAGTACCCCAAGATCCATGTCAGCACTGGAGAGGAATCCTCAGGTTCCGGCCCCGACTCCACACAAGGTCATAGGCCCCGGCATCGACGGGAGAGGAATCCCGAGAGGCCCCCGAGGAACTCGCATGGGGACTGGCCTTTCCTGTGGCCACCAGAGCGCGTCCCTGAGGTCCCCGTCGTAAGTCGAGAGTACCTGCCGCAACTCGAGAAAATCCAGGAGGTTTTGCACTCCAGGCGAGATGAGGCCATTTCCGCTGAGGCTTCTCGAGGCTAATCACATCTAACCACTGGAACTTCCAAAGGGTCCTTCACACCCTTGCTGCAACTAAAGAAGTTCCCCGACATACCCGTCTCCACTCGAGAGGAAGCACGAGGGTCCCGCACACATCCAGGGGAGCCCCGTTTCCGCCTCCTAGCTCGAGATGAGGGATCCTTTCCCTGTTTCGTAGGGAAAGAATTCCCGGCGTTCCCGTCGCATCTCAAGAGGAGGCGCTCTCCACAGGAAAGGCGAGAGGAACTCCAGGGTCGTGCCACCATTCCAAGAGTCCCCCAGATGTGTCAGTCCATTCCAGAGGAACCTGTTTTCCCTGCACTGCCTTGACGTTCAAGCCGAGGATCAACTCCCACCACGTGTGCACGTGGGACAGCCCTGTGGGAAAGCCTCGTGGGAAAGCCTCGTGGGAAAGACTCTAGGGAAAACCATGGATCCTTTGATCCACGCGGCGGATTGCGTGACACTGCTGCTACCGCTCTGGAGGAAAGCGCAAGTGCATGCCCGCATTCGAGACGAGGACTGACTCCCCTGGGGAGACTCCAGAAGTACCCCAAGATCCATGTCAGCACTGGAGAGGAATCCTCAGGTTCCGGCCCCGACTCCACACAAGGTCTTAGGCACCGGCATCGACGGGAGAGGAATCCCGAGAGGCCCCCGAGGAACTTGCATGGGGACTGGCCTTTCCTGAGGCCACCAGAGCGGGTCCCTGAGGTCCCCGTCGTAAGTCGAGAGCACCTGCCGCAACTCGTGAAAATCCAGGAGGTTTTGCCCTCCAGGCGAGATGAGGCCCATTTGCGCTGAGGCTTCTCGAGGCTAATCACGTCTAACCACTGGAACTTCCAAAGTGTCCTTCACACCCTTACTGCAACTCAAGAAGTTCCCCGACATACCCGTCTCCACTCGAGAGGAAGCACGTGGGGTCTCGCACACATCCAGGGGAGCCCCGTTTCCGCCTCCTAGCTCGAGATGAGGGATCCTTTCCCTGTTTCTTAGGGAAAAAATTCCCGGTGTTCCCGTCGCATCTCAAGAGGAGGTGCTCTCCACAGGAAAGGCGAGAGGAACTCCAGGGTCGTGCCACCATTCCAAGAGTCCCTCAGATGTGTCAGTCCATTCCAGAGGAACCTGTTTTCCCTGCACTGCCTTGACGTTCAAGCCGAGGATCGACTCCCACCACGTGTGCACGTGGGACAGCCCTGTGGGAAAGCCTCGTGGGAAAGCCTCGTGGGAAAGACTCGAGGGAAAACCATAGATCATTTTATCCACGCGGCGGACTGCGTGACACTGCTGCTACCGCTCTGGAGGAAAGCGCAAGTGCATGCCCGCATTCGAGACGAGGACTGACTCCCCTGGGGAAACTCCAGAAGTACCCCAAGATCCATGTCAGCACTGGAGAGGAATCCTCAGGTTCCGGCCCCGACTCCACACAAGGTCTTAGGCCCCGTCATCGACGGGAGAGGAATCCCGAGAGGCCCCCGAGGAACTCGCATGGGGACTGGCCTTTCCTGAGGCCACCAGAGCGGGTCCCTGAGGTCCCCGTCATAAGTCGAGAGCACCTGCCGCAACTCGAGAAAATCCAGGACGTTTTGCCCTCCTGGCCAGATGAGGCCCATTTCCGCTGAGGCTTCTCGAGGCTAATCACATCTAACCACTGGAACATCCAAAGGGTCCTTCTCACCCTTGCTGCAACTCAAGAAGTTCCCCGACATACCCGTCTCCACTCGAGAGGAAGCACGAGGGTCCCGCACACATCCAGGGGAGCCCCGTTTCCGCCTCCTAGCTCGAGATGAGGGATCCTTTCCCTGTTTCGTAGGGAAAGAATTCCCGGCGTTCCCGTCGCATCTCAAGAGGAGGCGCTCTCCACCGGAAAGGCGAGAGGAACTCCAGGGTCGTGCCACCATTCCAAGAGTCCCCCAGATATGTCAGTCCATTCCAGAGGAACCTGTTTTCCCTGCACTGCCTTGACGTTCAAGCCGAGGATCGAGTCCCACCACGTGTGCACGTGGGACAGCCCTGTGGGAAAGCCTCGTGGGAAAGCCTCGAGGGAAAACCATAGATCCTTTGATCCACGCGGCGGACTGCGTGACACTGCTGCTACCGCTCTGGAGGAAAGCGCAAGTGCATGCCCGCATTCGAGACGAAGACTGACTCCCCTGGGGAGACTCCAGAAGTACCCCAAGATCCATGTCAGCACTGGAGAGGAATCCTCAGGTTCCGGCCCCGACTCCACACAAGGTCTTAGGCCCCGGCATCGACGGGAGAGGAATCCCGAGAGGCCCCCGAGGAACTCGCATGGGGACTGGCCTTTCCTGGGGCCACCAGAGCGGGTCCCTGAGGTCCCCGTCGAAGTCGAGAGCACCTGCCGCAACTCGAGAAAATCCAGGAGATTTTGCCCTCCAGGCGAGATGAGGCCCATTTCCGCTGAGGCTTCTCGAGGCTAATCACGTCTAACCACTGGAACTTCCAAACGGTCCTTCACACCCTTACTGCAACTCAAGAAGTTCCCCGACATACCCGTCTCCACTCGAGAGGAAGCACGAGGGTCCCGCACACATCCAGGGGAGACCCGTTTCCGCCTCCTAGCTCGAGATGAGGGATCCATTCCCTGTTTCGTAGGGAAAGAATTCCCGGCGTTCCATCGCATCTCAAGAGGAGGCGCTCTCCACAGGAAATTCGAGAGGAACTCCAGGGTCGTGCCACCATTCCAAGAGTCCCCAAGATGTGTCAGTCCATTCCAGAGGAACCTGTTTTCCCTGCACTGCCTTGACGTTCAAGCCGAGGATCGACTCCCACCACGTGTGCACGTGGGACAGCCCTGTGGGAAAGCATCGTGGGAAAGCCTCGTGGGAAAGACTCGAGGGAAAACCATAGATCCTTTGATCCACGCGGCGGACTGCGTGACACTGCTGCTACCGCTCTGGAGGAAAGCGCAAGTGCATGCCCGCATTCGAGACGAGGACTGACTCCCCTGGGGAGACTCCAGAAGTACCCCAAGATCCATGTCAGCACTGGAGAGGAATCCTCAGGTTCCGGCCCCGACTCCACACAAGGTCTTAGGCCCCGGCATCGACGGGAGAGGAATCCCGAGAGGCCCCCGAGGAACTCGCATGGGGACTGGCCTTTCCTGAGGCCACCAGAGCGGATCCCTGAGGTCCCCGTCGTAAGTCGAGAGCACCTGCCGCAACTCGAGAAAATCCAGGAGGTTTTGCCCTCCAGGCGAGATGAGGCCCATTTCCGCTGAGGCTTCTCGAGGCTAATCACATCTAACCACTGGAACTTCCAAAGGGTCCTTCACACCCTTGCTGCAACTCAAGAAGATCCCCGACATACCCGTCTGCACTCGAGAGGAAGCACGTGGGGTCCCGCACTCATCCAGGGGAGCCCCGTTTCCGCCTCCTAGCTCGAGATGAGGGATCCTTTCCCTGTTTCGTAGGGAAAGAATTCCCGGCGTTCCCGTCGCATCTCAAGAGGAGGCGCTCTCCACAGGAAAGGCGAGAGGAACTCCAGGGTCGTGCCACCATTCCAAGAGACCCCCAGATGTGTCAGTCCATTACAGAGGAAGCTGTTTTCCCTGCACTGCCTTGACGTTCAAGCCGAGGATCGACTCCCACCACGTGTGCACGTGGGACAGCCCTGTGGGAAAGCCTCGTGGGAAAGCCTCGAGGGAAAACCATAGATCCTTTGATCCACGCGGCGGACTGCGTGACACTGCTGCTACCGCTCTGGAGGAAAGCGCAAGTGCATGCCCGCATTCGAGACGAGGACTGACTCCCCTGGGGAGACTCCAGAAGTACCCCAAGATCCATGTCAGCACTGGAGAGGAATCCTCAGGTTCCGGCCCCGACTCCACACAAGGTCATAGGCCCCGGCATCGACGGGAGAGGAATCCCGAGAGGCCCCCGAGGAACTCGCATGGGGACTGGCCTTTCCTGTGGCCACCAGAGCGCGTCCCTGAGGTCCCCGTCGTAAGTCGAGAGTACCTGCCGCAACTCGAGAAAATCCAGGAGGTTTTGCACTCCAGGCGAGATGAGGCCATTTCCGCTGAGGCTTCTCGAGGCTAATCACATCTAACCACTGGAACTTCCAAAGGGTCCTTCACACCCTTGCTGCAACTAAAGAAGTTCCCCGACATACCCGTCTCCACTCGAGAGGAAGCACGAGGGTCCCGCACACATCCAGGGGAGCCCCGTTTCCGCCTCCTAGCTCGAGATGAGGGATCCTTTCCCTGTTTCGTAGGGAAAGAATTCCCGGCGTTCCCGTCGCATCTCAAGAGGAGGCGCTCTCCACAGGAAAGGCGAGAGGAACTCCAGGGTCGTGCCACCATTCCAAGAGTCCCCCAGATGTGTCAGTCCATTCCAGAGGAACCTGTTTTCCCTGCACTGCCTTGACGTTCAAGCCGAGGATCGACTCCCACCACGTGTGCACGTGGGACAGCCCTGTGGGAAAGCCTCGTGGGAAAGCCTCGTGGGAAAGACTCTAGGGAAAACCATGGATCCTTTGATCCACGCGGCGGATTGCGTGACACTGCTGCTACCGCTCTGGAGGAAAGCGCAAGTGCATGCCCGCATTCGAGACGAGGACTGACTCCCCTGGGGAGACTCCAGAAGTACCCCAAGATCCATGTCAGCACTGGAGAGGAATCCTCAGGTTCCGGCCCCGACTCCACACAAGGTCTTAGGCACCGGCATCGACGGGAGAGGAATCCCGAGAGGCCCCCGAGGAACTTGCATGGGGACTGGCCTTTCCTGAGGCCAGCAGAGCGGGTCCCTGAGGTCCCCGTCGTAAGTCGAGAGCACCTGCCGCAACTCGTGAAAATCCAGGAGGTTTTGCCCTCCAGGCGAGATGAGGCCCATTTGCGCTGAGGCTTCTCGAGGCTAATCACGTCTAACCACTGGAACTTCCAAAGTGTCCTTCACACCCTTACTGCAACTCAAGAAGTTCCCCGACATACCCGTCTCCACTCGAGAGGAAGCACGTGGGGTCTCGCACACATCCAGGGGAGCCCCGTTTCCGCCTCCTAGCTCGAGATGAGGGATCCTTTCCCTGTTTCTTAGGGAAAAAATTCCCGGTGTTCCCGTCGCATCTCAAGAGGAGGTGCTCTCCACAGGAAAGGCGAGAGGAACTCCAGGGTCGTGCCACCATTCCAAGAGTCCCTCAGATGTGTCAGTCCATTCCAGAGGAACCTGTTTTCCCTGCACTGCCTTGACGTTCAAGCCGAGGATCGACTCCCACCACGTGTGCACGTGGGACAGCCCTGTGGGAAAGCCTCGTGGGAAAGCCTCGTGGGAAAGACTCGAGGGAAAACCATAGATCATTTTATCCACGCGGCGGACTGCGTGACACTGCTGCTACCGCTCTGGAGGAAAGCGCAAGTGCATGCCCGCATTCGAGACGAGGACTGACTCCCCTGGGGAAACTCCAGAAGTACCCCAAGATCCATGTCAGCACTGGAGAGGAATCCTCAGGTTCCGGCCCCGACTCCACACAAGGTCTTAGGCCCCGTCATCGACGGGAGAGGAATCCCGAGAGGCCCCCGAGGAACTCGCATGGGGACTGGCCTTTCCTGAGGCCACCAGAGCGGGTCCCTGAGGTCCCCGTCATAAGTCGAGAGCACCTGCCGCAACTCGAGAAAATCCAGGACGTTTTGCCCTCCTGGCCAGATGAGGCCCATTTCCGCTGAGGCTTCTCGAGGCTAATCACATCTAACCACTGGAACATCCAAAGGGTCCTTCTCACCCTTGCTGCAACTCAAGAAGTTCCCCGACATACCCGTCTCCACTCGAGAGGAAGCACGAGGGTCCCGCACACATCCAGGGGAGCCCCGTTTCCGCCTCCTAGCTCGAGATGAGGGATCCTTTCCCTGTTTCGTAGGGAAAGAATTCCCGGCGTTCCCGTCGCATCTCAAGAGGAGGCGCTCTCCACCGGAAAGGCGAGAGGAACTCCAGGGTCGTGCCACCATTCCAAGAGTCCCCCAGATATGTCAGTCCATTCCAGAGGAACCTGTTTTCCCTGCACTGCCTTGACGTTCAAGCCGAGGATCGAGTCCCACCACGTGTGCACGTGGGACAGCCCTGTGGGAAAGCCTCGTGGGAAAGCCTCGAGGGAAAACCATAGATCCTTTGATCCACGCGGCGGACTGCGTGACACTGCTGCTACCGCTCTGGAGGAAAGCGCAAGTGCATGCCCGCATTCGAGACGAAGACTGACTCCCCTGGGGAGACTCCAGAAGTACCCCAAGATCCATGTCAGCACTGGAGAGGAATCCTCAGGTTCCGGCCCCGACTCCACACAAGGTCTTAGGCCCCGGCATCGACGGGAGAGGAATCCCGAGAGGCCCCCGAGGAACTCGCATGGGGACTGGCCTTTCCTGGGGCCACCAGAGCGGGTCCCTGAGGTCCCCGTCGAAGTCGAGAGCACCTGCCGCAACTCGAGAAAATCCAGGAGATTTTGCCCTCCAGGCGAGATGAGGCCCATTTCCGCTGAGGCTTCTCGAGGCTAATCACGTCTAACCACTGGAACTTCCAAACGGTCCTTCACACCCTTACTGCAACTCAAGAAGTTCCCCGACATACCCGTCTCCACTCGAGAGGAAGCACGAGGGTCCCGCACACATCCAGGGGAGACCCGTTTCCGCCTCCTAGCTCGAGATGAGGGATCCATTCCCTGTTTCGTAGGGAAAGAATTCCCGGCGTTCCATCGCATCTCAAGAGGAGGCGCTCTCCACAGGAAATTCGAGAGGAACTCCAGGGTCGTGCCACCATTCCAAGAGTCCCCAAGATGTGTCAGTCCATTCCAGAGGAACCTGTTTTCCCTGCACTGCCTTGACGTTCAAGCCGAGGATCGACTCCCACCACGTGTGCACGTGGGACAGCCCTGTGGGAAAGCATCGTGGGAAAGCCTCGTGGGAAAGACTCGAGGGAAAACCATAGATCCTTTGATCCACGCGGCGGACTGCGTGACACTGCTGCTACCGCTCTGGAGGAAAGCGCAAGTGCATGCCCGCATTCGAGACGAGGACTGACTCCCCTGGGGAGACTCCAGAAGTACCCCAAGATCCATGTCAGCACTGGAGAGAAATACTCAGGTTCCGAGCCCGACTCCACACAAGGTCTTAGGCCCCGGCATCGACGGGAGAGGAATCCCGAGAGGCCCTCGAGGAACTCGCATGGGGACTGGCCTTTCCTGAGGCCACCAGAGAGGGTCCCCGAGGTACCCGTCATAAGTCGAGAGCACCTGCTGCAACTCGAGAAAATCCAGGAGGTTTTGCCCTCCAGGCGAGATGAGGCCCATTTCCGCTGAGGCTTCTCGAGGCTAATCACATCTAACCACTGGAACTTCCAAAGGGTCCTTCAACCCTTGCTGCAACTCAAGAAGTTCCCCGACATACCCGTCTCCACTCGAGAGGAAGCACGAGGGTCCCGCACACATCCAGGGGAGCCCCGTTTCCGCCTCCTAGCTCGAGATGAGGGATCCTTTCCCTGTTTCGTAGGGAAAGAATTCCCGGCGTTCCCGTCGCATCTCAATAGGAGGCGCTCTCCACAGGAAAGGCGAGAGGAACTCCAGGGTCGTGCCACCATTCCAAGAGTCCCCCAAATGTGTCAGTCCATTCCAGAGGAACCTGTTTTCCCTGCACTGCCTTGACGTTCAAGCCGAGGATCGACTCCCACCACGTGTGCACGTGGGACAGCCCTGTGGGAAAGCCTCGTGGGAAAGCCTCGTGGGAAAGACTCGAGGGAAAGCCATAGATACCTTGATCCACGCGGCGGAATGCGTGACACTGCTGCTACCGCTCTGGAGGAAAGCGCAAGTGCATGCCCGCATTCGAGACGAGGACTGACTCCCCTGGGGAGACTCCAGAAGTACCCCAAGATCCATGTCAGCACTGGAGAGGAATCCTCAGGTTCCGGCCCCGAATCCAAACAAGGTCTTAGGCCCCGGCATCGACGGGAGAGGAATCCCGAGAGGCCCCCGAGGAAGTCGCATGGGGACTGGCCTTTCCTGAGGCCACCAGATCGGGTCCCTGAGGTCCCCGTCGTAAGTCTAGAGCACCTGCCGCAACTCGAGAAAATCCAGGAGGTTTTGCCCTCCAGGCGAGATGAGGCCCATTTCCGCTGAGGCTTCTCGAGGCTAATCACATCTAACCACTGGAACTTCCAAAGGGTCCTTCACGCCCATGCTGCAAGTCATGAAGTTCCCCGACATACACGTCTCCACTCGAGAGGAAGCACGAGTGTCCCGCACACATCGAGGGGAGCCCCGTTTCCGCCTCCTAGCTCGAGATGAGGGATCCTTTCCCTGTTTCGTAGAGAAAGAATTCCTGGCATTCCCGTCGCATTTAAAGAGGAGGCGCTCTCCACAGGAAAGGCGAGAGGAACTCCAGGGTCGTGCCACAATTCCAAGAGTCCCCCAGATGTGTCAGTCCATTCCAGAGGAACCTGTTTTCCCTGCACTGCCTCGACGTTCATGCCGAGGATCCACTCCCACCACGGTGGCACGTGGGACATTCCTGTGTGAAAGCATCGTGGGAAAGCCTCGAGGGAAAGCCATAGATACCTTGATCAACGCGGCGGACTGGGTGACAGTGCTGTTACCACTCTGGAGGAAAGCGCAAGTGGATGCCCGCATTCGAGACGAGGACTGACTCCCCTGGGGAAATTCCAGAAGTACCCCAAGATCCATGTCAGCTCTGGAGAGGAATCCTCAGGTTCCGGCCCCAACTCCACACAAGGTCTTAGGCCCCGGCATCGACGGGAGAGGAATCCCGAGAGGCCCCCGAGGAACTCGCATGGGGACTGGCCTTTCCTGAGGCCACCAGAGCGGGTCCCTGAGGTCCCCGTCGAAGTCGAGAGCACCTGCCGCAACTCGAGAAAATCCAGGAGGTTTTGCCCTCCAGGCGAGATGAGGCCCATTTCCGCTGAGGCTTCTCGAGGCTAATCACGTCTAACCACTGGAACTTCCAAAGGGTCCTTCACACCCTTGCTGCAACTCAAGAAGTTCCCCGACATACCCATCTCCACTTGAGAGGAAGCACGAGGGTCCCGCACACATCCAGGGGAGACCCGTTTCCGCCTCCTAGCTCGAGTTGAGGGATCCTTTCCCTGTTTCGTAGGGAAAGAATTCCCGGCGTTCCCGTCGCATCTCAAGAGGAGGCGCTCTCCACAGGAAAGGCGAGAGGAACTCCAGGGTCATGCCACCATTCCAAGAGTCCCCCAGATGTGTCAGTCCATTCTAGAGGAACCTGTTTTCCCTGCACTGCCTTGACGTTCAAGCCGAGGATCGACTCCCACCACGTGTGCACGTGGGACAGCCCTGTGGGAAAGCCTCGTGGGAAAGCCTCGTGGGAAAGACACGAGGGAAAGCCATAGATCCCTTGATCCACGCGGCGGAATGCGTGACACTGCTGCTACCGCTCTGGAGGAAAGCGCAAGTGCATGCCCGCATTCGAGACGAGGACTGACTCCCCTGGGGAGACTCCAGAAGTACCCCAAGATCCATGTCAGCACTGGAGAGGAATCCTCAGGTTCCGGCCCCGAATCCACACAAGGTCTTAGGCCCCGGCATCGACGGGAGAGGAATCCCGAGAGGACCCCGAGGAACTCGCATGGGGACTGGCCTTTCCTATGGCCACCAGAGCGGGTACCTGAAGTCCCCGTCGTAAGTCTAGAGCACCTGCCGCAACTCGAGAAAATCCAGGAGGTTTTGCCCTCCAGGCGAGATGAGGCCCATTTCCGCTGAGGCTTCTCGAGGCTAATCACATCTAACCCCTGGTACTTCCAAAGGGTCCTTCACTCCCATGCTGCAAGTCATGAAGTTCCCCGACATACCCGTCTCCACTCGAGAGGAAGCACGAGTGTCCCGCACACACCCAGGGGAGCCCCGTTTCCGCCTCCTAGCTCGAGATGAGGGATCCTTTCCCTGTTTCGTAGAGAAAGAATTCCCGGCATTCCCGTCGCATCTCAAGAGGAGGCGCTCTCCACAGGAAAGGCGAGAGGAACTCCAGGGTCGTGCCACGATTCCAAGAGTACCCCAGATGTGTCAGTCCATTCCAGAGGAACCTGTTTTCCCTGCACTGCCTCGACGTTCATGCCGAGGATCCACTCCCACCACGGTGGCACGTGGGACGTTCCTGTGTGAAAGCATCGTGGGAAAGCCTCGAGGGAAAGCCATAGATACCTTGATCCACGAGGCGGACTGGGTGACAGTGCTGTTACCACTCTGGAGGAAAGCGCAAGTGGATGCCCGCATTCGAGACGAGGACTGACTCCCCTGGGGAGATTCCAGAAGTACCCCAAGATCCATGTCAGCTCTGGAGAGGAATCCTCAGGTTCCGGCCCCAACTCCACACGAGGTCTTAGGCCCCGGCATCGACGGGAGAGGAATCCCGAGAGGCCCCCGAGGAACTCGCATGGGGACTGGCCTTTCCTGGGGCCACCAGAGCGGGTCCCTGAGGTCCCCGTCGAAGTCGAGAGCACCTGCCGCAACTTGAGAAAATCCAGGAGGTTTTGCCCTCCAGGCGAGATGAGGCCCATTTCCGCTGAGGCTTCTCGAGGCTAATCACATCTAACCACTGGAACTTCCAAAGGGTCCTTCACACCCTTGCTGCAACTCAAGAAGTTCCCCGACATACCCATCTCCACTTGAGAGGAAGCACGAGGGTCCCGCACACATCCAGGGGAGCCCCGTTTCCGCCTCTTAGCTCGAGATGAGGGATCCTTTCCCTGTTTCGTAGGGAAAGAATTCCCGGCGTTCCCGTCGCATCTCAAGAGGAGGCGCTCTCCACAGGAAAGGCGAGAGGAACTCCAGGGTCATGCCACCATTCCAAGAGTCCCCCAGATGTGTCAGTCCATTATAGAGGAACCTGTTTTCCCTGCACTGCCTTGACGTTCAAGCCGAGGATCGACTCCCACCACGTGTGCACGTGGGACAGCCCTGTGGGAAAGCCTCGTGGGAAAGCCTCGTGGGAAAGCCTCGAGGGAAAGCCATAGATCCCTTGATCCACGCGGCGGACTGGGTGACAGTGCTGTTACCACTCTGGAGGAAAGCGCAAGTGCATGCCCGCATTCGAGACGAGGACTGACTCCCCTGGGGAGACTCCAGAATTACCCCAAGATCCATGTCAGCACGGGAGAGGAATCCTCAGGTTCCGGCCCCAACTCCACACAAGGTCTTAGGCCCCGGCATCGACGGGAGAGGAATCCCGAGAGGACCCCGAGGAACTCGCATGGGGACTGACCTTTCCTGGGGCCACCAGAGCGGTTCCCTGAGGTCCCCGTCGAAGTCGAGAGCACCTGCCGCAACTCGAGAAAATCCAGGAGGTTTTGCCCTCCAGGCGAGATGAGGCCCATTTCCGCTGAGGCTTCTCGAGGCTAATCTCATCTAACCACTGGAACTTCCAAAGGGTCCTTCACACCCTTACTGCAACTCAAGAAGTTCCCCGACATACCCGTTTCCACTCGAGAGAAAGCACGTGGGGTCCCGCACACATCCAGGGGAGCCCCGTTTCCACCTCCTAGCTCGAGATGAGGGATCCTTTCCCTGTTTCGTAGGAAAAGAATTCCCGGCGTTCCCGTCGCATCTCAAGAGGAGGCGCTCTCCACAGGAAAGGCGAGAAGAACTCCAGGGTCGTGTCACCATTCCAAGAGCTCCCAGATGTATCAGTCCATTCCAGAGGAACCTGTTTTCCCTGCACTGCCTTGACGTTCAAGCGGAGTATCGACTCCCACCACGTGTGCACGTGGGACAGCCCTGTGGGAAAGCCTCGTGGGAAAGCCTCTAGGGAAAGACTCGAGGGAAAACCATAGATCCTTTGATCCAAGCGGCAGACAGCGTGACACTGCTGCTACCGCTCTGGAGGAAAGCGCAAGTGCATGCCCGCATTCGAGAAGAGGAGTGACTCCCCTGGTTAGACTCCAGAAGTACCCCAAGATCCATGTCAGCACTGGAGAGGAATCCTCAGGTTCCGGCCCCAACTCCACACAAGGTCTTAGGCCCCGGCATCGACGGGAGAGGAATCCCGAGAGGCCCCCGATGAACTCGCATGGGGACTGGCCTTTCCTCAGGCCACCAGAGCGGGTCCCTGAGGTCCCCGTCGTAAGTCGAGAGCTCCTGCCGCATCTCGAGAAAATCCAGGAGGTTTTGCCCTCCAGGCGAAATGAGGCCCATTTCCGCTGAAGCTTCTCGAGGCTGATCACATTTAACCACTGGAACTTCCAAAGGGTCCTTCACACCCTTGCTGCAACTGAAGCAGTTCCGCGACATACCCGTCTCCATTCGAGAGGAAGCACTTGGGGTCCCGCACACATCCAGGGGAGCCCCGTTTCCGCCTCTTAGCTCGAGATGAGGGATCCTTTCCCTGTTTCGTAGGGAAAGAATTCCAGGCGTCCCGTCGCATCTCAAGAGGAGGCGCTCTCCACAGGAAAGGCGAGAGGAACTCCAGGGTCGTGCCACCATTCCAAGAGTCCCCCAGATGTGTCAGTCCATTCCAGAGGAACCTGTTTTCCCTGCACTGCCTTGACGTTCAAGCCGAGGATCGACTCCCACCACGTGTGCACGTGGGACAGCCCTGTGGGAAAGCCTCGTGGGAAAGCCTCGTGGGAAAGACTCGAGGGAAAACCATAGATCCTTTGATCCACGCGGCGGACTGCGTGACACTGCTGCTACCGCTCTGGAGGAAAGCGCAAGTGCATGCCCGCATTCGAGACGAGGACTGACTCCCCTGGGGAGACTCCAGAAGTACCCCAAGATCCATGTCAGCACTGGAGAGGAATCCTCAGGTTCCGGCCCCGACTCCACACAAGGTCTTAGGCCCCGGCATCGACGGGAGAGGAATCCCGAGAGGCCCCCGAGGAAGTCGCATGGGGACTGACCTTTCCTGAGGCCACCAGAGCGGGTCCCTGAGGTCCCCGTCGTAAGTCTTGAGCACCTGCCGCAACTCGAGAAAATCCAGGAGGTTTTGCCCTCCAGGCGAGATGAGGCCCATTTCCGCTGAGGCTTCTCGAGGCTAATCACATCTAACCACTGGAACTTCCAAAGGGTCCTTCACTCCCATGCTGCAAGTCATGAAGTTCCCCGACATGCCCGTCTCCACTCGAGAGGAAGCACGAGTGTCCCGCACACATCCAGGGGAGCCCCGTTTCCGCCTCCTAGCTCGAGATGAGGGATCCTTTCCCTGTTTCGTAGAGAAAGAATTCCCGGCATTCCCATCGCATTTAAAGAGGAGGCGCTCTCCACAGGAAAGGAGAGAGGAACTCCAGGGTCGTGCCACAATTCCAAGAGTCCCCCAGATGTGTCAGTTCTTTCCAGAGGAACCTGTTTTCCCTGCACTGCCTCGACGTTCATGCCGAGGATCCACTCCCACCACGGTGGCACGTGGGACGTTCCTGTGTGAAAGCATCGTGGGAAAGCCTCGAGGGAAAGCCATAGATACCTTGATCCACGCGGCGGAATGCGTGACAGTGCTGTTACCACTCTGGAGGAAAGCGCAAGTGGATGCCCGCATTCGAGACGAGGACTGACTCCCCTGGGGAAATTCCAGAAGTACCCCAAGATCCATGTCAGCTCTGGAGAGGAATCCTCAGGTTCCGGCCCCAACTCCACACGAGGTCTTAGGCCCCGGCATCGACGGGAGAGGAATCCCGAGAGGCCCCCGAGGAACTCGCATGGGGACTGGCCTTTCCTCAGGCCACCAGAGCGGGTCCCTGAGGTCCCCGTCGTAAGTCGAGAGCTCCTGCCGCATCTCGAGAAAATCCAGGAGTTTTTGCCCTCCAGGGGAAATGAGGCCCATTTCCGCTGAAGCTTCTCGAGGCTGATCACATTTAACCACTGGAACTTCCAAAGGGTCCTTCACACCCTTGCTGCAACTGAAGCAGTTCCGCGACATACCCGTCTCCACTCGAGAGGAAGCACGTGGGGTCCCGCACACATCCAGGGGAGCCCCGTTTCCGCCTCTTAGCTCGAGATGAGGGATCCTTTCCCTGTTTCGTAGGGAAAGAATTCCCGGCGTCCCGTCGCATCTCAAGAGGAGGCGCTCTCCACAGGAAAGGCGAGAGGAACTCCAGGATCGTGCCACGATTCCGAGAGTACCCCAGATGTGTCAGTCCATTCCAGAGGAACCTGTTTTCCCTGCACTGCCTTGACGTTCAAGCCGAGGATCGACTCCCACCACGTGTGCACGTGGGACAGCCCTGTGGGAAAGCCTCGTGGGAAAGCCTCGTGGGAAAGACTCGAGGGAAAACCATAGATCCTTTGATCCACGCGGCGGACTGCGTGACACTGCTGCTACCGCTCTGGAGGAAAGCGCAAGTGCATGCCCGCATTCGAGACGAGGACTGACTCCCCTGGGGAGACTCCAGAAGTACCCCAAGATCCATGTCAGCACTGGAGAGGAATCCTCAGGTTCCGGCCCCGACTCCACACAAGGTCTTAGGCCCCGGCATCGACGGCAGAGGAATCCCGAGAGGCCCCCGAGGAACTCGCATGGGGCCTGGCCTTTCCTGAGGCCACCAGAGCGGGTCCCTGAGGTCCCCGTCGTACGTCGAGAGCACCTGCCGCAACTCGAGAAAATCCAGGAGGTTTTGCCCTCCAGGCGAGATGAGGGCCATTTCCGCTGAGGCTTCTCGAGGCTAATCACATCTGACCACTGGAACTTCCAAAGGGTCCTTCACACCCTTGCTGCAAATCAAGAAGTTCCCCGACATACCCGTCTCCACTCGAGAGGAAGCACGAGGGTCCCGCACACATCCAGGGGAGCCCCGTTTCCGCTTCCTAGCTCGAGATGAGGGATCCTTTCCCTGTTTCGTAGGGAAAGAATTCCCGGCGTTCCCTTCGCTTCTCCAGAGGAGGCGCTCTCCACAGGAAAGGCGAGAGGAACTCCAGGGTCGTGCCACCATTCCAAGAGTCCCCCAGATGTGTCAGTCCATTCCAGAGGAACCTGTTTTCCCTGCACTGCCTTGACGTTCAAGCCGAGGATCGACTCCCACCACGTGTGCACGTGGGACAGCCCTGTGGGAAAGCCTCGTGGGAAAGCCTCGTGGGAAAGACTCGAGGGAAAACCATAGATCCTTTGATCCACGCGGCGGACTGCGTGACACTGCTGCTACCGCTCTGGAGGGAAGCGCAAGTGCATGCCCGCATTCGAGACGAGGACTGACTCCCCTGGGGAGACTCCAGAAGTACCCCAAGATCCATGTCAGCACTGCAGAGGAATCCTCAGGTTCCGGCCCCGACTCCACACAAGGTCTTAGGCCCCGGCATCGACGGGAGAGGAATCCCGAGAGGCCCCCGAGGAACTCGCATGGGGCCTGGCCTTTCCTGAGGCCACCAGAGCGGGTCCCTGAGGTCCCCGTCATAAGTCGAGAGCACCTGCCTCAACTCGAGAAAATCCAGGAGGTTTTGCCCTCCAGGCGAGATGAGGCCCATTTCCGCTGAGGCTTCTCGAGGCTAATCACGTCTAACCACTGGAACTTCCAAAGGGTCCTTCACACCCTTGCTGCAACTCAAGAAGTTCCCCGACATTCCCGTCTCCACTCGAGAGGAAGCACGAGGGTCCCCCACACATCCAGGAGAGCCCCGTTTCCGCTTCCTAGCTCGAGATGAGGGATCCTTTCCCTGTTTCGTAGGGAAAGAATTCCCGGCGTTCCCGTCGCTTCTCCAGAGGAGGCGCTCTCCACAGGAAAGGCGAGAGGAACTCCAGGATCGTGCCACGATTCCGAGAGTACCCCAGATGTGTCAGTCCATTCCAGAGGAACCTGTTTTCCCTGCACTGCCTTGACGTTCAAGCCGAGGATCGACTCCCACCACGTGTGCACGTGGGACAGCCCTGTGGGAAAGCCTCGTGGGAAAGCCTCGTGGGAAAGACTCAAGGGAAAACCATAGATCCTTTGATCCACGCGGCGGACTGCGTGACACTGCTGCTACCGCTCTGGAGGAAAGCGCAAGTGCATGCCCGAATTCGAGACGAGGACTGACTCCCCTGGGGAGACTCCAGAAGTACCCCAAGATCCATGTCAGCACTGGAGAGGAATCCTCAGGTTCCGGCCCCGACTCCACACAAGGTCTTAGGCCCCGGCATCGACGGCAGAGGAATCCCGAGAGGCCCCCGAGGAACTCGCATGGGGACTGGCCTTTCCTGAGGCCACCAGAGCGGGTCCCTGAGGTCCCCGTCGTAAGTCGAGAGCACCTGCCTCAACTCGAGAAAATCCAGGAGGTTTTGCCCTCCAGGCGAGATGAGGCCCATTTCCGCTGAGGCTTCTCGAGGCTAATCACATCTAACCACTGGAACTTCCAAAGGGTCCTTCACACCCTTGCTGCAACTCAAGCAGTTCCGCGACATACCCGTCTCCACTCGAGAGGAAGCACGAGAGTCCCGCACACACCCAGGGGATCCCCGTTTCCGCCTCCTTGCTCGAGATGAGGAATCCTTTCCCTGTTTCGTAGGGAAAGAATTCCCGGCGTTCCCGTCGCATCTCAAGAGGAGGCGCTCTCCACAGGAAAGGCGAGAGGAACTCCAGGATCGTGCCACGATTCCGAGAGTACCCCAGATGTGTCAGTCCATTCCAGAGGAACATGTTTTCCCTGCACTGCCTTGACGTTCAAGCCGAGGATCGACTCCCACCACGTGTGCACGTGGGACAGCCCTGTGGGAAAGCCTCGTGGGAAAGCCTCGTGGGAAAGACTCGAGGGAAAACCATAGATCCTTTGATCCACGCGGCGGACTGCGTGACACTGCTGCTACCGCTCTGGAGGAAAGCGCAAGTGCATGCCCGCATTCGAGACGAGGACTGACTCCCCTGGGGAGACTCCAGAAGTACCCCAAGATCCATGTCAGCACTGGAGAGGAATCCTCAGGTTCCGGCCCCGACTCCACACAAGGTCTTAGGCCCCGGCATCGACGGCAGAGGAATCCCGAGAGGCCCCCGAGGAACTCGCATGGGGACTGGCCTTTCCTGAGGCCACCAGAGCGGGTCCCTGAGGTCCCCGTCGTAAGTCGAGAGCACCTGCCGCAACTCGAGAAAATCCAGGAGGTTTTGCCCTCCAGGCGAGATGAGGCCCATTTCCGCTGAGGCTTCTCGAGGCTAATCACATCTGACCACTGGAACTTCCAAAGGGTCCTTCACACCCTTGCTGCAAATCAAGAAGTTCCCCGACATACCCGTCTCCACTCGAGAGGAAGCACGAGGGTCCCCCACACATCCAGGAGAGCCCCGTTTCCGCTTCCTAGCTCGAGATGAGGGATCCTTTCCCTGTTTCGTAGGGAAAGAATTCCCGGCGTTCCCTTCGCTTCTCCAGAGGAGGCGCTCTCCACAGGAAAGGCGAGAGGAACTCCGGGGTCGTGCCACCATTCCAAGAGTCCCCCAGATGTGTCAGTCCATTCCAGAGGAACCTGTTTTCCCTGCACTGCCTTGACGTTCAAGCCGAGGATCGACTCCCACCACGTGTGCACGTGGGACAGCCCTGTGGGAAAGCCTCGTGGGAAAGCCTCGTGGGAAAGACTCGAGGGAAAACCATAGATCCTTTGATCCACGCGGCGGACTGCGTGACACTGCTGCTACCGCTCTGGAGGAAAGCGCAAGTGCATGCCCGCATTCGAGACGAGCACTGACTCCCCTGGGGAGACTCCAGAAGTACCCCAAGATCCATGTCAGCACTGCAGAGGAATCCTCAGGTTCCGGCCCCGACTCCACACAAGGTCTTAGGCCCCGGCATCGACGGGAGAGGAATCCCGAGAGGCCCCCGAGGAACTCGCATGGGGCCTGGCCTTTCCTGAGGCCACCAGAGCGGGTCCCTGAGGTCCCCGTCATAAGTCGAGAGCACCTGCCTCAACTCGAGAAAATCCAGGAGGTTTTGCCCTCCAGGCGAGATGAGGCCCATTTCCGCTGAGGCTTCTCGAGGCTAATCACGTCTAACCACTGGAACTTCCAAAGGGTCCTTCACACCCTTGCTGCAACTCAAGAAGTTCCCCGACATTCCCGTCTCCACTCGAGAGGAAGCACGAGGGTCCCCCACACATCCAGGAGAGCCCCGTTTCCGCTTCCTAGCTCGAGATGAGGGATCCTTTCCCTGTTTCGTAGGGAAAGAATTCCCGGCGTTCCCGTCGCTTCTCCAGAGGAGGCGCTCTCCACAGGAAAGGCGAGAGGAACTCCAGGGTCGTGCCACCATTCCAAGAGTCCCCCAGATGTGTCAGTCCATTCCAGAGGAACCTGTTTTCCCTGCACTGCCTTGACGTTCAAGCCGAGGATCGACTCCCACCACGTGTGCACGTGGGACAGCCCTGTGGGAAAGCCTCGTGGGAAAGCCTCGTGGGAAAGACTCGAGCGAAAACCATAGATCCTTTTATCCACGTGGCGGACTGGGTGACACTGCTGCTACCGCTCTGCAGGAAAGCGCAATTGCATGCCCGCATTCCAGACGAGCAATGACTCCCCTGGGGAGACTACAGAATTACCCCAAGATCCATGTCAGCACTAGAGAGGAATCCTCTGGTTCCGGCCCCGACTCCACACAAGGTCTTAGGCCCCGGCATCGACGGGAGAGGAATCCCGAGAGGCCCCCGAGGAACTCGCATGGGGACTGGCCTTTCCTGAGGCCACCAGAGCGGGTCCCTGAGGTCCCCGTCGTAAGTCGAGAGCACCTGCCTCAACTCGAGAAAATCCAGGAGGTTTTGCCCTCCAGGCGAGATGAGGCCCATTTCCGCTGAGGCTTCTCGAGGCTAATCACATCTAACCACTGGAACTTCCAAAGGGTCCTTCACACCCTTGCTGCAACTCAAGAAGTTCCCCGACATACCCGTCTCCACTCGAGAGGAAGCACGAGTGTCCCGCACACACCCAGGGGAGCCCCGTTTCCGCCTCCTAGCTCGAGATGAGGGATCCTTTCCCTGTTTCGTAGGGAAAGAATTCCCGGCGTTCCCGTCGCATCTCAAGAGGAGGCGCTCTCCACCGGAAAGGCGAGAGGAACTCCAGGGTCGTGCCACCATTCCAAGAGTCCCCCAGATATGTCAGTCCATTCCAGAGGAACCTGTTTTCCCTGCACTGCCTTGACGTTCAAGCCGAGGATCGAGTCCCACCACGTGTGCACGTGGGACAGCCCTGTGGGAAAGCCTCGTGGGAAAGCCTCGAGGGAAAACCATAGATCCTTTGATCCACGCGGCGGACTGCGTGACACTGCTGCTACCGCTCTGGAGGAAAGCGCAAGTGCATGCCCGCATTCGAGACGAAGACTGACTCCCCTGGGGAGACTCCAGAAGTACCCCAAGATCCATGTCAGCACTGGAGAGGAATCCTCAGGTTCCGGCCCCGACTCCACACAAGGTCTTAGGCCCCGGCATCGACGGGAGAGGAATCCCGAGAGGCCCCCGAGGAACTCGCATGGGGACTGGCCTTTCCTGGGGCCACCAGAGCGGGTCCCTGAGGTCCCCGTCGAAGTCGAGAGCACCTGCCGCAACTCGAGAAAATCCAGGAGATTTTGCCCTCCAGGCGAGATGAGGCCCATTTCCGCTGAGGCTTCTCGAGGCTAATCACGTCTAACCACTGGAACTTCCAAACGGTCCTTCACACCCTTACTGCAACTCAAGAAGTTCCCCGACATACCCGTCTCCACTCGAGAGGAAGCACGAGGGTCCCGCACACATCCAGGGGAGACCCGTTTCCGCCTCCTAGCTCGAGATGAGGGATCCATTCCCTGTTTCGTAGGGAAAGAATTCCCGGCGTTCCATCGCATCTCAAGAGGAGGCGCTCTCCACAGGAAATTCGAGAGGAACTCCAGGGTCGTGCCACCATTCCAAGAGTCCCCAAGATGTGTCAGTCCATTCCAGAGGAACCTGTTTTCCCTGCACTGCCTTGACGTTCAAGCCGAGGATCGACTCCCACCACGTGTGCACGTGGGACAGCCCTGTGGGAAAGCATCGTGGGAAAGCCTCGTGGGAAAGACTCGAGGGAAAACCATAGATCCTTTGATCCACGCGGCGGACTGCGTGACACTGCTGCTACCGCTCTGGAGGAAAGCGCAAGTGCATGCCCGCATTCGAGACGAGGACTGACTCCCCTGGGGAGACTCCAGAAGTACCCCAAGATCCATGTCAGCACTGGAGAGAAATACTCAGGTTCCGAGCCCGACTCCACACAAGGTCTTAGGCCCCGGCATCGACGGGAGAGGAATCCCGAGAGGCCCTCGAGGAACTCGCATGGGGACTGGCCTTTCCTGAGGCCACCAGAGAGGGTCCCCGAGGTACCCGTCATAAGTCGAGAGCACCTGCTGCAACTCGAGAAAATCCAGGAGGTTTTGCCCTCCAGGCGAGATGAGGCCCATTTCCGCTGAGGCTTCTCGAGGCTAATCACATCTAACCACTGGAACTTCCAAAGGGTCCTTCACACCCTTGCTGCAACTCAAGAAGTTCCCCAACATACCCGTCTCCACTCGAGAGGAAGCACGAGGGTCCCGCACACATCCAGGGGAGCCCCGTTTCCGCCTCCTAGCTCGAGATGAGGGATCCTTTCCCTGTTTCGTAGGGAAAGAATTCCCGGCGTTCCCGTCGCATCTCAAGAGGAGGCGCTCTCCACAGGAAAGGCGAGAGGAACTCCAGGGTCGTGCCACCATTCCAAGAGTCCCCCAAATGTGTCAGTCCATTCCAGAGGAACCTGTTTTCCCTGCACTGCCTTGACGTTCAAGCCGAGGATCGACTCCCACCACGTGTGCACGTGGGACAGCCCTGTGGGAAAGCCTCGTGGGAAAGCCTCGTGGGAAAGACTCGAGGGAAAGCCATAGATACCTTGATCCACGCGGCGGAATGCGTGACACTGCTGCTACCGCTCTGGAGGAAAGCGCAAGTGCATGCCCGCATTCGAGACGAGGACTGACTCCCCTGGGGAGACTCCAGAAGTACCCCAAGATCCATGTCAGCACTGGAGAGGAATCCTCAGGTTCCGGCCCCGAATCCAAACAAGGTCTTAGGCCCCGGCATCGACGGGAGAGGAATCCCGAGAGGCCCCCGAGGAAGTCGCATGGGGACTGGCCTTTCCTGAGGCCACCAGATCGGGTCCCTGAGGTCCCCGTCGTAAGTCTAGAGCACCTGCCGCAACTCGAGAAAATCCAGGAGGTTTTGCCCTCCAGGCGAGATGAGGCCCATTTCCGCTGAGGCTTCTCGAGGCTAATCACATCTAACCACTGGAACTTCCAAAGGGTCCTTCACGCCCATGCTGCAAGTCATGAAGTTCCCCGACATACCCGTCTCCACTCGAGAGGAAGCACGAGTGTCCCGCACACATCCAGGGGAGCCCCGTTTCCGCCTCCTAGCTCGAGATGAGGGATCCTTTCCCTGTTTCGTAGAGAAAGAATTCCTGGCATTCCCGTCGCATTTAAAGAGGAGGCGCTCTCCACAGGAAAGGCGAGAGGAACACCAGGGTCGTGCCACAATTCCAAGAGTCCCCCAGATGTGTCAGTCCATTCCAGAGGAACCTGTTTTCCCTGCACTGCCTCGACGTTCATGCCGAGGATCCACTCCCACCACGGTGGCACGTGGGACATTCCTGTGTGAAAGCATCGTGGGAAAGCCTCGAGGGAAAGCCATAGATACCTTGATCAACGCGGCGGACTGGGTGACAGTGCTGTTACCACTCTGGAGGAAAGCGCAAGTGGATGCCCGCATTCGAGACGAGGACTGACTCCCCAGGGGAGATTCCACAAGTACCCCAAGATCCATGTCAGCTCTGGAGAGGAATCCTCAGGTTCCGGCCCCAACTCCACACAAGGTCTTAGGCCGCGGCATCGACGGGAGAGGAATCCCGAGAGGCCCCCGAGGAACTCGCATGGGGACTGGCCTTTCCTGAGGCCACCAGAGCGGGTCCCTGAGGTCCCCGTCGAAGTCGAGAGCACCTGCCGCAACTCGAGAAAATCCAGGAGCTTTTGCCCTCCAGGCGAGATGAGGCCCATTTCCGCTGAGGCTTCTCGAGGCTAATCACATCTAACCACTGGAACTTCCAAAGGGTCCTTCACACCCTTGCTGCAACTCAAGAAGTTCCCCGACATACCCATCTCCACTTGAGAGGAAGCACGAGGGTCCCGCACACATCCAGGGGAGCCCCGTTTCCGCCTCCTAGCTCGAGTTGAGGGATCCTTTCCCTGTTTCGTAGGGAAAGAATTCCCGGCGTTCCCGTCGCATCTCAAGAGGAGGCGCTCTCCACAGGAAAGGCGAGAGGAACTCCAGGGTCATGCCACCATTCCAAGAGTCCCCCAGATGTGTCAGTCCATTCTAGAGGAACCTGTTTTCCCTGCACTGCCTTGACGTTCAAGCCGAGGATCGACTCCCACCACGTGTGCACGTGGGACAGCCCTGTGGGAAAGCCTCGTGGGAAAGCCTCGTGGGAAAGACACGAGGGAAAGCCATAGATCCCTTGATCCACGCGGCGGAATGCGTGACACTGCTGCTACCGCTCTGGAGGAAAGCGCAAGTGCATGCCCGCATTCGAGACGAGGACTGACTCCCCTGGGGAGACTCCAGAAGTACCCCAAGATCCATGTCAGCACTGGAGAGGAATCCTCAGGTTCCGGCCCCGAATCCACACAAGGTCTTAGGCCCCGGCATCGACGGGAGAGGAATCCCGAGAGGACCCCGAGGAACTCGCATGGGGACTGGCCTTTCCTATGGCCACCAGAGCGGGTACCTGAAGTCCCCGTCGTAAGTCTAGAGCACCTGCCGCAACTCGAGAAAATTCAGGAGGTTTTGCCCTCCAGGCGAGATGAGGCCCATTTCCGCTGAGGCTTCTCGAGGCTAATCACATCTAACCCCTGGTACTTCCAAAGGGTCCTTCACTCCCATGCTGCAAGTCATGAAGTTCCCCGACATACCCGTCTCCACTCGAGAGGAAGCACGAGTGTCCCGCACACATCCAGGGGAGCCCCGTTTCCGCCTCCTAGCTCGAGATGAGGGATCCTTTCCCTGTTTCGTAGAGAAAGAATTCCCGGCATTCCCGTCGCATCTCAAGAGGAGGCGCTCTCCACAGGAAAGGCGAGAGGAACTCCAGGGTCGTGCCACGATTCCAAGAGTACCCCAGATGTGTCAGTCCATTCCAGAGGAACCTGTTTTCCCTGCACTGCCTCGACGTTCATGCCGAGGATCCACTCCCACCACGGTGGCACGTGGGACGTTCCTGTGTGAAAGCATCGTGGGAAAGCCTCGAGGGAAAGCCATAGATACCTTGATCCACGAGGCGGACTGGGTGACAGTGCTGTTACCACTCTGGAGGAAAGCGCAAGTGGATGCCCGCATTCGAGACGAGGACTGACTCCCCTGGGGAGACTCCAGAAGTACCCCAAGATCCATGTCAGCTCTGGAGAGGAATCCTCAGGTTCCGGCCCCAACTCCACACGAGGTCTTAGGCCCCGGCATCGACGGGAGAGGAATCCCGAGAGGCCCCCGAGGAACTCGCATGGGGACTGGCCTTTCCTGGGGCCACCAGAGCGGGTCCCTGAGGTCCCCGTCGAAGTCGAGAGCACCTGCCGCAACTTGAGAAAATCCAGGAGGTTTTGCCCTCCAGGCGAGATGAGGCCCATTTCCGCTGAGGCTTCTCGAGGCTAATCACATCTAACCACTGGAACTTCCAAAGGGTCCTTCACACCCTTGCTGCAACTCAAGAAGTTCCCCGACATACCCATCTCCACTTGAGAGGAAGCACGAGGATCCCGCACACATCCAGGGGAGCCCCGTTTCCGCCTCCTAGCTCGAGATGAGGGATCCTTTCCCTGTTTCGTAGGGAAAGAATTCCCGGCGTTCCCGTCGCATCTCAAGAGGAGGCGCTCTCCACAGGAAAGGCGAGAGGAACTCCAGGGTCATGCCACCATTCCAAGAGTCCCCCAGATGTGTCAGTCCATTATAGAGGAACCTGTTTTCCCTGCACTGCCTTGACGTTCAAGCCGAGGATCGACTCCCACCACGTGTGCACGTGGGACAGCCCTGTGGGAAAGCCTCGTGGGAAAGCCTCGTGGGAAAGCCTCGAGGGAAAGCCATAGATCCCTTGATCCACGCGGCGGACTGGGTGACAGTGCTGTTACCACTCTGGAGGAAAGCGCAAGTGCATGCCCGCATTCGAGACGAGGACTGACTCCCCTGGGGAGACTCCAGAAGTACCCCAAGATCCATGTCAGCACGGGAGAGGAATCCTCAGGTTCCGGCCCCAACTCCACACAAGGTCTTAGGCCCCGGCATCGACGGGAGAGGAATCCCGAGAGGCCCCCGAGGAACTCGCATGGGGACTGGCCTTTCCTCAGGCCACCAGAGCGGGTCCCTGAGGTCCCCGTCGTAAGTCGAGAGCTCCTGCCGCATCTCGAGAAAATCCAGGAGGTTTTGCCCTCAAGGAGAAATGAGGCCCATTTCCGCTGAAGCTTCTCGAGGCTGATCACATTTAACCACTGGAACTTCCAAAGGGTCCTTCACACCCTTGCTGCAACTGAAGCAGTTCCGCGACATACCCGTCTCCACTCGAGAGGAAGCACTTGGGGTCCCGCACACATCCAGGGGAGCCCCGTTTCCGCCTCTTAGCTCGAGATGAGGGATCCTTTCCCTGTTTCGTAGGGAAAGAATTCCCGGCGTCCCGTCGCATCTCAAGAGGAGGCGCTCTCCACAGGAAAGGCGAGAGGAACTCCAGGGTCGTGCCACCATTCCAAGAGTCCCCCAGATGTGTCAGTCCATTCCAGAGGAACCTGTTTTCCCTGCACTGCCTTGACGTTCAAGCCGAGGATCGACTCCCACCACGTGTGCACGTGGGACAGCCCTGTGGGAAAGCCTCGTGGGAAAGCCTCGTGGGAAAGACTCGAGGGAAAACCATAGATCCTTTGATCCACGCGGCGGACTGCGTGACACTGCTGCTACCGCTCTGGAGGAAAGCGCAAGTGCATGCCCGCATTCGAGACGAGGACTGACTCCCCTGGGGAGACTCCAGAAGTACCCCAAGATCCATGTCAGCACTGGAGAGGAATCCTCAGGTTCCGGCCCCGGCTCCACACAAGGTCTTAGGCCCCGGCATCGACGGGAGAGGAATCCCGAGAGGCCCCCGAGGAAGTCGCATGGGGACTGACCTTTCCTGAGGCCACCAGAGCGGGTCCCTGAGGTCCCCGTCGTAAGTCTTGAGCACCTGCCGCAACTCGAGAAAATCCAGGAGGTTTTGCCCTCCAGGCGAGATGAGGCCCATTTCCGCTGAGGCTTCTCGAGGCTAATCACATCTAACCACTGGAACTTCCAAAGGGTCCTTCACTCCCATGCTGCAAGTCATGAAGTTCCCCGACATGCCCGTCTCCACTCGAGAGGAAGCACGAGTGTCCCGCACACATCCAGGGGAGCCCCGTTTCCGCCTCCTAGCTCGAGATGAGGGATCCTTTCCCTGTTTCGTAGAGAAAGAATTCCCGGCATTCCCATCGCATTTAAAGAGGAGGCGCTCTCCACAGGAAAGGAGAGAGGAACTCCAGGGTCGTGCCACAATTCCAAGAGTCCCCCAGATGTGTCAGTTCTTTCCAGAGGAACCTGTTTTCCCTGCACTGCCTCGACGTTCATGCCGAGGATCCACTCCCACCACGGTGGCACGTGGGACGTTCCTGTGTGAAAGCATCGTGGGAAAGCCTCGAGGGAAAGCCATAGATACCTTGATCCACGCGGCGGAATGCGTGACAGTGCTGTTACCACTCTGGAGGAAAGCGCAAGTGGATGCCCGCATTCGAGACGAGGACTGACTCCCCTGGGGAAATTCCAGAAGTACCCCAAGATCCATGTCAGCTCTGGAGAGGAATCCTCAGGTTCCGGCCCCAACTCCACACGAGGTCTTAGGCCCCGGCATCGACGGGAGAGGAATCCCGAGAGGCCCCCGAGGAACTCGCATGGGGACTGGCCTTTCCTCAGGCCACCAGAGCGGGTCCCTGAGGTCCCCGTCGTAAGTCGAGAGCTCCTGCCGCATCTCGAGAAAATCCAGGAGTTTTTGCCCTCCAGGGGAAATGAGGCCCATTTCCGCTGAAGCTTCTCGAGGCTGATCACATTTAACCACTGGAACTTCCAAAGGGTCCTTCACACCCTTGCTGCAACTGAAGCAGTTCCGCGACATACCCGTCTCCACTCGAGAGGAAGCACGTGGGGTCCCGCACACATCCAGGGGAGCCCCGTTTCCGCCTCTTAGCTCGAGATGAGGGATCCTTTCCCTGTTTCGTAGGGAAAGAATTCCCGGCGTCCCGTCGCATCTCAAGAGGAGGCGCTCTCCACAGGAAAGGCGAGAGGAACTCCAGGATCGTGCCACGATTCCGAGAGTACCCCAGATGTGTCAGTCCATTCCAGAGGAACCTGTTTTCCCTGCACTGCCTTGACGTTCAAGCCGAGGATCGACTCCCACCACGTGTGCACGTGGGACAGCCCTGTGGGAAAGCCTCGTGGGAAAGCCTCGTGGGAAAGACTCGAGGGAAAACCATAGATCCTTTGATCCACGCGGCGGACTGCGTGACACTGCTGCTACCGCTCTGGAGGAAAGCGCAAGTGCATGCCCGCATTCGAGACGAGGACTGACTCCCCTGGGGAGACTCCAGAAGTACCCCAAGATCCATGTCAGCACTGGAGAGGAATCCTCAGGTTCCGGCCCCGACTCCACACAAGGTCTTAGGCCCCGGCATCGACGGCAGAGGAATCCCGAGAGGCCCCCGAGGAACTCGCATGGGGCCTGGCCTTTCCTGAGGCCACCAGAGCGGGTCCCTGAGGTCCCCGTCGTACGTCGAGAGCACCTGCCGCAACTCGAGAAAATCCAGGAGGTTTTGCCCTCCAGGCGAGATGAGGGCCATTTCCGCTGAGGCTTCTCGAGGCTAATCACATCTGACCACTGGAACTTCCAAAGGGTCCTTCACACCCTTGCTGCAAATCAAGAAGTTCCCCGACATACCCGTCTCCACTCGAGAGGAAGCACGAGGGTCCCGCACACATCCAGGGGAGCCCCGTTTCCGCTTCCTAGCTCGAGATGAGGGATCCTTTCCCTGTTTCGTAGGGAAAGAATTCCCGGCGTTCCCTTCGCTTCTCCAGAGGAGGCGCTCTCCACAGGAAAGGCGAGAGGAACTCCAGGGTCGTGCCACCATTCCAAGAGTCCCCCAGATGTGTCAGTCCATTCCAGAGGAACCTGTTTTCCCTGCACTGCCTTGACGTTCAAGCCGAGGATCGACTCCCACCACGTGTGCACGTGGGACAGCCCTGTGGGAAAGCCTCGTGGGAAAGCCTCGTGGGAAAGACTCGAGGGAAAACCATAGATCCTTTGATCCACGCGGCGGACTGCGTGACACTGCTGCTACCGCTCTGGAGGGAAGCGCAAGTGCATACCCGCATTCGAGACGAGGACTGACTCCCCTGGGGAGACTCCAGAAGTACCCCAAGATCCATGTCAGCACTGCAGAGGAATCCTCAGGTTCCGGCCCCGACTCCACACAAGGTCTTAGGCCCCGGCATCGACGGGAGAGGAATCCCGAGAGGCCCCCGAGGAACTCGCATGGGGCCTGGCCTTTCCTGAGGCCACCAGAGCGGGTCCCTGAGGTCCCCGTCATAAGTCGAGAGCACCTGCCTCAACTCGAGAAAATCCAGGAGGTTTTGCCCTCCAGGCGAGATGAGGCCCATTTCCGCTGAGGCTTCTCGAGGCTAATCACGTCTAACCACTGGAACTTCCAAAGGGTCCTTCACACCCTTGCTGCAACTCAAGAAGTTCCCCGACATTCCCGTCTCCACTCGAGAGGAAGCACGAGGGTCCCCCACACATCCAGGAGAGCCCCGTTTCCGCTTCCTAGCTCGAGATGAGGGATCCTTTCCCTGTTTCGTAGGGAAAGAATTCCCGGCGTTCCCGTCGCTTCTCCAGAGGAGGCGCTCTCCACAGGAAAGGCGAGAGGAACTCCAGGATCGTGCCACGATTCCGAGAGTACCCCAGATGTGTCAGTCCATTCCAGAGGAACCTGTTTTCCCTGCACTGCCTTGACGTTCAAGCCGAGGATCGACTCCCACCACGTGTGCACGTGGGACAGCCCTGTGGGAAAGCCTCGTGGGAAAGCCTCGTGGGAAAGACTCGAGGGAAAACCATAGATCCTTTGATCCACGCGGCGGACTGCGTGACACTGCTGCTACCGCTCTGGAGGAAAGCGCAAGTGCATGCCCGAATTCGAGACGAGGACTGACTCCCCTGGGGAGACTCCAGAAGTACCCCAAGATCCATGTCAGCACTGGAGAGGAATCCTCAGGTTCCGGCCCCGACTCCACACAAGGTCTTAGGCCCCGGCATCGACGGCAGAGGAATCCCGAGAGGCCCCCGAGGAACTCGCATGGGGACTGGCCTTTCCTGAGGCCACCAGAGCGGGTCCCTGAGGTCCCCGTCGTAAGTCGAGAGCACCTGCCTCAACTCGAGAAAATCCAGGAGGTTTTGCCCTCCAGGCGAGATGAGGCCCATTTCCGCTGAGGCTTCTCGAGGCTAATCACATCTAACCACTGGAACTTCCAAAGGGTCCTTCACACCCTTGCTGCAACTCAAGCAGTTCCGCGACATACCCGTCTCCACTCGAGAGGAAGCACGAGAGTCCCGCACACACCCAGGGGATCCCCGTTTCCGCCTCCTTGCTCGAGATGAGGAATCCTTTCCCTGTTTCGTAGGGAAAGAATTCCCGGCGTTCCCGTCGCATCTCAAGAGGAGGCGCTCTCCACAGGAAAGGCGAGAGGAACTCCAGGATCGTGCCACGATTCCGAGAGTACCCCAGATGTGTCAGTCCATTCCAGAGGAACATGTTTTCCCTGCACTGCCTTGACGTTCAAGCCGAGGATCGACTCCCACCACGTGTGCACGTGGGACAGCCCTGTGGGAAAGCCTCGTGGGAAAGCCTCGTGGGAAAGACTCGAGGGAAAACCATAGATCCTTTGATCCACGCGGCGGACTGCGTGACACTGCTGCTACCGCTCTGGAGGAAAGCGCAAGTGCATGCCCGCATTCGAGACGAGGACTGACTCCCCTGGGGAGACTCCAGAAGTACCCCAAGATCCATGGCAGCACTGGAGAGGAATCCTCAGGTTCCGGCCCCGACTCCACACAAGGTCTTAGGCCCCGGCATCGACGGCAGAGGAATCCCGAGAGGCCCCCGAGGAACTCGCATGGGGACTGGCCTTTCCTGAGGCCACCAGAGCGGGTCCCTGAGGTCCCCGTCGTAAGTCGAGAGCACCTGCCGCAACTCGAGAAAATCCAGGAGGTTTTGCCCTCCAGGCGAGATGAGGCCCATTTCCGCTGAGGCTTCTCGAGGCTAATCACATCTGACCACTGGAACTTCCAAAGGGTCCTTCACACCCTTGCTGCAAATCAAGAAGTTCCCCGACATACCCGTCTCCACTCGAGAGGAAGCACGAGGGTCCCCCACACATCCAGGAGAGCCCCGTTTCCGCTTCCTAGCTCGAGATGAGGGATCCTTTCCCTGTTTCGTAGGGAAAGAATTCCCGGCGTTCCCTTCGCTTCTCCAGAGGAGGCGCTCTCCACAGGAAAGGCGAGAGGAACTCCAGGGTCGTGCCACCATTCCAAGAGTCCCCCAGATGTGTCAGTCCATTCCAGAGGAACCTGTTTTCCCTGCACTGCCTTGACGTTCAAGCCGAGGATCGACTCCCACCACGTGTGCACGTGGGACAGCCCTGTGGGAAAGCCTCGTGGGAAAGCCTCGTGGGAAAGACTCGAGGGAAAACCATAGATCCTTTGATCCACGCGGCGGACTGCGTGACACTGCTGCTACCGCTCTGGAGGAAAGCGCAAGTGCATGCCCGCATTCGAGACGAGCACTGACTCCCCTGGGGAGACTCCAGAAGTACCCCAAGATCCATGTCAGCACTGCAGAGGAATCCTCAGGTTCCGGCCCCGACTCCACACAAGGTCTTAGGCCCCGGCATCGACGGGAGAGGAATCCCGAGAGGCCCCCGAGGAACTCGCATGGGGCCTGGCCTTTCCTGAGGCCACCAGAGCGGGTCCCTGAGGTCCCCGTCATAAGTCGAGAGCACCTGCCTCAACTCGAGAAAATCCAGGAGGTTTTGCCCTCCAGGCGAGATGAGGCCCATTTCCGCTGAGGCTTCTCGAGGCTAATCACGTCTAACCACTGGAACTTCCAAAGGGTCCTTCACACCCTTGCTGCAACTCAAGAAGTTCCCCGACATTCCCGTCTCCACTCGAGAGGAAGCACGAGGGTCCCCCACACATCCAGGAGAGCCCCGTTTCCGCTTCCTAGCTCGAGATGAGGGATCCTTTCCCTGTTTCGTAGGGAAAGAATTCCCGGCGTTCCCGTCGCTTCTCCAGAGGAGGCGCTCTCCACAGGAAAGGCGAGAGGAACTCCAGGGTCGTGCCACCATTCCAAGAGTCCCCCAGATGTGTCAGTCCATTCCAGAGGAACCTGTTTTCCCTGCACTGCCTTGACGTTCAAGCCGAGGATCGACTCCCACCACGTGTGCACGTGGGACAGCCCTGTGGGAAAGCCTCGTGGGAAAGCCTCGTGGGAAAGACTCGAGCGAAAACCATAGATCCTTTTATCCACGTGGCGGACTGGGTGACACTGCTGCTACCGCTCTGCAGGAAAGCGCAATTGCATGCCCGCATTCCAGACGAGCAATGACTCCCCTGGGGAGACTACAGAATTACCCCAAGATCCATGTCAGCACTAGAGAGGAATCCTCTGGTTCCGGCCCCGACTCCACACAAGGTCTTAGGCCCCGGCATCGACGGGAGAGGAATCCCGAGAGGCCCCCGAGGAACTCGCATGGGGACTGGCCTTTCCTGAGGCCACCAGAGCGGGTCCCTGAGGTCCCCGTCGTAAGTCGAGAGCACCTGCCTCAACTCGAGAAAATCCAGGAGGTTTTGCCCTCCAGGCGAGATGAGGCCCATTTCCGCTGAGGCTTCTCGAGGCTAATCACATCTAACCACTGGAACTTCCAAAGGGTCCTTCACACCCTTGCTGCAACTCAAGAAGTTCCCCGACATACCCGTCTCCACTCGAGAGGAAGCACGAGTGTCCCGCACACACCCAGGGGAGCCCCGTTTCCGCCTCCTAGCTCGAGATGAGGGATCCTTTCCCTGTTTCGTAGGGAAAGAATTCCCGGCGTTCCCGTCGCATCTCAAGAGGAGGCACTCTCCACAGGAAAGGCGAGAGGAACTCCAGGATCGTGCCACGATTCCGAGAGTACCCCAGATGTGTCAGTCCATTCCAGAGGAACCTGTTTTCCCTGCACTTCCTTGACGTTCAAGCCGAGGATCGACTCCCACCACGTGTGCACGTGGGACAGCCCTGTGGGAAAGCCTCGTGGGAAAGCCTCGTGGGAAAGACTCGAGGGAAAAACATAGATCCTTTGATCCACGCGGCGGACTGGGTGACACTACTGCTACCGCTCTGGAGGAAAGCGCAAGTGCATGCCCGAATTCGAGACGAGGACTGACTCCCCTGGGGAGACTCCAGAAGTACCCCAAGATCCATGTCAGCACTGGAGAGGAATCCTCAGGTTCCGGCCCCGACTCCACACAAGGTCTTAGGCCCCGGCATCGACGGCAGAGGAATCCCGAGAGGCCCCCGAGGAACTCGCATGGGGACTGGCCTTTCCTGAGGCCACCAGAGCGGGTCCCTGAGGTCCCCGTCGTAAGTCGAGAGCACCTGCCGCTACTCGAGAAAATCCAGGAGGTTTTGCCCTCCAGGCGAGATGAGGCCCATTTCCGCTGAGGCTTCTCGAGGCTAATCACATCTAACCACTGGAACTTCCAAAGGGTCCTTCACACCCTTGCTGCAACTCAAGCAGTTCCGCGACATACCCGTCTCCACTCGAGAGGAAGCACGAGGGTCCCGCACACACCCAGGGGATCCCCGTTTCCGCCTCCTTGCTCGAGATGAGGAATCCTTTCCCTGTTTCGTAGGGAAAGAATTCCCGGCGTTCCCGTCGCATCTCAAGAGGAGGCGCTCTCCACAGGAAAGGCGAGAGGAACTCCAGGATCGTGCCACGATTCCGAGAGTACCCCAGATGTGTCAGTCCATTCCAGAGGAACATGTTTTCCCTGCACTGCCTTGACGTTCAAGCCGAGGATCGACTCCCACCACGTGTGCACGTGGGACAGCCCTGTGGGAAAGCCTCGTGGGAAAGCCTCGTGGGAAAGACTCGAGGGAAAACCATAGATCCTTTGATCCACGCGGCGGACTGCGTGACACTGCTGCTACCGCTCTGGAGGAAAGCGCAAGTGCATGCCCGCATTCGAGACGAGGACTGACTCCCCTGGGGAGACTCCAGAAGTACCCCAAGATCCATGTCAGCACTGGAGAGGAATCCTCAGGTTCCGGCCCCGACTCCACACAAGGTCTTAGGCCCCGGCATCGACGGCAGAGGAATCCCGAGAGGCCCCCGAGGAACTCGCATGGGGACTGGCCTTTCCTGAGGCCACCAGAGCGGGTCCCTGAGGTCCCCGTCGTACGTCGAGAGCACCTCCCGCAACTCGAGAAAATCCAGGAGGTTTTGCCCTCCAGGCGAGATGAGGGCCATTTCCGCTGAGGCTTCTCGAGGCTAATCACATCTAACCACTGGAACTTCCAAAGGGTCCTTCACACCCTTGCTGCAACTCAAGAAGTTCCCCGACATACCCGTGACCACTCGAGAGGAAGCAAGAGGGTCCCGCACACATCCAGGGGAGCCCCGTTTCCGCCTCCTTGCTCGAGATGAGGGATCCTTTCCCTGTTTCGTAGGGAAAGAATTCCCGGCGTTCCCGTCGCATCTCAAGAGGAGGCGCTCTCCACAGGAAAGGCGAGAGGAACTCCAGGGTCGTGCCACCATTCCAAGAGTCCCCCAGATGTTTCAGTCCATTCCAGAGGAACCTGTTTTCCCTGCACTGCCTTGACGTTCAAGCCGAGGATCGACTCCCACCACGTGTGCACGTGGGAAATCCCTGGGGGAAGGCCTTATGGGAAAAACTCGAGGGAAAGACTCGAGGGAAAACTATAGATCCTTTGATCCACGCTGCAGACTGCATGACACTGCTCCTCCCTCACTGGAGGGAAGCGCAAGTGCATGCCCACATTCGAGACGAGGACTGACTCCCCTGGGGAGACTGCAGAAGTACCCCAAGATCCATGTCAGCACTGGAGAGGAATCCTCAGGTTCCGGCCCCGACTCCACACAAGGTCTTAGGCCCCGGCATCGACGGGAGAGGAATCCCGAGAGGCCCCCGAGGGACTCGCATGGGGACTGGCCTTTCCTCAGGCCACCAGAGCGGGTCCCTGAGGTCGCCGTCGTAAGTCGAGAGCTCCTGCCGCATCTCGAGAAAATCCAGGAGGTTTTGCCCTCCAGGCGAAATGAGGCCCATTTCCGCTGAAGCTTCTCGAGGCTGATCACATTTAACCACTGGAACTTCCAAAGGGTCCTTCACACCCTTGCTGCAACTCAAGCAGTTCCGCGACATACCCGTCTCCACTCGAGAGGAAGCACGTGGGGTCCCGCACACATCCAGGGGAGCCCCGTTTCCGCCTCTTAGCTCGAGATGAGGGATCCTTTCCCTGTTTCGTAGGGAAAGAATTCCCGGCGTCCCGTCGCATCTCAAGAGGAGGCGCTCTCCACAGGAAAGGCGAGAGGAACTCCAGGGTCGTGCCACCATTACACGAGTCCCCCAGATGTGTCAGTCCATTCCAGAGGAACCTGTTTTCCCTGCACTGCCTTGACGTTCAAGCCGAGGATCGACTCCCACCACGTGTGCACGTGGGACAGCCCTGTGGGAAAGCCTCGTGGGAAAGCCTCGTGGGAAAGACTCGAGCGAAAACCAGAGATCCTTTGATCCACGCGGCAGACTGCGTGACACTGCTGCTACCGCTCTGGAGGAAAGCGCAAGTGCATGCCCGCATTTGAGACGAGGACTGACTCCCCTCGGGAGACTCCAGAATTACCCCAAGATCCATGTCAGCACTAGAGAGGAATCCTCTGGTTCCGGCCCCGACTCCACACAAGGTCTTAGGCCCCGGCATCGACGGGAGAGGAATCCCGAGAGGCCCCCGAGGAACTCGCATGGGGACTGGCCTTTCCTGAGGCCACCAGAGCGGGTCCCTGAGGTCCCCGTCGTAAGTCGAGAGCACCTGCCTCAACTCGAGAAAATCCTGGAGGTTTTGCCCTCCAGACGAGATGAGGCCCATTTCCGCTGAGGCTTCTCGAGGCTAATCACATCTAACCACTGGAACTTCCAAAGGGTCCTTCACACCCTTGCTGCAACTCAAGAAGTTCCCCGACATACCCGTCTCCACTCGAGAGGAAGCACGAGTGTCCCGCACACACCCAGGGGAGCCCCGTTTCCGCCTCCTAGCTCGAGATGAGGGATCCTTTCCCTGTTTCGTAGGGAAAGAATTCCCGGCGTTCCCTTCGCTTCTCCAGAGGAGGCGCTCTCCACAGGAAAGGGGAGAGGAACTCCAGGGTCGTGCCACCATTCCAAGAGTCCCCCAGATGTGTCAGTCCATTCCAGAGGAACCTGTTTTCCCTGCACTGCCTTGACGTTCAAGCCGAGGATCGACTCCCACCACGTGTGCACGTGGGACAGCCCTGTGGGAAAGCCTCGTGGGAAAGCCTCGTGGGAAAGACTCGAGCGAAAACCATAGATCCTTTGATCCACGTGGCGGACTGGGTGACACTGCTGCTACCGCTCTGCAGGAAAGCGCAAGTGCATGCCCGCATTCGAGACGAGCAATGACTCCCCTGGGGAGACTCCAGAATTACCCCAAGATCCATGTCAGCACTAGAGAGGAATCCTCAGATTCCGGCCCCGAATCCACACAAGGTCTTAGGCCCCGGCATCGACGGCAGAGGAATCCCGAGAGGCCCCCGAGGAACTCGCATGGGGACTGGCCTTTCCTGAGGCCACCAGAGCGGGTCCCTGAGGTCCCCGTCGTAAGTCGAGAGCACCTGCCGCAACTCGAGAAAATCCAGGAGGTTTTGCCCTCCAGGCGAGATGAGGCCCATTTCCGCTGAGGCTTCTCGAGGCTAATCACATCTAACCACTGGAACTTCCAAAGGGTCCTTCACACCCTTGCTGCAACTCAAGAAGTTCCCCGACATACCCGTCTCCACTCGAGAGGAAGCACGAGGGTCCCGCACACACCCAGGGGATCCCCGTTTCCGCCTCCTTGCTCGAGATGAGGGATCCTTTCCCTGTTTCGTAGGGAAAGAATTCCCGGCGTTCCCGTCGCATCTCAAGAGGAGGCGCTCTCCACAGGAAAGGCGAGAGAAACTCCAGGATCGTGCCACGATTCCGAGAGTACCCCAGATGTGTCAGTCCATTCCAGAGGAACCTGTTTTCCCTGCACTGCCTTGACGTTCAAGCCGAGGATCGACTCCCACCACGTGTGCACGTGGGACAGCCCTGTGGGAAAGCCTCGTGGGAAAGCCTCGTGGGAAAGACTCGAGGGAAAACCATAGATCCTTTGATCCACGCGGCGGACTGCGTGACACTGCTGCTACCGCTCTGGAGGAAAGCGCAAGTGCATGCCCGCATTCGAGACGAGGACTGACTCCCCTGGGGAGACTCCAGAAGTACCCCAAGATCCATGTCAGCACTGGAGAGGAATCCTCAGGTTCCGGCCCCGACTCCACACAAGGTCTTAGGCCCCGGCATCGACGGCAGAGGAATCCCGAGAGGCCCCCGCGGAACTCGCATGGGGACTGGCCTTTCCTGAGGCCACCAGAGCGGGTCCCTGAGGTCCCCGTCGTACGTCGAGAGCACCTCCCGCAACTCGAGAAAATCCAGGAGGTTTTGCCCTCCAGGCGAGATGAGGGCCATTTCCGCTGAGGCTTCTCGAGGCTAATCACATCTAACCACTGGAACTTCCAAAGGGTCCTTCACACCCTTGCTGCAACTCAAGAATTTCCCCGACATACCCGTCTCCACTCGAGAGGAAGCACGAGGGTCCCGCACACATCCAGGGGAGCCCCGTTCCCGCCTCCTAGCTCGAGATGAGGGATCCTTTCCCTGTTTCGTAAGGAAAGAATTCCCGGCGTTCCCGTCGCATCTCAAGAGGAGGCGCTCTCCACAGGAAAGGCGAGAGGAACTCCAGGGTCGTGCCACCATTTCAAAAGTCCCCCAGATGTGTCAGTCCATTCCAGAGGAACCTGTTTTCCCTGCACTGCCTTGACGTTCAAGCCGAGGATCGACTCCCACCACGTGTGCACGTGGGACAGCCCTGTGGGAAAGCCTCGTGGGAAAGCCTCGTGGGAAAGACTCGAGCGAAAACCATAGATCCTTTTATCCACGTGGCGGACTGGGTGACACTGCTGCTACCGCTCTGCAGGAAAGCGCAAGTGCATGCCCGCATTCCAGACGAGCAATGACTCCCCTGGGGAGACTCCAGAATTACCCCAAGATCCATGTCAGCACTAGAGAGGAATCCTCAGGTTCCGGCCGCGACTCCACACAAGGTCTTAGGCCCCGGCATCGACGGCAGAGGAATCCCGAGAGGCCCCCGAGGAACTCGCATGGGGACTGGCCTTTCCTGAGGCCACCAGAGCGGGTCCCTGAGGTCCCCGTCATAAGTCGAGAGCACCTGCCTCAACTCGAGAAAATCCAGGAGGTTTTGCCCTCCAGGCGAGATGAGGCCCATTTCCGCTGAGGCTTCTCGAGGCTAATCACATCTAACCACTGGAACTTCCAAAGGGTCCTTCACAACCTTGCTGCAACTCAAGAAGTTCCCCGACATACCCGTCTCCACTCAAGAGGAAGCACGAGGGTCCCCCAAACATCCAGGAGAGCCCCGTTTCCGCTTCCTAGCTCGAGATGAGGGATCCTTTCCCTGTTTCATAGGGAAAGAATTCCCGGCGTTCCCTTCGCTTCTCCAGAGGAGGCGCTTTCCACAGGAAAGGCGAGAGGAACTCCAGGGTCGTGCCACCATTCCAAGAGTCCCCCAGATGTGTCAGTCCATTCCAGAGGAACCTGTTTTCCCTGCACTGCCTTGACGTTCAAGCCGAGGATCGACTCCCAGCACGTGTACACGTGGGACAGCCCTGTGGGAAAGCCTCGTGGGAAAGCTTCGTGGGAAAGACTCGAGCGAAAACCATAGATCCTTTGATCCACGTGGCGGACTGGGTGACAGTGCTGCTACCGCTCTGCAGGAAAGCGCAAGTGCATGCCCGCATTCGAGACGAGCAATGACTCCCCTGGGGAGACTCCAGAATTACCCCAAGATCCATGTCAGCACTAGAGAGGAATCCTCAGGTTCCGGCCCCGACTCCACACAAGGTCTTAGGCCCCGGCATCGACGGGAGAGGAATCCCGAGAGGCCCCCGAGGAACTCGCATGGGGACTGGCCTTTCCTGAGGCCAACAGAGCGGGTCCCTGAGGTCCCCGTCGTAAGTCGAGAGCACCTGCCGCAACTCGAGAAAATCCAGGAGGTTTTGCCCTCCAGGCGAGATGAGGCCCATTTCCGCTGAGGCTTCTCGAGTCTAATAACATCTAATCACTGGAACTTCCAAAGGGTCCTTCACACCCTTGCTGCAACTCAAGAAGTTCCCCGACATACCCGTCTCCACTCGAGAGGAAGCACGAGGGTCCCGCACACACCCAGGGGATCCCCGTTTCCGCCTCCTTGCTCGAGATGAGGGATCCTTTCCCTGTTTCGTAGGGAAAGAATTCCTGGCGTTCCCGTCGCATCTCAAGAGGAGGCGCTCTCCACAGGAAAGGCGAGAGGAACTCCAGGATCGTGCCACGATTCTGAGAGTACCCCAGATGTGTCAGTCCATTCCAGAGGAACCTGTCTTTCCTGCACTGCCTTGACGTTCAAGCCGAGGATCGACTCCCACCACGTGTGCACGTGGGACAGCCCTGTGGGAAAGCCTCGTGGGAAAGCCTCGTGGGAAAGACTCGAGGGAAAACCATAGATCCTTTGATCCACGCGGCGGACTGCGTGACACTGCTGCTACCGCTCTGGAGGAAACCGCAAGTGCATGCCCGTATTCGAGACGAGGCTTGACTCCCCTGGGGAGACTCCAGAAGTACCCCAAGATCCATGTCAGCACTGGAGAGGAATCCTCAGGTTCCGGCCCCGACTCCACACAAGGTCTTAGGCCCCGGCATCGACGGCAGAGGAATCCCGAGAGGCCCCCGAGGAACTCGCATGGGGACTGGCCTTTCCTGAGGCCACCAGAGCGGGTCCCTGAGGTCCCCGTCGTACGTCGAGAGCACCTCCCTCAACTCGAGAAAATCCAGGAGGTTTTGCCCTCCAGGCGAGATGAGGGCCATTTCCGCTGAGGCTTCTCGAGGCTAATCACATCTAACCACTGGAACTTCCAAAGGGTCCTTCACACCCTTGCTGCAACTCAAGAATTTCCCCGACATACCCGTCTCCACTCGAGAGGAAGCACGAGGGTCCCGCACACATCCAGGGGAGCCCCGTTCCCGCCTCCTAGCTCGAGATGAGGGATCCTTTCCCTGTTTCGTAAGGAAAGAATTCCCGGCGTTCCCGTCGCATCTCAAGAGGAGGCGCCCTCCACAGGAAAGGCGAGAGGAACTCCAGGGTCGTGCCACCATTTCAAAAGTCCCCCAGATGTGTCAGTCCATTCCAGAGGAACCTGTTTTCCCTGCACTGCCTTGACGTTCAAGCCGAGGATCGACTCCCACCACGTGTGCACGTGGGACAGCCCTGTGGGAAAGCCTCGTGGGAAAGCCTCGTGGGAAAGACTCGAGCCAAAAACCATAGATCCTTTTATCCACGTGGCGGACTGGGTGACACTGCTGCTACCGCTCTGCAGGAAAGCGCAAGTGCATGCCCGCATTCCAGACGAGCAATGACTCCCCTGGGGAGACTCCAGAATTACCCCAAGATCCATGTCAGCACTAGAGAGGAATCCTCAGGTTTCGGCCCCGAATCCACACAAGGTCTTAGGCCCTGGCATCGACGGCAGAGGAATCCCGAGAGGCCCCCGTGGAACTCGCATGTGGACTGGCCTTTCCTGAGGCCACCAGAGCGGGTCCCTGAGGTCCCCGTCGTAAGTCGAGAACACCTGCCTCAACTCGAGAAAATCCAGGAGGTTTTGCCCTCCAGGCGAGATGAGGCCCATTTCCGCTGAGGCTTCTCGAGGCTAATCACATCTAACCACTGGAACTTCCAAAGGGTCCTTCACACCCTTGCTGCAACTCAAGAAGTTCCCCGACATACCCGTCTCCACTCGAGAGGAAGCACGAGTGTCCCGCACACACCCAGGGGAGCCCCGTTTCCGCCTCCTAGCTCGAGATGAGGGATCCTTTCCCTGTTTCGTAGGGAAAGAATTCCCGGCGTTCCCGTCGCATCTCAAGAGGAGGCACTCTCCACAGGAAAGGCGAGAGGAACTCCAGGATCGTGCCACGATTCCGAGAGTACCCCAGATGTGTCAGTCCATTCCAGAGGAACCTGTTTTCCCTGCACTGCCTTGACGTTCAAGCCGAGGATCGACTCCCACCACGTGTGCACGTGAGACAGCCCTGTGGGAAAGCCTCGTGGGAAAGCCTCGTGGGAAAGACTCGAGGGAAAACCATAGATCCTTTGATCCACGCGGCGGACTGCGTGACACTGCTGCTACCGCTCTGGAGGAAAGCGCAAGTGCATGCCCGAATTCGAGACGAGGACTGACTCCCCTGGGGAGACTCCAGAAGTACCCCAAGATCCATGTCAGCACTGGAGAGGAATCCTCAGGTTCCGGCCCCGACTCCACACAAGGTCTTAGGCCCCGGCATCGACGGCAGAGGAATCCCGAGAGGCCCCCGAGGAACTCGCATGGGGCCTGGCCTTTCCTGAGGCCACCAGAGCGGGTCCCTGAGGTCCCTGTCATAAGTCGAGAGCACCTGCCTCAACTCGAGAAAATCCAGGAGGTTTTGCCCTCCAGGCGAGATGAGGCCCATTTCCGCTGAGGCTTCTCGAGGCTAATCACGTCTAACCACTGGAACTTCCAAAGGGTCCTTCACACCCTTGCTGCAACTCAAGAAGTTCCCCGACATACCCGTCTCCACTCGAGAGAAAGCACGAGGGTCCCGCACACATCCAGGGGAGCCCCGTTTCCGCTTCCTAGCTCGAGATGAGGGATCCTTTCCCTGTTTCGTAGGGAAAGAATTCCCGGCGTTCCCTTTGCTTCTCCAAAGGAGGCGCTCTCCACAGGAAAGGCGAGAGGAACTCCAGGGTCGTGCCACCATTCCAAGAGTCCCCCAGATGTGTCAGTCCTTTCTAGAGGAACCTGTTTTCCCTGCACTGCCTTGACGTTCAAGCCGAGGATCGACTCCCACCACGTGTGCACGTGGGACAGCCCTGTGGGAAAGCCTCGTGGGAAAGCCTCGTGGGAAAGACTCGAGCGAAAACCATAGATCCTTTGATCCACGTGGCGGACTGGGTGACACTCCTGCTACCGCTCTGCAGGAAAGCGCAAGTGCATGCCCGCATTCGAGACGAGGACTGACTCCCCTGGGGAGACTCCAGAATTACCCCAAGATCCATGTCAGCACTAGAGAGGAATCCTCAGGTTCCGGCCCCGACTCCACACAAGATCTTAGGCCCCGGCATCGACGGCAGAGGAATCCCGAGAGGCCCCCGAGGAACTCGCATGGGGACTGGCCTTTCCTGAGGCCACCAGAGCGGGTCCCTGAGGTCCCCGTCGTAAGTCGAGAGCACCTGCCGCAACTCGAGAAAATCCAGGAGGTTTTGCCCTCCAGGCGAGATGAGGCCCATTTCCGCTGAGGCTTCTCCAGGCTAATCACATCTAACCACTGGAACTTCCAAAGGGTCCTTCACACCCTTGCTGCAACTCAAGAAGTTCCCCGACATACCCGTCTCCACTCGAGAGGAAGCACGAGGGTCCCGCACACACCCAGGGGATCCCCGTTTCCGCCTCCTTGCTCGAGATGAGGGATCCTTTCCCTGTTTCGTAGGGAAAGAATTCCCGGCGTTCCCGTCGCATCTCAAGAGGAGGCGCTCTCCACAGGAAAGGCGAGAGAAACTCCAGGATCGTGCCACGATTCCGAGAGTACCCCAGATGTGTCAGTCCATTCCAGAGGAACCTGTTTTCCCTGCACTGCCTTGACGTTCAAGCCGAGGATCGACTCCCACCACGTGTGCACGTGGGACAGCCCTGTGGGAAAGCCTCGTGGGAAAGCCTCGTGGGAAAGACTCGAGGGAAAACCATAGATCCTTTGATCCACGCGGCGGACTGCGTGACACTGCTGCTACCGCTCTGGAGGAAAGCGCAAGTGCATGCCCGCATTCGAGACGAGGACTGACTCCCCTGGGGAGACTCCAGAAGTACCCCAAGATCCATGTCAGCACTGGAGAGGAATCCTCAGGTTCCGGCCCCGACTCCACACAAGGTCTTAGGCCCCGGCATCGACGGCAGAGGAATCCCGAGAGGCCCCCGAGGAACTCGCATGGGGCCTGGCCTTTCCTGAGGCCACCAGAGCGGGTCCCTGAGGTCCCCGTCATAAGTCGAGAGCACCTGCCTCAACTCGAGAAAATCCAGGAGGTTTTGCCCTCCAGGCGAGATGAGTCCCATTTCCGCTGAGGCTTCTCGAGGCTAATCACGTCTAACCACTGGAACTTCCAAAGGGTCCTTCACACCCTTGCTGCAACTCCAGAAGTTCCCCGACATACCCGTCTCCACTCGAGAGGAAGCACGAGGGTCCCGCACACACCCAGGGGAGCCCCGTTTCCGCCTCCTTGCTCGAGATGAGGGATCCTTTCCCTGTTTCGTAGGGAAAGAATTCCCGGCGTTCCCGTCACATCTCAAGAGGAGGCGGTCTCCACAGGAAAGCGAGTGGAACTCCAGGATCGTGCCACCATTTCAAGAGTCCCCCAGATGCGTCAGTCCATTCCAGAGGAACCTGTTTTCCCTGCACTGCCTTGACGTTCAAGCCGAGGATCGACTCCCACCACGTGTGCACGTGGGACAGCCCTGTGGGAAAGCCTCGTGGGAAAGCCTCGTGGGAAAGACTCGAGGGAAAACCATAGATCCTTTGATCCACGCGGCGGACTGGGTGACACTGCTGCTACCGCTCTGGAGGAAAGCGCAAGTGCATGCCCGAATTCGAGACGAGGACTGACTCCCCTGGGGAGACTCCAGAAGTACCCCAAGATCCATGTCAGCACTGGAGAGGAATCCTCAGGTTCCGGCCCCGACTCCACACAAGGTCTTAGGCCCCGGCATCAACGGGAGAGGAATCCCGAGAGGCCCCCGAGGAACTCGCATGGGGACTAGCCTTTCCTGAGGCCACCAGAGCGAGTCCCTGAGGTCCCAATCATAAGTCGAGAGCACCTCCCGCAACTCGAGAAAATCCAGGAGGTTTTGCCCTCCAGGCGTGATGAGGCCCATTTCGGCTGAGGCTTCTCGAGGCTAATCACATCTAACCACTGGAACTTCCAAAGGGTCCTTCACACCCTTGCTGCAACTCAAGAAGTTCCCCGACATACCCGTCTCCACTCGAGAGGAAGCACGAGGGTCCCGCACACACCCAGGGGAGCCCCGTTTCCGCCTCCTAGCTCGAGATGAGGGATCCTTTCCCTGTTTCGTAGCGAAAGAATTCCCGGCGATCCCGTCGCATCTCAAGAGGAGGCGCTCTCCACAGGAAAGGCGAGAGGAACTCCAGGGTCGTGCCACCATTCCAAGAGTCCCCCAGATGTGTCAGTCCATTCCAGAGGAACCTGTTTTCCCTGCACTGCCTTGACGTTCAAGCCGAGGATCGACTCCCACCACGTGTGCACGTGGGACAGCCCTGTGGGAAAGCCTCGTGGGAAAGCCTCGTGGGAAAGACTCGAGGGAAAACCATAGATCCTTTGATCCACGCGGCGGACTGCGTGACACTGCTGCTACCGCTCTGGAGGAAAGCGCAAGTTCATGCCCGCATTCGAGACGAGGACTGACTCCCCTGGGGAGACTCCAGAAGTACCCCAAGATCCATGTCAGCACTGGAGAGGAATCCACAGGTTCCGGCCCCGACTCCACACAAGTCTTAGGCCCCGGCATCGACGGCAGAGGAATCCCGAGAGGCCCCAGAGGAACTCGCATAGGGACTGGCCTTTCCTGAGGCCACCAGAGCGGGTCCCTGAGGTCCCCGTCGTAAGTCGAGAGCACCTGCCTCAACTCGAGAATATCCAGGAGGTTTTGCCCTCCAGGCGAGATGATGCCCATTTCCGCTGAGGCTTCTCTAGGCTAATCACATCTAACCACTGGAACTTCCAAAGGGTCCTTCACACCCTTGCTGCAACTCAAGAAGTTCCCCGACATACCCGTCTCCACTCCAGAGGAAGCACGAGGGTCCCGCACACACCCAGGGGAGCCCCGTTTCCGCCTCCTAGCTCGAGATGAGGGATCCTTTCCCTGTTTCGAAGGGAAAGAGTTCCCGGTGTTCCCGTCGCATCTCAAGAGGAGGCGCTCTCCACAGGAAAGGCGAGAGGAACTCCAGGGTTGTGCCATCATTCCAAGAGTCCCCCAGATGTTTCAGTCCAATCCAGAGGAACCTGTTTTCCCTGCACTGCCTTGACGTTCAAGCCGAGGATCGACTCCCACCACGTGTGCACGTGGGACAGCCCTGTGGGAAAGCCTCGTGGGAAAGCCTCGTGGGAAACACTCGAGGGAAAACCATAAATCCTTTGATCCACGCGGTGGACTCGTGACACTGCTGCTACCGCTCTGGAGGAAAGCGCAAGTGCATGCCCGCATTCGAGACGAGGACTGAATCCCCTGGGGAGACTCCAGAAGTACCCCAAGATCCATGTCAGCACTGGAGAGGAATCCTCAGGTTCCGGCCCCGACTCCACACAAGGTCTTAGGCCCCGGCATCGACGGGAGAGGAATCCCCAGAGGCCCCCGAGGAACTCGCATGGGGACTGGCCTTTCCTGAGGCCACCAGAGCGGGTCCCTGAGGTCCCCGTCGTAAGTCGAGAGCACCTGCCGCAACTCGAGAAAATCCAGGAGGTTTTGCCCTCCAGGAGAGATGGGGCCCATTTCCGCTGAGGCTTCTCGAGGCCAATCACATCTAACCACTGCAACTTCCAAGGGTCCTTCACACCACTGCTGCAACTCAAGAAGTGCCCCGACATACCCTACTCCACTCGAGAGGAAGCACGTGGGGTCCCGCCCACATCCAGGGGAGCTCCGTTCTGACTCCTAGCTCGAGATGAGGGATCCTTTCCCTGTTTCGTAGGCAAAGAATTCCCAGCGTTCCCGTCGCATTTCAAGAGGAGGCGCTCTCCACAGGAAAGGCGAGAGGAACTCCAGGGTCGTGCCACCATTCCAAGAGTCCCCCAGATGTGTCAGTCCATTCCAGAGGAACCTGTTTTCCCTGCACTGCCTTGACGTTCAAGCCAAGGATCGACTTCCACCACGTGTGCACGTGGGACAGCCCTGTGGGAAAGCCTCGTGGGAAAGCCTCGTGGAAAAGACTCGAGGGAAAACCATAGATCCTTTGATCCACAAGGCGGACTGCGTGACACTGCTGCTACCGCTCTGGAGGAAAGCGCAAGTGCATGCCCGCATTCGAGACGAGGACTGACTCCCCTGGGGAGACTCCAGAAGTACCCCAAGATCCATGTCAGCACTGGAGAGGAATCCTCAGGTTCCGGCCCCGACTTCACACAAGGTCTTAGGCCCCGGCATCGACGGGAGAGGAATCCCCAGAGGAACTCGCATGGGGAATGGCCTTTCCTGAGGCCACCAGAGCGGGTCCCTGAGGTCCTCGTCGTAGGTCGAGAGCACCTGCCGCAATTCGAGAAAATCCAGGCGGTTTTGCCCTCCAGGCGAGATGAGGCCCATTTCCGCTGAGGCTTCTCGAGGCCAATCACATCTAACCACTGGAACTTCCAAAGGTTCCTTCACACCCTTGCTGCAACTCAAGAAGTTCCCCGACATACCCGTCTCCACTCGAGAGGAAGCACGTGGGGTCCCGCACACATCCAGTGGAGCCCCTTTTCCGCCTCGTAGCTCGAGATGAGGGATCCTTTCCCTGTTTCGTAGGGAAAGAATTCCCGGCGTTCCCGTCGCATCGCAAGAGGAGGCGCTCTCCACAGGAAAGGCGAGAGGAACTCCAGGGTCGTGCCACCATTCCAAGAGTTCCCCAGATGTGTCAGTCCATTCCAGAGGAACCTGTTTTCCCTGCACTGCCTTGACGTTCAAGCCGAGGATCGACTCCCACCACGTGTGCCCGTGGGACAGCCCTGTGGGAAAGCCTCGTGGGAAAGCCTCGTGGGAAAGACTCGAGGGAAAACCATAGATCCTTTGATCCACGCGGCGGACTGCGTGACACTGCTGCTACCGCTCTGGAGGAAAGCGCAAGTGCATGCCCGCATTCGAGACGAGGACTGACTCCCCTGGGGAGACTCCAGAAGTACCCCAAGATCCATGTCAGCACTGGAGAGGAATCCTCAGATTCCGGCCCCGACTCCACACAAGGTCTTAGGCCCCGGCATCGACGGGAGAGGAATGCCGAGAGGCCCCCGAGGAACTCGCATGGGGACTGGCCTTTCCTGAGGCCACCAGAGCGGGTCCCTGAGGTCCCCGTCGTAAGTCGAGAGCACCTGCCGCAACTCTAGAAAATCCAGGAGGTTTTGCCCTCCAGGCGAGATGAGGCCCATTTCCGCTGAGGCTTCTCGAGGCTAATCACATCTAACCACTGGAACTTCCAAAGGGTCCTTCACACCCTTTCTGCAACTCAAGAAGTTCCCCGACATAGCCGTCTCCACTCGAGAGGAAGCACGAGGGTCCCGCACACATCCAGGGGAGCCCCATTTCCGCCTCCTAGCTCGAGATGAGGGATCCTTTCCCTGTTTCGTAGGGAAAGAATTCCCGGCGTTCCCGTCGCATCTCAAGACGAGGCGCTCTCCAGAGGAAAGGCGAGAGGAACTCCAGGGTCGTGCCACCGTTCCAAGAGTCCCCCAGATGTGTCAGTCCATTCCAGAGGAACCTGTTTTCCCTTCACTGCCTTGACGTTCAAGCCAAGGATCGACTCCCACCACGTGTGCACGTGGGACAGCCCTGTGGGAAAGCCTCGTGGGAAAGCCTCGTGGGAAAGACTCGATGGAAAGCCATAGATCCTTTGATCCACGTAGCGGATTGCGTGACACTGCTGCTACCGCTCTGGAGGAAAGCGCAAGTGCATGCCCGCATTCGAGACGAGGACTGACTCCCCTGGGGAGACTCCAGAAGTACCCCAAGATCCATGTCAGCACTGGAGAGGAATCCTCAGGTTCCGGCCCCGACTCCACACAAGGTCTTATGCCCCGGCATCGAAGGGAGAGGAATCCCGAGAGGACCCCGAGGAACTCACATGGCGACTGGCCTTTCCTGAGGCCACCAGAGCGGGTCCCTGAGGTCCCCGTCGTAAGTCGAGAGCACCTCCCTCAACTCGAGAAAATCCAGGAGGTTTGCCCTCCAGGCGAGATGAGGCCCATTTCCACTGAGGCTTCTCGAGGCTAATCACACCTAACCTCTGGAACTTCCAAAAGGTTCCTCACAACCTTGCTGCAACTCAAGAAGTTCCTCGACATCCTGGTCTCCACTGTAGAGGAAGCACGAGGGTCCCGCCCACATCCAGAGGAGCCCCGTTTCTGCTTCGTTGCTCGAGATGTGGGATCCTTTCCCTGCTTCGTCGGGCAAGAATTCCCGGCGTTCCCTTCGCATCTCAAGAGGAGGCGCTCTCCATAGGGAAGGCGAGAGGAACTCCAGCGTCGTGCCACCATTCCAAGAGTCGGCTAGATGTCTTAGTCCATTCCAGAGGAACATGTTTTCCTTGCACTGCCACGACTTTCACGCTGAGGATCTACTCACACAATGGTGCCATGTTGGACAGCCCTGTTGGATAGCCTCGTGAGAACACCTCGGGGGAAAGCCTCGAGGGAAAGATACAGATCCCTTGATCCAGGCGATGGGAAGCGTGACACTGCTGGTACAGTCTTGAGGAATGCGCTCGTGCATGCCGCCATTCGAGACGAGGACTTACTCCCCTGGGGAGACTCCAGACATACTCGAAGACCCATGTCAGCACAGGAGAGGAATCCTAAGGTTCCGGGCCCGACACCACACAAGGACTTAGGCCGCGGCATCGAAAGGAGAGGAATCCCGAGAGGCCTCCGAGCAACTCCCATTGGGACTGGCCTTTCCTGAGGCCACCAGAGCGGGTCCCTGAGGTCCCCGTCGTAAGTCGAGAGCACCTGCCACAACTCGAGAAAATCTAGGAGGTTTTGCCCTCCAGGCGAGATGAGGCCCATTTCCACTGAGGCTTCTCGAGGCTAATCACACCTAACCTCTGGAACTTCCGAAAGGTCCTTCACACCCTTGCTGCAACTCAAGATGTTCCCTGACATACCCGTCTCCAATCTAGAGGAAGCACGAGGGTCCCGGCCACATTCAGAGAAGCCCTGTTTCCGCCTCGTACCTCGAGATGAGTGATCCTTTCGCGGCTTGGACGGGAAAGAATTCTTGGCATTCCCGTCGCTTCTCAAGAGGAGCCGCTCTCCACAGGAAAGGCGAGAGGAACTCCAGCGTCGTGCCACCATTCCAAGAGTCCCCCAGAATTCTAGGTCCATTCCAGAGGAACCTGTTTTCCCTGCACTGCCTCGACTTTCTCGCCGAGGTACGACTCCACCACGGTGGCACGTGGGACAGCCCTGTGGGAAAGCCTCGTGGGAAAGCCTCGAGGGAAAGCCACAGATCCCTTGAACCACGCAACGGGAAGCGTGACATTGCTGCTACCGCTCGGGAGGAAAGGGCACGTGCATGCCCCCATTCGAGACGAGGACTTACTCCACTGGGGAGACTCCAGAAGTACCCCAAGATCCATGTCAGCACTGGAGAGGAATCCTCAGGTTCCAGCCCCAACTCCACACAATGTCTTAGGCCCCGTTATAGAAGGTAGAGGAATCATGAGAGGTCCCCTTTCAACTCGCATGGGGTCTGGCCTTTCCTGAGGCCACCAGAGTGTGTCCCTGAGGTCCCCGTCGCAAGTCGAGAGCACCTGCCGCAACTCGAGTAAATCCAGGAGGTTTTGCCCTCCAGGAGAGATGGGGCCGATTTCCTCGGAGGTTTCTCAAGGCTAATCACATCTAAGCTCTGGAACTTCCAAAAGTTCCTTCACACCCTTGCTGCAACTCAAGAAGTTCCCCGACATACCCGTCTCCCTTCGAGCGGAAGCACGAGGGTCCCGCCCACATCCAGAGGAGCCCCGTTTCCGCCTCGTAGCTCGAGATGAGGGATCCTTTCACTGCTTTGTCGGGAAAGAATTCTGGGCATTCCCGTCCAATCTCAAGAGGAGGCGGTCTCCACAGGAAACGCGGGAGGAACTACGGCATCCTTCCACCATTCCAAGAGTCCTCCAGAAGTCTCAGTCCATTCCAGAGGAACCTGTTTTCCCTGCACTGCCTCGACTTTCAAGCCGAGGTTCGACTCCCACCTCGGTGATACGTGGGAGAGCACTGTGGGAGAGCCTGTTGGGAAAGCCTCGTGGGAAATCCTCAAAGGAAAACCAGAGATCCCATGATCAACGCGACAGGAAACGTGACACTGCTGGTACAGCTCGGGAGGACAGCACACGTGAATACCCCCTCTGGAGACAATGACTGACTCCCCTGGGGAGACTCCAGAAGTACCCCAAGATCCATGTCAGCACTGGGGAGGAATCCGCAGGTTCCGGCCCCAACTCCACACAAGGTCTTGAGTCCCGGCATCGATGGTACAGGAATCCTGAGAGGCCCCTGAGCAACTCGCATACGGACTGGCCTTTCCTGAGGCCACTAGAGAGGGTCCCTGAGGTCGCCGTGGTAAGTCGAGAGCACCTGCCACAACTGAATAAAATCCAGGAAGTTTTGCCCTCCAGGCGAGGTGATGCCCATTTCCACTGAGGCTTCTCGAAGCTAATGACACCTAAACTCTGGAACTTCAAAAAGGTCCTTCACACCCTTGCTTCAACTCACGAGGTTCCCTGACATAACCGTTTACACTAGAGAGGAAGCACGAGGGTCCTGGCCACATCCAGAAGAGCCCCGTTTCCGCCTCGTAGCTCGAGATGAGGGATCCTTTCCCTGCTTGGTCGAGAAAGAATTCGGGGCATTCCTGTCGCATCTTAAGAGGAGAAGCTCTCCACAGGAAAGGAGAGAAGAACTCCAGTGTCGTGCGACCATTCCCAGAGTCCCCCAGATGTCTTCGTCCATTCCAGAGGAACCTGTTTTCCCTGCACTGCCTTGACTTTCACGCCGAGGATCGACTCCCACCACAGTGGCACTTGGGACCGCCCTGTGGGAAAGCCTCGTGGAAAATCCTCGTTGGAAAACCTCGAGGGAAAGCCACAGATATCATGATCCATGCTCCTGGAACCAGACACTGCTGCTACCGTTCTGGAGGAAAGCGCACGTGCATGACCCCCTCTCGAGACGAGGACTTACTCCCCTGGGGAGACTCCAGAAGTTCCCCCAAGATCCATGTCAGCACTGAAGAGGAATCCTCATGTTCCGCCCCGACGCCACACAAGGTCTCAGGCCCCGGCATCGAAGCGAGAGGAATCCCGAGAGGCACCCGAGCAACTCGCATGAGGACTGGCATTGCCTGAGGACACCAGAGCGAGTCCCTGAGGTCCCCGTCGTAAATCGAGAGCACCTGCCGCAACTCGAAAAAATCTAGGAGGTATTGCCCTCCAGGCGAGAAGAGCCCATTTCCGCTGAGGCTTCTCGAAGCTAATCAAACCTAACCTCTGTAACTTCCAAAAGTTCCTTCACACCCTTGCTGTAACTCAAGAAGTTGCCTGACATACCCGTCTCCACTCTATAGGAAGCACAAGGGTCCCGGCCACATCCAGAGGAGACCCGTTTCTGCCTCGAGATGAGGGACATTTCGCTGCTTTGTCGGGAAAGAATTCCCGGCGTTCCACTCTCACCTCAAGAGGAGGTGCTCTCCACAGGAAAGGCGAGAGGAACTCCAGCGTCGTGCCACCATTCCAAGAGTTCCCCAGAAGTCTCAGTCCATTCCAGTGGAACCTGTTTTCCCTGCACTGCCTCGACTTTCACGCCGAGGATTGACTCCCACCACAGTGGCACGTGTGACAGCCCTGTGGGAAAGCCTCGTGGGAAAGCCTCGAGGGAAAGCCACAGATCCCTTGTTCCAGGCGATTGAAAGCATGACACTGCTGCTACTGCTCTGGAGGAAAGCACACGTGCATGCCCCCATTTGAGACGAGGACTTACTCCCCTGGGGAGACTCCAGAATTACCCCATTATCCATGTCAGCACTGGAGAGGAATCCTCCGATTCCGGCCCCGCCTCCACACAAGGTATTAGGCGCAGGCATCGAAGGGAGAGGTATCCCGAGAGGCCCACGTGCAACTCGCATGGGGACTGGCCTTTCCTGAGGCCAGCAGAGCGGGTCCCAGAGGTCCCCGTCGTATGTCGTGAGCACCTGCGGCAACTCGAGAAAATCCAGGAGGATTTGCCCTCCAGGCGAGATGTGGACCATTTCCGCTGAGGCTTCTCAAGGCTAATCACACCTAAGCTCTGGAACTTTCAAAGGGTCCTTGACACCCTTGCTGCAACTCAAGAAGTTCCCCGAGATACCCCTCTCCACTCGAGAGGAAGCACGTGGGTCCCACCCACATCCAGAAGAGCTCCATTTCCGCCTCGTAGGTCGAGATGAGGAATCCTTTCGCTGCTTGTTCAGGAGAGATTCCTGGGCGTTCCCGTCGCATCTCAAGAGTAGGGGCTCTCCACAGGAAAGCTGAGAGCAACTCCAGCGTAGTGCCACCATTCCAAGAGTCCCCCAGATGTCTCAGAACATTCCTGAGGAAACTGTTTTCCCTGCACTGCCTTGACTTTCACGAGGAGGATCGACTCCAACCACGGTCTCACGTGGGACAGCCCTGTGGGAAAGCCTCGTGGGAAAGCCTCGAGGGAAAGCCACAGATCCCTTGATCCACGCGACAGGCATCGTGACGCTGGTGCTACAGCTCGGAGGAAAGCGCACGTGCATGCCCCCATTCGAGACGAGGACTTACTCCCTTGGGGAGATTCCAAAAGTACTCCAAGATCCATGTCAGTACTGGAGAGGAATCCTCATGTTCCGGCCCCGACTCCACACAAGGACTTAGGCCCCGGCATCTACGGAAGAGGAAACCCGAGAGGACCCCGAGCAATTCGGATGGGGACGGGCCAGTCTTGAGGCCACCAGAGCTGGTCCCTAAAGTCCCCGTCGTAAGTCGAGAGCACCTGCGGCAACTCGGGAAAATCAAGGAGGTTTGGCACTCCAGGCGAGATGACGCCCATTTCCGCTGAGGCTTCTGGAAGGATATCACATCTAACCTCTGGAACTTCTAAAAGGTCCTTCACACCCTTGCTGCAACTCAAGAAGTTCCCTAACATACCCATCTCCACTCGAGAGGAAGCACGACGGTCCCGCCCACATCCAGAGGAGCCCCGTGTCCGCCTCGTAGGTCAAGATGAGGGATCCTTTCGCAGCTTTTTCGGGAAATAATTCTGGGAGTTCCTGTTGCATCTCAAGTGGAGGCGCTCCCCACAGGAAAGGCGAGAGGAACTCCAGCGTCGTGCCACCATTCCCAGAGTCCCCCAGATATCTCAGTCCATTCCAGAGGAACCTGTTTTCCCTGCATTGCCTCGAGTTTCACACCGAGCATCGACTCACACCACGGTGGCACGTGGGACAGCCCTGTGGGAAAGCCTCATGGGAAAGCCTCGTGGGTAAGCCACAGATCCCATGATCGGCGTGCCAGGAGGCGTGACACTGTTGTTACACCTCGGGATGAAAGCGAACGTGCATGCCCCCTCTAAAGACGAGTACTGCCTCCCCTCGGGGGACTTCAGAAGAACCCCAAGATCCATGTCAGCACTGGAGTGGAATCTTCACTTTCCGGCCCCGACTCCACACAAGGTCTTAGACCCCGGCAAGGACGGGAGAGGAATCCCGAGAGGCCCCCGAGCAACTCGCATGGGGACTGGCCTTTCCTGAGGTCACCAGAGCGGGTCCCTGAGGTCCCCATCGTAAGTCGAGAGCACCTGCCCCAACTCGAGAAAATCCAGGAGGTTTTGCCCTCCAGGCGAGATGAGGCCCATTTCCTCTGAGGCTTCTCAAGGCTAATCACCCCTAATTTGTGGAAATTCTAAAAGGTCCTTCACACACTTGCCGCAACTCAAGAAGGACCCCGACATACCTGTATCCACTCTAGAGGGAGCACGAGGCTCCCTCGCACATCCAGGGGAGCCCCGTTTCTGCCTCATAGCTCGAGATGAGGGATCCTTTCCCTGCTTGGTTGGGAAAGAATTCCCGTCGTTCCCGTTGCATCTCAAGAGGAGGCCGTCTCCACAGGAAAGGCAAGAGGAACTCCAGGGCCGCGCCACCATTCCGAGTCCCCCAGATTTCTCAGTTCATTTCAGAGGAACCTGTTTTCCCTGCACTGCCTCGACTTTCTCGCCGAGGATCGACAGCCACAACGGTGGCACGTGAAGCAGCCCTGTGGGAAAGCCTAGTTGAAAGCCTCGTGGGAAAGCCTCGAGGGAAAGCCACAGATCCCTTGATCCACGGGACGGGAAGAGTGACACTGCAGCTACAGCTCTGGAGGAAAGCACACGTGCATGCACCCATTCGAGACGAGGACTTACTCCCCTGGGGAGACTCCAGAAGTACCCCACGATCCATGTCAGCACTGGAGAGGAAACCTCATGTTCCAGGCACGACTCCACACAAGGTCTTAGGCCCCGGCTTCGAAGGGAAAGTTATCCTGAGTGGCCCCCGTGCAACTCGCATAGGGACTGGCCTTTCCTGAGGCAACCAGAGCGGGTCCATGAGGTCCCCGTCGGAAGTTGAGAGCACCTGCCGCAACTCGACAGAATCCAAGAGGATTTGCCCTCCAGGAGAGATGAGGCCCATTTCCACTGAGGCTTTCCGAAGCTAATCACACCTAACCTATGGAATTTCCAAAAGGTCTTTCGCACCCTTGCTGCAGCTCAAGAAGTTGCCTGACATACCCGTCTCACATCTAGAGGAAACACGAGGGTCCCGGCCACATCCATAGGAGCCCCGTTTCCGCTACGGAGCTCGAGATGAGGAATCCTTTCGCTGCGTGTTCGGGAAAGAATTCTGTGCATTCCTGTCGCATCTCAATTAGGAGGTGCTCTCCACAGGAAATGCTAGAACTCCAGCGTCGTGCCACCATTCCCAGAAAACCCCAGATGTTTCATTCCATTCTAGAGGAACCTGTTTTCCCTGCACTGCCTCGACTTTCACGCCGAGGATCGACTCCCACCACGGTGGCACGTGTGACAGCCCTGTGGGAAAGCCTCGTGGGAATGCCTCATGTTAAATCCTCGAGGGAAAGCCACAGATCCCATGACTCACGCGATGGGAAGCGTGAAACTGCTGCTACAGCTCAGGAGGAAAGCGCACGTGCATGCCCCTTCTTGAGACGAGGACTGACTTCCCTGGGGAGACACAAAAATTACCCCAATATCCATTTCAGCACTGGAGAGGAAGCCTCAGGTTCCGGCCCCGACTCCACACAACCTGTTAGGCCCCGGCATCAACGGCAGTGTAATCCCAGGAGGCCACCGAACAAGTTGTATGGGGACTGGCCAGTCCTGAGGTCACCAGAGCGGGTTCCTTAGGTCACCGTTGTAAGACGAGACCACCTGCCAAAACTCGAGAAAATCCAGGAAGTTCTCCCATCCAGGCTCGATGAGGCCCATTTTCGCTTAGGCATCTCGAGGCTAATCACATCGAACCTCTGGAACTTCCAAAGGGTCTTTCACACCATTGCTGCATCTCAAGAAGTTCCCCGACATACCCCTCTCCACTCGAGAGGTAGCACGTGGGTCCCGCCCACATCCAGAACAGCTCCGTTCCCGCCTCGTAGGTAGAGATGAGGGATCCTTTCACTGCTTGTTCGGGAGAGAATCCTGGGCGTTCCCGTCGCATCACAAGAGGCGGCGCTCTCCACAGGAAAGGCGAGAGGAACTCCAGGGTCGTGCCACCATTCCAAGAGCCCCCAGATGTCTCAGTCCATTCCGGAGGAACCTGTTTTCCCTGCACTGCCTTGACTTTCACGCCGAGGATCGACTCCCACCACTGTCTCACGTGGGACAGCCCTGCGGGAAAGCCTCGTGGGAAAGCCTCATGGGAAAGCATCGAAGGAAAGCCACAGATCCCTTGATCCACGCGACGGGAAGCATGGCACTACTTCTACTGCTCTGGAGGAAAGCGCACGTGCATGCCCCCATTCGAGACGAGGACTTACTCCACTGGGAGACTCCAGAAGTACCCCAAGATCCATGTCAGCACTGGAGAGGAATCCTCAGGTCCCGGTCTCGACTCCACACAAGGTCTTAGGCCCCGGCATCGAAGGGAGAAGAATCCCGAGAGGGCCCCGAGCAACTCGCATGGGAACTAGCCTTTCCTGAGGCCACCAGAGAGGGTCCCTGAGGTCCCCGTCGTAAGTCGAGAGCACCTGCCCCAACTCGAGAAAATCCAGAAGGTTTTGCCCTCCAGGCGAGATGAGACCCATTTCCGCTGAGCCTTCTCAATGCTAATCACACCTAACTTCTCGAAATTCCAAAAGGTCCTTCACACACTTGCTTCAAATCAAGAAGTTTCCCGACATACAGGTCTCCATTCTAGAGGAAGAACGAGGGTCCCGCCCACATCCAGAGGAGCCCCGTTTCCGCCTCGTAGCTCGAGATGAGGGATCCTTTCCCTGCTTGGTCGGGAAAGCATTCCCAGCGTTCACGTCGCATCTGAAGAGGAGGCGCTCTCCACAGGAAAGGCGAGAGTAACTCCAGGGTCGTGTCCACATTCCAAGAGTCCCGCAGATGTCTCAGTCCATTCCAGAGGAAACTGTTTTGCTCCACTGCTTCGACTTTCATGCCGAGGATGGACGCCCACCACGGTGGCACGTGGGACAGCCCTGTGGGAAAGCCTCCTGGGAAAGCCTCGGGGGAAAGCCTCGAGGGAAAGCCACAGATCCCATGATCGACCCGACGGGAAGCGTGACATTTCTGCTCCAGCGCGGGAGGAAAGCCCATTTGCATGTCCCCTCTAGAGACGAGGACTGACTCCCCTGGGGAGACTCCAGAAGTACCCAAAGTTCCATGTCAGCACTGGAGAGGAATCCTTATGATCCGGCCCTGACTCCACACAAGGTCTTAGGCCCGGCATCGACGGGAGAGGAATCCCGAGAGGCTCCCGAGCCACTGGAATGGGGACTGGCCAGTCCTGAGGCCACCAGAGCCGGTCCCTTAGGTCACCGTCGTAGGACGAGAGCACCTGCCGCAACTCGAGTAAATCCAGGAGCGTTTTCCCTCCAGGCGAGATGAGGTCGATTTCCGCTGAGGCTTCTCCAGGCTAATCACTTCTAGCCTCTGGAACTTCCAAAAGGTCCTTCACACCCTTGCTGCAACTCAAGAAGTTGCCTGACATGCGCGTCTCCACTCTAGAGGAAGCACGAGTCTCCCATCCACATCCAGAGGAGCCCCGTTTCTGCCTCGTAGCTCGAGATGAGGGACATTTCGCTGCTTTGTCCGGAAAGAATTCCCGGCGTTCCCCTCTCACCACAAGAGGAGGCGCTCTCCACAGGAAAGGCGAGAGGAACTCCAGCGTCGTGCCACCATTCCAAGAGTCCCCGAGATGTCTCAGTCCATTCCAGAGGAACCTGTTTGCCCTGCACTGCCTCGGCTTTCACGCAGAGGATCGACTCCCACGCAGAGGATCGACTCCCACCACGCTGGCACGTGTGACAGCCCAGTGGGAAAGCCTCGTGGAAAAGCCTCGTGGGAAAGCCTCTAGGGAAAGCCACAGATATCTTGATCCAGGAGATGGGAAGCGTGACACTGCTGCTGCCGCTATGGAGGAAAGCGCACGTGCATGCCCCCATTTGAGACGAGGTCTTACTCCCCTGGGGAGACTCCAGAAGTACCCCAAGATCCATGTCAGCACTGGAGAGGAATCTTCAGGTTCCAGCACCGCCTCCACACAAGGTCTTAGGCCCCGGCATCAAAGGGAGAGAAATTCCGAGAGGCCCCCGAGCAACTTGCATTGGGACTGGCCTTTCCTGAGGCCACAAGAGCGGGTCCCTGAGGTCCCCGTCGTAAGTCGAGAGTACCTGCCGCAACTCGAGAAAATCCAGGAGGTTTTGCCCTCCAGGCAAGATTAGGCCCATTTCCGCTGAAGCTTCTCAAGGCTAATCACATCTAAGCCCTGGAACTTCCAAAAGGTCCTTCACACCCTTGCTGCAACTCAAGACGTTCCCCGACTTCCCTGTCTCCACTCTAGAGGAAGCATGAGGGTCCCGCCCACATCCAGAGGAGCCCTGTTTCTTCCTCGTAGCTCAAGATGAGGGACACTTTCCCTGCTTGGTCGGGAAAGAATTCTGGGCATTCCTGTCGCATTTCAAGAGGAGGAGCTCTCCACAGCAAAGGCGAGCGGATCTCCAGCATCGTGCCACCATTCCAAGAGTCCCCCAAATATCTCAGTCATTTCAGAGGAACCTGTTTTCCCTGCACTGCCTCGACTTTCACGCCGAGGATCGACTCAAACCAAGGTGGCACGTGGGACCCCTGTGGGGAAGCCTCGTGAGAAAGCCTCCTGGGAAAGCCTGGAGTGAAAGTCACAGATCCCTTGATCCAGGCGATGGAAAGCGTGACACTGCTGCTAGAGCTCTGGAGGAAAGCGCAGGTGCATGTCCCCATTCGAGATGAGGACTTACTCCCCTGAGGAGACTCCAGAAGTACCCCAAGATCCATGTCAGCATAGGAGAGGAATCCTCAGGTTCCGGCCCCGCCTCCACACAGGCCTTAGGCCCCGGCATCGAAGGGAGAGGAATCCCCAAAGGCACCCGAGCAACTTGCAGGGGACTGGCCTTTCCTGAGGCCACCAGAGCGGGTCCCTGAGGTCCCCGACATAAGTCGAGAGCACCTGCCGCAACTCGAGAAAATCCAGGAGGTTTTGCCCTCCAGGCGAGATGGGGCCCATTTCCGCTGAGGCGTCTCAAGGCTAATCACACCTAACATCTGGGACTTTCAAAAGGTCCTTCACACCCTTGCTGCAACTCAAGAAGTTCCCCGACATACCTGTCTCCACTCGAGAGGAAGCACGAGGGTCCCGCCCACATCCAGAGGAGCCCCGTTTCCGCCTCCTAGCTCGACATGAGGGATCCTTTGGCTGCTTGATCGGGAAAGAATTCTGGGCATTCCCGTCCCATCTCAAGAGAATGAGTTTTACACAGGAAAGGCGAAAGGAACACCATCGTCGTGTCACCAAACCAAGAGTCCCCCATTGTCTCAGTCCATTTCAGAGGAACCTGTTTTCCATGCACTGCCTCGACTTTCACGCCGAGGATCGACTCGCACCACGGTGGCACATGTGACAGCCCTGTGGGAAAGCCTCGTGGGAAAGCCTGGTGGTAAAGCCTCCAGGGAAAGCCACAGATCCCTTGATAAACGCGACCGGAAGCGTGACACTGCTGCTACCGATCGGGAGGAAAGCGCACGTGCATGACCCCATTCGAGACGAGGACTTACTCCCCTGGGGAGCCTCCAGAAGTACCCCAAGATCCATGTCAGCACTGGAGAGGAATCCGCTTGTTCAGGCCCCGACTCCACACAAGGTCTTAGGCCCCGGCATGGACTGGAGAGGAATCCCGAGAGGCCCCCAAGGAACTCGCATGCTGACTGGCCTTTCCTGAGGCCACCAGAGCCGGTCCCGGAGGACCCCGTTATAAGTCTTGAGCACCTGCAGAAACTCGAGAAAATCCAGGAGGTTTTGGCCTCCATGCGAGATGAGGACCATTTCCCGTGAGGCTTCTCGAGGCTAATCACACCTAACCTCTGGAACTTCCAAAAGGTCCTTCACACCCTTGCTTCAACTCAAGAATTTCCCCGACATCCCCGTCTCCACTCTAGAGAAAGCACGAGGGTCCCGCCCACCTCCAGAGGAGCCCGTTTCCGCCTTGTAGCTCGAGATGAGGGATCCTTTCCCTGCTTGGTCGGGAAAGAATTCCCGGCGTTCCCGTCGCATCTCAAGAGGAGGCGCTCTCCACAGGAAAGGCGAGAGGAACATCAGTGTCGTGCCACCATTCCAAGAGTCCCCCATATGTCTCCGCCCATTCCAGAGGAACCTGTTTTCCCTGCACTGACTCGACTTTCACGCCAAGGATCGACTCCAACCACGGGGGCACAAGGGACAGACCTGTGGGAAAGCCTCTTGGGAAAGCCTCGTGGGAAAACCTCGAGGTATAGCCACAGATCCCTTGTCCACGCGACGGGAAGCGTGACGCTGCTGCTGCCGCTCTGGAGGAAAGCGCACGTGCATGCCCCCATTCGAGACGAGGACTTACTCCGCTGAGGAGACTCCAGAAGTACCCCAAGATCCGTGTCAGCACTGGAGAGGAATCCTCAGGTTCCGGCCCTGACTCCACACAAGGTCTTAGGATCCGGCATCCAACGGTGAGGAATCCCCAGAGGCCCGCGAGCAACTCGCATGGGGACTGGCCTTTCCTGAGGCCACAAGAGCGGGTCCCTGAGGTTCCCGACGTAATTCGACAGCACCTGCCGCAACTCGAGAAAATCCAGGAGGTTTTGCCCTGCAGGCGAGATGAGGCCCATTTTCGCTGAGGAGTCTCGAGGCTAATCACACCTAACCTCTGGAACTTCCAAAAGGTCCTTCACACCCTTGCTGCAACTCAAGTAGTTCCCCGACATACCCCTCTCCACTCTAGAGGAAGCACGAGGGTCCCGCCCACATCCAGAGGAGCCCCATTTCCGCCTCGCCCCTTGAGATGAGGGATCCTTTCCCTGCTTGGTCGGGAAAGAATTCTGGGCATTCCCGTCGCATCTCAAGAGGAGGCACTCTCCACAGGAAAGGCGAGAGGAACTCCAGCGTCGTGCCGCCATTCCAAGAGTCCCCCAAATATCTCAGTCCATTCTAGAGGAAACTGTTTTCCCTGCACTGCCTCGACTTTTACGCTGAGGATCGACTACCACCACGGTGGCACGTGGTACAGCCCTGTGGGAAAGCCTCGTGGGAAAGCTTTGAGGGAAAGCCACAGATCCCTTGATCCACGCGACGGTAGCGTGACACTGCTGCTACCACTCTGGAGGAAAGAGCACGTGCATGCCCCCATTGGAGACGAGGACTTACTCCCCTGGGAAGACTCCAGAAGTACCCCAAGATCCATGTCAGCACTGGAGAGGAATCCTCAGGTTCCGGCCCGGATTCCACACAAGGTTTTAGGCCCTGGCATCAAAGGGAGAGGAATCCTGAGAGGACCCCGAGAAACTCGCATGGGGACTGGCCTTTCCTGAGGCCACCAGAGCGGGTCCCTGAGGTCCCCGTCGTAAGTCGAGAGCACCTGCCGCAACTCGAGAAAATCCCCGAGGTTTTGCCCTCCAGGTGAGATGAGGCCCATTTCCGCTGAGGCGTTTCGAGGCTAATCACACCTAACATCTGGGACTTTCAAAAGGTCCTTCACACCCTTGCTGCAACTGAAGAAGTTCCCCGACTTACCTGTCTCCACTCGAGAGGAAGCACGAAGGTCCCGCCCACATCCAGAGGAGCCCCGTTTCCGCCTCCTAGCTTGACATGAGGGATCCTTTCCCTGCTTGGTCGGGAAAGAATTCTGGGCATTCCCGTCCCATCTCAAGAGGATGCGTTCTCCACAGGAAACGCGAAAGGAACACCAGGGTCGTGCCACCAAACCAAGAGTCCCCCATTGTCTCAGTCCATTCCAGATGACCTGTTTTCCCTGTGCTGCCTCTACTTTCAAGCCGAGGATCGACTCCGACCACGGTGGCACGTTGGACAGCTCTGTACGAAATCCTCGTGAGAAAGCTTCGAGGGAAATCCTCGAGGGAAAGCCACAGATCCCATGATCGACGCGATGGCAAGCGTCACACTGCTGCTACAGCTCGGGAGGAAAGCGCACGTGCATGTCCCTTAGAGCGGAGGGCTGACTTCCCTGGGGAGACTCCAGAATTACCCCAATATCCATTTCAGCACTGGAGAGGAATTCTCAGGTTCCGGCCCCGACTCCACACAACAACTTAGGCCCTGGCATCGACGGGAGTGTAATCCCAGGAGGCCACCGAACAAGTCGTATGGGGACTGGCCAGTCCTGAGGTCACCAGAGCGGGTTCCTTAGGTCACCGTCGTAAGACGAGACCACCTTGCAAAACTCGATAAAATCCAGGAAGTTCTCCCATCCAGGCTCGATGAGGCCCATTTCCGCTGAGGCGTCTCGAGGCTAATCACATCTAACCTCTGGAACTTCCAAAGGGTCCTTCACACCCTTGTTGCAACTCAAGAAGTTCCCCGACATACCCCTCTCCACTCGAGAGAAAGCACGTGGGTCCCGCCCACATCCAGAAGAGCTCCGTTTCCGCCTCGTAGCTGGAGATGAGGGATCCTTTCGCTGATTGTTCGGGAGAGAATCCTGGGCGTTCCCGTCGCATCGCAAGAGGAGGTGCTCTCCACAGGAAAGGTGAGAGCAACTCCAGTGTCGTGCCACCATTCCAAGAGTCCCCCAGATGTCTCAGTCCATTCCGGAGGAACCTGTTTTCCCTGCACTGCCTCGACTTTCATGCCGAGGATCGACTCCCACCACAGTCTCACGTGGGACAGCCCTGTGGGAAAGCCTCGTGGGAAAGCCTCGAGGGAAAGCCACAGATCCCTTGATCCACGCGACGGGAAGCGTGACACTGCTGCTACAGGTCGGAAGGAAAGCGCACGTGCATGCCCCCTCTCGAGACGAGGACTCACTCCCCTGGGGAGACTCCAGAAGTGACCCAAGATCCATTTCAACACTGGAGAGGAATCCTCATGTTCCGGGCCCAACTCCACACAAGGTCTTAGGCCCCGGCATCAAAGTGAGAGGAATCCCAAGATGCCCACGAGAAACCTGCATGGGGACTGGCCTTTCCTGAGGCCACCAGATCGTGTCCCTGAGGTCCCCGTGGTAAGTCGAGAGCACCAGCCGCAACTCGAAAAAATCCAGGAGGTTTTGCCCTCCAGGCGAGAAGAGTCCCATTTCCACTGATGCTTCTCGAGGCTAATCACACCTAACCTCTGGAACTTCCAAAAGGTCCTTCACTCCCTTGCTGCCACTCGAGAAGTTCCCCGACTTACCCGTCTCCACTCTAGAGGAACCACGAGGGTCCTGGGCACATCCAGAGGAGCCTCGTTTCCGCCTAGTGGCTCGAGATGAGGCATCCTTTCGCTTCTTGGTCGGGGAAGAATTCTCGGCGTTCCCGTTGCATTTCAAGAGGAGGCGGTCGCAATAGGAAAGGCGAGAGGAACTCCAGCGTCGTGCCACCATTCCGAGAGCCCCCAGATGTCTCAGTCCATTCCAGAGGAACCTATTTTCCATGCACTGCCTCGACTTTCACGCCGAGGATCGACTCCCACCACGGTGGCAGGTGGGACAGCCCTGTGTTAAAGCCTCGTGGGAAAGCCACGTGGGAAAGCCTCGTGGGAAAGCCACGTGGGAAAACCTCGTGGGAAAGCCTCGAGGGAAAGCCACAGATCCCTTGATCCACGCGATAGGAAGCGTGACACTGCTGCTACTGCTCTGGAGGAAAGAGCACGTGCATGCCCCCATTCGAGACGAGGACTTACTCTCCTGGGGAAACTCCAGAAGTACCCCAAGATCCATGTCAGCCCTGGAGAGGAATCCTCAGGTTCTGGCCCCGACTCCACACAAGGTCTTAGGCCCCGGCATCGAACGGAGAGGAATGCCGAGAGGCCCCCGAGCAACTCGCATGGGGACTGGCCTTTCCTAAGGCCACCGGAGAGTGTCCCTGAAGTCCCCGTCGTAAGTCGAGAGCACCTGCCGCAACTAGAGAAAATCCAGGAGGTTTTTCCCTCCAGGCGAGATGAGGCCCATTTCCGTTGAGGCTTCTCGAAGCTAATCAAACCTAAAGTCTGTAACTTCCAAAAGGTCCTTCACACCCTTGCTGCAACTCAAGAAGTTGCCTGACATACCTGTCTCCACTCGAGAGGAAGCACGAGGGTCCGGCCCACATACAGAAGAGCCCCGTTTCCGCTCGTAGCTCGTGATGAGGGATCCTTTCGCTGGTGGCCGGGAAAGAATTCCCGGCGTTCCCGTCGCATCTCAAGAGGAGGCGCTCTCCACAGGAAAGGCGAGAGGTATGCCAGCGTCGTTCCACCATTCCAAGAGTCCCCCAGATGTCTCAGTCCATTCCAGAGGAACCTGTTTTCCCTGCACTGCCTCGACTTTCACGCCGAGGATCGACTGCCACCAAGGTGGCACGTGAGACAGCCCTGTGCGAAAGCCTAGTGGGACAGCCCTGTGGGAAAGCCTCGTGGGAAAGCCTCGTGGAAAATCCTGGAGGGAAAGCCGCAGATCCCATGACTCACGAGATGGGAAGCGTGACACTGCTGCTACAGATCAGGAGGAAAGCGCACCTGCATGCCCCCTCTCGAGACGAGGACTGACTCCCCTGGGGAGACTCCATAATTACCCCATGATCCATGTCAGCATTGGTGAGGAATCCTCAGGTTCCGGCCCCGACTCCACACAACGTCTTAGGCCCCGGCACCGACGGGAGAGGAATCACGAGAGGCCCCCTAGCAACACGCATGATGACTGGCCTTTCCTGAGGCCGCCAGAGCGGGTCCCTGAAGTCCCCGTGGTAACTTGAGAGCACCTGCTGAAACTGGGGAATATCCAGAAGCCTCTCCATTCCAGGCGACATGAGGCCCATTTCTGCTGAGGCATCTCGAGGCTAACCACACCTAACCTCTGGAATTCGAAAGGGTCCTTCACACCTTTGCTGCAACTCAAGAAGTTCCCCGACATACGCGTTCCTCTTCCCATTCTGCCATAATGGTGGTGACATCTGCATATCTAAGTTTATTGCTATTTCTTCCGGCAATCTTGATTCCAGCTCAGGTATCTTCCATCCCAGCATTTTTCATGATGTAGTCTGCATATAAGCTAAATAAACAGGGTGACAATATACAGCCTTGACATACTCCTTTTCCTTTTTGGAACCAGTATGTTGTTCCATGTCCTGCTCTAACTGTTGCTTCCTGACCTTCATACAGATTTCTCAAGAGGCAGGTTAGGTGGTCTAGTATTCCCTTCTCTTTCAGAATTGTGGCTAAAACAACAGTATAAGGACCTTTCCGATGTCAGGCCAAGGAATTGTGTTTCCAGTCATTGAGCCACACCTGATCACTGAGCACAAATTCATGAATCTGTTCCTCAAGGGGGAATGATATTTTTTTTTACACAAACTTAGTTACCTGATTTATTACCTTACCTAACTGTTCCAGCTGCTGTGAAATCCCACCTCCTTACTTGTGGCAAATCTGCTAACACCTGCCTCATTTGGGGTGGGGGGTTCTCCCATAGAAAATTTCATAAGGACAACAACTATGGGAACGTGCAGTTACCCGTAATATGAGTAAGTCTGCCAGAAGTAAGCCCATCCATGTACAGTCAGTCTCTATGATCCATTTTGAAAGAGTCTCTTCAAGAGTTTGGTTGTTTCTTTCCACCATTCCAGAACACTGGGGCCTATATGCTGTATGTAATTTCCACTGATATTTAGAGCTTCACATACCTGTTAATTAACGCGGCTACAAAGACGGGGCCATTGTCGGATTCTATACTGGTTGGAAACCCAAGTCTGGGAATTATTTCTCAAATCAGCGAGCTACTTCATTTTCTTTTTCAGATCAGGTAGGGAAGGCCTCTGCCCAACCAGAGAAGGTACCTACTATTCTAGTAAGTAATGATAACAGGTGACTGCCTTTGCTTCCCCGAAGGGACACTCGCTTTCCCTGCATCCTGAGAACTCCACGTCTCAGCCAGTTGGAAAAGCGCTTCTTGGAGGTCATTATTCAGGGGCAATTTCCCCTGGAGCCCGGGGCCATAGGGAGTGGCTCCACACTCCCAGGGAAAGGCAGAGCCACAGCCACACATCTGTCCCATCCCCTTTGCTCTGTAGGAGAGCTCTAGTGAGCCTAGGTCTGTCAGGAAAATTCTTGGCTCCTATGGGGACACATTCTATGTGTGAAACTGCATACAGGACCGAGGGGCCACAGGGCGCCTGTTTCTCTCGGGGCCGGAGGGGTGGGGGGCCTGAAGCAGTGCGGCCCAGCAACAGCTTCCACATCCATCCAATTGCTCTTTTCTTACCTCTGATAGAACTAGCTTTGTTCCAGCCTTTGGCAATTTGGAGGCAAGCGGGCCCCACTTCCTCCCCAAGGAGGCATGGGACCTACTTTGAGTGGAAAGGCCCCTCACGGAGCTGAACCCAGGAAGGCACCCAGTCATGTCTGACACATTCCTGCATCCTGCTTCTTCATGAGCAATACCGCTATAAGCTAGGAATGTCTTTCCAAGGCTCAGAAAGGACAGGGGAGATGCATGGTGCTGCCTCTGGAATTTCGGTCCTCTGAGCAGACCTGGAGGTCTCCCCTTGAAGAAGCAAACCAGTTTCTTCCAAATACAGGCTTGCAAACACACACTGGGTGGCTGCCTCTTCTTCCCTGAAGGACGATCACTTTCCCCACATCCTGTGAACTCTGCATCCCAGCCTGCTGGAAAAGCGCTTCTTGGAGGTCATTTTTCAGGGACAATTTTCCCTGGAGCCCGGGGCCGTAGGGAGGGCCCCATGCTCGCTGGGAAAGGCAGAGTCACATCCACAGTCTGTTCTATCCCTTTTGCCCTGTAGGAGAGCTCTAGTGAGCCTAGGTCTGTCAGGAAAATTCTTGGCTCCTATGGGGACACATCCTGTGTGTTAACCTGCATATGGGACCGAGGGGCCACAGGGCGCCTGCTCCTCTCGGGGGGTAACCTGAAGTGGTGCGGCCCAGCAACAGCCTGAACATCCATCTAATTGCTCTTTTCTTCCTTCTGATAGAGCTAGCTTTGCTTCTCGCTTTGGCATTTCGGAAGCCAGGGGGAGCCCCACCGCTGTTGTCCTGGGGTCTATTGGAGGTACCAGGTCTACTGGACCCCAGCATGGCACCCGACCCCCTCAGACACACTCCCGCAGCCTCCTTCCCCATGGGCAGGACTGTTCTGACCTAGGAATGTGTTCCCAAGGCTCAGAAAATGCAGGGAGACACACGGCCCTGACTCTGGAACTGAGGCCGTTGGAGCAGGCCTGGAGGTCTGACGTCTGAGACGGCAAACGCTTGCTGCGAGATACAGGTGTGAAAACACACTCTCTGGGGCTGCCTTTCCTTCCTCCAAGGAAGATAGCTTTTCCAGTCTCCTCCGTGCTGAGTCATACAAGGCTGGAAAGGTCTGGCTTAGAGGGCATTTCTCAGCGGCAATGGCCCCTGAGGCCCTGCACCCAGGGAGGGATCCTACCCTCCCAGGGGAAGTCAAAGCAACCTCCAAACAGCTGTTCTATCATGTTTCCTCTGCAGGAGGGAGCTAGTGAGCCCAGGTCTGTCTGGAACGTTCTTGGATCCTGCGGGGAAATCATCCTGGGAGCCCACCTGGATACCAGTCGTAGGGGCTAACATCTGCATTTTTCTTCCTTGGAGCCCTAACGCAGTACAGCCTAGCAACTGCTTGAAAATCCATCCTGTTGCTGTTTTCTTCCCTCTGACAGAGCGAGCTTTGCTCCCCACTTTGGGATTTCAGAAGCAAGGTGGTGGCCTGCAACTCCTTGCCTGGGGTCCATTGGAGGTGCAAGGTGCCCTCGACCAGGTGACCCCAGCATGGCACCTGGCCCCCTCAGACACACTCCCGCAGCCTGCTTCCCCATGGGCAGGACTGCTCTCCCCTAGGAATGTGTTTGCGAGGCCAGGAAACTGCAGGGAGACACAAGGCCCTGATTCTGGAATGGAGTCTGTTGGAGCAGGCCTGCAGGTCTTATGTCTAACAAGCCAAACACTTGCTGCAAGATACAGGCCTGAAAACACACTCTTGGGCTGCCTTTCCTTCCTCCAAGGAAGAGAGTTTTCTCAGCCTCCTGTGGGCTGAGAGTCACACAGGGCTGAAAAGCACTTACTGGGAGATTAGTTTTCATTGGCCATGGCCCCTGAGGCCCTGTGCTCAGGGAGGGCTCCCTCCCTCCCAGGGAAAGTCAAAGGAAGCTCCAAACGGCTGTTCAATCATGTTTCGGAGAGAGTCATTGCCAAGGCAGGTTTATAAGAAGTTCGAGGGTCCCCAAGGAGAGAGGGGTCTAGAATTCTCAAGGAGGAAGAAAGGGCACACTTTTTTCCCTCTACATTCCTTCGGATTACATAACAATCATGCATCCTTCTTGAGGACGGTCTCTGGAAAAACCTTCTGGCTAATCCTGTTATCTTAAAATGTAAATGATGGGAGTAGGTCTAGTGAGTCTTTACAACCTCCAGACATTCTTTTGTTCGTTGTAATAACTTATTGGAGAGTATATAACTCCATTACTAACACTAGCAAGGGGGTACACTTTCTGCCCCTTGTGATGTCTCTGTCAGAAGCTTTCTCTATCTCCTTTCTACTTGAATAAAACTCGATTGCACAAAAGCTCTGAGCAATCAAGCCTCGTCTTGGGCCCTGGATTGAATTCTTCTCCTCCATAAGCCAAGAACCCCAGCATCTTTTCGTGGTTCAGCAACAATATTTCATTTCCTCTGCAGGAGAGAGCTAGTGAGCTTAGGTCTGTCTGGAACATTCTTGGATCCTGTGGGGAAAATATCCTGTGCACACATCTGGATACTGGGCCTAGAGGCCAAAATTCGCATTTCTTTCCCGCGGAGCCCTCACGTGGTGTGACTTAGCAACTGCTTGAAAATCCATCCCATTGCTGTTTTCCTCCTTCTGACAGACAGAGCTAGCTTTGTTCCCTGCTTTGGGATATCTCAACCGAGGGGCCGGTCCATAGCTACTCGCCTGGGGCCCATTGGATGTGCAAGGTGCCCTCGACTAGGTGACCCTAGCATGGCACTCAGCCCGCTCAGACACACTCCCGAGGCTTCTTTCTCATGGGAAGCACTGCTCCAACCTAGGAATGTGTCTGCAATGCTTGGAAAGTGCAGTGAGACACACAGCCCTGACTCTGGAATTGAGGCCCTCAGAGCAAGCCTGCAGCTCTGATGTCTGAGAAGCAAAACACTTGCTGCAAAGAGAGGCCTGAAAACACACTCTCTGTGGATGACTTTCCTTCCTCTAAGGAAGACAGATGTCCCAGTCTCCTGCTTCCTGCATGTCACACAGCTGGAATGCGCTTGCTTGGATGTCATGATTCAGTGGCAATGACCCCTGAGGCCCTTTGCCCAGGGAGGGCTCCCACACTCATAGGCAAATCAAAGCAACTTCCAAGTGAGTCAGCTCTTCACATCAAGTGGCCAAAGTATTGGAGTTTCAGGTTCAGTATTAGTCCTTCCAATGGATATTCAGACCTGATTTCCTTTAGGATGGAGTGGTTGCGTCTCCTTGTAGTCTAAGCGACCTACAAGCATCTTCTCCAACACCACTGTTCAAAAGCATCACATTTTCAGCTGTCACTTTCTTTATAGTACATCTTTCATATCCATCCATGACATATGGAAAAACCATAGCCTTGACCGGATGGATCTTTGTTGGCAAAGCAACGTCTCGGCTTTTTAATATGCTGTCTAGTTTGGTCATCACTTTTCTTCCAAGTCATAAATATGTTTTAAGTTCATGGAGGCAGCCATCACCTGCAGTGATTCCCAAGCCCCCCAAAATAGTCTGCTGCTGTTTCCAATGTTTTCCCATCTATTTGCCATGAAGTGATGAGACTGGATGCAATGATTGTAGTTTTCTGAATGCTGAGCTTTAAGCTAACTTTTTCACTCTCCTCTTTCACTTTCATCAGGAGACTCTTTAGCTCTTCTTCACTTTCTGCCATAAGGGTGGTGTCATCTGAATATCTGAGATTATTGATATTTCTCCCAGCAACCTTGATTCCAGCGTGTGCTTCCTCCAGCCCAGTGTTTCTCATGCTGTACTCTGCATATAAGTTAAATAAGCAGGGTGACAATATACAGCCTTGACATGTTCCTTTTCCTATGTAGAACCAGTCTGTTGTTCCATGTCCAGTTCGAACTGTTTCTTCCTGACCTGCATACAGGTTTCTCAAGAGACAGGTCAGGTGGTCTGGTATTCCCATCTCTTTCAGAATTTTTCCCAGTTTCTTGTGATCCACACAGTCAAAGGCTTTGGCATTGTCAATAAAGCAGAAATAGATGGGTTTTTTTTTTCCGGAACTCTCTTGCTTTTTCAATGATCCAGTGGATGTTGGCAATTTGATCTCTGGTTTCTCTGCATTTTTTAAATCCCTCTTGAACATCTGGAAGTTCACAGTTCATGTGAACTTGGAGAATTTTGAGCATTACTTTACTAGTGTGTGAGATGAGTGCAATTGTGCAGCAGCTTGAATAGTCTTTGTCATTGCCTTTCTTTGGGATTGGAATGAAAACTGACCTAATGACTAGATGTTTTCAATTGCATATGCTGAAAGAACTGGGTGTGCAGTTTTGAAGGAAAAAAAAATCATTTTAACCCATTTTCTCTGAAGTGCAAGGCATATCATGGCCATCCCTGAATCATAAAGTCACCTTTTCTTTATGTAGTCATAGTTTCATGCCTAAATTATAGGCCAACTCGTGCTCAACTTGACTCTGATGTCAGGGGCAGATCAACTGATAAAAAGCTTGGATTGTCCCTCTGGAGGAAAGTGAGATCTTGGTCCCACGAGAAGAATCTGAAGGGTTACGGGAACTTGCAAGAGTGGGGAAAGCTTAGTCCATCCTACATGTACCAAAATCTTAAATAAGGCTTATTTACTTTACCGAAGTAAAAAAACAGATGATGAAAACAATTATAAATCAATGAAAGGTAGAGAAACTCATAGTCTGTGATCAAAAATTGCATTCTAAGAAAACTTAGTTCTCTTAACCTAGAGAGGAGACTAAATTCCATCTGGTAGCAGCTTACCAGAAGACAAGCAAACAAACAAACAAATTATCAGTAAGCTTAAAAAAAGTATTTTCCATATATCTTGAAGTAGCAGTATTTCTGCAAAGGCATCAGTGTGAAACCACAGAGGACATGGTTAAAACCTGATGAAATAGAAATTGACAATGTCATCTGGTCACTGCTGCGACTTGAAATGCTTTAATATGATAACTAGAATGATAACTGACAGCATTTGACCAGGACATATCAGATTTTCACGGATGTCATATCATTTCTAGGATATCTATATTAGGAACTGAAGGAATCTTTGAACCTAGGAAAGAAAACAACAGTCTCAAAGGCCCTTGCTGAGTCATCTAGCAGCAAGGAATGTCTTTGCAAGGATCGCAAAGTGAAGGGAAGATACACCGACCTGCCTCTGCAACTTCGGTCCTCTGAGCAGATCTGGAGGTCTCCCTTTGTATAAGCTAACCTGTTCCTTCCAAATAGAGGTTTGCAACACAAAACAAGTGGCCGCCTATTCTTCCCCGAAGGAGGCTCTCTTCCCCCACATCCTGCAAACTCCCTTTCCCAGCCTCCTGGAAAAGTGCTTCTTGCAGTTCCTTTCAGAAAATCCTATGGACAGAGAAGCCTGGTAGGCTGCAGTCCATGGGGTCGCTGAGGGTCGGACACGACTGAGCGACTGCACTTTCATTTTCACTTTCATGCATTGGAGAAGGCAATGGCAACCCACTTACTGTTCTTGCCTGGAGAATCCCAGGGACGGGGGAGCCTAGTGGGCTACCGTCTATGGCGTCGCACAGAGTCGAACACGACTGAACCAACTTAGCAGCAGCAGCAGCAGCAGCAGCAGCAGCAGCAGCAGCAGCAGCAGCAGCAGCAGCAGCAGTTCCTTTCTTAGGGGCAGTTATCCCTGAGATTGGGACCTGGAAAGGCAGAGCCACCTCCACACACACATCTTTTCTGTCCCCTTTCCTCTGGAGGAGAGCTCTAGTGAGCCTAGGTCTGTCAGGAAAATTCTTGGCTTTGACGGGATCACACCCGGTGTGTGAACCTGCATACCCGACCTAGGGGCCACAGGGCACCTGTTTTGCTCGAGTGGGTCCTGGAGGGGTGCAGCATAGCAAGAGCTTAAAGATCCATCCAATTTGTCTTTCTTTTACCTCGGAGAGAACGAGTTTGCTCCACCTCCAACCTTTGGCAGTGTGGAGGGAAGAGGGCACAACCCTCTCCCAAAGGGGACATAGGGCCTACCAGGAGAGAAAGGCCCCTTGAGGAGCTGAGCCCAGGTAGGCAGCCAGTGATGTCAAGCACACTCCCGCTGCTTGCTTCTTCGTGGGCACTCCGACAATCTGCTAGGAATGTCTTGGCAAGGATCTCAAAGGGAAGGGGAGATACATGGCCCTGTCTCTGGAACTTCAGTCCTCTGAGCAGATCTGGAGGTCTTGAGTTGTATAAGCAAACGTGTTCCTTCCAAATAGAGGCTTGCGAACACACCCCCGGTAGTTGCCTCTTCTTCCCCGAAGAAGTCTTTCTTTCCCCACATGCTGCGAACTCCCTGTCCCAACCTCCAAGATTAGCGCTTCTTGCCATTCCTTTCTTAGAGGCAGTTATCCCTGAGCTTGGGGCCGTAGGGAGTAGCCCCACACTCACAGGGAAAGGCAAAGACTCCTCCATACATCTCCTCTATCCCCTTTGCTCTGGAGGAGAGCTTTAGTGAGCCTAGGTCTTTCAGGAAAATTGTTGGCTTGGACAGGATCTCACCCTGTTTGTGAACCTGCATACCCAACCGGGGGCCACAGAGCACCTGTTTCAGTAAAGTGGGCCCTGAAAGGGTGCAGCCTAGCAAGAGCTTGAAAATCCATTCAATTGCTGTTTTTGTACCTCTGACAGAGCGAGCTTTGCTCCACCCTTTGGCAGTGTGGAGAAAAGAGGCATGACACCCTCCCCAAGGGGACATGGGGCCTACTTCGAGAGGAAAGGCCCCTTGTGGAGTTGAGGCACACAGTCGTGTCAAACACACTCCCACTGCTTGCTTCTTCATGGGCACTCCCGCTATCAGCTAGGAATGTCTTTGCAATGATCACAAAGGGAAGGGGAGATACACGGCCCTGCCTCTGGACCTCCGGTGCTCTGAGCAAATCTGGTCTCCCGTTGTTGGTCAAGTTCAAGTTCAAGGTCAAGGTCAAGTTCAAGTTCAAGTTCAAGGTCAAAGTCAAGGTCAAGTTCAAGTTCAAGGTCAAAGTCAAGTTCAAGTTCAAGTTCAAGGTCAAAGTCAAGTTCAAGTTCAAGTACAAGTTCAAGGTCAAAGTCAAGTTCAAGTTCAAGGTTAAGGTCAAAGTCAAGTTCAAGTTCAAGGTCAAGGTCAAAGTCAAGTTCAAGTTCAAGTTCAAGTTCAAGGTCAAAGTCAAGTTCAAGTTCAAGTTCAAGTTCAAGGTCAAAGTCAAGTGCAAGTTCAAGTTCAAGGTCAAAGTCAAGTTCAAGTTCAAGGTCAAGGTCAAAGTCAAGTTCAAGTTCAAGTTCAAGGTCAAGGTCAAAGTCAAGTTCAAGTTCAAGTTCAAGGTCAAAGTCAAGTTCAAGTTCAAGTTCAAGTTCAAGTTCAAGGTCATAGTCAAGGTCAAGTTCAAGTTCAAGGTCAAGTTCAAGTTCAAGTTCAAGGTCAAGTTCAAGTTCAAGGTCAAAGTCAAGTTCAAGTTCAAGGTCAAAGTCAAGTGCAAGTTCAAGTTCAAGGTCAAAGTCAAGTGCAAGCTCAAGTTCATGGTCAAAGTCAAGTTCAAGTTCAAGTTCAAGTTCAAGGTCAAAGTCAAGTTCAAGTTCAAGTTCAAGGTCAAAGTCAAGTTCAAGTTCAAGTTCAAGGTCAAGTTCAAGGTCAAGTTCAAGTTCAAGTTCAAGGTCAAGTTCAAGTTCAAGGTCAAGTTCAAGTTGAAGGTCAAAGTCAAGTTCAAGTTCAAGGTCAAGTTCAAGTTCAAGGTCAAAGTCAAGGTCAAGTTCAAGTTCAAGGTCAAAGTCAAGGTCAAGTTTAAGTTTAAGGGCAAGGAAAAGGTAAGGGCAAGGACAAGGTAAGGCCAAGAACAAGGCCTAGGGAAGGCCAAGCCGAAGGCCAAGGGCAAGGGCAAGGGCAACGCCAAGGGTAAGGCCAAGGCCCAGGCCAGGGCCAAGGCCAAGGCCGCCAAAGCGAAGCCCAAACCCCGTAACGACTGACAGAAGGCAGAAGGCACTAAGCCCGTGTGCAGAGGAAGCCACTGAAGGCGGCAAGGCCACAGAGCTCCCCGACTCCCGTTCCCACAGGAAGACGTGAGGATAAAGGGCCTCATCCCAGCACAGCACCCGCTCCCACCGGCCCCTGACTCCCGCAGCACGCCCCCTAAAACAACACTGTCTTCCCAGAAAAGAGAACGGAGAAGCCATGTGTGTGCCAAAGGAGCAAGATGAACGAACGATGCAACGCCTTCCAACTTTGGGCACACCTGACGCCTGGGAACCCCGGGCCCGGCCGATGGGTCCCCGCCGTTCTCAGGCGGGAGCGGGGGTCGACACGTGGGCCGAGAGCCCTTGCCCGGGCCACCCGCAAATCCCCTGAGACGTGATCCGACCCCAGGGACCGAGGGCAAACGTACCGCTTGAGGTGCTGGAGGAGCTGGACGAAGCCATGGTGGGAGAGGCACACAGGAGCGCTGCAGACTGCTGGCCGAGTGGGCGGGGACCCAGCAGCCCAGGACTCTGGAGAGCGGGAGGCGTCTCCACCCCCATTGACGTCAATAGGGTTAGGGTGCGTAGATGGAGGGGGCTGCCCCTGGCCTCTTTCCAAGCAGAGACCCTGGACGGAGTCCCGTGGAGTGAGTGGGCTTTTCCCGGGCACAGCTGTGCCCCGGACCGCCAAGATCCCCGTTGGGGTGGGTGGGCAGTTCGGGGGCTTTGGTTTGTGGCCCTCCCTCGCAGCGGATGGTGGGATCAACCCCGGGTGGATCAATCAGGGGCCCTCAGCAGTGCCAAGGGAGCTCACCGCCCAGGAAACGCCCCCTAGGTCCCTTTGAATTGGCAGCCCACGCCCCCTTTCCCAGCCTGCCTTGTTCTGGGGTTTCCCACCTTTTCACATACCACAGGTCCCTGGGCCTGGACTGTCCCCCGCTGGCTCCTCCGAGGCATTCCGGGACAACGGACGCTCTCTCCAGCGCCTCCACCTAGATCCCACGCTGTCCTCGCCTCCATATGCCACCTGCGCCTCCCCAACTCCTCCGTGGGCTCCTGGCGTCCTTTCCCTACAGCAGTCCCAGAGCACCAGCCCCGAGGGCTTTGAGTTGCCTGGAGCCCAAGGCTCCGGCCAGAGACCTGAGGGGCCAGCGTCTGGACCGGCAGCTAATGCCATTAGGGGCTTTTCTCATGTGGAGCCTGAGGCCAACATCCGTGGCAACCCCAAAGCGCGAATGCCCCGGAGATACACGCCCAAGGGGACAGTGTACCCCCTATGTGGGGAAGGAGGTTCCTGTTTTCCCAGCACTGCATGGTGGCACGTGGAATAGCCCTGTGGGAAAGCCCATGGAAAAGCCTCGAGGGAAAGACACAGATCCCTTGATCCACAAGACGGGAAGCGAGACACTGCTGCTACTGCTCAGGAGGAAAGCACACCTGCATGACCCCACTCGAGACGAGGACTGACGCCCCTTGGGAGACTCCAGAAGTACGCCAAGATCCATGTGAGCACGGGAGAGGAATCCTCAGGTTCTGGTCCGACTCCACACAAGGTCTTAGGCGCCGGCATCGACGGGCGAGGAATCCTGAGAGGCCACCGAGCAACTCGCATGGGGAATGACCTTTCCTGAGGCCAACAGAGCGGGTCCATGAGGTCCCCGTCGTAGGTCGAGAGCACAAGCCGCAACTCGAGAAAACCAGGAGGTTCCCCCCTCCGGGCGAGATGTGGCCCATTTTGGCTGAGGCGTCTCGAGGCTAATCACATCTAACCTCTGGAACTTCCAAAGGGTCCTTGACACCCTTACTGCAACTCAAGAAGTTCCCCGACATACCCGTCTCCAGTCGAAAGAAAGCACGGGGTTCGGCCCACATCCAGAGGAGCCCCGTTTCCACCTCGTAGCTCGAGATGAGGGATCCTTTCCCTGCTTGGTCGGGAAAGAATTCCCGGCGTTCCCGTCGCATCTCAAGAGCAGGCGCTCTCCAAAGGAAAGGCGAGAGGAACTCCAGGGTCGTGCCACCATTCCCAGAGTCCCCCAGATGTCCCAGTCCATTCCAGAGGAACCTCCTTTCCCTGCACTGCCTCGACTTTCACGCCGAGGATCGACTCACAGCAGGGTGGCACGTGAGACAGCCCTGTGGGAAAGCCTCGTGGGAAAGCCTCATGGGAAAGCCTCGAGGGAAAGCCACAGATCCCATGATCGACACGACAGGAAGCGTGACACTGCTACTACAGCTCGGGAGGAAAGCGCACGTGCATGCCCCCTCTCGAGACGAGGACTGACTCTCCTGGGCAGACTCCAGAAGTACCGCAAGATCCATGTCAGCACTGGAGAGGAATCCTCAGGTTCCGCCTCCGACTCCACACAAGGTCTTTGGCCCTGGCATCGAAGGGAGAGGAATCCCGAGCGGCCCCCGAGCAACTCGAATGGGGACTGGCCAGTCCTGAGGCCACCAGAGCGGGTGCCTTAAGTCACCGTCGTAAGACGAGAGCACCTGCCGCAACTCGAGAAAATCCAGGAGGTACTCCCCTCCAGGCGAAATGAGGCCCATTTCCGCCGATGCTTCTCGACACTAATCACAACTAACCTCTGGAACTTCCAAAAGGTCCTTCACACCCTTGCTGCAACTCAAGAAGTTCCCCGACTACCCCTGTCCACTCTAGAGGAAGCACAATGGTCCCGCCCACATCAAGAGGAGCCCCGTTTCCGCATTGTAGTTCCAGATGAGGGATCCTTTCCCTGCTTGGTCGGGAAAGAATTCTGGGCGTTCCTGTCGCATCTCAAGAGGAGGCGCTCTCCACAGGAAAGGCGAGAGGAACTCCAGGGTCGTGCCACCATTCTCAGAGTCCCCCAGATGTCCCAGTCCATTCCAGAGGAAGGTGTTTTCCCTCCACTGCCTCGACTTTCACGCCGCAGATCGACTCACACCACGGTGGCACATGGGACAGCCCTGTGGGAAAGCCTCATGGGAAAGCCTTGTGGGAAAACCTCAAGGGAAAGCCACAGATAGCATGATGCAGTTGATAGGAAGCGTGACACTGCTGCTACAGCTCTGGAGGAAAGGGCACGTGCATGCCCCCATTCGAAACGAGGACTTACTTCCCTGGGGAGACTCCAGAAGTACCCCAAGATCCATGTCAGCACTGGAGAGGAATCCTCAGGTTCCGGGCCCGACTCCACACAAGGTCTTAGGCTCCAGCATCCAAGGGAGAGGAATCCCGAGAGGCCCGCGACCAACTCACATGGGGACAGGCCTTTCCTGAGGCCACCAGAGCGGGTCCCTGAGGTCCCTGTCATAAGTAGAGAGCACCTGCCGCAACTCGAGAAAATCCAGGAGGTTTTGCCCTCCAGGCAAGATGAGGCCCATTTCCGCTGTTCCTTTTGAAGGCTAGTCACACCTAACCTCTGGAACTTCCAAAAGGTCCTTCACACCCTTGCTGCAACTCAAGAAGTTCCCCGACATACCCGTCTCCACTCGAGAGAGGAAGCACGAGGGTCCCGCACACATCCAGGGGAGCCCCGTTTCCGCCTCCTAGCTTGAGATGAGGGATCGTTTCCCTGTTTCGAAGGGAAAGAATTCCCGGCGTTCCCGTCGCATCTCAAGAGGAGGCGCTCTCCACAGGAAAGGCGAGAGGAACTCCAGAGTCGTGCCACCATTCCAAGAGTCCCCCAGATGTGTCAGTCCATTCAAGAGGAAACTGTTTTCCCTGCACTGCCTTGACGTTCAAGCCGAGGATCGACTCCCACCACGTGTGCTCGTGGGACAGCCCTGTGGGTAAGCCTCGTGGGAAAGCCTCGTGGGAAAGACTCGAGGGAAAGACATAGATCCTTTGATCCACGCGGCGGACTGCGTGACACTGCTGCTACCGCTCTGGGGGAAAGCGCAAGTGCATGCCCGCATTCGAGACGAGGACTGACTCCCCTGGGGAGACTCCAGAAGTACCCCAAGATCCATGTCAGCACTGGAGAGGAATCCTCAGGTTCCGGCCCCGACTCCACACAAGGTCTTAGGCGCCGGCATCGACGGGAGAGGAATCCCGAGAGGCCCCCGAGGAACTCGCATGGGGACTGGCCTTTCCTGAGGCCACCAGAGCGGGTCCCCGAGGTCCCCGTCGTAAGTCGAGAGCACCTGCCGCAACTCGAGAAAATCCAGGAGGTTTTGCCCTCCAGGCGAGATGAGGCCCATTTCCGCTGAGGCTTCTCGAGGCTAATCACATCTAACCACTGGAACTTCCAAAGGGTCCTTCACACCCTTGCTGCAACTCAAGAAGTTCCCCGACATACCCGTCTCCACTCGAGAGGAAGCACGTGGGTCCCGCACACATCCAGGGAAGCCCCTTTTCCGCCTCCTAGCTCGAGATGAGGGATCCTATCCCTGTTTCGTAGGGAAAGAATTCCCGGCGTTCCCGTCGCATCTCAAGAGGAGGCGCTCTCCACAGGAAAGGCGAGAGGAACTCCAGGGTCGTGCCACCATTCCAAGAGTCCCCCAGATGTGTCAGTCCATTCCAGAGGAACCAGTTTTCCTTGCACTGCCTTGACGTTCAAGCCGAGGATCGACTCCCACCACGTGTGCACGTGGGACAGCCCTGTGGGAAAGCCTCGTGGGAAAGCCTCGTGGGAAAGACTCGAGGGAAAACCATAGATCCTTTGATCCACGGGGCAGACTGCGTGACACTGCTGCTACCGCTCTGGAGGAAAGCGCAAGTGCATGCCCGCATTCGAGACGAGGACTGACTCCCCTGGGGAGACTCCAGAAGTACCCCAAGATCCATGTCAGCACTGGAGAGGAATCCTTAGGTTCCGGCCCCGACTCCACACAAGGTCTTAGGCCCCGGCATCGACGGGAGAGGAATCCCAAGAGGCCCCCGAGGAACTCGCATGGGGACTGGCCTTCCTTGAGGCCACCAGAGCGGGTCCCCGAGGTCCCCGTCGTAAGTCGAGAGCACCTGCCGCAACTCGAAAAAATCCAGGAGATTTTGCCCTCCAGGCGAGATGAGGCCCATTTCCGCTGAGGCTTCTCGAGGCTAATCACATCTAACCACTGGAACTTCCAAAGGGTCCTTCACACCCTTGCTGCAACTTAAGAAGTTCCCCGACATACCCGTCTCCACTCGAGAGGAAGCACGAGGGTCCCGCACCATCCAGGGGAACCCCGTTTCCGCCTCCTAGCTCGAGATGAGGGATCCTTTCCCTGTTTCGTAGGGAAAGAATTCCCGGCGTTCCCGTCACATCTCAAGAGAAGGCGCTCTCCACAGGAAAGGCGAGAGGAACTCCAGGGTCGTGCCACAATTCCAAGAGTCTACCAGATGTGTCAGTCCATTCCAGAGGAACCTGTTTTCCATGCACTGCCTTGACGTTCAAGCCGAGGATCGACTCCCACCACGTATGCACGTGGGAGAGCCCTGTGGGAAAGCCTCGTGGGAAAGCCTCGTGGGAAAGACTCGAGGGAAAACCATAGATCCTTTGATCCACGCGGCGGACTGGGTGAAACTGCTGCTACCGCTCTGGAGGAAAGCGCAAGTGCATGCCCGCATTCGAGACGAGGACTTACTCCCCTGGGGAGACTCCAGAAGTACCCCAAGATCCATGTCAGCACTGGAGAGGAATCCTCAGGTTCCGGCCCCGACTCCACACAAGGTGTTAGGCCCCGGCATCGACGGGAGAGGAATCCCGAGAGGGCCCCAAGGAACTCGCATGGGGACTGGCCTTTGCTGAGGCCACCAGAGCGGGTCCCTGAGGTCCACGTCGTAAGTTGAGAGCACCTGCCGCAACTCGAGAATATCCAGGAGGTTTTGCCCTCCAGGCGAGATGAGGCCCATTTCCGCTGAGGCTTCTCGAGGCTAATCACATCTAACCACTGGAATTTCCAAAGGGTCCTTCACACCCTTGCTGCAACTCAAGAAGTTCCCCGACATACCCGTCTCCACTCGAGAGGAAGCACGGGGGTCCCGCACACATCCAGGGAAGCCCCGTTTCTGCCTCCTAGCACCAGATGACGGATCCTTTCCCTGTTTCGTAGGGAAAGAATTCCCGGCGTTCCCGTCGCATCTCAAGAGGAGGCGCTCTCCACAGGAAAGGCGAGAGGAACTCCAGGGTCGTGCCACCATTCCAAGAGTCCCGCAGATGTGTCAGTCCATTCCAGAGGAACCTGTTTGCCCTGCACTGCCTTGACGTTCAAGCCGAGGATCGACTCCCACCACGTTTGCACGTTAGACAGCCCTGTGGGAAAGCCTCGTCTGAAAGCCTCGTGGGAAAGACTCGAGGGAAAACCATAGATCCTTTGATCCACGCGGCCGACTGCGTGACACTGCTGCTACTGCTCTGGAGGAAAGCGCAAGTGCATGCCCGCATTCGAGTCGAGGACTGACTCCCCTGGGGAGACTCCAGAAGTATCCCAAGATCCATGTCAGCACTGGAGAGGAATCCTCAGGTTCCGGCCCCGACTCCACACAAGGTCTTAGGACCCGGCATCGACGGGAGAGGAATCCCGAGTGGCACCCGAAGAACTCGCATGGGGACTGGGCTTTCCTGAGGCCACCAGAGCGGGTCCCTGAGGTCCACGTCGTAAGTCGAGAGCACCTGCCGCAACTCGAGAAAATCCAGGAGGTTTTGCCCTCCAGGCGAGATGAGGCCCATTTCCGCTGAGGCTTCTCAAGGCTAATCACCTCTAACCACTGGAATTTCCAAAGGGTCCTTCACACCCTTGCTGCAACTCAAGAAGTTCTCCGACATACCCTTCTCCACTCGAGAGGAAGCACGAGGGTCCCGCATACATTCAGGGGAGCCCCGTTTCCGCCTCCTAGCTCGAGAAGAGGGATCCTTTCCCTGTTTCGTAGGGAAAGAATTCCCGGCGTTCCCGTCGCATCTCAAGAGGAGGCGCTCTGCACAGGAAAGGCGAGAGGAACTCCAGGGTCGTGCCACCATTCCAAGAGTCCCCCAGATGTGTCAGTCCATTCCAGAGGAACCTGTTTTCCCTGCACTGCCTTGACGTTCAAGCCGAGGATCGACTCCCACCACGTGTGCACGTGGGACAGCCCTGTGGGAAAGCCTCGTGGGAAAGCCTCGTGGGAAAGACTCGAGGGAAAACCATAGATCCTTTGATCCACGCGGCGGACTGCGTGACACTGCTGCTACCGCTCTGGAGGAAAGTGCAAGTGCATGTCCGCATTCGAGACGAGGACTGACTCCCCTGGGGAGACTCCAGAAGTACCCCAAGATCCATGTCAGCACTGGAGAGGAATCCTCACGTTCGGGCCCCGACTCCACACAAGGTCTTAGGCCCCGGCATCAATGGGAGAGGAATTCCGAGAGGCCCCCGAGGAACTCGCATGGGGACTGGCCTTTCCTGAGGCCACCAGAGCGGGTCCCCGTGGTCCCCGTCGTAAGTCGAGAGCACCTGCCGCAACTCGAGAAAATCCAGGAGGTTTTGCCCTCCAGGCGAGATGAGGCCCATTTCCACTGAGGCTTCTCGAGGCTAATCACATCTAACCACTGGAACTTCCAAAGGGTCCTTCACACCCTCGCTGCAACTCAAGAAGTTCCCCGACATACCCGTCTCCACTCGAGAGGAAGCACGAGGGTCTCGCACCGTCCAGGGGAACCCCGTTTCCGCCTCCTAGCTCGAGATGAGGGATCCTTTCCCTGTTTCGTAGGGAAAGAATTCCCGGCGTTCCCGTCACATCTCAAGAGAAGGCACTCTCCACAGGAAAGGCGAGAGGAACTCCAGGGTCGTGCCACAATTCCAAGAGTCTACCAGATGTGTCAGTCCATTCCAGAGGAACCTGTTTTCCCTGCACTGCCTTGACGTTCAAGCCGAGGATCGACTCCCACCACTTGTGCACGTGGGACAGCCCTGTGGGAAAGCCTCGTGGGAAAGCCTCGTGGGAAAGTCTCGAGAGAAAACCATAGATCCTTTGATGCACGCGGCGGACTGTGTGACACTGATGCTACCGCTCTGGAGGAAAGTGCAAGTGCATGCCCGCATTTGAGACGAGGACTGACTCCCCTGGGGAGACTCCAGAAGTACCCCAAGATCCATGTCAGCACTGGAGAGGAATCCTCAGGTTCCGGCCCCTACTCCACACAAGGTCTTAGGCCCCGGCATCGACGGGAGAGGAATCCCGAGAGGCCCCCGAAGAACTCGCATGGGGACTGGGCTTTCCGGAGGCCACCAGAGCGGGTCCCTGAGGTCCACGTCGTAAGTCGAGAGCACCTGCCGCAACTCGAGAAAATCCAGGAGGTTTTGCCCTCCAGGCGAGATTAGGCCCATTTCCGCTGAGGCTTCTCGAGGCTAATCACAACTAACCACTGGAATTTCCAAAGGGTCCTTCACACCCTTGCTGCAACTCAAGAAGTTCCCCGACATACCCGTCTCCCCTTGAGAGGAAGCACGAGGGTCGCGCACACATCCAGGGGAGCCCCGTTTCCATCGCCTAGCTCGAGATCAGGGATCCTTTCCCTGTTTCGTAGGGAAAGAATTCCCGGCATTCCCGTCGCATCTCAAGAGGAGGCGCTCTCCACAGGAAAGGCGAGAGGAACTCCAGGGTCGTGCAACCATTCCAAGAGTCCCCCAGATGTGTCAGTCCATTCCAGAGGAACCTGTTTTCCCTGCACTGCCTTGACGTTCAAGCCGAGGATCGACTCCCACCACGTGTGCACGTGGGACAGCCCTGTGGGAAAGCCTCGTGGGAAGGACTCGAGGGAAAACCATAGATCCAATGATCCACGCGGAGGACTGCAGGACACTGCTGCTACCGCTCTGGAGGAAAGCGCAAGTGCATGTCCGCATTCGAGACGAGGACTGACTCCCCTGGGGAGACTTCAGAAGTACCCCAGGATCCATGTCAGCACTGGAGAGGAATCCTCAGGTTCCGGCCCCGACTCCACACAAGGTCTTATGCCCCGGTATCGAAGGGAGAGGAATCCCGAGAGGCCTCTGAGGAACTCGCATGGGGACTGGTCTTTCCTGAGGCCACCAGAGCGGGTCCCCGAGGTCCCCGTCGTAAGTCGAGAGCACCTGCCGCAACTCGAGAAAATCCAGGAGGTTTTGCCCTCCAGGCCAGATGAGGCCCATTTCCGCTGTGGCTTCTCGAGGCTAATCACATCTAACCACTGGAACTTCCAAAGGGTCCTTCACACCCTTGCTGCAACTCAAGAAGTTCCCCGACATACCCGTCTCCCCTCGAGAGGAAGCACAAGGGTCACGCACACATCCAGGGGAGCCCCGTTTCGGCCTCCCAGCTCGAGATGAGGGATCCCTTCCCTGTTTCGTAGGGAAAGAATTCCCGGCGTTCCCGTTGCATCTCAAGAGGAGGCGCTCTCCACAGGAAATGCGAGAGGAACTCCAGGGTCGTGCCCCCATTCCAAGAGTCCCCCAGATGTGTCAGTCCATTCCAGAGGAACCTGTTTTCCCTGCACTGCCTTGACGTTCAAGCCGAGGATCGACTCCCACCACGTGTGCACGTGGGACAGCCCTGTGGGAAAGCCTCGTGGGAAAGCCTCGTGGGAAAGTCTCGAGGGAAAACCATAGATCCTTTGATCCACGCGGCGGACTGCGTGACACTGCTGCTACCGCTAGGGAGGAAAGCGCAAGTGCATGCCCGCATTCGAGACGAGGACTGACTCCCCTGGGGAGTCTCCAGAAGTACCCCAAGATCCATGTCAGCACTGGAGAGGAATCCTCAGGTTAGGGCCTCGACTCCACACAAGGTCTTAGGCCCCGGCATCGACGGGAGAGGAATCCCGAGAGGCCGCCGAGGAACTCGCATGGGGACTGGCCTTTCCTGAGGCCACCAGAGCGGGTCCCTGAGGTCCCCGTCGTAAGTCGAGAGCACCAGCCGCAACTCGAGAAAATCCAGGAGCTTTTGCTCTCCAGGCGAGATGAGGCCCATTTCCGCTGAGGCTTCTCGAGGCTAATCACATCTAACAACTGGAACTTCCAAAGGGTCCTTTACACCCTTGCTGCAACTCAAGAAGTTCCCCGACATACCCGTCTCCACTCGAGAGGAAGCGCGAGGTTCCCGCACACATTCAGGGGAGCCCCGTTTCTGCCTCCTAGATCGAGATGAGGGATCCTTTCCCTGTTTCATAGGGAAAGAATTCCCGGCGTTCCCGTTGCATCTCAAGAGGAGGCGCTCTGCACAGGAAAGGCGAGAGGAACTCCAGGGTCGTGCCCCCATTCCAAGAGTGCCCCAGATGTGTCAGTCCAATCCAGAGCAACCTGTTTTCCCTACACTGCCATGACGTTCAAGCCGAGGATCGACTCCCACCACGTGTGCACGTGGGACAGCCCTGTGGGAAAGCCTCGTGGGAAAGCCTCGTGGGAAAGACTCGAGGGAAAACCATAGATCCTTTGATCCACGCGGCGGACTGCGTGACACTGCTGCTACCGCTCTGGAGGAAAGCGCAAGTGCATGCCCGCATTCGAGACGAGGACTGACTCCCCTGGGGAGACTCCAGAAGTACCCCAAGATCCATGTCAGCACTGGAGAGGAATCCTCAGATTCGGGCCCCGACTCCACACAAGGTCTTAGGCCCCGGCATCGACGGGAGAGGAATCCCGAGAGGCCCCCGAGGAACTCGCATGGGGACTGGCCTTTCCTGAGGCCACCAGAGTGGGTCCCTGAGGTCCCCGTCGTAAGTCGAGAGCACCAGCCGCAACTCGAGAAAATCCAGGAGCTTTTGCTCTCCAGGCGAGATGAGGCCCATTTCCGCTGAGGCTTCTCGAGGCTAATCACATCTAACCACTGGAACTTCCAAAGGGTCCTTCACACCCTTGCTGCAACTCAAGAAGTTCCCCGACATACCCGTCTCCACTCGAGAGGAAGCACGAGGGTCCCGTACACATCCAGGGGAGACCCGTTTCCGCTTCCTAGCTCGAGATGAGGGATCCTTTCCCTGTTTCGTAGGGAAAGAATTCCCGGCGTTCCCGTCGCATCTCAAGAGGAGGCGCTCTGCACAGGAAAGTCGAGAGGAACTCCAGGGTCGTGCCACCATTCCAAGAGTCCCCCAGATGTGTCAGTCCAATCCAGAGCAACCTGTTTTCCCTACACTGCCTTGACGTTCAAGCCGAGGATCGACTCCCACCACGTGTGCACGTGGGACAGCCCTGTGGGAAAGCCTCGTGGGAAAGCCTCGTGAGAAAGTCTCGAGGGAAAACCATAGATCCTTTAATCCACGCGGCGGACTGCGTGACACTGCTGCAACCCCTCTGGAGGAAAGCGTAAGTGCATGCCCGGATTCGAGACGAGGACTGACTCCCCTGGGGAGACTCCAGAAGTACCCCAAGATCCATGTCAGCACTGGAGAGGAATCCTCAGGTTCCGGCCCCGACTCCACACAAGGTCTTAGGCCCCGGCATCGATGGGAGAGGATTCCCGAGAGGCCCCCGAGGAACTCGCATGGGTACTGGCCTTTCCTGAGGCCACCAGAGCGGGTCCCCGAGTTCCCCGTCATAAGTCGAGAGCACCTGCCGCAACTCGAGAAAATCCAGGAGGTTTTGCCCTCCAGGCGAGATGAGGCCCATTTCCGCTGAGGCTTCTCGAGGCTAATCACATCTAACCACTGGAACTTCCAAAGGGTCCTTCACACCCTTGCTGCAACTCAAGAAGTTCCCCGACATACCCGTCTCCCATCGAGAGGAAGCACGAGGGTCGCGCACACATCCAGGGGAGCCCCGTTTCCGCCGCCTAGCTCGAGATGAGGGATCCTTTCCCTGTTTCGTAGGGAAAGAATTCCCGGCGTTCCCGTCGCATCTCAAGAGGAGGCGCTCTCCACAGGAAAGGCGAGAGGAACTCCAGGGTCGTGCCACCATTCCAAGAGTCCCCCAGATGTGTCAGTCCATTCCAGAGGAACCTGTTTTCCCTGCACTGCCTTGACGTTCAAGCCGAGGATCGACTCCCACCACGTGTGCACGTGGGACAGCCCTGTGGGAAAGCCTCGTGGGAAGGACTCGAGTGAAAACCATAGATCCAATGATCCACGCGGAGGACTGCGTGACACTGCTGCTACCGCTCTGGAGGAAAGCGCAAGTGCATGCCCGGATTCGAGACGAGGACTGACTCCCCTGGGGAGACTCCAGAAGTACCCCAGGATCCATGTCAGCACTGGAGAGGAATCCTCAGGTTCCGGCCCCGACTCCACACAAGGTCTTATGCCCCAGTATCGAAGGAAGAGGAATCCCGAGAGGCCTCTGAGGAACTCGCATGGGGACTGGTCTTTCCTGAGGCCACCAGAGCGGGTCCCCGAGGTCCCCGTCGTAAGTCGAGAGCACCTGCCGCAACTCGAGAAAATCCAGGAGGTTTTGCCCTCCAGGCCAGATGAGGCCCATTTCCGCTGAGGCTTCTCGAGGCTAATCACCTCTAACCACTGGAACTTCCAAAGGGTCCTTCACACCCTTGCTGCAACTCAAGAAGTTCCCCGACATACCCGTCTCCCCTCGAGAGGAAGCACAAGGGTCCCGCACACATCCAGGGGAGCCCCGTTTCGGCCTCCCAGCTCGAGATGAGGGATCCCTTCCCTGTTTCGTAGGGAAAGAATTCCCGGCGTTCCCGTTGCATCTCAAGAGGAGGCGCATTCCACAGGAAATGCGAGAGGAACTCCAGGGTCGTGCCCCCATTCCAAGAGTCCCCCAGATGTGTCAGTCCATTCCAGAGGAACCTGTTTTCCCTGCACTGCCTTGACGTTCAAGCCGAGGATCGACTCCCACCACGTGTGCACGTGGGACAGCCCTGTGGGAAAGCCTCGTGGGAAAGCCTCGTGGGAAAGACTCGAGGGAAAACCATAGATCCTTTGATCCACGCGGCGGACTGCGTGACACTGCTGCTACCGCTCTGGAGGAAAGCGCAAGTGCATGCCCGCATTCGAGACGAGGACTGACTCCCCTGGGGAGACTCCAGAAGTACCCCAAGATCCATGTCAGCACTGGAGAGGAATCCTCAGATTCGGGCCCCGACTCCACACAAGGTCTTAGGCCCCGGCATCGACGGGAGAGGAATCCCGAGAGGCCCCCGAGGAACTCGCATGGGGACTGGCCTTTCCTGAGGCCACCAGAGTGGGTCCCTGAGGTCCCCGTCGTAAGTCGAAAGCACCAGCCGCAACTCGAGAAAATCCAGGAGCTTTTGCTCTCCAGGCGAGATGAGGCCCATTTCCGCTGAGGCTTCTCGAGGCTAATCACATCTAACCACTGGAACTTCCAAAGGGTCCTTCACACCCTTGCTGCAACTCAAGAAGTTCCCCGACATACCCGTCTCCACTCGAGAGGAAGCACGTGGTGTCCCGCACACATCCAGGGGAGACCCGTTTCCGCTTCCTAGCTCGAGATGAGGGGTCCTTTCCCTGTTTCGTAGGGAAAGAAGTCCCGGCGTTCCCGTCGCATCTCAAGAGGAGGCGCTCTGCACAGGAAAGGCGAGAGGAACTCCAGGGTCGTGCCACCATTCCAAGAGTCCCCCAGATGTGTCAGTCCAATCCAGAGCAACCTGTTTTCCCTACACTGCCTTGACGTTCAAGCCGAGGATCGACTCCCACCACGTGTGCACGTGGGACAGCCCTGTGGGAAAGCCTCGTGGGAAAGCCTCGTGAGAAAGTCTCGAGGGAAAACCATAGATCCTTTAATCCACGCGGCGGACTGCGTGACACTGCTGCAACCCCTCTGGAGGAAAGCGTAAGTGCATGCCCGGATTCGAGACGAGGACTGACTCCCCTGGGGAGACTCCAGAAGTACCCCAAGATCCATGTCAGCACTGGAGAGGAATCCTCAGGTTCCGGCCCCGACTCCACACAAGGTCTTAGGCCCCGGCATCGATGGGAGAGGATTCCCGAGAGGCCCCCGAGGAACTCGCATGGGTACTGGCCTTTCCTGAGGCCACCAGAGCGGGTCCCCGAGTTCCCCGTCATAAGTCGAGAGCACCTGCCGCAACTCGAGAAAATCCAGGAGGTTTTGCCCTCCAGGCAAGATGAGGCCCATTTCCGCTGAGGCTTCTCGAGTCTAATCACATCTAACCACTGGAACTTCCAAAGGGTCCTTCACACCATTGCTGCAACTCAAGAAGTTCCCCGACATACCCGTCTCCACTCGAGAGGAAGCACGAGGGTCCCGCACACATCCAGGGGAGCCCCGTTTCCGCCTCCTAGCTCGAGATGAGGGATCCTTTCCCTGTTTTGTAGGGAAAGAATTCCCGGCGTTCCCGTCGCATCTCAAGGGGAGGCGCTCTCCACAGGAAAGGCGAGAGGAACTTCAGGGTCGCGCCACCATTCCAAGAGTCCCCCAGATGTGTCAGTCCATTCCAGAGGAACCTTTTTTCCCTGCACTGCCTTGACGTTCAAGTCGAGGATCGACTCCCACCACGTGTGCACGAGGGACAGCCCTGTGGGAAAGCCTCGTGGGAAAGCCTCGTGGGAAAGTCTCGAGAGAAAACCATAGATCCTTTGATGCACGCTTCGGACTGCGTGACACTGCTGCTACCGCTCTGGAGGAAAGTGCAAGTGCATGCCCGCATTCGAGACGAGGACTGACTCCCCTGGGGAGACTCCAGAAGTACCCCAAGATCCATGTCAGCACTGGAGTGGAATCCGCAGGTTCCGGCCCCGACTCCACACAAGGTCTTCGGCCCAGGCATCGACGGGAGAGGAATCCCGAGTGGCCCCCGAAGAACTCGCATGGGGACTGGGCTTTCCTGAGGCCACCAGAGCGGATCCCTGAGGTCCACGTCGTAAGTCGAGAACACCTGCCGCAACTCGAGAAAATCCAGGAGGTTTTGACCTCCAGGCGAGATGAGGCCAGTTTCCACTGAGGCTTCTCGAGGCTAATCACATCTAACCACTGGAATTTCCAAAGGGTCCTTCACACCCTCGCTGCAACTCAAGAAGTTCCCCGACATACCCGTCTCCCCTCGAGAGGAAGCACAAGGGTCCCGCACACATCCAGGGGAGCCCCGTTTCGACCTCCCAGCTCGAGATGAGGGATCCCTTCCCTGTTTCGTAGGGAAAGAATTCCCGGCGTTCCCGTCGCATCTCAAGAGGAGGAGCTCTCCACAGGAAAGGCGAGAGGAACTCCAGGGTCGTGCCACCATTCCAAGAGTCCCCCAGATGTGTCAGTCCAATCCAGAGGAACCTGTTTTCCCTGCACTGCCTTGACGTTCAAGCCGAGGATCGACTCCCACAACGTGTGCACGTGGGACAGCCCTGTGGGAAAGCCACGTGGGAAAGCCTCGTGGGAAAGACTCGAGGGAAAACCATAGATCCTTTGATCCACGCGGCGGACTGCGTGACACTGCTGCTACCGCTCTGGAGGAAAGCGCAAGTGCATGCCCGCATTCGAGACGAGGACTGACTCCCCTGGGGAGACTCCAGAAGTACCCCATGATCCATGTCAGCACTGGAGAGTAATCCTCAGGTTCCGGCCCTGACTCCACACAAGTTCTTAGGCCCCGGCATCGACGGGAGAGGAATCCCGAGAGGCCCCCGAGGAGCTCGCATGGGGACTGGACTTTCCTGAGGCCACCAGAGCGGGTCCCCGAGGTCCCCGTCGTAAGTCGAGAGCACCTGCCGCAACTCGAGAAAATCCAGGAGGTTTTGCCCTCCAGGCGAGATGAGGCCCATTTCCGCTGAGGCTTCTCGAGGCTAATCACATCTAACCACTGAAACTTCGAAAAGGTCCTTCACACCCTTGCTGCAACTCAAGAAGTTCCCCGACATACCCGTATCCACTCGAGAGGAAGCACGAGGGTCTCGCACACATCCAGGGGAGCCCCGTTTCCGCCTCCTAGCTCGAGATCAGGGATCCTTTCCCTGTTTCGTAGGGAAAGAATTCCCGGCGTTCCCGTCGCATCTCAAGAGGAGGCGCTCTCCACAGGAAAGGCGAGAGGAACTCCAGGGTCGTGCCACCATTCCAAGAGTCCCCCAGATGTGTCAGTCCATTCCAGAGGAACCTGTTTTCCCTGCACTGCCTTGACGTTCAAGCCGAGGATTGACTCCCACCACGTGTGCACGTGGGACAGCCCTGTGGGAAAGCCTCGTGGGAAAGACTCGAGGGAAAAACATAGATCCAGTGATCCACGCGGAGGACTGCGATACACTGCTGCTACCGCTCTGGAGGAAAGCGCAAGTGCATGTCCGCATTCGAGACGAGGACTGACTCCCCTGGGGAGACTCCAGAAGTACCCCAGGATCCATGTCAGCACTGGAGAGGAATCCGCAGGTTCCGGCCCCTACTTCACACAAGGTCTTAGGCCCAGGCATCGACGGGAGAGGAATCCCGAGTGGCCCCCGAAGAACTCGCATGGGGACTGGGCTTTCCTGAGGCCACCAGAGCGGATCCCTGAGGTCTACGTCGTAAGTCGAGAACACCTGCCGCAACTCGAGAAAATCCTGGAGGTTTTGACCTCCAGGCGAGATGAGGCCAATTTCCGGTGAGGCTTCTCGAGGCTAATCACATCTAACCACTGGAATTTCCAAAGGGTCCTTCACACCCTCGCTGCAACTCAAGAAGTTCCCCGACATACCCGTCTCCCCTCGAGAGGAAGCACAAGGGTCCCGCACACATCCAGGGGAGCCCCGTTTCGGCCTCCCAGCTCGAGATGAGGGATCCCTTCCCTGTTTCGCAGGGAAAGAATTCCCGGCGTTCCCGTCGCATCTCAAGAGGAGACGCTCTCCACAGGAAAGGCGAGAGGAATTCCAGGGTCGTGCCACCATTCCAAGAGTCCCCCAGATGTGTCAGTCCAATCCAGAGCAACCTGTTTTCCCTACACTGCCTTGACGTTCAAGCCGAGGATCGACTCCCACCACGTGTGCACGTGGGACAGCACTGTGGGAAAGCCTCGTGGGAAAGCCTCGTGGGAAAGACTCGAGGGAAAACCATAGATCCTTTGATCCACGCGGCGGACTGCGTGACACTGCTGCTACCGCTCTGGAGGAAAGCGCAAGTGCATGCCCGCATTCGAGACGAGGACTGACTCCCCTGGGGAGACTCCAGAAGTACCCCAAGATCCATGTCAGCACTGGAGAGGAATCCTCAGGTTCCGGCCCCGACTCCACACAAGGTCTTAGGCCCCGGCATCGACGGGAGAGGAATCCCGAGAGGCCCCCGAGGAACTCGCATGGGGACTGGGCTTTCCTGAGGCCACCAGAGCGGGTCCCTGAGGTCCCCGTCGTAAGTCGAGAGCACCTGCCGCAATTCGAGAAAATCCAGGAGGTTTTGCCCTCCAGGCGAGATGAGGCCCATTTCCGCTGAGGCTTCTCGAGGCCAATCACATCTAACCACTGGAACTTCCAAAGGGTCCTTCACACCCTTGCTGCAACTCAAGAAGTTCCCCGACATACCCGTCTCCACTCGAGAGGAAGCACGAGGGTCCCGCACACATCCAGGGGAGCCCCGTTTCCGCCTCCTAGCTCGAGATGAGGGATCCTTTCCCTGTTTCGTAGGGAAAGAATTCCCGGCATTCCCGTCGCATCTCAAGAGGAGGCGCTCTCCACAGGAAAGGCGAGAGGAACTCCAGGGTCGTGCCACCATTCCAAGAGTCCCCCAGATGTGTCAGTCCATTCCAGAGGAACCTGTTTTCCCTGCACTGCCTTGACGTTCAAGCCGAGGATCGACTCCCACCACGTGTGCACGTGGGACAGCCCTGTGGGAAAGCCTCGTGGGAAAGCCTCGTGGGAAAGACTCGAGGGAAAACCATAGATCCTTTGCTCCACGCGGCGGACTGCGTGACACTGCTGCTACCGCTCTGGAGGAAAGCGCAAGGGCATGCCCGCATTCGAGACGAGGACTGACTCCCCTGGGGAGACTCCAGAAGTACCCCAAGATCCATGTCAGCACTGGAGAGGAATCCTCAGGTTCCGGCCCCGACTCCACACAAGGTCTTAGGCCCCAGCATCGATGGGAGGGGAATCCCGAGAGGCCCCCGAGGAACTCGCATGGGGACTGGCCTTTCCTGAGGCCACCAGAGCGGGTCCCCGAGGTCCCGTCGTAAGTCGAGAGCACCTGCCGCAATTCGAGAAAATCCAGGAAGTTTTGCTCTCCGGCGAGACGAGGCCCATTTCCGCTGAGGCTTCTCGAGGCTAATCACATCTAACCACTGGAACTTCCAAAGGGTCCTTCACACCCTTGCTGCAACTCAAGAAGTTCCCCGACATACCCGTCTCCACTCGAGAGGAAGCACGAGGGTCCCGCACACATCCAGGGGACCCCGTTTCCGCCTCCTAGGTCGAGATGAGGGATCCTTTCCCTGTTTCGTAGGGAAAGAATTCCCGGCATTCCCGTCGCATCTCAAGAGGAGGCGCTCTCCACAGGAAAGGCGAGAGGAACTCCAGGGTCGTGCCACCATTCCAAGAGTCCCCCAGATGTGTCAGTCCATTCCAGAGGAACCTGTTTTCCCTGCACTGCCTTGACGTTCAAGCCGAGGATCGACTCCCACCACGTGTGCACGTGGGACAGCCCTGTGGGAAAGCCTCGAGGGAAAGCCTCGTGGGAAAGACTCGAGGGAAAACCATAGATCCTTTGATCCATTGGGCGGACTGCGTGACACTGCTGCTACCGCTCTGGAGGAAAGCGCAAGTGCATGCGCGCATTCGAGACGAGGACTGACCCCCTGGGGAGACTGCAGAAGTACCCCTAGATCCATGTCAGCACTGGAGAGGAATCCTAAGGTTCCGGCCCCGACTCCACACAAGGTCTTAGGCCCCGGCATCGACGGGAGAGGAATCCCGAGAGGCCCCCGAGGAACTCGCATGGGGACTGGCCTTTCCTGAGGCCACCAGAGCGGGTCCCTGAGGTCCCCGTCGTAAGTCGAGAGCACCAGCCGCAACTCGAGAAAATCCATGAGCTTTTGCTCTCCAGGCGAGATGAGGCCCATTTCCGCTGAGGCTTCTCGAGGCTAATCACATCTAACAACTGGAACTTCCAAATGGTCCTTTACACCCTTGCTGCAACGCAAGAAGTTCCCCGACATACCCGTCTCCACTCGAGAGGAAGCGCGAGGTTCCCGCACACATTCAGGGGAGCCCCGTTTCTGCCTCCTAGATCGAGATGAGGGATCCTTTCCCTGTTTCATAGGGAAAGAATTCCCGGCGTTCCCGTCGCATCACAAGAGGAGGCGCTCTGCACAGGAAAGGCGAGAGGAACTCCAGGGTCGTGCCACCATTCCAAGAGTGCCCCAGATGTGTCAGTCCAATCCAGAGCAACCTTTTTTCCCTACACTGCCATGACGTTCAAGCCGAGGATCGACTCCCACCACGTGTGCACGTGGGACAGCACTGTGGGAAAGCCTCGTGGGAAAGCCTCGTGGGAAAGTCTCGAGGGAAAACCATAGATCCTTTAATCCACGCGGCGGACTGCGTGACACTGCTGTAACCCCTCTGGAGGAAAGCGTAAGTGCATGCCCGCATTCGAGACGAGGACTGACTCCCCTGGGGAGACTCCAGAAGTACCCCAAGATCCATGTCAGCACTGGAGAGGAATCCTCAGGTTCCGGCCCCGACTCCACACAAGGTCTTAGGCCCCGGCATCGACGGGAGAGGAATCCCGAGAGGCCCCCGAGGAACTCGCAAGGGGACTGGCCTTTCCTGAGGCCACCAGAGCGGGTCCCCGAGGTCCCCGTCGTAAGTCGAGAGCACCTGCCGCAACTCGTGAAAATCCAGGAGGTTTTGCCCTCCAGGCGAGATGAGGCCCATTTCCGCTGAGGCTTCTCGAGGCTAATCACGTCTAACCACTGGAACTTCCAGAGGGTCCTTCACACCCTTGCTGCAACTCAAGAAGTTCCCCGACATACCCGTCTCCACTCGAGAGGAAGCACGAGGATCCCGCACACATCCAGGGGAGACCCGTTTCCGCCTCCTAGCTCGAGATGAGGGATCCTTTCCCTGTATCATAGGGAAAGAATTCCCGCATTCCCGTCGCATCTCAAGAGGAGGCGCTCTCCACAGGAAAGGCGAGAGGAACTCCAGGGTCGTGCCACCATTCCAAGAGTCCCCCAGATGTGTCAGTCCATTCCAGAGGAACCTTTTTTCCCTGCACTGCCTTGACGTTCAAGCCGAGGATCGACTCCCACCACGTGTGCACGTGGGACAGCCCTGTGGGAAAGGCTCGTGGGAAAGCCTCGTGGGAAAGACTCGAGGGAAAACCATAGATCCTTTGATCCACGCGGCGGACTGCGTGACACTGCTGCTACCGCTCTGGGGGAAAGCGCAAGTGCATGACCGCATTCGAGACGAGGACTGACTCCCCTGGGGAGACTCCAGAAGTACCCCAAGATCCATGTCAGCACTGGAGAGGAATCCTCAGGTTCCGGCCCCGACTCCACACAAGGTCTTAGGCCCCGGCATCGACGGGAGAGGAATCCCGAGAGGCCCCCGAAGAACTCGCATGGGGACTGGGCTTTCCTGAGGCCACCAGAGCGGGTCCCTGAGGTCCACGTCGTAAGTCGAGAGCACCTGCCGCAACTCGAGAAAATCCAGGAGGTTTTGCCCTCCAGGCGAGATGAGGCCCATTTCCGCTGAGGCTTCTCGAGGCTAATCACATCTAACCACTGGAATTTCCAAAGGGTCCTTCACACCCTTGCTGCAACTCAAGAAGTTCCCCGACATACCCGTCTCCCATCGAGAGGAAGCACGAGGGTCGCGCACACATCCAGGGGAGCCCCGTTTCCGCCGCCTAGCTCGAGATGAGGGATCCTTTCCCTGTTTCGTAGGGAAAGAATTCCCGGCGTTCCCGTCGCATCTCAAGAGGAGGCGCTCTCCACAGGAAAGGCGAGAGGAACTCCAGGGTCGTGCCACCATTCCAAGAGTCCCCCAGATGTGTCAGTCCATTCCAGAGGAACCTGTTTTCCCTGCACTGCCTTGACGTTCAAGCCGAGGATAGAGTCCCACCACGTGTGCACGTGGGACAGCCCTGTGGGAAAGCCTCGTGGGAAGGACTCGAGGGAAAACCATAGATCCAATGATCCATGCGGAGGACTGCGTGACACTGCTGCTACCGCTCTGGAGGAAAGCGCAAGTGCATGTCCGCATTCGAGACGAGGACTGACTCCCCTGGGGAGACTCCAGAAGTACCCCAGTATCCATGTCAGCACTGGAGAGGAATCCTCAGGTTCCGGCCCCGACTCCACACAAGGTCTTAGGCCCCGGCATCGATGGGAGAGGATTCCCGAGAGGCCCCCGAGGAACTCGCATGGGTACTGGCCTTTCCTGAGGCCACCAGAGCGGGTCCCCGAGGTCCCCGTCATAAGTCGAGAGCACCTGCCGCAACTCGAGAAAATCCAGGAGGTTTTGCCCTCCAGGCAAGATGAGGCCCATTTCCGCTGAGGCTTCTCGAGTCTAATCACATCTAACCACTGGAACTTCCAAAGGGTCCTTCACACCATTGCTGCAACTCAAGAAGTTCCCCGACATACCCGTCTCCACTTGAGAGGAAGCACGAGGGTCCCGCACACATCCAGGGGAGCCCCGTTTCCGCCTCCTAGCTCGAGATGAGGGATCCTTTCCCTGTTTTGTAGGGAAAGAATTCCCGGCGTTCCCGTCGCATCTCAAGGGGAGGCGCTCTCCACAGGAAAGGCGAGAGGAACTTCAGGGTCGTGCCACCATTCCAAGAGTCCCCCAGATGTGTCAGTCCATTCCAGAGGAACCTGTTTTCCCTGCACTGCCTTGACGTTCAAGCCGAGGATCGACTCCCACCACGTGTGCACGTGGGACAGCCCTGTGGGAAAGCCTCGTGGGAAAGCCTCGTGGGAAAGACTCGAGGGAAAACCATAGATCCTTTGATCCACGCGGCGGACTGCGTGACACTGCTGCTACCGCTCTGGAGGAAAGCGCAAGTGCATGCCCGCATTCGAGACGAGGACTGACTCCCCTGGGGAGACTCCAGAAGTACCCCAAGATCCATGTCAGCACTGGAGAGGAATCCTCACGTTCCGGCCCCGACTCCACACAAGGTCTTAGGCGCCGGCATCGACGGGAGAGGAATCCCGAGAGGCCCCCGAGGAACTCGCAAGGGGACTGGCCTTTCCTGAGGCCACCAGAGGGGGTCCCTGAGGTCCCCGTCGTAAGTCGAGAGCACCTGCCGCAACTCGTGAAAATCCAGGAGGTTTTGCCCTCCAGGCGAGATGAGGCCCATTTCCGCTGAGGCTTCTCGAGGCTAATCACATCTAACCACTGGAACTTCCAGAGGGTCCTTCACACCCTTGCTGCAACTCAAGAAGTTCCCCGACATACCCGTCTCCACTCGAGAGGAAGCACGAGGATCCCGCACACATCCAGGGGAGCCCCGTTTCCGCCTCCTAGCTCGAGATGAGGGATCCTTTCCCTGTATCATAGGGAAAGAATTCCCGCGTTCTCGTCGCATCTCAAGAGGAGGCGCTCTCCACAGGAAAGGCGAGAGGAACTCCAGGGTCGTGCCACCATTCCAAGAGTCCCCCAGATGTGTCAGTCCATTCCAGAGGAACCTTTTTTCCCTGCACTGCCTTGACGTTCAACTCGAGGATCGACTCCCACCACGTGTGCACGTGGGACAGCCCTGTGGGAAAGCCTCGTGGGAAAGCCTCGTGGGAAAGTCTCGAGAGAAAACCATAGATCCTTTGATGCACGCTTCGGACTGCGTGACACTGCTGCTACCGCTCTGGAGGAAAGTGCAAGTGCATGCCCGCATTCGAGACGAGTACTGACTCCCCTGGGGAGACTCCAGAAGTACCCCAAGATCCATTTCAGCACTGGAGAGGAATCCTCAGTTTCCGGCCCCTACTTCACACAAGGTCTTAGGCCCCGGCATTGACGGGAGAGGAATCCCGAGAGGCCCCCGAAGAACTCGCATGGGGACTGGGCTTTCCTGAGGCCACCAGAGCGGGTCCCTGAGGTCCAAGTCGTAAGTCGAGAGCACCTGCCGCAACTCGAGAAAATCCAGGAGGTTTTGCCCTCCAGGCGAGATGAGGCCCATTTCCGCTGAGGCTTCTCGAGGCTAATCACATCTAACCACTGGAATTTCTAAAGGGTCCTTCACACCCTTGCTGCAACTCAAGAAGTTCCCCGACATACTCGTCTCCCCTTGAGAGGAAGCACGAGGGTCGCGCACACATCCAGGGGAATCCCGTTTCCGTCGTCTAGCTCGAGATCAGGGATCCTTTCCCTGTTTCGTAGGAAAAGAATTCCCGGCGTTCCCGTCGTATCTCAAGAGGAGGCGCTCTACACAGGAAAGGCGAGAGGAACTCCAGGGTCGTGCCACCATTCCAAGAGTCCCCCAGATGTGTCAGTCCATTCCAGAGGAACCTGTTTTCCCTGCACTGCCTTGACGTTCAAGCCGAGGATTGACTCCCACCACGTGTGCACGTGGGACAGCCCTGTGGGAAAGCCTCGTGGGAAGGACTGGAGGGAAAACCATAGATCCAATGATCCACGCGGAGGACTGCGTGACACTGCTGCTACCGCTCTGGGGTAAAGCGCAAGTGCATGCACGCATTCGAGACGAGGACTGACTCCCCTGGGGAGACTCCAGAAGTATCCCAAGATCCATGTCAGCACTGGAGAGGAATCCTCAGGATCCGGCCCCGACTCCACACAAGGTCTTAGACCCCGGCATCGACGGGAGAGGAATCCCGAGAGGCCCCCGAAGAACTCGCATGGGGACGGGGCTATCCTGAGGCCACCAGAGCGGGTCCCTGAGGTCCAAGTCGTAAGTCGAGAGCACCTGCCGCAACTCGAGAAAATCCAGGAGGTTTTCCCTCCAGGCGAGATGAGGCCCATTTCCGCTGAGGCTTCTCGAGGCTAATCACATCTAACCACTGGAATTTCCAAAGGGTCCTTCACACCCTTGCTGCAACTCAAGAAGTTCCCCGACATACCCGTCTCCCATCGAAAGGAAGCACAAGGGTCCCGCACACATCCAGGGGAGCCCCGTTTTCGCCTCCCAGCTCGAGATGAGGGATCCTTTCCCTGTTTCGTACGGAAAGAATTCCCGGCGTTCCCGTCGCATCTCAAGAGGTTGCGCTCTCCACAGGAAAGGCGAGAGGAACTCGAGGGTCGTGCCACCATTCCAAGAGTCCCCCAGATATGTCAGTCCATTCGAGAGGAACCTGTATTCCCGGCACTGCCTTGACGTTCAAGCCGAGGATCGACTCCCACCACGTGTGCACGTGGGACAGCCCTGTGGGAAAGCCTCGTGGGAAAGCCTCGTGGGAAAGACTCGAGGGAAAACCATAGATCCTTTGATCCACGCGGAGGACTGCGGGACACTGCTGCTACCGCTCTGGGGGAAAGCGCAAGTGCATGCCCGCATTCGAGACGAGGACTGACTCCCCTGGGGAGACTCCAGAAGTACCCCAAGATCCATGTCAGCACTGGAGAGGAATCCTCAGTTTCCGGCACCTACTCCACACAAGGTCTTAGGCCCCGACATCGACGGGAGAGGAATCCCGAGAGGCCCCCGAAGAACACGCATGGGGACTGGGCTTTCCTGTGGCCACCAGTGCGGGTCCCTGAGGTCCAAGTCGTAAGTCGAGAGCACCTGCCGCAACTCGAGAAAATCCAGGAGGTTTTGCCCTTCAGGCGAGATGAGGCCCATTTCCGCTGAGGCTTCTCGAGGCTAATCACATCTAACCACTGGAATTTCCAAAGGGTCCTTCACACCCTTGCTGCAACTCCAGAAGTTCCCCGACATACTCGTCTCCCCTTGAGAGGAAGCACGAGGGTCGCGCACACATCCAGGGGAGCCCCGTTTCCGTCGCCAAGCTCGAGATCAGGGATCCTTTCCCTGTTTCGTAGGAAAAGAATTCCCGGCGTTCCCGTCGCATCTCAAGAGGAGGCGCTCTCCACAGGAAAGGCGAGAGGAACTCCAGGGTCGTGCCACCATTCCAAGAGTCCCCCAGATGTGTCAGTCCATTCCAGAGGAACCTGTTTTCCCTGCACTGCCTTGACGTTCAAGCCGAGGATTGACTCCCACCACGTGTGCACATGGGACAGCCCTGTGGGAAAGCCTCGTGGGAAGGACTCGAGGGAAAACCATAGATCCAATGATCCACGCGGAGGACTGCGTGACACTGCTGCTACCGCTCTGGAGGAAAGCGCAAGTGCATGTCCGCATTCGAGACGAGGACTGACTCCCCTGGGGAGATTCCAGAAGTACCCCAAGATCCATGTCAGCACTGGAGAGGAATACTCAGGTTCCGGCCCCGACTCCACACAAGGTCTTAGGCCCCGGCATCGACCGGAGAGGAATCCCGAGAGGCCCCCGAGGAACTCGCATGGGGACTGGCCTTTCCTGAGGCCACCAGAGCGGGTCCCCGAGGTCCCCTCGTAAGTCGAGAGCACCTGCCGCAACTCGAGAAAATCCAGGAGGTTTTGCCCTCCAGGTGAGATGAGACCCATTTCCGCTGAGGCTTCTCGAGGCTAATCACATCTAACACCTGGAACTTCCAAAGGGTCCTTCACACCCTTGCTGCAACTCAAGAAGTTCCCCGACATACCGGTCTCTACTCGAGAGGAAGCACGAGGGTCCCGCACACATCCAGGGGAGCCCCGTTTCCGCCTCCTAGCTCGAGATGAGGGATCCTTTCCCTGTTTCGTAGGGAAAGAATTCCCGGCGTTCCCGTCGCATCTCAAGAGGAGGCGCTCTCCACAGGAAAGGCGAGAGCAACTCCAGGGTCGTGCCACCATTCCAAGAGACCCCCAGATGTGTCAGTCCATACGAGAGGAACCTGTTTTCCATGCACTGCCTTGACGTTCAAGCCGAGGATCGACTCCCACCACGTGTGCACTTGGGACAGCCGTGTGGGAAAGCCTCGTGGGAAAGCCTCGTGGGAAAGACTCGAGGGAAAACCATAGATCCTTTGATCCACGCGGCGGACTGCGTGACACTGCTGCTACTGCTCTGGAGGATAGCGCAAGTGCATGCTCGCATTCCAGACGAGGACTGACTCCCCTGGGGAGACTCCAGAAGTACCCCAAGATCCATGTCAGCACTGGAGAGGAATCCTCAGGTTCCGGCCCCGACTCCACACAAGGTCTTAGGCCCCGGCATCGACGGGAGAGGAATCCCGAGAGGCCCCTGAGGAAGTCGCATGGGGACTGGCCTTTCCTGAGGCCACCAGAGCGGGTCCCTGAGGTCCCGTCGTAAGTCGAGAGCACCTGCCGCAACTCGAGAAAATCCAGGAGGTTTTGCCCTCCAGGCGAGATGAGGCCCATTTCCGCTGAGGCTTCTCGAGGCTAATCACATCTAACCACTGGAACTTCAAAAGGGTCCTTCACACCCTTGCTGCAAATCAAGAAGTTCCCTGACATACCCGTCTCCACTCGAGAGGAAGCACGAGGGTCCCGCACACATCCAGGGGGGCCCCGTTTTCGCCTCCTAGCTCGAGATGCGGGATCCTTTCCCAGTTTCGTAGGGAAAGAATTCCCGGCGTTCCCGTCGCATCTCAAGAGGAGGCGCTCTCCACAGGAAAGGCGAGAGGAACTCCAGGGTCGTGACACCATTCCAAGAGACCCCCAGATGTGTCAGTCCATTCCAGAGGAACCTGTTTTCCCTGCACTGCCTTGACGTTCAAGCCGAGGATCGACTTCCAACACGTGTGCACGTCTGACAGCCCTGTGGGAAAGCCTCGTGTGAAAGCCTCGGGGGAAAGAGTCGAGGGAAAATCATAGATCCTTTGATCCACGCGGCGGACTGCGTGACACTGCTGCTACCGCTCTGGAGGAAAGCGCAAGTGCATGCCCGCATTTGAGACGAGGACTGACTCCCCTGGGGAGACTCCAGAAGTACCCCAAGATCCATGTCAGCACTGGAGAGGAATCCTCAGGTTCCGGCCCCGACTCCACGCAAGGTCTTAGGCCCTGGCATTGACGGGAGAGGAATCCCGAGAGGCCCCCGAGGAACTCGCATGGGGACTGGCCTTTCCTGGGGCCACCAGAGCGGGTCCCTGAGGTCCCCGTCATAAGTCGAGAGCACCTGCCGCCACTCGAGAAAATCAAGGAGGTTTTGCCCTCCAGGCGAGATGAGGCCCATTTCCGCTGAGGCTTCTCGAGGCTAATCACATCTAACAACTGGAACTTCCAAAGGGTCCTTCACACCCTTGCTGCAACTCAAGCAGTTCCGCGACATACCCGTCTCCACTCGAGAGGAAGCAAGTGGGGTCCCGCACACATCCACGGGAGCCCCGTTTCCGCCTCCTAGCTCGAGATGAGGGATCCTTTCCCTGTTTCGTAGGGAAAGAATTCCCGGCGTTCCGTCGCATCTCAAGAGGAGACACTCTCCACAGGAAAGGCGAGAGGAACTCCAGGGTCGTGGCACCATTCCAAGAGACCCCCAGATGTGTCAGTCCATTCCAGAGGAACCTGTTTTCCCTGCACTGCCTTGACGTTCAAGCCGAGGATCGACTCCCACCACGTGTGCACGTGGGACAGCCCTGTGGGAAAGCCTCGTGGGAAAGCCTCGTGGGAAAGACTCGAGGGAAAACCATAGATCCTTTGATCCACGCGGTGGACTGGGTGACACTGCTGCTACCGCTCTGGAGGAAAGCGCAAGTGCATGCCCGCATTCGAGACGAGGACTGACTCCCCTGGGGAGACTCCAGAAGTACCCCAAGATCCATGTCAGCACTGGAGAGGAATCCTCAGGTTCCGGCCCCGACTGCACACAAGGTCTTAGGCCCCGGCATCGACGGGAGAGGAATCCCGAGAGGCCCCCGAGGAACTCGCATGGGGACTGGCCTTTCCTGAGGCCACCAGAGCGGGTCCCTGAGGTCCCCGTCGTAAGTCGAGAGCACCTGCCGCAACTCGAGAAAATCCAGGAGGTTTTGCCCTCCAGCCGAGATGAGGCCCATTTCCGCTGAGGCTTCTCGAGGCTAACCACGTCTAACCACTGGAACTTCCAAAGGGTCCTTCACACCCTTGCTGCAACTCAAGAAGTTCCGCGACATACCCGTCTCCACTCGAGAGGAAGCACGTGGGGTCCCGCACACATCCAGGGGAGCCCCGTTTCCGCCTCCTAGCTCGAGATGAGGGATCCTTTCCCTGTTTCGTAGGGAAAGAATTCCCGGCGTTCCGTCGCATCTCAAGAGGAGGCGCTCTCCACAGGAAAGGCGAGAGGAACTCCAGGGTCGTGCCACCATTCCAAGAGTCCCCCAGATGTGTCAGTCCATTCCAGAGGAACCTGTTTTTCCTTCATTGCCTTGACGTTCAAGTCGAGGATCCACTCCCACCACGTGTGCACGTGGGACAGCCCTGTGGGAAAGCCTCGTGGGAAAGCCTCGTGGGAAAGACTCGAGGGAAAACCATAGATCCTTTGATCCACGCGGCGGACTGCGTGACATTGCTGCTACCGCTCTGGAGGAAAGCGCAAGTGCATGCCCGCATTCGAGACGAGGACTGACTCCCCTGGGGAGACTCCAGAAGTACCCCAAGATCCATGTCAGCACTGGAGAGGAATCCTCAGGTTCCGGACCCGACTCCACACAAGGTTTAGGCCCTGGCATCGACGGGAGACGAATCCCGAGAGGCCCCCGATGAACTCCATGGGGACTGGCCTTTCCTGAGGCCACCAGAGCGGGTCCCTGAGGTCCCCCTCGTAAGTCGAGAGCACCTGCCGCAACTCGAGAAAATCCAGGAGGTTTTGCTCTCCAGGCGAGATGAGGCCCATTTCCGCTGAGGCTTCTCGAGGCTAATCACGTCTAACCACTGGAACTTCCAAAGGGTTCTTCACACCCTTGCTGCAACTCAAGAAGTTCCCCGACATACCCGTCTCCACTCGAGAGGAAGCACGTGGGGTCCCGCACACATCCAGGGGAGCCCCGTTTCCGCCTCCTAGCTCGAGATGAGGGATCCTTTCCCTGTTTCGTAGGGAAAGAATTCCCGGCGTTCCCGTCGCATCTCAAGAGGAGGCGCTCTCCACAGGAAAGGCGAGAGGAACTCCAGGGTCGTGCCACCATTCCAAGAGTCCCCCAGATGTGTCAGTCCATTCCAGAGGAACCTGTTTTCCCTGCACTGCCTTGACGTTCAAGCCGAGGATAGACTCCCACCACGTGTGCACGTGGGACAGCCCTGTGGGAAAGATTCGTGGGAAAGCCTCGTGGGAAAGACTCGAGGGAAAACCATAGATCCTTTGATCCATTGGGCGGACTGCGTGACACTGCTGCTACCGCTCTGGAGGAAAGCGCAAGTGCATGCCCGCATTCGAGACGATGACTGACTCCCCTGGGGAGACTCCAGAAGTACCCCAAGATCCATGTCAGCACTGGAGAGGAATCCTCAGGTTCCGGCCCCGACTCCACACAAGGTCTTAGGCCCCGGCATCGACGGGAGAGGAATCCCGAGAGGCCCCCGAGGAACTCGCATGGGGACTGGCCTTTCCTGAGGCCACCAGAGCGGGTCCCTGAGGTCCCCGTCGTAAGTCGAGAGCACCTGCGGCAACTCGAGAAAATCCAGGAGGTTTTGCCCTCCAGGCGAGATGAGGCCCATTTCTGCTGAGGCTCCTCGAGGCTAATCACGTCTAACCACTGGAACTTCCAAAGGGTCTTCACACCCTTGCTGCAACTCAAGAAGTTCCCCGACATACCCGTCTCCACTCGAGAGGAAGCATGTGGGGTCCCGCACACATCCAGGGGAGCCCCATTTCCGCCTCCTAGCTCGAGATGAGGGATCCTTTCCCTGTTTCGTAGGGAAAGAATTCCCGGCGTTCCCGTCGCATCTCAAGAGGAGGCGCTCTCCACAGGAAAGGCGAGAGGAAATCCAGGGTCGTGCCACCATTCCAAGAGTCCCCCAGATGTGTCAGTCCATTCCAGAGGAACCTGTTTTCCCTGCACTGCCTTGACGTTCAAGCCGAGGATCCACTCCCACCACGTGTGCACGTGGGACAGCCCTGTGGGAAAGCCTCGTGGGAAAGACTCGAGGGAAAACCATAGATCCTTTGCTCCACGCGGCGGACTGCGTGACACTGCTGCTACCGCTCTGGAGGAAAGCGCAAGTGCATGCCCGCATTCGAGACGAGGACTGACTCCCCTGGGGAGACTCCAGAAGTACCCCAAGATCCATGTCAGCACTGGAGAGGAATCCTCAGGTTCCGGCCCCGACTCCACACAAAGTCTTAGGCCCCGGCATCGACGGGAGAGGAATGCCGAGAGGCCCCCGAGGAACTCGCATGGGGACTGGCCTTTCCTGAGGCCACCAGAGCGGGTCCCTGAGGTCCCCGTCGTAGGTCGAGACCACAAGCCGCAACTCGAGAAAACCAGGAGGTTCCCCCCTCCGGGCGAGATGTGGCCCATTTTGGCTGAGGCGTCTCGAGGCTAATCACATCTAACCTCTGGAACTTTCAAAGGGTCCTTGACACCCTTACTGCAACTCAAGAAGTTCCCCGACATACCCGTCTCCAGTCGAAAGAAAGCACGGGGTTCGGCCCACATCCAGAGGAGCCCCGTTTCCACCTCGTAGCTCGAGATGAGGGATCCTTTCCCTGCTTGGTCGGGAAAGAATTCCCGGCGTTCCCGTCGCATCTCAAGAGCAGGCGCTCTCCAAAGGAAAGGCGAGAGGAACTCCAGGGTCGTGCCACCATTCCCAGAGTCCCCCAGATGTCCCAGTCCATTCCAGAGGAACCTCCTTTCCCTGCACTGCCTCGACTTTCACGCCGAGGATCGACTCACAGCAGGGTGGCACGTGAGACAGCCCTGTGGGAAAGCCTCGTGGGAAAGCCTCATGGGAAAGCCTCGAGGGAAAGCCACAGATCCCATGATCGACACGACAGGAAGCGTGACACTGCTACTACAGCTCGGGAGGAAAGCGCACGTGCATGCCCCCTCTCGAGACGAGGACTGACTCTCCTGGGCAGACTCCAGAAGTACCGCAAGATCCATGTCAGCACTGGAGAGGAATCCTCAGGTTCCGCCTCCGACTCCACACAAGGTCTTTGGCCCCGGCATCGAAGGGAGAGGAATCCCGAGCGGCCCCCGAGCAACTCGAATGGGGACTGGCCAGTCCTGAGGCCACCAGAGCGGGTGCCTTAAGTCACCGTCGTAAGACGAGAGCACCTGCCGCAACTCGAGAAAATCCAGGAGGTACTCCCCTCCAGGCGAAATGAGGCCCATTTCCGCCGATGCTTCTCGACACTAATCACAACTAACCTCTGGAACTTCCAAAAGGTCCTTCACACCCTTGCTGCAACTCAAGAAGTTCCCCGACTACCCCTGTCCACTCTAGAGGAAGCACAATGGTCCCGCCCACATCAAGAGGAGCCCCGTTTCCGCATTGTAGTTCCAGATGAGGGATCCTTTCCCTGCTTGGTCGGGAAAGAATTCTGGGCGTTCCTGTCGCATCTCAAGAGGAGGCGCTCTCCACAGGAAAGGCGAGAGGAACTCCAGGGTCGTGCCACCATTCTCAGAGTCCCCCAGATGTCCCAGTCCATTCCAGAGGAAGGTGTTTTCCCTCCACTGCCTCGACTTTCACGCCGCAGATCGACTCACACCACGGTGGCACATGGGACAGCCCTGTGGGAAAGCCTCATGGGAAAGCCTTGTGGGAAAACCTCGAGGGAAAGCCACAGATAGCATGATGCAGTTGATAGGAAGCGTGACACTGCTGCTACAGCTCTGGAGGAAAGGGCACGTGCATGCCCCCATTCGAAACGAGGACTTACTTCCCTGGGGGGACTCCAGAAGTACCCCAAGATCCATGTCAGCACTGGAGAGGAATCCTCAGGTTCCGGGCCCGACTCCACACAAGGTCTTAGGCTCCAGCATCCAAGGGAGAGGAATCCCGAGAGGCCCGCGACCAACTCACATGGGGACAGGCCTTTCCTGAGGCCACCAGAGCGGGTCCCTGAGGTCCCTGTCATAAGTAGAGAGCACCTGCCGCAACTCGAGAAAATCCAGGAGGTTTTGCCCTCCAGGCAAGATGAGGCCCATTTCCGCTGTTCCTTTTGAAGGCTAGTCACACCTAACCTCTGGAACTTCCAAAAGGTCCTTCACACCCTTGCTGCAACTCAAGAAGTTCCCCGACATACCCGTCTCCACTCGAGAGAGGAAGCACGAGGGTCCCGCACACATCCAGGGGAGCCCCGTTTCCGCCTCCTAGCTCGAGATGAGGGATCCTTTCCCTGTTTCGAAGGGAAAGAATTCCCGGCGTTCCCGTCGCATCTCAAGAGGAGGCGCTCTCCACAGGAAAGGCGAGAGGAACTCCAGGGTCGTGCCACCATTCCAAGAGTCCCCCAGATGTGTCAGTCCATTCCAGAGGAAACTGTTTTCCCTGCACTGCCTTGACGTTCAAGCCGAGGATCGACTCCCACCACGTGTGCTCGTGGGACAGCCCTGTGGGTAAGCCTCGTGGGAAAGCCTCGTGGGAAAGACTCGACGGAAAACCATAGATCCTTTGATCCACGCGGCGGACTGCGTGACACTGCTGCTACCGCTCTGGGGGAAAGCGCAAGTGCATGCGCGCATTCGAGACGAGGACTGACTCCCCTGGGGAGACTCCAGAAGTACCCCAAGATCCATGTCAGCACTGGAGAGGAATCCTCAGGTTCCGGCCCCGACTCCACACAAGGTCTTAGGCGCCGGCATCGACGGGAGAGGAATCCCGAGAGGCCCCCGAGGAACTCGCATGGGGACTGGCCTTTCCTGAGGCCACCAGAGCGGGTCCCCGAGGTCCCCGTCGTAAGTCGAGAGCACCTGCCGCAACTCGAGAAAATCCAGGAGGTTTTGCCCTCCAGGCGAGATGAGGCCCATTTCCGCTGAGGCTTCTCGAGGCTAATCACATCTAACCACTGGAACTTCCAAAGGGTCCTTCACACCCTTGCTGCAACTCAAGAAGTTCCCCGACATACCCGTCTCCACTCGAGAGGAAGCACGAGGGTCCCGCACACATCCAGGGAATCCCCTTTTCCGCCTCCTAGCTCGAGATGAGGGATCCTATCCCTGTTTCGTAGGGAAAGAATTCCCGGCGTTCCCGTCGCATCTCAAGAGGAGGCGCTCTCCACAGGAAAGGGAGAGGAACTCCAGGGTCGTGACACCATTCCAAGAGTCCCCCAGATGTGTCAGTCCATTCCAGAGGAACCTGTTTTCCCTGCACTGCCTTGACGTTCAAGCCGAGGATCGACTCCCACCACGTGTGCACGTGGGACAGCCCTGTGGGAAAGCCTCGTGGGAAAGCCTCGTGGGAAAGACTCGAGGGAAAACCATAGATCCTTTGTTCCACGCGGCGGACTGCGTGACACTGCTGCTACCGCTCTGGAGGAAAGCGCAAGTGCATGCCCGCATTCGAGACGAGGACTGACTCCCCTGGGGAGACTCCAGAAGTACCCCAAGATCCATGTCAGCACTGGAGAGGAATCCTCAGGTTCCGGCCCCGACTCCACACAAGGTCTTAGGCCCAGGCATCGACGGGAGAGGAATCCCGAGAGGCCCCCGAGGAACTCGCATGGGGACTGGCCTTTCTTGAGGTCACCAGAGCGGGTCCCTGAGGTCCCCGTCGTAAGTCGAGAGCACCTGCCGCAACTCGAGAAAATCCAGGAGATTTTGCCCTCCAGGCGAGATGAAGCCCATTTCCGCTGAGGCTTCTCGAGGCTAATCACATCTAACCACTTGAACTTCCAAAGGGTCCTTCACACCCTTGCTGCAACTCTAGAAGTTCCCCGACATACCCGTCTCCACTCGAGAGGAAGCACGAGGGTCCCGCACACATCCAGGGTAGCCCCGTTTCCGCCTCCTAGCTCGAGATGAGGGATCCTTTCCCTGTTTCGTAGGAAAGAATTCCCGGCATTCCCGTCGCATCTCAAGAGGAGGCGCTCTCCACAGGAAAGGCGAGAGGAACTCCAGGGTCGTGCCACCATTCCAAGAGACCCCCAGATGTGTCAGTCCATTCCAGAGGAACCTGTTTTCCCTGCACTGCCTTGACGTTCAAGCCGAGGATCGACTCCCACCACGTGTGCACGTGGGACAACCCAGTGGGAAAGCCTCGTGGGAAAGCCTCGTGGGAAAGACTCGAGGGAAAACCATAGATCCTTTGATCCACGTGGCGGACTGCGTGACACTGCTGCTACCGCTCTGGAGGAAAGCGCAAGTGCATGCCCGCATTCGAGACGAGGACTGACTCCCCTGGGGAGACTCCAGAAGTACCCCAAGATCCATGTCAGCACTGGAGAGGAATCCTCAGGTTCCGGCCCCGACTCCACACAAGGTCTTAGGCCCTGGCATTGACGGGAGAGGAATCCCGAGAGGCCCCCGAGGAACTCGCATGGGGACTGGCCTTTTCTGAGGCCACCAGAGCGCGTCCCTGAGGTCCCCGTCGTAAGTCGAGAGCACCTGCCACAACTCGAGAAAATCCAGGAGGTTTCGCCCTCCAGGCGAGATGAGGCCCATTTCCGCTGAGGCTTCTGTAGGCCAGTCACATCTAACCACTGGAACTTCCAAACGTACCTTCACACCCTTGCTGCAACTTAAGAAGTTCCCCCACATACCCGTCTGCACTCGAGAGGAAGCACGTGGTGTCCCGCACACATCCAGGGGAGCCCCGTTTCCGCCTCCTAGCTCGAGATGAAGGATCCTTTCCCTGTTTCGCAGCGAAAGAATTCCCGGCGTTCGCGTCGCATCTCAAGAGGAGGCGCTCTCCACAGGAAAGGCGAGAGGAACTCCAGGGTCGTGCCACCATTCCAAGAGTCCCCCAGATGTGTCAGTCCATTCAAGAGGACCTGTTTTCCCTTCACTGCCTTGACGTTCAAGCCGAGGATCGACTCCCACAACGTGTGCACGTGGGACAGCCCTGTGGGAAAGCCTCGTGGGAAAGCCTCGTGGGAAAGACTCGAGAGAAAACCATAGATCCTCTGATCCACGCGGCGAACTGCGAGACACTGCTGCTACCGCTCTGGAGGAAAGCGCAAGTGCATGCCCGCATTCGAGACGAGGACTGACTCCCCTGGGGAGACTCCAGAAGTACCCCAAGATCCATGTCAGCACTGGAGAGGAATCCTCAGGTTCCGACCCCGACTCCACACAAGGTCTTAGGCCCCGGCATCGATGGGAGAGGAATCCCGAGAGGCCCCCGAGGAACTCGCATGGGGACTGGCCTTTCCTGAGGCCACCAGAGCGGGTCCCTGAGGTCCCCGTCGTAAGTCGAGAGCACCTGCCGTAACTCGAGAAAATCCAGGAGGTTTTGCCCTCCAGGCGAGATGAGGCCCATTTCCACTTAGGCTTCTCGAGGCCAATCACATCTAACCACTGGAACTTCCAAAGGGTCCTTGACACCCTTGCTGCAACTCAAGAAGTTCCCCGACATACCCGTCTCCACTCGAGAGGAAGCACGTGGGTCCCGCACACATCCAGGGGAGCCCCGTTTCCGCCTCCTAGCTCGAGATGAGGGATCCTTTCCCTGTTTCGTAGGGAAAGAATTCCCGGCGTTCCTGTCGCATCTCAAGAGGAGGCACTCTCCACAGGAAAGGCGAGAGGAACTCCAGGGTCGTGCCACCATTCCAAGAGTCCCCCTGATGTGTCAGTCCATTCCAGAGGAACCTGTTTTCCCTGCACTACCTTGACGTTCAAGCCGAGGATCGACTCCCACCACGTGTGCACGTGGGACAGCCCTGTGGGAAAGCCTCGTGGGAAAGCCTCGTGGGAAAGACTCGAGGGAAAACCATAGATCCTTTGATCCACGCGCGGACTGCGTGACACTGCTGCTACCGCTCTGGAGGAAAGCGCAAGTGTATGCCCGCATTCGAGACGAGGTCTGACTCCCCTGGGGAGACTCCAGAAGTACCCCAAGATCCATGTCAGCACTGGAGAGGAATCCTCAGGTTCCGGCCCCGACTCCACACAAGGTCTTAGGCCCCGGCATCGACGGGAGAGGAATCCCGAGAGGACCCCGAGGAACTCGCATGGGGACTGGCCTTTCCTGAGGCCACCAGAGCGGGTCCCTGAGTTCCCCGTCATAAGTCGAGAGCACCTGCCGCAACTCGAGAAAATCCAGGAGGTTTTGCCCTCCAGGCGAGATGAGGCCCATTTCCGCTGAGGCTTCTCGAGGCCAATCACATCTAACCACTGGAACTTCCAAAGGGTCCTTCACACCCTTGCTGCAACTCAAGAAGTTCCCCGACATACCCGTCTCCACTCGAGAGGAAGCACGTGGTGTCCCGCACACATCCAGGGGAGCCCCGTTTCCGCCTCCTAGCTCGAGATGAGGGATCCTTTCCCTGTTTCGTAGGGAAAGAATTCCCGGCGTTCCCGTCGCATCTCAAGAGGAGGCGCTCTCCACAGGAAAGGCGAGAGGAACTCCAGGGTCGTGCCACCATTCCAAGAGTCCCCCAGATGTGTCAGTCCATTCCAGAGGAACCCGTTTTCCCTGCACTGCCTTGACGTTCAAGCCGAGGATCGACTCCCACCACGTGTGCACGTGGGACAGCCCTGTGGGAATGCCTCGTGGGAAAGACTCGAGGGAAAACCATAGATCCTTTGATCCACGCGGCGGACTGCGTGACACTGCTGCTACCGCTCTGGAGGAAAGCGCAAGTGCATGCCCGCATTCGAGACGAGGACTGACTCCCCTGGGGAGACTCCAGAAGTACCCCAAGATCCATGTCAGCACTGGAGAGGAATCCTCAGGTTCCGGCCCCGACTCCTCACAAGGTCTTAGGCCCCGGCATCGACGGGAGAGGAATCCCGAGAGGCCCCCGAGGAACTCGCTTGGGGACTGGCCTTTCCTGAGGCCAGCCGAGCGGGTCCCTGAGGTCCCCGTCGTAAGTCGAGAGCACCTGTCGCAACTCGAGAAAATCCAGGAGGTTTTGCCCTCCAGGCGAGATGAGGCCCATTTCCGCTGAGGCTTCTCGAGGCTAATCACGTCTAACCACTGAACTTCCAAAGGGTCATTCACACCCTTGCTGCAACTCAAGAAGTTCCCCGACATACCCGTCTCCACTCGAGAGGAAGCACGTGGGTCCCGCACACATCCAGGGGAGCCCCGTTCCCGCCTCCTAGCTCGAGATGAGGGATCCTTTCCCTGTTTCGTAGGGAAAGAATTCCCAGCGTTCCCGTCGCATCTCAAGAGGAGGCGCTCTCCACAGGAAAGGCGAGAGGAACTCCAGGGTCGTGCCACCATTCCAAGAGTCCCCCAGATGTGTCAGTCCATTCCAGAGGAACCGGTTTTCCCTGCACTGCCTTGACGTTCAAGCCGAGGATCGACTCCCACCACGTGTGCACGTGGGACAGCCCTGTGGGAAAGCCTCGTGGGAAAGCCTCGTGGGAAAGACTCGAGGGAAAACCATAGATCCTTTGATCCACGCGGCGGACTGCGTGACACTGCTGCTACCGCTCTGGAGGAAAGTGCAAGTGCATGCCCGCATTCGAGACGAGGACTGACTCCCCTGGGGAGACTCCAGAAGAACCCCAAGATCCATGTCAGTACTGGAGAGGAATCCTCAGGTTCCGGCCCGACTCCACACAAGGTCTTAGGCCCCGGCATCGACGTGAGAGGAATCCCGAGAGGCCCCCGAGGAACTCGCTTGGGGACTGGCCTTTCCTGAGGCCACCAGAGCGGGTCCCTGAGGTCCCCGTCGTAAGTCGAGAGCACCTGCCGCAACTCGAGAAAATCCAGGAGGTTTTCACCTCCAGGCGAGATGAGGCCCATTTCCGCTGAGGCTTCTCGAGGCCAATCACATCAAACCACTGGAACTTCCAAAGGGTCCTTCACACCCTTGCTGCAACTCAAGAAGTTCCCCGTCATACCCGTCTCCACTCGAGAGGAAGCACGTGGTGTCCCGCACACATCCAGGGGAGCCCCGTTTCCGCCTCCTAGCTCGAGATGAGGGATCCTTTCCCTGTTTCGTAGGGAAAGAATTCCCGGCGTTCCCGTCGCATCTCAAGAGGAGGCGCTCTCCACAGGAAAGGCGAGAGGAACTCCAGGATCGTGACACCATTCCAAGAGTCCCCCAGATGTGTCAGTTCATTCCAGAGGAACCTGTTTTCCCTGCACTGCCTTGACGTTCAAGCCGAGGATCCACTCCCACCACGTGTGCACGTGGGACAGCCCTGTGGGAAAGCCTCGTGGGAAAGCCTCGTGGGAAAGACTCGAGGGAAAACCATAGATCCATTGATCCATGCGGCGGACTGCGTGACATTGCTGCTACCGCTCTGGAGGAAAGCGCAAGTGCATGCCCGCATTCGAGACGAGGACTGACTCCCCTGGGGAGACTCCAGAAGTAACCCAAGATCCATGTCAGCACTGGAGAGGAATCCTCAGGTTCCGGCCCCGACTCCACACAAGGTCTTAGGCCCCGGCATCGACGGGAAACGAATCCCCAGAGGAACTTGCATGGGGACTGGCCTTTCCTGAGGCCACCAAAGCGGGTCCCTGAGGTCCTGGTCGTAAGTCGAGAGCACATGCCGCAACTAGAGAAAAAAGGTTTTGCCCTCCAGGCGAGATGAGGCCCATTTCCGCTGCGGCTTCTCGAGGCCAATCACATCTAACCACTGGAACTTCCAAAGGGTCCTTCACACCCTTGCTGCAACTCACGAAGGTCCCCGACATACCCGTCTCCACTCGAGAGGAAGCACGTGGGGTACTGCACACATCCAGGGGAGCCCCGTTTCCGCCTCCTAGCTCGAGATGAGGGATCCTTTCCCTGTTTCGTAGGGAAAGAATTCCCGGCGTTCCCGTCGCATCTCAAGAGGATGCGCTCTCCACAGGAAAGGGAGAGGAACTCCAGGGTCGTGACACCATTCCAAGAGTCCCCCAGATTTGTCAGTCCATTCCAGAGGAACCTGTTTTCCCTGCACTGCCTTGACGTTCAAGCCGAGGATCGACTCCCACCACGTGTGCACGTGGGACAGCCCTGTGGGAAAGCCTCGTGGGAAAGCCTCGTGGGAAAGACTCGAGGGAAAACCACAGATCCTTTGATCCACGCGGCGGACTGCGTGACACTGCTGCTACCGCTCTGGAGGAAAGCGCAAGTGCATGCCCGCATTCGAGACGAGGACTGACTCCACTGGGGAGACTCCAGAAGTACCCCAAGATCCATGTCAGTACTGGAGAGGAATCCTCAGGTTCCGGCCCGAATCCACACAAGGTCTTAGGCCCCGGCATCGACGTGAGAGGAATCCCGAGAGGCCCCCGAGGAACTCGCTTGGGGACTGGCCTTTCCTGAGGCCACCAGAGCGGGTCCCTGAGGTCCCTGTCGTAAGTCGAGAGCACCTGCCGCAACTCGAGAAAATCCAGGAGGTTTTCACCTCCAGGCGAGATGAGGCCCATTTCCGCTGAGGCTTCTCGAGGCCAATCACATCTAACCACTGGAACTTCCAAAGGGTCCTTCACACCCTTGCTGAGACTCAAGAAGTTCCCCGACATACCCGTCTGCACTCGAGAGGAAGCACGTGGTGTCCCGCACACATCGAGGGGAGCCCCGTTTCCGCCTCCTAGCTCGAGATGAGGGATCCTTTCCCTGTTTCGTAGGGAAAGAATTCCCGGCGTTCCCGTCGCATCTCAAGAGGAGGCGCTCTCCACAGGAAAGGCGAGAGGAACTCCAGGGTCATGCCACCATTCCAAGAGTCCCCCAGATGTGTCAGTCCATTCCAGAGGAACCTGTTTTCCCTGCACTGCCTTGACTTTCAAGCCGAGGATCGACTCCCACCACGTGTGCACGTGGGACAGCCCTGTGGGAAAGCCTCGTGGGAAAGCCTCGTGGGAAAGACTCGAGGGAAAACCATAGATCCTTTGATCCACGCTGCGGACTGCGTGACACTGCTGCTACCGCTCTGGAGGAAAGCGCAAGTGCATGAACGCATTCGAGACGAGGACTGACTCCCCTGGGGAGACTCCAGAAGTACCCCAAGATCCATGTCAGCACTGGAGAGGAATCCTCAGGTTCCGGCCCCGACTCCACACAAGGTCTTAGGCCCCGGCATCGACGGGAGAGGAATCCCGAGAGGCCCCCGTGGAACTCGCATGGGGACTGGCCTTTCCTGAGGCCACCAGAGCGGGTCCCTGAGGTCCCCGTCGTAAGTCGAGAGCACCTGCCGCAACTCGAGAAAATCCAGGAGGTTTTGCCCTCCAGGCGAGATGAGGCCCATTTCCGCTGAGGCTTCTCGAGGCTAATCACGTCTAACCACTGGAACTTCCAAAGGGTCCTTCACACCCTTGCTGCAACTCAAGAAGTTCCCCGAAATACACGTCTCCACTCGAGAGGAAGCACGTGGGGTCCCGCACACATCCAGGGGAGCCCCGTTCCCGCCTCCTAGCTCGAGATGAGGGATCCTTTCCCTGTTTCGTAGGGAAAGAATTCCCGGCGTTCCCGTCGCATCTCAAGAGGAGGCGCTCTCCACAGGAAAGGCGAGAGGAACTCCAGGGTCGTGCCACCATTCCAAGAGTGCCCCAGATGTGTCAGTCCATTCCAGAGGAACCTGTTTTCCCTGCACTGCCTTGACGTTCAAGCCGAGGATCGACTCCCACCACGTGTGCACGTGGGACAGCCCTGTGGGAAAGCCTCGTGGGAAAGCCTCGTGGGAAAGACTCGAGGGAAAACCATAGATCCTTTGATCCACGCGGCGGACTGCGTGACACTGCTGCTACCGCTCTGGAGGAAAGCGAAAGTGCATGTCCGCATTCGAGACGAGGTCTGACTCCCCTGGGGAGACTCCAGAAGTACCCCAAGATCCATGTCAGCACTGGAGAGGAATCCTCAGGTTCCGGCCCCGACTCCACACAAGGTCTTCGGCCCCGGCATCGACGGGAGAGGAATCCCGAGAGGCCCCCGAGGAACTCGCATGGGGACTGGCCTTTCCTGAGGCCACCAGAGCGGGTCCCTGAGGTCCCCGTCGTAAGTCGAGAGCACCTGCCGCAACTCGAGAAAATCCAGGAGGTTTTGCCCTCCAGGCGAGATGAGGCCCATTTCCGCTGAGGCTTCTCGAGGCTAATCACGTCTAACCACTGGAACTTCCAAAGGGTCCTTCACACCCTTGCTGCAACTCAAGAAGTTCCCCGACATACCCATCTCCACTCGACAGGAAGCACGTGGTGTCCCGCCCACATCCAGGGGAGCCCCGTTTCCGCCTCCTAGCTCGAGATGAGGGATCCTTTCCCTGTTTCGTAGGGAAAGAATTCCCGGCGTTCCCGTCGCATCTCAAGAGGAGGCGCTCTCCACAGGAAAGGCGAGAGGAACTTCAGGGTCGTGCCACCATTCCAAGAGTCCCCCAGATGTGTCAGTCCATTCCAGAGGAACCTGTTTTCCCTGCACTGCCTTGACGTTCAAGCCGAGGATCGACTCCCACCACGTGTGCACGTGGGACAGCCCTGTGGGAAAGCCTCGTGGGAAAGCCTCATGGGAAAGACTCGAGGGAAAACCACAGATCCTTTGATCCACGCGGCGGACTGCGTGACACTGCTGCTACCGCTCTGGAGGAAAGCGAAAGTGCATGCCCGCCTTCGAGACGAGGACTGACTCCCCTGGGGAGACTCCAGAAGTACCCCAAGTTCCATGTCAGCACTGGAGAGGAATCCTCAGGTTCCGGCCCCGACTCCACACAAGGTCTTAGGCCCCGGCATCGACGGGAGTGGAATCCTGAGAGGCCCCCGAGGAACTCGCATGGGGACTGGCCTTTCCTGAGGCCACCAGAGCGGGTCCCTGAGGTCCCCGTCGTAAGTCGAGAGCACCTGCCGCAACTCGAGAAAATCCAGGAGGTTTTGCCTTCTAGGCGAGATGAGGCCCATTTCCGCAGAGGCTTCTCGTGGCTAATCACGTCTAACCACTGGAACTTCCAAAGGGTCTTGACACCCTTGCTGCAACTCAAGAATTTCCCCTACATACCCGTCTCCACTCGTGAGGAAGCACGTGGGTCCCGCACACATCCAGGGGAGCCCCGTTTCCGCCTCCTAGCTCGAGATGAGGGATCCTTTCCCTGTTTCGTAGGGAAAGAATTCCCGGCGTTCCCGTCGCATCTCAAGAGGAGGCGCTCTCCACAGGAAAGGGAGAGGAACTCCAGGGTCGTGACACCATTCCAAGTGTCCCCCAGATGTGTCAGTCCATTCCAGAGGAACCTGTTTTCCCTGCACTGCCTTGACGTTCAAGCCGAGGATCGACTCCCACCACGTGTGCACGTGGGACAGCCCTGTGGGAAAGCCTCGTGGGAAAGCCTCGTGGGAAAGACTCGAGGGAAAACCATAGATCCTTTGATCCACGCGGCGGACTGCGTGACACTGCTGCTACCGCTCTGGAGGAAAGCGCAAGTGCATGCCCGCATTCGAGACGAGGACTGACTCCCCTGGGGAGACTCCAGAAGTACCCCAAGATCCATGTCAGCACTGGAGAGGAATCCTCAGGTTCCGGCCCCGACTCCACACAAGGTCTTAGGCCCGGCATCGACGGGAGAGGAATCCCGAGAGGGCCCCAAGGAACTCGCATGGGGACTGGCCTTTGCTGAGGCCACCAGAGCGGGTCCCTGAGGTCCCCGTCGTAAGTCGAGAGCACCTGCCGCAACTCGAGAAAATCCAGGAGGTTTTGCCCTCCAGGCGAGATGAGGCCCATTTCCGCTGAGGCTTCTCGAGGCTAATCACGTCTAACTACTGGAACTTCCAAAGGGTCCTTCACACCCTTGCTGCAACTCAAGAAGTTCCCCGAATTACCCGTCTCCACTCGAGAGGAAGCACGTGGTGTCCCGCACACATCCAGGGGAGCCCCGTTTCCGCCTCCTAGCTCGAGATGAGGGATCCTTTCCCTGTTTCGTAGGGAAAGAATTCCCGGCATTCCCGTCGCATCTCAAGAGGAGGCGCTCTCCACAGGAAAGGCGAGAGGAAATCCAGGGTCGTGCCACCATTCCAAGAGTCCCCCAGATGTGTCAGTCCATTCCAGAGGAACCTGTTTTCCCTGCACTGCCTTGACGTTCAAGCCGAGGATCCACTCCCACCACGTGTGCACGTGGGACAGCCCTGTGGGTAAGCCTCGTGGGAAAGCCTCGTGGGAAAGACTCGACGGAAAACCATAGATCCTTTGATCCACGCGGCGGACTGCGTGACACTGCTGCTACCGCTCTGGGGGAAAGCGCAAGTGCATGCGCGCATTCGAGACGAGGACTGACTCCCCTGGGGAGACTCCAGAAGTACCCCAAGATCCATGTCAGCACTGGAGAGGAATCCTCAGGTTCCGGCCCCGACTCCACACAAGGTCTTAGGCGCCGGCATCGACGGGAGAGGAATCCCGAGAGGCCCCCGAGGAACTCGCATGGGGACTGGCCTTTCCTGAGGCCACCAGAGCGGGTCCCCGAGGTCCCCGTCGTAAGTCGAGAGCACCTGCCGCAACTCGAGAAAATCCAGGAGGTTTTGCCCTCCAGGCGAGATGAGGCCCATTTCCGCTGAGGCTTCTCGAGGCTAATCACATCTAACCACTGGAACTTCCAAAGGGTCCTTCACACCCTTGCTGCAACTCAAGAAGTTCCCCGACATACCCGTCTCCACTCGAGAGGAAGCACGAGGGTCCCGCACACATCCAGGGAATCCCCTTTTCCGCCTCCTAGCTCGAGATGAGGGATCCTATCCCTGTTTCGTAGGGAAAGAATTCCCGGCGTTCCCGTCGCATCTCAAGAGGAGGCGCTCTCCACAGGAAAGGGAGAGGAACTCCAGGGTCGTGACACCATTCCAAGAGTCCCCCAGATGTGTCAGTCCATTCCAGAGGAACCTGTTTTCCCTGCACTGCCTTGACGTTCAAGCCGAGGATCGACTCCCACCACGTGTGCACGTGGGACAGCCCTGTGGGAAAGCCTCGTGGGAAAGCCTCGTGGGAAAGACTCGAGGGAAAACCATAGATCCTTTGTTCCACGCGGCGGACTGCGTGACACTGCTGCTACCGCTCTGGAGGAAAGCGCAAGTGCATGCCCGCATTCGAGACGAGGACTGACTCCCCTGGGGAGACTCCAGAAGTACCCCAAGATCCATGTCAGCACTGGAGAGGAATCCTCAGGTTCCGGCCCCGACTCCACACAAGGTCTTAGGCCCAGGCATCGACGGGAGAGGAATCCCGAGAGGCCCCCGAGGAACTCGCATGGGGACTGGCCTTTCTTGAGGTCACCAGAGCGGGTCCCTGAGGTCCCCGTCGTAAGTCGAGAGCACCTGCCGCAACTCGAGAAAATCCAGGAGATTTTGCCCTCCAGGCGAGATGAAGCCCATTTCCGCTGAGGCTTCTCGAGGCTAATCACATCTAACCACTTGAACTTCCAAAGGGTCCTTCACACCCTTGCTGCAACTCTAGAAGTTCCCCGACATACCGGTCTCCACTCGAGAGGAAGCACGAGGGTCCCGCACACATCCAGGGTAGCCCCGTTTCCGCCTCCTAGCTCGAGATGAGGGATCCTTTCCCTGTTTCGTAGGAAAGAATTCCCGGCATTCCCGTCGCATCTCAAGAGGAGGCGCTCTCCACAGGAAAGGCGAGAGGAACTCCAGGGTCGTGCCACCATTCCAAGAGACCCCCAGATGTGTCAGTCCATTCCAGAGGAACCTGTTTTCCCTGCACTGCCTTGACGTTCAAGCCGAGGATCGACTCCCACCACGTGTGCACGTGGGACAACCCAGTGGGAAAGCCTCGTGGGAAAGCCTCGTGGGAAAGACTCGAGGGAAAACCATAGATCCTTTGATCCACGTGGCGGACTGCGTGACACTGCTGCTACCGCTCTGGAGGAAAGCGCAAGTGCATGCCCGCATTCGAGACGAGGACTGACTCCCCTGGGGAGACTCCAGAAGTACCCCAAGATCCATGTCAGCACTGGAGAGGAATCCTCAGGTTCCGGCCCCGACTCCACACAAGGTCTTAGGCCCTGGCATTGACGGGAGAGGAATCCCGAGAGGCCCCCGAGGAACTCGCATGGGGACTGGCCTTTTCTGAGGCCACCAGAGCGCGTCCCTGAGGTCCCCGTCGTAAGTCGAGAGCACCTGCCACAACTCGAGAAAATCCAGGAGGTTTCGCCCTCCAGGCGAGATGAGGCCCATTTCCGCTGAGGCTTCTGTAGGCCAGTCACATCTAACCACTGGAACTTCCAAACGTACCTTCACACCCTTGCTGCAACTTAAGAAGTTCCCCCACATACCCGTCTGCACTCGAGAGGAAGCACGTGGTGTCCCGCACACATCCAGGGGAGCCCCGTTTCCGCCTCCTAGCTCGAGATGAAGGATCCTTTCCCTGTTTCGCAGCGAAAGAATTCCCGGCGTTCGCGTCGCATCTCAAGAGGAGGCGCTCTCCACAGGAAAGGCGAGAGGAACTCCAGGGTCGTGCCACCATTCCAAGAGTCCCCCAGATGTGTCAGTCCATTCAAGAGGACCTGTTTTCCCTTCACTGCCTTGACGTTCAAGCCGAGGATCGACTCCCACAACGTGTGCACGTGGGACAGCCCTGTGGGAAAGCCTCGTGGGAAAGCCTCGTGGGAAAGACTCGAGAGAAAACCATAGATCCTCTGATCCACGCGGCGAACTGCGAGACACTGCTGCTACCGCTCTGGAGGAAAGCGCAAGTGCATGCCCGCATTCGAGACGAGGACTGACTCCCCTGGGGAGACTCCAGAAGTACCCCAAGATCCATGTCAGCACTGGAGAGGAATCCTCAGGTTCCGACCCCGACTCCACACAAGGTCTTAGGCCCCGGCATCGATGGGAGAGGAATCCCGAGAGGCCCCCGAGGAACTCGCATGGGGACTGGCCTTTCCTGAGGCCACCAGAGCGGGTCCCTGAGGTCCCCGTCGTAAGTCGAGAGCACCTGCCGTAACTCGAGAAAATCCAGGAGGTTTTGCCCTCCAGGCGAGATGAGGCCCATTTCCACTTAGGCTTCTCGAGGCCAATCACATCTAACCACTGGAACTTCCAAAGGGTCCTTGACACCCTTGCTGCAACTCAAGAAGTTCCCCGACATACCCGTCTCCACTCGAGAGGAAGCACGTGGGTCCCGCACACATCCAGGGGAGCCCCGTTTCCGCCTCCTAGCTCGAGATGAGGGATCCTTTCCCTGTTTCGTAGGGAAAGAATTCCCGGCGTTCCTGTCGCATCTCAAGAGGAGGCACTCTCCACAGGAAAGGCGAGAGGAACTCCAGGGTCGTGCCACCATTCCAAGAGTCCCCCTGATGTGTCAGTCCATTCCAGAGGAACCTGTTTTCCCTGCACTACCTTGACGTTCAAGCCGAGGATCGACTCCCACCACGTGTGCACGTGGGACAGCCCTGTGGGAAAGCCTCGTGGGAAAGCCTCGTGGGAAAGACTCGAGGGAAAACCATAGATCCTTTGATCCACGCGCGGACTGCGTGACACTGCTGCTACCGCTCTGGAGGAAAGCGCAAGTGTATGCCCGCATTCGAGACGAGGTCTGACTCCCCTGGGGAGACTCCAGAAGTACCCCAAGATCCATGTCAGCACTGGAGAGGAATCCTCAGGTTCCGGCCCCGACTCCACACAAGGTCTTAGGCCCCGGCATCGACGGGAGAGGAATCCCGAGAGGACCCCGAGGAACTCGCATGGGGACTGGCCTTTCCTGAGGCCACCAGAGCGGGTCCCTGAGTTCCCCGTCATAAGTCGAGAGCACCTGCCGCAACTCGAGAAAATCCAGGAGGTTTTGCCCTCCAGGCGAGATGAGGCCCATTTCCGCTGAGGCTTCTCGAGGCCAATCACATCTAACCACTGGAACTTCCAAAGGGTCCTTCACACCCTTGCTGCAACTCAAGAAGTTCCCCGACATACCCGTCTCCACTCGAGAGGAAGCACGTGGTGTCCCGCACACATCCAGGGGAGCCCCGTTTCCGCCTCCTAGCTCGAGATGAGGGATCCTTTCCCTGTTTCGTAGGGAAAGAATTCCCGGCGTTCCCGTCGCATCTCAAGAGGAGGCGCTCTCCACAGGAAAGGCGAGAGGAACTCCAGGGTCGTGCCACCATTCCAAGAGTCCCCCAGATGTGTCAGTCCATTCCAGAGGAACCCGTTTTCCCTGCACTGCCTTGACGTTCAAGCCGAGGATCGACTCCCACCACGTGTGCACGTGGGACAGCCCTGTGGGAATGCCTCGTGGGAAAGACTCGAGGGAAAACCATAGATCCTTTGATCCACGCGGCGGACTGCGTGACACTGCTGCTACCGCTCTGGAGGAAAGCGCAAGTGCATGCCCGCATTCGAGACGAGGACTGACTCCCCTGGGGAGACTCCAGAAGTACCCCAAGATCCATGTCAGCACTGGAGAGGAATCCTCAGGTTCCGGCCCCGACTCCTCACAAGGTCTTAGGCCCCGGCATCGACGGGAGAGGAATCCCGAGAGGCCCCCGAGGAACTCGCTTGGGGACTGGCCTTTCCTGAGGCCAGCCGAGCGGGTCCCTGAGGTCCCCGTCGTAAGTCGAGAGCACCTGTCGCAACTCGAGAAAATCCAGGAGGTTTTGCCCTCCAGGCGAGATGAGGCCCATTTCCGCTGAGGCTTCTCGAGGCTAATCACGTCTAACCACTGAACTTCCAAAGGGTCATTCACACCCTTGCTGCAACTCAAGAAGTTCCCCGACATACCCGTCTCCACTCGAGAGGAAGCACGTGGGTCCCGCACACATCCAGGGGAGCCCCGTTCCCGCCTCCTAGCTCGAGATGAGGGATCCTTTCCCTGTTTCGTAGGGAAAGAATTCCCAGCGTTCCCGTCGCATCTCAAGAGGAGGCGCTCTCCACAGGAAAGGCGAGAGGAACTCCAGGGTCGTGCCACCATTCCAAGAGTCCCCCAGATGTGTCAGTCCATTCCAGAGGAACCGGTTTTCCCTGCACTGCCTTGACGTTCAAGCCGAGGATCGACTCCCACCACGTGTGCACGTGGGACAGCCCTGTGGGAAAGCCTCGTGGGAAAGCCTCGTGGGAAAGACTCGAGGGAAAACCATAGATCCTTTGATCCACGCGGCGGACTGCGTGACACTGCTGCTACCGCTCTGGAGGAAAGTGCAAGTGCATGCCCGCATTCGAGACGAGGACTGACTCCCCTGGGGAGACTCCAGAAGAACCCCAAGATCCATGTCAGTACTGGAGAGGAATCCTCAGGTTCCGGCCCGACTCCACACAAGGTCTTAGGCCCCGGCATCGACGTGAGAGGAATCCCGAGAGGCCCCCGAGGAACTCGCTTGGGGACTGGCCTTTCCTGAGGCCACCAGAGCGGGTCCCTGAGGTCCCCGTCGTAAGTCGAGAGCACCTGCCGCAACTCGAGAAAATCCAGGAGGTTTTCACCTCCAGGCGAGATGAGGCCCATTTCCGCTGAGGCTTCTCGAGGCCAATCACATCAAACCACTGGAACTTCCAAAGGGTCCTTCACACCCTTGCTGCAACTCAAGAAGTTCCCCGTCATACCCGTCTGCACTCGAGAGGAAGCACGTGGTGTCCCGCACACATCCAGGGGAGCCCCGTTTCCGCCTCCTAGCTCGAGATGAGGGATCCTTTCCCTGTTTCGTAGGGAAAGAATTCCCGGCGTTCCCGTCGCATCTCAAGAGGAGGCGCTCTCCACAGGAAAGGCGAGAGGAACTCCAGGATCGTGACACCATTCCAAGAGTCCCCCAGATGTGTCAGTTCATTCCAGAGGAACCTGTTTTCCCTGCACTGCCTTGACGTTCAAGCCGAGGATCCACTCCCACCACGTGTGCACGTGGGACAGCCCTGTGGGAAAGCCTCGTGGGAAAGCCTCGTGGGAAAGACTCGAGGGAAAACCATAGATCCATTGATCCATGCGGCGGACTGCGTGACATTGCTGCTACCGCTCTGGAGGAAAGCGCAAGTGCATGCCCGCATTCGAGACGAGGACTGACTCCCCTGGGGAGACTCCAGAAGTAACCCAAGATCCATGTCAGCACTGGAGAGGAATCCTCAGGTTCCGGCCCCGACTCCACACAAGGTCTTAGGCCCCGGCATCGACGGGAAACGAATCCCCAGAGGAACTTGCATGGGGACTGGCCTTTCCTGAGGCCACCAAAGCGGGTCCCTGAGGTCCTGGTCGTAAGTCGAGAGCACATGCCGCAACTAGAGAAAAAAGGTTTTGCCCTCCAGGCGAGATGAGGCCCATTTCCGCTGCGGCTTCTCGAGGCCAATCACATCTAACCACTGGAACTTCCAAAGGGTCCTTCACACCCTTGCTGCAACTCACGAAGGTCCCCGACATACCCGTCTCCACTCGAGAGGAAGCACGTGGGGTACTGCACACATCCAGGGGAGCCCCGTTTCCGCCTCCTAGCTCGAGATGAGGGATCCTTTCCCTGTTTCGTAGGGAAAGAATTCCCGGCGTTCCCGTCGCATCTCAAGAGGATGCGCTCTCCACAGGAAAGGGAGAGGAACTCCAGGGTCGTGACACCATTCCAAGAGTCCCCCAGATTTGTCAGTCCATTCCAGAGGAACCTGTTTTCCCTGCACTGCCTTGACGTTCAAGCCGAGGATCGACTCCCACCACGTGTGCACGTGGGACAGCCCTGTGGGAAAGCCTCGTGGGAAAGCCTCGTGGGAAAGACTCGAGGGAAAACCACAGATCCTTTGATCCACGCGGCGGACTGCGTGACACTGCTGCTACCGCTCTGGAGGAAAGCGCAAGTGCATGCCCGCATTCGAGACGAGGACTGACTCCACTGGGGAGACTCCAGAAGTACCCCAAGATCCATGTCAGTACTGGAGAGGAATCCTCAGGTTCCGGCCCGAATCCACACAAGGTCTTAGGCCCCGGCATCGACGTGAGAGGAATCCCGAGAGGCCCCCGAGGAACTCGCTTGGGGACTGGCCTTTCCTGAGGCCACCAGAGCGGGTCCCTGAGGTCCCTGTCGTGAGTCGAGAGCACCTGCCGCAACTCGAGAAAATCCAGGAGGTTTTCACCTCCAGGCGAGATGAGGCCCATTTCCGCTGAGGCTTCTCGAGGCCAATCACATCTAACCACTGGAACTTCCAAAGGGTCCTTCACACCCTTGCTGAGACTCAAGAAGTTCCCCGACATACCCGTCTGCACTCGAGAGGAAGCACGTGGTGTCCCGCACACATCGAGGGGAGCCCCGTTTCCGCCTCCTAGCTCGAGATGAGGGATCCTTTCCCTGTTTCGTAGGGAAAGAATTCCCGGCGTTCCCGTCGCATCTCAAGAGGAGGCGCTCTCCACAGGAAAGGCGAGAGGAACTCCAGGGTCATGCCACCATTCCAAGAGTCCCCCAGATGTGTCAGTCCATTCCAGAGGAACCTGTTTTCCCTGCACTGCCTTGACTTTCAAGCCGAGGATCGACTCCCACCACGTGTGCACGTGGGACAGCCCTGTGGGAAAGCCTCGTGGGAAAGCCTCGTGGGAAAGACTCGAGGGAAAACCATAGATCCTTTGATCCACGCTGCGGACTGCGTGACACTGCTGCTACCGCTCTGGAGGAAAGCGCAAGTGCATGAACGCATTCGAGACGAGGACTGACTCCCCTGGGGAGACTCCAGAAGTACCCCAAGATCCATGTCAGCACTGGAGAGGAATCCTCAGGTTCCGGCCCCGACTCCACACAAGGTCTTAGGCCCCGGCATCGACGGGAGAGGAATCCCGAGAGGCCCCCGTGGAACTCGCATGGGGACTGGCCTTTCCTGAGGCCACCAGAGCGGGTCCCTGAGGTCCCCGTCGTAAGTCGAGAGCACCTGCCGCAACTCGAGAAAATCCAGGAGGTTTTGCCCTCCAGGCGAGATGAGGCCCATTTCCGCTGAGGCTTCTCGAGGCTAATCACGTCTAACCACTGGAACTTCCAAAGGGTCCTTCACACCCTTGCTGCAACTCAAGAAGTTCCCCGAAATACACGTCTCCACTCGAGAGGAAGCACGTGGGGTCCCGCACACATCCAGGGGAGCCCCGTTCCCGCCTCCTAGCTCGAGATGAGGGATCCTTTCCCTGTTTCGTAGGGAAAGAATTCCCGGCGTTCCCGTCGCATCTCAAGAGGAGGCGCTCTCCACAGGAAAGGCGAGAGGAACTCCAGGGTCGTGCCACCATTCCAAGAGTGCCCCAGATGTGTCAGTCCATTCCAGAGGAACCTGTTTTCCCTGCACTGCCTTGACGTTCAAGCCGAGGATCGACTCCCACCACGTGTGCACGTGGGACAGCCCTGTGGGAAAGCCTCGTGGGAAAGCCTCGTGGGAAAGACTCGAGGGAAAACCATAGATCCTTTGATCCACGCGGCGGACTGCGTGACACTGCTGCTACCGCTCTGGAGGAAAGCGAAAGTGCATGTCCGCATTCGAGACGAGGTCTGACTCCCCTGGGGAGACTCCAGAAGTACCCCAAGATCCATGTCAGCACTGGAGAGGAATCCTCAGGTTCCGGCCCCGACTCCACACAAGGTCTTCGGCCCCGGCATCGACGGGAGAGGAATCCCGAGAGGCCCCCGAGGAACTCGCATGGGGACTGGCCTTTCCTGAGGCCACCAGAGCGGGTCCCTGAGGTCCCCGTCGTAAGTCGAGAGCACCTGCCGCAACTCGAGAAAATCCAGGAGGTTTTGCCCTCCAGGCGAGATGAGGCCCATTTCCGCTGAGGCTTCTCGAGGCTAATCACGTCTAACCACTGGAACTTCCAAAGGGTCCTTCACACCCTTGCTGCAACTCAAGAAGTTCCCCGACATACCCATCTCCACTCGACAGGAAGCACGTGGTGTCCCGCCCACATCCAGGGGAGCCCCGTTTCCGCCTCCTAGCTCGAGATGAGGGATCCTTTCCCTGTTTCGTAGGGAAAGAATTCCCGGCGTTCCCGTCGCATCTCAAGAGGAGGCGCTCTCCACAGGAAAGGCGAGAGGAACTTCAGGGTCGTGCCACCATTCCAAGAGTCCCCCAGATGTGTCAGTCCATTCCAGAGGAACCTGTTTTCCCTGCACTGCCTTGACGTTCAAGCCGAGGATCGACTCCCACCACGTGTGCACGTGGGACAGCCCTGTGGGAAAGCCTCGTGGGAAAGCCTCATGGGAAAGACTCGAGGGAAAACCACAGATCCTTTGATCCACGCGGCGGACTGCGTGACACTGCTGCTACCGCTCTGGAGGAAAGCGAAAGTGCATGCCCGCCTTCGAGACGAGGACTGACTCCCCTGGGGAGACTCCAGAAGTACCCCAAGTTCCATGTCAGCACTGGAGAGGAATCCTCAGGTTCCGGCCCCGACTCCACACAAGGTCTTAGGCCCCGGCATCGACGGGAGTGGAATCCTGAGAGGCCCCCGAGGAACTCGCATGGGGACTGGCCTTTCCTGAGGCCACCAGAGCGGGTCCCTGAGGTCCCCGTCGTAAGTCGAGAGCACCTGCCGCAACTCGAGAAAATCCAGGAGGTTTTGCCTTCTAGGCGAGATGAGGCCCATTTCCGCAGAGGCTTCTCGTGGCTAATCACGTCTAACCACTGGAACTTCCAAAGGGTCTTGACACCCTTGCTGCAACTCAAGAATTTCCCCTACATACCCGTCTCCACTCGTGAGGAAGCACGTGGGTCCCGCACACATCCAGGGGAGCCCCGTTTCCGCCTCCTAGCTCGAGATGAGGGATCCTTTCCCTGTTTCGTAGGGAAAGAATTCCCGGCGTTCCCGTCGCATCTCAAGAGGAGGCGCTCTCCACAGGAAAGGGAGAGGAACTCCAGGGTCGTGACACCATTCCAAGTGTCCCCCAGATGTGTCAGTCCATTCCAGAGGAACCTGTTTTCCCTGCACTGCCTTGACGTTCAAGCCGAGGATCGACTCCCACCACGTGTGCACGTGGGACAGCCCTGTGGGAAAGCCTCGTGGGAAAGCCTCGTGGGAAAGACTCGAGGGAAAACCATAGATCCTTTGATCCACGCGGCGGACTGCGTGACACTGCTGCTACCGCTCTGGAGGAAAGCGCAAGTGCATGCCCGCATTCGAGACGAGGACTGACTCCCCTGGGGAGACTCCAGAAGTACCCCAAGATCCATGTCAGCACTGGAGAGGAATCCTCAGGTTCCGGCCCCGACTCCACACAAGGTCTTAGGCCCGGCATCGACGGGAGAGGAATCCCGAGAGGGCCCCAAGGAACTCGCATGGGGACTGGCCTTTGCTGAGGCCACCAGAGCGGGTCCCTGAGGTCCCCGTCGTAAGTCGAGAGCACCTGCCGCAACTCGAGAAAATCCAGGAGGTTTTGCCCTCCAGGCGAGATGAGGCCCATTTCCGCTGAGGCTTCTCGAGGCTAATCACGTCTAACTACTGGAACTTCCAAAGGGTCCTTCACACCCTTGCTGCAACTCAAGAAGTTCCCCGAATTACCCGTCTCCACTCGAGAGGAAGCACGTGGTGTCCCGCACACATCCAGGGGAGCCCCGTTTCCGCCTCCTAGCTCGAGATGAGGGATCCTTTCCCTGTTTCGTAGGGAAAGAATTCCCGGCATTCCCGTCGCATCTCAAGAGGAGGCGCTCTCCACAGGAAAGGCGAGAGGAACTCCAGGGTCGTGCCACCATTCCAAGAGTCCCCCAGATGTGTCAGTTCATTCCAGAGGAACCTGTTTTCCCTGCACTGCCTTGACGTTCAAGCCGAGGATCCACTCCCACCACGTGTGCACGTGGGACAGCCCTGTGGGAAAGCCTCGTGGGAAAGCCTCGTGGGAAAGACTCGAGGGAAAACCATAGATCCATTGATCCATGCGGCGGACTGCGTGACACTGCTGCTACCGCTCTGGAGGAAAGCGCAAGTGCATGCCAGCATTCGAGACGAGGACTGACTCCCCTGGGGAGACTCCAGAAGTAACCCAAGATCCATGTCAGCACTGGAGAGGAATCCTCAGGTTCCGGCCCCGACTCCACACAAGGTCTTAGGCCCCGGCATCGACGGGAAACGAATCCCCAGAGGAACTTGCATGGGGACTGGCCTTTCCTGAGGCCACCAAAGCGGGTCCCTGAGGTCCTGGTCGTAAGTCGAGAGCACATGCCGCAACTAGAGAAAAAAGGTTTTGCCCTCCAGGCGAGATGAGGCCCATTTCCGCTGAGGCTTCTCGAGGCCAATCACATCTAACCACTGGAACTTCCAAAGGGTCCTTCACACCCTTGCTGCAACTCAAGAAGTTCCCCGACATACCCGTCTCCACTCGAGAGGAAGCACGTGGTTTCCCGCACACATCCAGGGGAGCCCCGTTTCCGCCTCCTAGCTCGAGATGAGGGATCCTTTCCCTGTTTCGTAGGGATAGAATTCCCGGCGTTCCCGTCGCATCTCAAGAGGAGGCGCTCTCCACAGGAAAGGTGAGAGGAACTCCAGGGTCGTGCCACCATTCCAAGAGTCCCCCAGATGTGTCAGTCCATTCCAGAGGAACCTGTTTTCCCTGCACTGCCTTGACGTTCAGGCCGAGGATCGACTCCCACCACGTGTGCTCGTGGGACAGCCCTGTGGGAAAGCCTCGTGGGAAAGCCTCATGGGAGAGACTCGAGGGAAAACCATAGATCCTTTGATCCACGCGGAGGACTGCGTGACACTGCTGCTACCGCTCTGGAGGAAAGCGCAAGTGCATGCCCGCATTCGAGACGAGGACTGACTCCCCTGGGGAGACTCCAGAAGTACCCCAAGTTCCATGTCAGCACTGGAGAGTAATCCTCAGGTTCCGGCCCCGACTCCACACAAGGTCTTAGGTCCCGGCATTGACGGGAGAGGAATCCCGAGAGGCCCCCGAGGAACTCGCATGGGGACTGGCCTTTCCTGAGGCCACCAGAGCGGGTCCCTGAGGTCCCCGTCGTAAGTCGAGAGCACCTGTCGCAACTCGAGAAAATCCAGGAGGTTTTGCCCTCCAGGCGAGATGAGGCCCATTTCCGCTGAGGCTTCTCGAGGCCAATCACATCTAACCACTGGAACTTCCAAAGGGTCCTTCACACCCTTGCTGCAACTCAAGAAGTTCCCCGACATACCCGTCTCCACTCGAGAGGAAGCACGTGGTTTCCCGCACACATCCAGGGGAGCCCCGTTTCCGCCTCCTAGCTCGAGATGAGGGATCCTTTCCCTGTTTCGTAGGGATAGAATTCCCGGCGTTCCCGTCGCATCTCAAGAGGAGGCGCTCTCCACAGGAAAGGCGAGAGGAACTCCAGGGTCGTGCCACCATTCCAAGAGTCCCCCAGATGTGTCAGTCCATTCCAGAGGAACCTGTTTTCCCTGCACTGCCTTGACGTTCAGGCCGAGGATCGACTCCAACCACGTGTGCTCGTGGGACAGCCCTGTGGGAAAGCCTCGTGGGAAAGCCTCATGGGAGAGACTCGAGGGAAAACCATAGATCCTTTGATCCACGCGGCGGACTGCGTGACACTGCTGCTACCGCTCTGGAGGAAAGCGCAAGTGCATGCCCGCATTCGAGACGAGGACTGACTCCCCTGGGGAGACTCCAGAAGTACCCCAAGTTCCATGTCAGCACTGGAGAGGAATCCTCAGGTTCCGGCCCCGACTCCACACAAGGTCTTAGGCCCCGGCATCGACGGGAGTGGAATCCTGAGAGGCCCCCGAGGAACTCGCATGGGGACTGGCCTTTCCTGAGGCCACCAGAGCGGGTCCCTGAGGTCCCCGTCGTAAGTCGAGAGCACCTGCCGCAACTCGAGAAAATCCAGGAGGTTTTGCCCTCTAGGCGAGATGAGGCCCATTTCCGCAGAGGCTTCTCGTGGCTAATCACGTCTAACCACTGGAACTTCCAAAGGGTCTTGACACCCTTGCTGCAACTCAAGAAGTTCCCCGACATACCCGTCTCCACTCGAGAGGAAGCACGTGGGGTCCCGCACACATCCAGGGGAGCCCCGTTTCCGCCTCCTAGCTCGAGATGAGGGATCCTTTCCCTGTTTCGTAGGGAAAGAATTCCCGGCGTTCCCGTCGCATCTCAAGAGGAGGCGCTCTCCACAGGAAAGGGAGAGGAACTCCAGGGTCGTGACACCATTCCAAGAGTCCCCCAGATGTGTCAGTCCATTCCAGAGGAACCTGTTTTCCCTGCACTGCCTTGACGTTCAAGCCGAGGATCGACTCCCACCACGTGTGCACGTGGGACAGCCCTGTGGGAAAGCCTCGTGGGAAAGCCTCGTGGGAAAGACTCGAGGGAAAACCATAGATCCTTTGATCCACGCGGCGGACTGCGTGACACTGCTGCTACCGCTCTGGAGGAAAGCGCAAGTGCATGCCCGCATTCGAGACGAGGACTGACTCCCCTGGGGAGACTCCAGAAGTACCCCAAGATCCATGTCAGCACTGGAGAGGAATCCTCAGGTTCCGGCCCCGACTCCACACAAGGTCTTAGGCCCGGCATCGACGGGAGAGGAATCCCGAGAGGGCCCCAAGGAACTCGCATGGGGACTGGCCTTTCCTGAGGCCACCAGAGCGGGTCCCTGATGTCCCCGTCGTAAGTCGAGAGCACCTGCCGCAACTCGAGAAAATCCAGGAGGTTTTGCCCTCCAGGCGAGATGAGGCCCATTTCCGCTGAGGTTTCTCGAGGCTAATCACGTCTAACCACTGGAACTTCCAAAGGGTCCTTCACACCCTTGCTGCAACTCAAGAAGTTCCCCGAATTACCCGTCTCCACTCGACAGGAAGCACGTGGTGTCCCGCCCACATCCAGGGGAGCCCCGTTTCCGCCTCCTAGCTCGAGATGAGGGATCCTTTCCCTGTTTCGTAGGGAAAGAATTCCCGGCGTTCCCGTCGCATCTCAAGAGGAGGCGCTCTCCACAGGAAAGGCGAGAGGAACTCCAGGGTCGTGCCACCATTCCAAGAGTCCCCCAGATGTGTCAGTCCATTCCAGAGGAACCTGTTTTCCCTGCACTGCCTTGACGTTCAAGCCGAGGATCGACTCCCACCACTTGTGCACGTGGGACAGCCCTGTGGGAAAGCCTCGTGGGAAAGCCTCGTGGGAAAGACTCGAGGGAAAACCATAGATCCTTTGATCCATGCGGCGGACTGCGTGACACTGCTGCTACCGCTCTGGAGGAAAGCGCAAGTGCATGCCCGCATTCGAGACGAGGACTGACTCCCCTGGGGAGACTCCAGAAGTACCCCAAGATCCATGTCAGCAGTGGAGAGGAATCCTCAGGTTCCGGCCCCGACTGCACACAAGGTCTTAGGCCCCGGCATCGACGGGAGAGGAATCCCCAGAGGAACTCGCATGGGGACTGGCCTTTCCTGAGGCCACCAAAGCGGGTCCCTGAGGTCCTCGTCGTAAGTCGAGAGCACATGCCGCAACTAGAGAATAAAGGTTTTGCCCTCCAGGCGAGATGAGGCCCATTTCCGCTGAGGCTTCTCGAGGCCAATCACATCTAACCACTGGAAATTCCAAAGGGTCCTTCACACCCTTGCTGCAACTCACGAAGGTCCCCGACATACCCGTCTCCACTCGAGAGGAAGCACGTGGGGTACCGCACACATCCAGGGGAGCCCCGTTTCCGCCTCGTAGCTCGAGATGAGGGATCCTTTCCCTGTTTTGTAGGGAAAGAATTCCCGGCGTTCCCGTCGCATCTCAAGAGGAGGCGCTCTCCACAGGAAAGGCGAGAGGAACTCCAGGGTCGTGACACCATTCCAAGAGTCCCCCAGATATGTCAGTCCATTCCAGAGGAAACTGTTTTCCCTTCACTGCCTTGACTTTCAAGCCGAGGATCGACTCCCACCACGTGTGCACGTGGGACAGCCCTGTGGGAAAGCCTCGTGGGAAAGCCTCGTGGGAAAGACTCGAGGGAAAACCACAGATCCTTTGATCCACGCGGCGGACTGCGTGACACTGCTGCTACCGCTCTGGAGGAAAGCGAAAGTGCATGCCCGCCTTCGAGACGAGGACTGACTCCCCTGGGGAGACTCCAGAAGTACCCCAAGATCCATGTCAGCACTGGAGAGGAATCCTCAGGTTCCGGCCCCGACTCCACACAAGGTCTTAGGTCCCGGCATCGACGGGAGAGGAATCCCGAGAGGCCCCCGAGGAACTCGCATGGGGACTGACCTTTCCTGAGGCCACCAGAGCGGGTCCCTGAGGTCCCCGTCGTAAGTCGAGAGCACCTGTCGCAACTCGAGAAAATCCAGGAGGTTTTGCCCTCCAGGCGAGATGAGGCCCATTTCCGCTGAGGCTTCTCGAGGCCAATCACATCTAACCACTGGAACTTCCAAAGGGTCCTTCACACCCTTGCTGCAACTCAAGAAGTTCCCCGACATACCCGTCTCCACTCGAGAGGAAGCACGTGGTTTCCCGCACACATCCAGGGGAGCCCCGTTTCCGCCTCCTAGCTCGAGATGAGGGATCCTTTCCCTGTTTCGTAGGGATAGAATTCCCGGCGTTCCCGTCGCATCTCAAGAGGAGGCGCTCTCCACAGGAAAGGCGAGAGGAACTCCAGGGTCGTGCCACCATTCCAAGAGTCCCCCAGATGTGTCAGTCCATTCCAGAGGAACCTGTTATCCCTGCACTGCCTTGACGTTCAGGCCGAGGATCGACTCCCACCACGTGTGCTCGTGGGACAGCCCTGTGGGAAAGCCTCGTGGGAAAGCCTCATGGGAGAGACTCGAGGGAAAACCATAGATCCTTTGATCCACGCGGCGGACTGCGTGACACTGCTGCTACCGCTCTGGAGGAAAGCGCAAGTGCATGCCCCCATTCGAGACGAGGACTGACTCCCCTGGGAGACTCCAGAAGTACCCCAAGTTCCATGTCAGCACTGGAGAGGAATCCTCAGGTTCCGGCCCCGACTCCACACAAGGTCTTAGGCCCCGGCATCGACGGGAGTGGAATCCTGAGAGGCCCCCGAGGAACTCGCATGGGGACTGGCCTTTCCTGAGGCCACCAGAGCGGGTCCCTGAGGTCCCCGTCGTAAGTCGAGAGCACCTGCCGCAACTCGAGAAAATCCAGGAGGTTTTGCCCTCTAGGCGAGATGAGGCCCATTTCCGCAGAGGCTTCTCTTGGCTAATCACGTCTAACCACTGGAACTTCCAAAGGGTCTTGACACCCTTGCTGCAACTCAAGAATTTCCCCTACATACCCGTCTCCACTCGTGATGAAGCACGTGGGTCCCGCACACATCCAGGGGAGCCCCGTTTCCGCCTCCTAGCTCGAGATGAGGGATCCTTTCCCTGTTTCGTAGGGAAAGAATTCCCGGCGTTCCCGTCGCATCTCAAGAGGAGACGCTCTCCACAGGAAAGGGAGAGGAACTCCAGGGTCGTGACACCATTCCAAGAGTCCCCCAGATGTGTCAGTCCATTCCAGAGGAACCTGTTTTCCCTGCACTGCCTTGACGTTCAAGCCGAGGATCGACTCCCACCACGTGTGCACGTGGGACAGCCCTGTGGGAAAGCCTCGTGGGAAAGCCTCGTGGGAAAGACTCGAGGGAAAACCATAGATCCTTTGATCCACGCGGCGGACTGCGTGACACTGCTGCTACCGCTCTGGAGAAAAGCGCAAGTGCATGCCCGCATTCGAGACGAGGACTGACTCCCCTGGGGAGACTCCAGAAGTACCCCAAGATCCATGTCAGCACTGGAGAGGAATCCTCAGGTTCCGGCCCCGACTCCACACAAGGTCTTAGGCCAGGCATCGACGGGAGAGGAATCCCGAGAGGGCCCCAAGGAACTCGCATGGGGACTGGCCTTTCCTGAGGCCACCAGAGCGGGTCCCTGAGGTCCCCGTCGGACGTCGAGAGCACCTGCCGCAACTCGTGAAAATCCAGGAGGTTTTGCCCTCCAGGCGAGATGAGGCCCATTTCCTCTGAGGCTTCTCGAGGCTAATCACGTCTAACCACTGGAACTTCCAAAGGGTCCTTCACACCCTTGCTGCAACTCAAGAAGTTCCCCGAATTACCCGTCTCCACTCGAGAGGAAGCACGTGGTGTCCCCCACACATCCAGGGGAGCCCCGTTTCCGCCTCCTAGCTCGAGATGAGGCATCCTTTCCCTGTTTCGTAGGGAAAGAATTCCCGGCATTCCCGTCGCATCTCAAGAGGAGGCGCTCTCCACAGGAAAGGCGAGAGGAACTCCAGGGTCGTGACACCATTCCAAGAGTCCCCCAGATGTGTCAGTTCATTCCAGAGGAACCTGTTTTCCCTGCACTGCCTTGACGTTCAAGCCGAGGATCCACTCCCAACACGTGTGCACGTGGGACAGCCCTGTGGGAAAGCCTCGTGGGAAAGCCTCGTGGGAAAGACTCGAGGGAAAACCATAGATCCATTGATCCATGCGGCGGACTGCGTGACACTGCTGCTACCGCTCTGGAGGAAAGCGCAAGTGCATGCCCGCATTCGAGACGAGGACTGACTCCCCTGGGGAGACTCCAGAAGTAACCCAAGATCCATGTCAGCACTGGAGAGGAATCCTCAGGTTCCGGCCCCGACTCCACACAAGGTCTTAGGCCCCGGCATCGACGGGAGACGAATCCCCAGAGGAACTTGCATGGGGACTGGCCTTTCCTGAGGCCACCAAAGCGGGTCCCTGAGGTCCTGGTCGTAAGTCGAGAGCACATGCCGCAACTAGAGAAAAAAGGTTTTGCCCTCAAGGCGAGATGAGGCCCATTTCCGCTGAGGCTTCTCGAGGCCAATCACATCTAACCACTGGAACTTCCAAAGGGTCCTTCACACCCTTGCTGCAACTCAAGAAGTTCCCCGACATACCCGTCTCCACTCGAGAGGAAGCACGTGGTTTCCCGCACACATCCAGGGGAGCCCCGTTTCCGCCTCCTAGCTCGAGATGAGGGATCCTTTCCCTGTTTCTTAGGGATAGAATTCCCGGCGTTCCCGTCGCATCTCAAGAGGAGGCGCTCTCCACAGGAAAGGCGAGAGGAACTCCAGGGTCGTGCCACCATTCCAAGAGTCCCCCAGATGTGTCAGTCCATTCCAGAGGAACCTGTTTTCCCTGCACTGCCTTGACGTTCAGGCCGAGGATCGACTCCCACCACGTGTGCACGTGGGACAGCCCTGTGGGAAAGCCTCGTGGGAAAGCCTCATGGGAGAGACTCGAGGGAAAACCATAGATCCTTTGATCCACGCGGAGGACTGCGTGACACTGCTGCTACCGCTCTGGAGGAAAGCGCAAGTGCATGCCCGCATTCGAGACGAGGACTGACTCCCCTGGGGAGACTCCAGAAGTACCCCAAGATCCATGTCAGCACTGGAGAGTAATCCTCAGGTTCCGGCCCCGACTCCACACAAGGTCTTAGGTCCCGGCATCGACGGGAGAGGAATCCCGAGAGGCCCCCGAGGAACTCGCATGGGGACTGGCCTTTCCTGAGGCCAGCAGAGCGGGTCCCTGAGGTCCCCGTCGTAAGTCGAGAGCACCTGTCGCAACTCGAGAAAATCCAGGAGGTTTTGCCCTCCAGGCGAGATGAGGCCCATTTCCGCTGAGGCTTCTCGAGGCCAATCACATCTAACCACTGGAACTTCCAAAGGGTCCTTCACACCCTTGCTGCAACTCAAGAAGTTCCCCGACATACCCGTCTCCACTCGAGAGGAAGCACGTGGTTTCCCGCACACATCCAGGGGAGCCCCGTTTCCGCCTCCTAGCTCGAGATGAGGGATCCTTTCCCTGTTTCGTAGGGAAAGAATTCCCGGCGTTCCCGTCGCATCTCAAGAGGAGGCGCTCTCCACAGGAAAGGCGAGAGGAACTCCAGGGTCGTGCCACCATTCCAAGAGTGCCCCAGATGTGTCAGTCCATTCCAGAGGAACCTGTTTTCCCTGCACTGCCTTGACGTTCAGGCCGAGGATCGACTCCAACCACGTGTGCTCGTGGGACAGCCCTGTGGGAAAGCCTCGTGGGAAAGCCTCATGGGAGAGACTCGAGGGAAAACCATAGATCCTTTGATCCACGCGGCGGACTGCGTGACACTGCTGCTACCGCTCTGGAGGAAAGCGCAAGTGCATGCCCGCATTCGAGACGAGGACTGACTCCCCTGGGGAGACTCCAGAAGTACCCCAAGATCCATGTCAGCACTGGAGAGGAATCCTCAGGTTCCGGCCCCGACTCCACACAAGGTCTTAGGCCTCGGCATCGACGGGAGAGGAATCCCGAGACGCCCCCGAGGAACTCGCATGGGGACTGGCCTTTCCTGAGGCCACCAGAGCGGTTCCCTGAGGTCCCCGTCGTAAGTCGAGAGCACCTGCCGCAACTCGAGAAAATCCAGGATGTTTTGCCCTCCAGGCGAGATGAGGCCCATTTCCGCTGAGGCTTCTCGAGGCCAATCACATCTAACCACTGGAACTTCCAAAGGGTCCTTCACACCCTTGCTGCAACTCAAGAAGTTCCCCGACATACCCGTCTCCACTCGAGAGGAAGCACGTGGGGTCCTGCACACATCCAGGGGAGCCCCGTTTCCGCCTCCTAGCTCGAGATGAGGGATCCTTTCCCTGTTTCATAGGGATAGAATTCCCGGCGTTCCCGTCGCATCTCAAGAGGAGGCGCTCTCCACAGGAAAGGCGAGAGGAACTCCAGGGTCGTGCCACCATTCCAAGAGTCCCCCAGATGTGTCAGTCCATTCCAGAGGAACCTGTTTTCCCTGCACTGCCTTGACGTTCAAGCCGAGGATCGACTCCCACCACGTGTGCACGTGGGACAGCCCTGTGGGAAAGCCTCGTGGGAAAGCCTCGTGGGAAAAACTCGAGGGAAAACCATAGATCCTTTGATCCACGCGGCGGACTGCGTGACACTGCTGCTACCGCTCTGGAGGAAAGCGCAAGTGCATGCCCGCATTCGAGACGAGGACTGACTCCCCTGGGGAGACTCCAGAAGTACCCCAAGATCCATGTCAGCACTGGAGAGGAATCCTCAGGTTCCGGCCCCGACTCCACACAAGGACTTAGGCCCCGGGATCGACGGGAGAGGAATCCCGAGAGGCCCCCGAGGAACTCGCATGGGGACTGGCCTTTCCTGAGGCCACCAGAGCGGGTCCCTGAGGTCCCCGTCGTAAGTCGAGAGCACCTGCCGCAACTCGAGAAAATCCAGGAGGTTTTGCCCTCCAGGCGAGATGAGGCCCATTTCCCCTGAGGCTTCTCGAGGCTAATCACGTCTAACCACTGGAACTTCCAAAGGGTCCTTCACACCCTTGCTGCAACTCAAGAAGTTCACCGACATACCCGTCTCCACTCGAGAGGAAGCACGTGGGTCCCGCACACATCCAGGGGAGCCCCGTTTCCGCCTCCTAGCTCGAGATGAGGGATCCTTTCCCTGTTTCGTAGGGAAAGAATTCCCGGCGTACCCGTCGCATCTCAAGAGGAGGCGCTCTCCACAGGAAAGGCGAGAGGAACTCCAGGGTCGTGCCACCATTCCAAGAGTCCCCCAGATGTGTCAGTCCATTCCAGAGGAACCTGTTTTCCCTGCACTGCCTTGACGTTCAAGCCGAGGATCGACTCCCACCACGTGTTCACGTGGGACAGCCCTGTGGGAAAGCCTCGTGGGAAAGCCTCGTGGGAAAGACTCGAGGGAAAACCATAGATCCTTTGATCCACGCGGCGGACTGTGTGACACTGCTGCTACCGCTCTGGAGGAAAGCGCAAGTGCATGCCCGCATTCGAGACGAGGACTGACTCCCCTGGGGAGACTCCAGAAGTACCCCAAGATCCATGTCAGCACTGGAGAGGAATCCTCAGGTTCCGGCCCCGACTCCACACAAGGTCTTAGGCCCCGGCATCGACGGGAGAGGAATCCCGAGACGCCCCCGAGGAACTCGCATGGGGACTGGCCTTTCCTGAGGCCACCAGAGCGGTTCCCTGAGGTCCCCGTCGTAAGTCGAGAGCACCTGCCGCAACTCGAGAAAATCCAGGATGTTTTGCCCTCCAGACGAGATGAGGCCCATTTCCGCTGAGGCTTCTCGAGGCCAATCACGTCTAACCACTGGAACTTCCAAATGGTCCTTCACACCATTGGTCCAACTCAAGAAGTTCCCCGACATACCCGTCTCCACTCGAGAGGAAGCACGTGGGGTCCCGCACACATCCAGGGGAGCCCCGTTTCCGCCTCCTAGCTCGAGATGAGGGATCCTTTCCCTGTTTCGTAGGGATAGAATTCCCGGATTTCCCGTCGCATCTCAAGAGGAGGCGCTCTCCACAGGAAAGGCGAGAGGAACTCCAGGGTCGTGACACCATTCCAAGAGTCCCCCAGATGTGTCAGTCCATTCCAGAGGAACCTGTTTTCCCTGCACTGCCTTGACGTTCAAGCCGAGGATCGACTCCCACCACGTGTGCACGTGGGACAGCCCTGTGGGAAAGCCTCGTGGGAAAGCCTCGTGGGAAAAACTCGAGGGAAAACCATAGATCCTTTGATCCACGCGGCGGACTGCGTGACACTGCTGCTACCGCTCTGGAGGAAAGCGCAAGTGCATGCCCGCATTCGAGACGAGGACTGACTCCCCTGGGGAGACTCCAGAAGTACCCCAAGATCCATGTCAGCACTGGAGAGGAATCCTCAGGTTCCGGCCCCGACTCCACACAAGGTATTAGGCCCCGGCATCGACGGGAGAGGAATCCCGAGAGGCCCCCGAGGAACTCGCATGGGGACTGGCCTTTCCTGAGGCCACCAGAGCGGTTCCCTGAGGTCCCCGTCGTAAGTCGAGAGCACCTGCCGCAACTCGAGAAAATCCAGGAGGTTTTGCCCTCCAGGCGAGATGAGGCCGATTTCCGCTGAGGCTTCTCGAGGCTAATCACGTCTAACCACTGGAACTTCCAAAGGGTGCTTCACACCCTTGCTACAACTCAAGAAGTTCCCCGACATACCCGTCTCCACTCGAGAGGAAGCACGTGGGGTCCCGCACACATCCAGGGGAGCCACGTTTCCGCCTCCTAGCTCGAGATGAGGGATCCTTTCCCTGTTTCGTAGGGAAAGAATTCCCGGCGTTCCCGTCGCATCTCCAGAGGAGGCGCTCTCCACAGGAAAGGCGAGAGGAACTCCAGGGTCGTGCCACCATTCCAAGAGTCCCCCAGATGTGTCAGTCCATTCCAGAGGAACCTGTTTTCCCTGCACTGCCTTGACGTTCAAGCCGAGGATCCACTCGCACCACGTGTGCACGTGGGACAGCCCTGTGGGAAAGCCTCGTGGGAAAGCCTCGTGGGAAACACTCGAGGGAAAACCATAGATCCTTTGATCCACGTGGCGGACTGCGTGACACTGCTGCTACCGCTCTGGAGGAAAGCGCAAGTGCATGCCCGCATTCGAGACGAGGACTGACTCCCCTGGGGAGACTCCAGAAGTACCCCAAGATCCATGTCAGCACTGGAGAGGAATCCTCAGGTTCCGGCCCCGACCCACACAAGGTCTTAGGCCCCGGCTTCGACGGGAGAGGAATGCCGAGAGGCCCCCGAGGAACTCGCATGGGGACTGGCCTTTCCTGAGGCCACCAGAGCGGGTCCCTGAGGTCCCCATCGTAAGTCGAGAGCACCTGCCGCAACTCGAGAAAATCCAGGAGGTTTTGCCCTCCAGGCGAGATGAGGCCCATTTCCGCTGAGGCTTCTCGAGGCTAATCACGTCTAACCACTGGAACTTCCAAAGGGTCCTTCACACCCTTGCTGCAACTCAAGAAGTTCCCCGACATACCCGTCTCCACTCGAGAGGAAGCACGTGGGGTTCCGCACACATCCAGGGGAGCCCCGTTTCTGCCTCCTAGCTCGAGATGAGGGATCCTTTCCCTGTTTCGTAGGGAAAGAATTCCCGGCGTTCCCGTCGCATCTCAAGAGGAGGCGCTCTCCACAGGAAAGGCGAGAGGAACTCCAGGGTCGTGCCACCATTCCAAGAGTCCCCCAGATGTGTCAGTCCATTCCAGAGGAACCTGTTTTCCCTGCACTGCCTTGACGTTCAAGCCGAGGATCGACTGCCACAACGTGTTCACGTGGGACAGCCCTGTGGGAAAGCCTCGTGGGAAAGCCTCGTGGGAAAGACTCGAGGGAAAACCATAGATCCTTTGATCCACGCGGCGGACTGCGTGACACTGCTGCTACCGCTCTGGAGGAAAGCGCAAGTGCATGCCCGCATTCGAGACGAGGACTGACTCCCCTGGGGAGACTCCAGAAGTACCCCAAGATCCATGTCAGCACTGGAGAGGAATCCTCAGGTTCCGGCCCCGACTCCACACAAGGTCTTAGGCCCCGGCATCGACGGGAGAGGAATCCCGAGAGGCCCCCGAGGAACTCGCATGGGGACTGGCCTTTCCTGAGGCCACCAGAGCGGGTCCCTGAGGTCCCCGTCGTAAGTCGAGAGCACCTGCCGCAACTCGAGAAAATCCAGGATGTTTTGCCCTCCAGGCGAGATGAGGCCCATTTCCGCTGAGGCTTCTCGAGGCTAATCACGTCTAACTACTGGAACTTCCAAAGGGTCCTTCACACCCATGCTGCATCTCAAGAAGTTCCCCGACATACCCGTCTCCACTCGAGAGGAAGCACGTGGGGTCCCGCACACATCCAGGGGAGCCCCGTTTCCGCCTCCTAGCTCGAGATGAGGGATCCTTTCCCTGTTTGGTAGGGAAAGAATTCCCGGCGTTCCCGTCGCATCTCAAGAGGAGGCGCTCTCCACAGGAGAGGCGAGAGGAACTCCAGGGTCGTGCCACCATTCCAAGAGTCCCCCAGATGTGTCAGTCCATTCTAGAGGAACCTGTTTTCCCTGCACTGCATTGACGTTCAAGCCGAGGATCGAGTCCCACCACGTGTGCACGTGGGACAGCCCTGTGGGAAAGCCTCGTGGGAAAGCCTCGTGGGAAAGACTCGAGGGAAAACCATAGATCCTTTGATCCACGCGGCGGACTGCGTGACACTGCTGCTACCGCTCTGGAGGAAAGCGCAAGTGCATGCCCGCATTCGAGACGAGGACTGACTCCCCTGGGGAAACTCCAGAAGTACCCCAAGATCCATGTCAGCACTGGAGAGGAATCCTCAGGTTCCGGCCCCGACTCCACACAAGGTCTTAGGCCACGGCATAGACGGGAGAGGAATCCCGAGAGGACCCCGAGGAACTCGCATGGGGACTGGCCTTTCCTGAGGCCACCAGAGCGGGTCCCTGAGGTCCCCGTCGTAAGTCGAGAGCACCTGCCGCAACTCGAGAAAATCCAGGAGGTTTTGCCCTCCAGGCGAGATGAGGCCCATTTCCGCTGAGGCTTCTCGAGGCTAATCACGTCTAACCACTGGAACTTCCAAAGGGTCCTTCACACCCTTCCTGCAACTCAAGAAGTTCCCCGACATACCCGTCTCCACTCGAGAGGAAGCACGTGGGGTCCCGCACACATCCAGGGGAGCCCCGTTTCCGCCTCCTAGCTCGAGATGAGGGATCCTTTCCCTGTTTGGTAGGGAAAGAATTCCCGGCGTTCCCGTCGCATCTCAAGAGGAGGCGCTCTCCACAGGAAAGGCGAGAGGAACTCCAGGGTCGTGCCAACATTCCAAGAGTCCCCCAGATGTGTCAGTCCATTCCAGAGGAACCTGTTTTCCCTACACTGCCTTGACGTTCAAGCCGAGGATCGACTCCCACCACGTGTGCACGTGGGACAGCCCTGTGGGAAAGCCTCGTGGGAAAGCCTCGTGGGAAAGACTCGAGGGAAAACCATAGATCCTTTGATCCACGCGGCGGACTGCGTGACACTGCTGCTACCGCTCTGGAGGAAAGCGCAAGTGCATGCCCGCATTCGAAACGAGGACTGACTCCCCTGGGGAGACTCCAGAAGTACCCCAAGATCCATGTCAGCACTGGAGAGGAATCCTCAGGTTCCGTCCCCGAGTCCACACAAGGTCTTAGGCCCCGGCATCGACGGGAGAGGAATGCCGAGACGCCCCCGAGGAACTCACATGGGACTGGCCTTTCCTGAGGCCACCAGAGCGGGTCCCTGAGGTCCCCGTCGTAAGTCGAGAGCACCTGCCGCAACTCGAGAAAATCCAGGAGGTTTTGCCCTCCAGGCGAGATGAGGCCCATTTCCGCTGAGGCTTCTCGAGGATAATCACGTCTAACCACTGGAACTTCCAAAGGGTCCTTCACACCCTTGCTGCAACTCAAGAAGTTCCCCGACATACCCGTCTCCACTCGAGAGGAAGCACGTGGGGTCCCTCACACATCCAGGGGAGCCCCGTTTCCGCCTCCTAGCTCGAGATGAGGGATCCTTTCCCTGTTTCGTAGGGAAAGAATTCCCGGCGTACCCGTCGCATCTCAAGAGGAGGCGCTCTCCACAGGAAAGGCGAGAGGAACTCCAGGGTCGTGACACCATTCCAAGAGTCCCCCAGATGTGTCAGTCCATTCCAGAGGAACCTGTTTTCCCTGCACTGCCTTGACGTTCAAGCCGAGGATCGACTCCCACCACGTGTGCACGTGGGACAGCCCTGTGGGAAAGCCTCGTGGGAAAGCCTCGTGGGAAAGACTCGAGGGAAAACCATAGATCCTTTGATCCACGCGGCGGGCTGCGTGACACTGCTGCTACCGCTCTGGAGGAAAGCGCAAGTGCATGCCCGCATTCGAGACGAGGACTGACTCCCCTGGGGAAACTCCAGAAGTACCCCAAGATCCATGTCAGCACTGGAGAGGAATCCTCAGGTTCCGGCCCCGACTCCACACAAGGTCTTAGGCCCCGGCATCGACGGGAGAGGAATCCCGAGAGGACCCCGAGGAACTCGCATGGGGACTGGCCTTTCCTGAGGCCACCAGAGCGGTTCCCTGAGGTCCCCGTCGTAAGTCGAGAGCACCTGCCGCAACTCGAGAAAATCCAGGAGGTTTTGCCCTCCAGGCGAGATGAGGCCCATTTCCGCTGAGGCTTCTCGAGGCTAATCACGTCTAACCACTGGAACTTCCAAAGGGTCCTTCACACCCTTCCTGCAACTCAAGAAGTTCCCCGACATACCCGTCTCCACTCGAGAGGAAGCACGTGGGGTCCCGCACACATCCAGGGGAGCCCCGTTTCCGCCTCCTAGCTCGAGATGAGGGATCCTTTCCCTGTTTCTTAGGGAAAGAATTCCCGGCGTTCCCGTCGCATCTCAAGAGGAGGCGCTCTCCACAGGAAAGGCGAGAGGAACTCCAGGGTCTTGCCAACATTCCAAGAGTCCCCCAGATGTGTCAGTCCATTCCAGAGGAACCTGTTTTCCCTGCACTGCCTTGACGTTCAAGCCGAGGATCGACTCCCACCACGTGTGCACGTGGGACAGCCCTGTGGGAAAGCCTCGTGGGAAAGCCTCGTGGGAAAGACTCGAGGGAAAACCATAGATCCTTTGATCCACGCGGCGGACTGCGTGACACTGCTGCTACCGCTCTGGAGGAAAGCGCAAGTGCATGCCCGCATTCGAAAGGAGGACTGACTCCCCTGGGGAGACTCCAGAAGTACCCCAAGATCCATGTCAGCACTGGAGAGGAATCCTCAGGTTCCGTCCCCGAGTCCACACAAGGTCTTAGGCCCCGGCATCGACGGGAGAGGAATCCCGAGACGCCCCCAAGGAACTCGCATGGGACTGGCCATTCCTGAGGCCACCAGAGCGGGTCCCTGAGGTCCCCGTCGTAAGTCGAGAGCACCTGCCGCAACTCGAGAAAATCCAGGAGGTTTTGCCCTCCAGGCGAGATGAGGCCCATTTCCGCTGAGGCTTCTCGAGGATAATCACGTCTAACCACTGGAACTTCCAAAGGGTCCTTCACACCCTTGCTGCAACTCAAGAAGTTCCCCGACATACCCGTCTCCACTCGAGAGGAAGCACGTGGGGTCCCTCACACATCCAGGGTAGCCCCGTTTCCGCCTCCTAGCTCGAGATGAGGGATCCTTTCCCTGTTTCGTAGGGAAAGAATTCCCGGCGTTCCCGTCGCATCTCAAGAGGAGGCGCTCTCCACAGGAAAGGCGAGAGGAACTCCAGGGTCGTGCCACCATTCCAAGAGTCCCCCAGATGTGTCAGTCCATTCCAGAGGAACCTGTTTTCCCTGCACTGCCTTGACGTTCAAGCCGAGGATCGACTCCCACCACGTGTGCACGTGGGACAGCCCTGTGGGAAAGCCTCGTGGGAAAGCCTCGTGGGAAAGACTCGAGGGAAAACCATAGATCCTTTTATCCACGTGGCGGACTGCGTGACACTGCTGCTACCGCTCTGGAGGAAAGCGCAAGTGCATGCCCGCATTCCAGACGAGGACTGACTCCCCTGGGGAGACTCCAGAAGTACCCCAAGATCCATGTTAGCACTGGAGAGGAATCCTCAGGTTCCGTCCCCGAGTCCACACAAGGTCTTAGGCCCCGGCATCGACGGGAGAGGAATGCCGAGAGGCCCCCGAGGAACTCGCATGGGGACTGGCCATTCCTGAGGCCACCAGAGCGGGTCCCTGAGGTCCCCGTCGTAAGTCGAGAGCACCTGCCGCAACTCGAGAAAATCCAGGAGGTTTTGCCCTCCAGGCGAGATGAGGCCCATTTCCGCTGAGGCTTCTCGAGGCTAATCACGTCTAACTACTGGAACTTCCAAAGGGTCCTTCACACCCTTGCTGCGTCTCAAGAATTTCCCCGACATACCCGTCTCCACTCGAGAGGAAGCACGTGGGGTCCCGCACACATCCAGGGGAGCCCCGTTTCCGCCTCCTAGCTCGAGATGAGGGATCCTTTCCCTGTTTGGTAGGGAAAGAATTCCCGGCGTTCCCGTCGCATCTCAAGAGGAGGCGCTCTCCACAGGAGAGGCGAGAGGAACTCCAGGGTCGTGCCACCATTCCAAGAGTCCCCCAGATGTGTCAGTCCATTCCAGAGGAACCTGTTTTCCCTGCACTGCCTTGACGTTCAAGCCGAGGATCGACTCCCACCACGTGTGTACGTGGGACAGCCCTGTGGGAAAGCCTCGTGGGAAAGCCTCGTGGGAAAGACTCGAGGGAAAACCATAGATCCTTTGATCCACGGGGCGGACTGCGTGACACTGCTGCTACCGCTCTGGAGGAAAGCGCAAGTGCATGCCCGCATTCGAGACGAGGACTGACTCCCCTGGGGAAACTCCAGAAGTACCCCAAGATCCATGTCAGCACTGGAGAGGAATCCTCAGGTTCCGGCCCCGACTCCACACAAGGTCTTAGGCCCCGGGATCGACGGGAGAGGAATCCCGAGAGGACCCCGAGGAACTCGCATGGGGACTGGCCTTTCCTGAGGCCACCAGAGCGGGTCCCTGAGGTCCCCGTCGTAAGTCGAGAGCACCTGCTGCAACTCGAGAAAATCCAGGAGGTTTTGCCCTCCAGGCGAGATGAGGCCCATTTCCGCTGAGGCTTCTCGAGGCTAATCACGTCTAACCACTGGAACTTCCAAAGGGTCCTTCACACCCTTCCTGCAACTCAAGAAGTTCCCCGACATACCCGTCTCCACTCGAGAGGAAGCACGTGGGGTCCCGCACACATCCAGGGGAGCCCCGTTTCCGCCTCCTAGCTCGAGATGAGGGATCCTTTCCCTGTTTCTTAGGGAAAGAATTCCCGGCGTTCCGGTCGCATCTCAAGAGGAGGCGCTCTCCACAGGAAAGGCGAGAGGAACTCCAGGGTCGTGCCAACATTCCAAGAGTCCCCCAGATGTGTCAGTCCATTCCAGAGGAACCTGTTTTCCCTGCACTGCCTTGACGTTCAAGCCGAGGATCGACTCCCACCACGTGTGCACGTGGGACAGCCCTGTGGGAAAGCCTCGTGGGAAAGCCTCGTGGGAAAGACTCGAGGGAAAACCATAGATCCTTTGATCCACGCGGCGGACTGCGTGACACTGCTGCTACCGCTCTGGAGGAAAGCGCAAGTGCATGCCCGCATTCGAAAGGAGGACTGACTCCCCTGGGGAGACTCCAGAAGTACCCCAAGATCCATGTCAGCACTGGAGAGGAATCCTCAGGTTCCGTCCCCGAGTCCACACAAGGTCTTAGGCCCCGGCATCGACGGGAGAGGAATCCTGAGACGCCCCCGAGGAACTCGCATGGGACTGGCCTTTCCTGAGGCCACCAGAGCGGGTCCCTGAGGTCCCCGTCGTAAGTCGAGAGCACCTGCCGCAACTCGAGAAAATCCAGGAGGTTTTGCCCTCCAGGCGAGATGAGGCCCATTTCCGCTGAGGCTTCTCGAGGCTAATCACGTCTAACCACTGGAACTTCCAAAGGGTCCTTCACACCCTTGCTGCAACTCAAGAAGTTCCCCGACATACCCGTCTCCACTCGAGAGGTAGCACGTGGGGTACCTCACACATCCAGGGGAGCCCCGTTTCCGCCTCCTAGCTCGAGATGAGGGATCCTTTCCCTGTTTCGTAGGGAAAGAATTCCCGGCATTCCCGTCGCATTTCAAGAGGAGGCGCTCTTCACAGGAAAGGCGAGAGGGACTCCAGGGTCGTGCCACCATTCCAAGAGTCCCCCAGATGTGTCAGTCCATTCCAGAGGAACCTGTTTTCCCTGCACTGCCTTGACGTTCAAGCCGAGGATCCACTCCCACCACGTGTGCACGTGGGACAGCCCTGTGGGAAAGCCTCGTGGGAAAGCCTCGTGGGAAAGACTCGAGGGAAAACCATAGATCCTTTGATCCACGCGGCGGACTGTGTGACACTGCTGCTACCGCTCTGGAGGAAAGCGCAAGTGCATGCCCGCATTCGAGACGAGGACTGACTCCCCTGGGGAGACTCCAGAATACCCCAAGGTCCATGTCAGCACTGGAGAGGAATCCTCAGGTTCCGGCCCCGACTCCACACAAGGTCTTAGGCCCGGCATCGACGGGAGAGGAATCCCGAGAGGTCCCCGAGGAACTCGCATGGGGACTGGCCTTTCCTGAGGCCACCAGAGCGGGTCCCTGAGGTCCCCGTCGTAAGTCGAGAGCACCTGCCGCAACTCGAGAAAATCCAGGAGGTTTTGCCCTCCAGGCGAGATGAGGCCCATTTCCTCTGAGGCTTCTCGAGGCTAATCACGTCTAACCACTGGAACTTCCAAAGGGTGCTTCACAACCTTGCTGCAACTCAAGAAGTTCCCCGACATACCCGTCTCCACTCGAGAGGAAGCACGTGGAGTCCCGCACACATCCAGGGGAGCCCCGTTTCCGCCTCCTAGCTCGAGATGAGGGATCCTTTCCCTGTTTCGTAGGGAAAGAATTCCCGGCGTTCCCGTCGCATCTCAAGAGGAGGCGCTCTCCACAGGAAAGGCGAGAGGAACTCCAGGGTCGTGCCACCATTCCAAGAGTCCCCCAGATGTGTCAGTCCATTCCAGAGGAACCTGTTTTCCCTGCACTGCCTTGACGTTCAAGCCGAGGATCCACTCCCACCACGTGTGCACGTGGGACCGCCCTGTGGGAAAGCCTCGTGGGAAAGCCTCGTGGGAAAGACTCGAGGGAAAACCATAGATCCTTTGATCCACGCGGCGGACTGCGTGACACTGCTGCTACCGCTCTGGAGGAAAGCGCAAGTGCATGCCCGCATTCGAGACGAGGACTGACTCCCCTGGGGAGACTCCAAAAGTACCCCAAGATCCATGTCAGCACTGGAGAGGAATCCTCAGGTTCCGGCCCCGACTCCACACAAGGTCTTAGGCCCCGGCATCGACGGGAGAGTAATCCCGAGAGGCCCCCGAGGAACTCGCATGGGGACTGGCCTTTCCTGAGGCCACCAGAGCGGGTCCCTGAGGTCCCCGTCGTAAGTCGAGAGCACCTGCCGCAAATCGAGAAAATCCAGGAGGTTTTGCCCTCCAGGCGCGATGAGGCCCATTTCCGATGAGGCTTCTCGAGGCTAATCACGTCTAACCACTGGAACGTCCAAAGGGTCCTTCACACCCTTGCTGCAACTCAAGAATTTCCCCGACATACCCGTCTCCACTCGAGAGGAAGTACGTGGTGTCCCGCACACATCCAGGGGAGCCCCGTTTCCGCCTCGTAGCTCGAGATGAGCGATCCTTTCCCTGTTTCGTAGGGAAAGAATACCCGGCGTTCCCGTCGCATCTCAAGAGGAGGCGCTCTCCACAGGAAAGGCGAGAGGAACTCCAGGGTCGTGCCACCATTCCAAGAGTCCCCCAGATGTGTCAGTCCATTCCAGAGGAACCTGTTTTCCCTGCACTGCATTGACGTTCAAGCCGAGGATCCACTCCCACCACGTGTGCACGTGGGACAGCCCTGTGGGAAAGAATCGTGGGAAAGACTCGTGGGAAAGACTCGAGGGAAAACCATAGATCCTTTGATCCACGCGGCGGACTGCGTGACACTGCTGCTACCGCTCTGGAGGAAAGCGCAAGTGCATGCCCGCATTCGAGACGAGGACTGACTCCCCTGGGGAGACTCCAGAAGTACCCCAAGATCCATGTCAGCACTGGAGAGGAATCCTCAGGTTCCGGCCCCGACTCCACACAAGGTCTTAGGCCCCGGCATCGACGGGAGAGGAATCCCGAGAGGCCCCCGAGGAACTCGCATGGGGACTGGTCTTTCCTGAGGCCACCAGAGCGGGTCCCTGAGGTCCCCGTCGTAAGTCGAGAGCACCTGCCGCAACTCGAGAAAATCCAGGAGGTTTTGCCCTCCAGGCGAGATGAGGCCCATTTCCGCTGAGGCTTCTCAAGGCCAATCACATCTAACCACTGGAACTTCCAAAGGGTCCTTCACACCCTTGCTGCAACTCAAGAAGTTCCCCGACATACCCGTCTGCACTCGAGAGGAAGCACGTGGTGTCCCGCACATATCCAGGGGAGCCCCGTTTCCGCCTCCTAGCTCGAGATGAGGGATCCTTTCCCTGTTTCGTAGGGAAAGAATTCCCGGCGTTCCCGTCGCATCTCAAGAGGAGGCGCTCTCCACAGGAAAGGCGAGAGGAACTCCAGGGTCGTGCCACCATTCCAAGAGTCCCCCAGATGTATCAGTCCATTCCAGAGGAACCTGTTTTCCCTGCACTGCCTTGACGTTCAAGCCGAGGATCGACTCCCACCACGTGTGCACGTGGGACAGCCCTGTGGGAAAGCCTCGTGGGAAAGCCTCGTGGGAAAGACTCGAGGGAAAACCATAGATCCTTTGATCCACGCGGCGGACTGCGTGACACTGCTGCTACCGCTCTGGAGGAAAGCGCAAGTGCATGCCCGCATTCGAGACGAGGACTGACTCCCCTGGGGAGACTCCAGAAGTACCCCAAGATCCATGTCAGCACTGGAGAGGAATCCTCAGGTTCCGGCCCCGACTCCACACAAGGTCTTAGGCCTCGGCATCGACGGGAGAGGAATCCCGAGACGCCCCCGAGGAACTCGCATGGGGACTGGCCTTTCCTGAGGCCACCAGAGCGGTTCCCTGAGGTCCCCGTCGTAAGTCGAGAGCACCTGCCGCAACTCGAGAAAATCCAGGATGTTTTGCCCTCCAGGCGAGATGAGGCCCATTTCCGCTGAGGCTTCTCGAGGCCAATCACATCTAACCACTGGAACTTCCAAAGGGTCCTTCACACCCTTGCTGCAACTCAAGAAGTTCCCCGACATACCCGTCTCCACTCGAGAGGAAGCACGTGGGGTCCTGCACACATCCAGGGGAGCCCCGTTTCCGCCTCCTAGCTCGAGATGAGGGATCCTTTCCCTGTTTCGTAGGGATAGAATTCCCGGCGTTCCCGTCGCATCTCAAGAGGAGGCGCTCTCCACAGGAAAGGCGAGAGGAACTCCAGGGTCGTGCCACCATTCCAAGAGTCCCCCAGATGTGTCAGTCCATTCCAGAGGAACCTGTTTTCCCTGCACTGCCTTGACGTTCAAGCCGAGGATCGACTCCCACCACGTGTGCACGTGGGACAGCCCTGTGGGAAAGCCTCGTGGGAAAGCCTCGTGGGAAAAACTCGAGGGAAAACCATAGATCCTTTGATCCACGCGGCGGACTGCGTGACACTGCTGCTACCGCTCTGGAGGAAAGCGCAAGTGCATGCCCGCATTCGAGACGAGGACTGACTCCCCTGGGGAGACTCCAGAAGTACCCCAAGATCCATGTCAGCACTGGAGAGGAATCCTCAGGTTCCGGCCCCGACTCCACACAAGGTCTTAGGCCCCGGGATCGACGGGAGAGGAATCCCGAGAGGCCCCCGAGGAACTCGCATGGGGACTGGCCTTTCCTGAGGCCACCAGAGCGGGTCCCTGAGGTCCCCGTCGTAAGTCGAGAGCACCTGCCGCAACTCGAGAAAATCCAGGAGGTTTTGCCCTCCAGGCGAGATGAGGCCCATTTCCCCTGAGGCTTCTCGAGGCTAATCACGTCTAACCACTGGAACTTCCAAAGGGTCCTTCACACCCTTGCTGCAACTCAAGAAGTTCACCGACATACCCGTCTCCACTCGAGAGGAAGCACGTGGGTCCCGCACACATCCAGGGGAGCCCCGTTTCCGCCTCCTAGCTCGAGATGAGGGATCCTTTCCCTGTTTCGTAGGGAAAGAATTCCCGGCGTACCCGTCGCATCTCAAGAGGAGGCGCTCTCCACAGGAAAGGCGAGAGGAACTCCAGGGTCGTGCCACCATTCCAAGAGTCCCCCAGATGTGTCAGTCCATTCCAGAGGAACCTGTTTTCCCTGCACTGCCTTGACGTTCAAGCCGAGGATCGACTCCCACCACGTGTGCACGTGGGACAGCCCTGTGGGAAAGCCTCGTGGGAAAGCCTCGTGGGAAAGACTCGAGGGAAAACCATAGATCCTTTGATCCACGCGGCGGACTGCGTGACACTGCTGCTACCGCTCTGGAGGAAAGCGCAAGTGCATGCCCGCATTCGAAAGGAGGACTGACTCCCCTGGGGAGACTCCAGAAGTACCCCAAGATCCATGTCAGCACTGGAGAGGAATCCTCAGGTTCCGTCCCCGAGTCCACACAAGGTCTTAGGCCCCGGCATCGACGGGAGAGGAATCCTGAGACGCCCCCGAGGAACTCGCATGGGACTGGCCTTTCCTGAGGCCACCAGAGCGGGTCCCTGAGGTCCCCGTCGTAAGTCGAGAGCACCTGCCGCAACTCGAGAAAATCCAGGAGGTTTTGCCCTCCAGGCGAGATGAGGCCCATTTCCGCTGAGGCTTCTCGAGGCTAATCACGTCTAACCACTGGAACTTCCAAAGGGTCCTTCACACCCTTGCTGCAACTCAAGAAGTTCCCCGACATACCCGTCTCCACTCGAGAGGTAGCACGTGGGGTACCTCACACATCCAGGGGAGCCCCGTTTCCGCCTCCTAGCTCGAGATGAGGGATCCTTTCCCTGTTTCGTAGGGAAAGAATTCCCGGCATTCCCGTCGCATTTCAAGAGGAGGCGCTCTTCACAGGAAAGGCGAGAGGGACTCCAGGGTCGTGCCACCATTCCAAGAGTCCCCCAGATGTGTCAGTCCATTCCAGAGGAACCTGTTTTCCCTGCACTGCCTTGACGTTCAAGCCGAGGATCCACTCCCACCACGTGTGCACGTGGGACAGCCCTGTGGGAAAGCCTCGTGGGAAAGCCTCGTGGGAAAGACTCGAGGGAAAACCATAGATCCTTTGATCCACGCGGCGGACTGTGTGACACTGCTGCTACCGCTCTGGAGGAAAGCGCAAGTGCATGCCCGCATTCGAGACGAAGACTGACTCCCCTGGGGAGACTCCAGAATACCCCAAGGTCCATGTCAGCACTGGAGAGGAATCCTCAGGTTCCGGCCCCGACTCCACACAAGGTCTTAGGCCCGGCATCGACGGGAGAGGAATCCCGAGAGGTCCCCGAGGAACTCGCATGGGGACTGGCCTTTCCTGAGGCCACCAGAGCGGGTCCCTGAGGTCCCCGTCGTAAGTCGAGAGCACCTGCCGCAACTCGAGAAAATCCAGGAGGTTTTGCCCTCCAGGCGAGATGAGGCCCATTTCCTCTGAGGCTTCTCGAGGCTAATCACGTCTAACCACTGGAACTTCCAAAGGGTGCTTCACAACCTTGCTGCAACTCAAGAAGTTCCCCGACATACCCGTCTCCACTCGAGAGGAAGCACGTGGAGTCCCGCACACATCCAGGGGAGCCCCGTTTCCGCCTCCTAGCTCGAGATGAGGGATCCTTTCCCTGTTTCGTAGGGAAAGAATTCCCGGCGTTCCCGTCGCATCTCAAGAGGAGGCGCTCTCCACAGGAAAGGCGAGAGGAACTCCAGGGTCGTGCCACCATTCCAAGAGTCCCCCAGATGTGTCAGTCCATTCCAGAGGAACCTGTTTTCCCTGCACTGCCTTGACGTTCAAGCCGAGGATCCACTCCCACCACGTGTGCACGTGGGACAGCCCTGTGGGAAAGCCTCGTGGGAAAGCCTCGTGGGAAAGACTCGAGGGAAAACCATAGATCCTTTGATCCACGCGGCGGACTGCGTGACACTGCTGCTACCGCTCTGGAGGAAAGCGCAAGTGCATGCCCGCATTCGAGACGAGGACTGACTCCCCTGGGGAGACTCCAAAAGTACCCCAAGATCCATGTCAGCACTGGAGAGGAATCCTCAGGTTCCGGCCCCGACTCCACACAAGGTCTTAGGCCCCGGCATCGACGGGAGAGTAATCCCGAGAGGCCCCCGAGGAACTCGCATGGGGACTGGCCTTTCCTGAGGCCACCAGAGCGGGTCCCTGAGGTCCCCGTCGTAAGTCGAGAGCACCTGCCGCAAATCGAGAAAATCCAGGAGGTTTTGCCCTCCAGGCGCGATGAGGCCCATTTCCGATGAGGCTTCTCGAGGCTAATCACGTCTAACCACTGGAACGTCCAAAGGGTCCTTCACACCCTTGCTGCAACTCAAGAATTTCCCCGACATACCCGTCTCCACTCGAGAGGAAGCACGTGGTGTCCCGCACACATCCAGGGGAGCCCCGTTTCCGCCTCGTAGCTCGAGATGAGGGATCCTTTCCCTGTTTCGTAGGGAAAGAATACCCGGCGTTCCCGTCGCATCTCAAGAGGAGGCGCTCTCCACAGGAAAGGCGAGAGGAACTCCAGGGTCGTGCCACCATTCCAAGAGTCCCCCAGATGTGTCAGTCCATTCCAGAGGAACCTGTTTTCCCTGCACTGCATTGACGTTCAAGCCGAGGATCCACTCCCACCACGTGTGCACGTGGGACAGCCCTGTGGGAAAGAATCGTGGGAAAGACTCGTGGGAAAGACTCGAGGGAAAACCATAGATCCTTTGATCCACGCGGCGGACTGCGTGACACTGCTGCTACCGCTCTGGAGGAAAGCGCAAGTGCATGCCCGCATTCGAGACGAGGACTGACTCCCCTGGGGAGACTCCAGAAGTACCCCAAGATCCATGTCAGCACTGGAGAGGAATCCTCAGGTTCCGGCCCCGACTCCACACAAGGTCTTAGGCCCCGGCATCGACGGGAGAGGAATCCCGAGAGGCCCCCGAGGAACTCGCATGGGGACTGGTCTTTCCTGAGGCCACCAGAGCGGGTCCCTGAGGTCCCCGTCGTAAGTCGAGAGCACCTGCCGCAACTCGAGAAAATCCAGGAGGTTTTGCCCTCCAGGCGAGATGAGGCCCATTTCCGCTGAGGCTTCTCAAGGCCAATCACATCTAACCACTGGAACTTCCAAAGGGTCCTTCACACCCTTGCTGCAACTCAAGAAGTTCCCCGACATACCCGTCTGCACTCGAGAGGAAGCACGTGGTGTCCCGCACATATCCAGGGGAGCCCCGTTTCCGCCTCCTAGCTCGAGATGAGGGATCCTTTCCCTGTTTCGTAGGGAAAGAATTCCCGGCGTTCCCGTCGCATCTCAAGAGGAGGCGCTCTCCACAGGAAAGGCGAGAGGAACTCCAGGGTCGTGCCACCATTCCAAGAGTCCCCCAGATGTATCAGTCCATTCCAGAGGAACCTGTTTTCCCTGCACTGCCTTGACGTTCAAGCCGAGGATCGACTCCCACCACGTGTGCACGTGGGACAGCCCTGTGGGAAAGCCTCGTGGGAAAGCCTCGTGGGAAAGACTCGAGGGAAAACCATAGATCCTTTGATCCACGCGGCGGACTGCGTGACACTGCTGCTACCGCTCTGGAGGAAAGCGCAAGTGCATGCCCGCATTCGAGACGAGGACTGACTCCCCTGGGGAGACTCCAGAAGTACCCCAAGATCCATGTCAGCACTGGAGAGGAATCCTCAGGTTCCGGCCCCGACTCCACACAAGGTCTTAGGCCTCGGCATCGACGGGAGAGGAATCCCGAGACGCCCCCGAGGAACTCGCATGGGGACTGGCCTTTCCTGAGGCCACCAGAGCGGTTCCCTGAGGTCCCCGTCGTAAGTCGAGAGCACCTGCCGCAACTCGAGAAAATCCAGGATGTTTTGCCCTCCAGGCGAGATGAGGCCCATTTCCGCTGAGGCTTCTCGAGGCCAATCACATCTAACCACTGGAACTTCCAAAGGGTCCTTCACACCCTTGCTGCAACTCAAGAAGTTCCCCGACATACCCGTCTCCACTCGAGAGGAAGCACGTGGGGTCCTGCACACATCCAGGGGAGCCCCGTTTCCGCCTCCTAGCTCGAGATGAGGGATCCTTTCCCTGTTTCGTAGGGATAGAATTCCCGGCGTTCCCGTCGCATCTCAAGAGGAGGCGCTCTCCACAGGAAAGGCGAGAGGAACTCCAGGGTCGTGCCACCATTCCAAGAGTCCCCCAGATGTGTCAGTCCATTCCAGAGGAACCTGTTTTCCCTGCACTGCCTTGACGTTCAAGCCGAGGATCGACTCCCACCACGTGTGCACGTGGGACAGCCCTGTGGGAAAGCCTCGTGGGAAAGCCTCGTGGGAAAAACTCGAGGGAAAACCATAGATCCTTTGATCCACGCGGCGGACTGCGTGACACTGCTGCTACCGCTCTGGAGGAAAGCGCAAGTGCATGCCCGCATTCGAGACGAGGACTGACTCCCCTGGGGAGACTCCAGAAGTACCCCAAGATCCATGTCAGCACTGGAGAGGAATCCTCAGGTTCCGGCCCCGACTCCACACAAGGTCTTAGGCCCCGGGATCGACGGGAGAGGAATCCCGAGAGGCCCCCGAGGAACTCGCATGGGGACTGGCCTTTCCTGAGGCCACCAGAGCGGGTCCCTGAGGTCCCCGTCGTAAGTCGAGAGCACCTGCCGCAACTCGAGAAAATCCAGGAGGTTTTGCCCTCCAGGCGAGATGAGGCCCATTTCCCCTGAGGCTTCTCGAGGCTAATCACGTCTAACCACTGGAACTTCCAAAGGGTCCTTCACACCCTTGCTGCAACTCAAGAAGTTCACCGACATACCCGTCTCCACTCGAGAGGAAGCACGTGGGTCCCGCACACATCCAGGGGAGCCCCGTTTCCGCCTCCTAGCTCGAGATGAGGGATCCTTTCCCTGTTTCGTAGGGAAAGAATTCCCGGCGTACCCGTCGCATCTCAAGAGGAGGCGCTCTCCACAGGAAAGGCGAGAGGAACTCCAGGGTCGTGCCACCATTCCAAGAGTCCCCCAGATGTGTCAGTCCATTCCAGAGGAACCTGTTTTCCCTGCACTGCCTTGACGTTCAAGCCGAGGATCGACTCCCACCACGTGTGCACGTGGGACAGCCCTGTGGGAAAGCCTCGTGGGAAAGCCTCGTGGGAAAGACTCGAGGGAAAACCATAGATCCTTTGATCCACGCGGCGGACTGTGTGACACTGCTGCTACCGCTCTGGAGGAAAGCGCAAGTGCATGCCCGCATTCGAGACGAGGACTGACTCCCCTGGGGAGACTCCAGAAGTACCCCAAGATCCATGTCAGCACTGGAGAGGAATCCTCAGGTTCCGGCCCCGACTCCACACAAGGTCTTAGGCCCCGGCATCGACGGGAGAGGAATCCCGAGACGCCCCCGAGGAACTCGCATGGGGACTGGCCTTTCCTGAGGCCACCAGAGCGGTTCCCTGAGGTCCCCGTCGTAAGTCGAGAGCACCTGCCGCAACTCGAGAAAATCCAGGATGTTTTGCCCTCCAGACGAGATGAGGCCCATTTCCGCTGAGGCTTCTCGAGGCCAATCACGTCTAACCACTGGAACTTCCAAATGGTCCTTCACACCATTGGTGCAACTCAAGAAGTTCCCCGACATACCCGTCTCCACTCGAGAGGAAGCACGTGGGGTCCCGCACACATCCAGGGGAGCCACGTTTCCGCCTCCTAGCTCGAGATGAGGGATCCTTTCCCTGTTTCGTAGGGAAAGAATTCCCGGCGTTCCCGTCGCATCTCCAGAGGAGGCGCTCTCCACAGGAAAGGCGAGAGGAACTCCAGGGTCGTGCCACCATTCCAAGAGTCCCCCAGATGTGTCAGTCCATTCCAGAGGAACCTGTTTTCCCTGCACTGCCTTGACGTTCAAGCCGAGGATCCACTCGCACCACGTGTGCACGTGGGACAGCCCTGTGGGAAAGCCTCGTGGGAAAGCCTCGTGGGAAAGACTCGAGGGAAAACCATAGATCCTTTGATCCACGTGGCGGACTGCGTGACACTGCTGCTACCGCTCTGGAGGAAAGCGCAAGTGCATGCCCGCATTCGAGACGAGGACTGACTCCCCTGGGGAGACTCCAGAAGTACCCCAAGATCCATGTCAGCACTGGAGAGGAATCCTCAGGTTCCGGCCCCGACCCACACAAGGTCTTAGGCCCCGGCTTCGACGGGAGAGGAATGCCGAGAGGCCCCCGAGGAACTCGCATGGGGACTGGCCTTTCCTGAGGCCACCAGAGCGGGTCCCTGAGGTCCCCATCGTAAGTCGAGAGCACCTGCCGCAACTCGAGAAAATCCAGGAGGTTTTGCCCTCCAGGCGAGATGAGGCCCATTTCCGCTGAGGCTTCTCGAGGCTAATCACGTCTAACCACTGGAACTTCCAAAGGGTCCTTCACACCCTTGCTGCAACTCAAGAAGTTCCCCGACATACCCGTCTCCACTCGAGAGGAAGCACGTGGGGTTCCGCACACATCCAGGGGAGCCCCGTTTCTGCCTCCTAGCTCGAGATGAGGGATCCTTTCCCTGTTTCGTAGGGAAAGAATTCCCGGCGTTCCCGTCGCATCTCAAGAGGAGGCGCTCTCCACAGGAAAGGCGAGAGGAACTCCAGGGTCGTGCCACCATTCCAAGAGTCCCCCAGATGTGTCAGTCCATTCCAGAGGAACCTGTTTTCCCTGCACTGCCTTGACGTTCAAGCCGAGGATCGACTGCCACAACGTGTTCACGTGGGACAGCCCTGTGGGAAAGCCTCGTGGGAAAGCCTCGTGGGAAAGACTCGAGGGAAAACCATAGATCCTTTGATCCACGCGGCGGACTGCGTGACACTGCTGCTACCGCTCTGGAGGAAAGCGCAAGTGCATGCCCGCATTCGAGACGAGGACTGACTCCCCTGGGGAGACTCCAGAAGTACCCCAAGATCCATGTCAGCACTGGAGAGGAATCCTCAGGTTCCGGCCCCGACTCCACACAAGGTCTTAGGCCCCGGCATCGACGGGAGAGGAATCCCGAGAGGCCCCCGAGGAACTCGCATGGGGACTGGCCTTTCCTGAGGCCACCAGAGCGGGTCCCTGAGGTCCCCGTCGTAAGTCGAGAGCACCTGCCGCAACTCGAGAAAATCCAGGATGTTTTGCCCTCCAGGCGAGATGAGGCCCATTTCCGCTGAGGCTTCTCGAGGCTAATCACGTCTAACTACTGGAACTTCCAAAGGGTCCTTCACACCCATGCTGCATCTCAAGAAGTTCCCCGACATACCCGTCTCCACTCGAGAGGAAGCACGTGGGGTCCCGCACACATCCAGGGGAGCCCCGTTTCCGCCTCCTAGCTCGAGATGAGGGATCCTTTCCCTGTTTGTTAGGGAAAGAATTCCCGGCGTTCCCGTCGCATCTCAAGAGGAGGCGCTCTCCACAGGAGAGGCGAGAGGAACTCCAGGGTCGTGCCACCATTCCAAGAGTCCCCCAGATGTGTCAGTCCATTCTAGAGGAACCTGTTTTCCCTGCACTGCATTGACGTTCAAGCCGAGGATCGAGTCCCACCACGTGTGCACGTGGGACAGCCCTGTGGGAAAGCCTCGTGGGAAAGCCTCGTGGGAAAGACTCGAGGGAAAACCATAGATCCTTTGATCCACGCGGCGGACTGCGTGACACTGCTGCTACCGCTCTGGAGGAAAGCGCAAGTGCATGCCCGCATTCGAGACGAGGACTGACTCCCCTGGGGAAACTCCAGAAGTACCCCAAGATCCATGTCAGCACTGGAGAGGAATCCTCAGGTTCCTGCCCCGACTCCACACAAGGTCTTAGGCCACGGCATAGACGGGAGAGGAATCCCGAGAGGACCCCGAGGAACTCGCATGGGGACTGGCCTTTCCTGAGGCCACCAGAGCGGGTCCCTGAGGTCCCCGTCGTAAGTCGAGAGCACCTGCCGCAACTCGAGAAAATCCAGGAGGTTTTGCCCTCCAGGCGAGATGAGGCCCATTTCCGCTGAGGCTTCTCGAGGCTAATCACGTCTAACCACTGGAACTTCCAAAGGGTCCTTCACACCCTTCCTGCAACTCAAGAAGTTCCCGGACATACCCGTCTCCACTCGAGAGGAAGCACGTGGGGTCCCGCACACATCCAGGGGAGCCCCGTTTCCGCCTCCTAGCTCGAGATGAGGGATCCTTTCCCTGTTTGGTAGGGAAAGAATTCCCGGCGTTCCCGTCGCATCTCAAGAGGAGGCGCTCTCCACAGGAAAGGCGAGAGGAACTCCAGGGTCGTGCCAACATTCCAAGAGTCCCCCAGATGTGTCAGTCCATTCCAGAGGAACCTGTTTTCCCTACACTGCCTTGACGTTCAAGCCGAGGATCGACTCCCACCACGTGTGCACGTGGGACAGCCCTGTGGGAAAGCCTCGTGGGAAAGCCTCGTGGGAAAGACTCGAGGGAAAACCATAGATCCTTTGATCCACGCGGCGGACTGCGTGACACTGCTGCTACCGCTCTGGAGGAAAGCGCAAGTGCATGCCCGCATTCGAAACGAGGACTGACTCCCCTGGGGAGACTCCAGAAGTACCCCAAGATCCATGTCAGCACTGGAGAGGAATCCTCAGGTTCCGTCCCCGAGTCCACACAAGGTCTTAGGCCCCGGCATCGACGGGAGAGGAATGCCGAGACGCCCCCGAGGAACTCGCATGGGACTGGCCTTTCCTGAGGCCACCAGAGCGGGTCCCTGAGGTCCCCGTCGTAAGTCGAGAGCACCTGCCGCAACTCGAGAAAATCCAGGAGGTTTTGCCCTCCAGGCGAGATGAGGCCCATTTCCGCTGATGCTTCTCGAGGATAATCACGTCTAACCACTGGAACTTCCAAAGGGTCCTTCACACCCTTGCTGCAACTCAAGAAGTTCCCCGACATACCCGTCTCCACTCGAGAGGAAGCACGTGGGGTCCCTCACACATCCAGGGGAGCCCCGTTTCCGCCTCCTAGCTCGAGATGAGGGATCCTTTCCCTGTTTCGTAGGGAAAGAATTCCCGGCGTTCCCGTCGCATCTCAAGAGGAGGCGCTCTCCACAGGAAAGGCGAGAGGAACTCCAGGGTCGTGCCACCATTCCAAGAGTCCCCCAGATGTGTCAGTCCATTCCAGAGGAACCTGTTTTCCCTGCACTGCCTTGACGTTCAAGCCGAGGATCGACTCCCACCACGTGTGCACGTGGGACAGCCCTGTGGGAAAGCCTCGTGGGAAAGCCTCGTCGGAAAGACTCGAGGGAAAACCATAGATCCTTTGATCCACGCGGCGGGCTGCGTGACACTGCTGCTACCGCTCTGGAGGAAAGCGCAAGTGCATGCCCGCATTCCAGACGAGGACTGACTCCCCTGGGGAGACTCCAGAAGTACCCCAAGATCCATGTTAGCACTGGAGAGGAATCCTCAGGTTCCGGCCCCGACTCCACACAAGGTCTTAGGCCCCGGCATCGACGGGAGAGGAATCCCGAGAGGCCCCCGAGGAACTCGCATGGGGACTGGCCATTCCTGAGGCCACCAGAGCGGGTCCCTGAGGTCCCCGTCGTAAGTCGAGAGCACCTGCCGCAACTCGAGAAAATCCAGGAGGTTTTGCCCTCCAGTCGAGATGAGGCCCATTTCCGCTGAGGCTTCTCGAGGCTAATCACGTCTAACTACTGGAACTTCCAAAGGGTCCTTCACACCCTTGCTGCATCTCAAGAAGTTCCCCGACATACCCGTCTCCACTAGAGAGGAAGCACGTGGGGTCCCGCACACATCCAGGGGAGCCCCGTTTCCGCCTCCTAGCTCGAGATGAGGGATCCTTTCCCTGTTTGGTAGGGAAAGAATTCCAGGCGTTCCCGTCGCATCTCAAGAGGAGGCGCTCTCCACAGGAGAGGCGAGAGGAACTCCAGGGTCGTGCCACCATTCCAAGAGTCCCCCAGATGTGTCAGTCCATTCCAGAGGAACCTGTTTTCCCTGCACTGCCTTGACGTTCAAGCCGAGGATCGACTCCCACCACGTGTGTACGTGGGACAGCCCTGTGGGAAAGCCTCGTGGGAAAGCCTCGTGGGAAAGACTCGAGGGAAAACCATAGATCCTTTGATCCACGCGGCGGACTGCGTGACACTGCTGCTACCGCTCTGGAGGAAAGCGCAAGTGCATGCCCGCATTCGAGACGAGGACTGACTCCCCTGGGGAAACTCCAGAAGTACCCCAAGATCCATGTCAGCACTGGAGAGGAATCCTCAGGTTCCGGCCCCGACTCCACACAAGGTCTTAGGCCCCGGCATCGACGGGAGAGGAATCCCGAGAGGACCCCGAGGAACTCGCATGGGGACTGGCCTTTCCTGAGGCCACCAGAGCGGTTCCCTGAGGTCCCCGTCGTAAGTCGAGAGCACCTGCCGCAACTCGAGAAAATCCAGGAGGTTTTGCCCTCCAGGCGAGATGAGGCCCATTTCCGCTGAGGCTTCTCGAGGCTAATCACGTCTAACCACTGGAACTTCCAAAGGGTCCTTCACACCCTTCCTGCAACTCAAGAAGTTCCCCGACATACCCGTCTCCACTCGAGAGGAAGCACGTGGGGTCCCGCACACATCCAGGGGAGCCCCGTTTCCGCCTCCTAGCTCGAGATGAGGGATCCTTTCCCTGTTTCTTAGGGAAAGAATTCCCGGCGTTCCCGTCGCATCTCAAGAGGAGGCGCTCTCCACAGGAAAGGCGAGAGGAACTCCAGGGTCTTGCCAACATTCCAAGAGTCCCCCAGATGTGTCAGTCCATTCCAGAGGAACCTGTTTTCCCTGCACTGCCTTGACGTTCAAGCCGAGGATCGACTCCCACCACGTGTGCACGTGGGACAGCCCTGTGGGAAAGCCTCGTGGGAAAGCCTCGTGGGAAAGACTCGAGGGAAAACCATAGATCCTTTGATCCACGCGGCGGACTGCGTGACACTGCTGCTACCGCTCTGGAGGAAAGCGCAAGTGCATGCCCGCATACGAAAGGAGGACTGACTCCCCTGGGGAGACTCCAGAAGTACCCCAAGATCCATGTCAGCACTGGAGAGGAATCCTCAGGTTCCGTCCCCGAGTCCACACAAGGTCTTAGGCCCCGGCATCGACGGGAGAGGAATCCCGAGACGCCCCCAAGGAACTCGCATGGGACTGGCCATTCCTGAGGCCACCAGAGCGGGTCCCTGAGGTCCCCGTCGTAAGTCGAGAGCACCTGCCGCAACTCGAGAAAATCCAGGAGGTTTTGCCCTCCAGGCGAGATGAGGCCCATTTCCGCTGAGGCTTCTCGAGGATAATCACGTCTAACCACTGGAACTTCCAAAGGGTCCTTCACACCCTTGCTGCAACTCAAGAAGTTCCCCGACATACCCGTCTCCACTCGAGAGGAAGCACGTGGGGTCCCTCACACATCCAGGGTAGCCCCGTTTCCGCCTCCTAGCTCGAGATGAGGGATCCTTTCCCTGTTTCGTAGGGAAAGAATTCCCGGCGTTCCCGTCGCATCTCAAGAGGAGGCGCTCTCCACAGGAAAGGCGAGAGGAACTCCAGGGTCGTGCCACCATTCCAAGAGTCCCCCAGATGTGTCAGTCCATTCCAGAGGAACCTGTTTTCCCTGCACTGCCTTGACGTTCAAGCCGAGGATCGACTCCCACCACGTGTGCACGTGGGACAGCCCTGTGGGAAAGCCTCGTGGGAAAGCCTCGTGGGAAAGACTCGAGGGAAAACCATAGATCCTTTGATCCACGCGGCGGACTGCGTGACACTGCTGCTACCGCTCTGGAGGAAAGCGCAAGTGCATGCCCGCATTCCAGACGAGGACTGACTCCCCTGGGGAGACTCCAGAAGTACCCCAAGATCCATGTTAGCACTGGAGAGGAATCCTCAGGTTCCGTCCCCGAGTCCACACAAGGTCTTAGGCCCCGGCATCGACGGGAGAGGAATCCCGAGAGGCCCCCGAGGAACTCGCATGGGGACTGGCCATTCCTGAGGCCACCAGAGCGGGTCCCTGAGGTCCCCGTCGTAAGTCGAGAGCACCTGCCGCAACTCGAGAAAATCCAGGAGGTTTTGCCCTCCAGGCGAGATGAGGCCCATTTCCGCTGAGGCTTCTCGAGGCTAATCACGTCTAACTACTGGAACTTCCAAAGGGTCCTTCACACCCTTGCTGCATCTCAAGAAGTTCCCCGACATACCCGTCTCCACTCGAGAGGAAGCACGTGGGGTCCCGCACACATCCAGGGGAGCCCCGTTTCCGCCTCCTAGCTCGAGATGAGGGATCCTTTCCCTGTTTGGTAGGGAAAGAATTCCCGGCGTTCCCGTCGCATCTCAAGAGGAGGCGCTCTCCACAGGAGAGGCGAGAGGAACTCCAGGGTCGTGCCACCATTCCAAGAGTCCCCCAGATGTGTCAGTCCATTCCAGAGGAACCTGTTTTCCCTGCACTGCCTTGACGTTCAAGCCGAGGATCGACTCCCACCACGTGTGTACGTGGGACAGCCCTGTGGGAAAGCCTCGTGGGAAAGCCTCGTGGGAAAGACTCGAGGGAAAACCATAGATCCTTTGATCCACGCGGCGGACTGCGTGACACTGCTGCTACCGCTCTGGAGGAAAGCGCAAGTGCATGCCCGCATTCGAGACGAGGACTGACTCCCCTGGGGAAACTCCAGAAGTACCCCAAGATCCATGTCAGCACTGGAGAGGAATCCTCAGGTTCCGGCCCCGACTCCACACAAGGTCTTAGGCCCCGGGATCGACGGGAGAGGAATCCCGAGAGGACCCCGAGGAACTCGCATGGGGACTGGCCTTTCCTGAGGCCACCAGAGCGGGTCCCTGAGGTCCCCGTCGTAAGTCGAGAGCACCTGCTGCAACTCGAGAAAATCCAGGAGGTTTTGCCCTCCAGGCGAGATGAGGCCCATTTCCGCTGAGGCTTCTCGAGGCTAATCACGTCTAACCACTGGAACTTCCAAAGGGTCCTTCACACCCTTCCTGCAACTCAAGAAGTTCCCCGACATACCCGTCTCCACTCGAGAGGAAGCACGTGGGGTCCCGCACACATCCAGGGGAGCCCCGTTTCCGCCTCCTAGCTCGAGATGAGGGATCCTTTCCCTGTTTCTTAGGGAAAGAATTCCCGGCGTTCCGGTCGCATCTCAAGAGGAGGCGCTCTCCACAGGAAAGGCGAGAGGAACTCCAGGGTCGTGCCAACATTCCAAGAGTCCCCCAGATGTGTCAGTCCATTCCAGAGGAACCTGTTTTCCCTGCACTGCCTTGACGTTCAAGCCGAGGATCGACTCCCACCACGTGTGCACGTGGGACAGCCCTGTGGGAAAGCCTCGTGGGAAAGCCTCGTGGGAAAGACTCGAGGGAAAACCATAGATCCTTTGATCCACGCGGCGGACTGCGTGACACTGCTGCTACCGCTCTGGAGGAAAGCGCAAGTGCATGCCCGCATTCGAAAGGAGGACTGACTCCCCTGGGGAGACTCCAGAAGTACCCCAAGATCCATGTCAGCACTGGAGAGGAATCCTCAGGTTCCGTCCCCGAGTCCACACAAGGTCTTAGGCCCCGGCATCGACGGGAGAGGAATCCTGAGACGCCCCCGAGGAACTCGCATGGGACTGGCCTTTCCTGAGGCCACCAGAGCGGGTCCCTGAGGTCCCCGTCGTAAGTCGAGAGCACCTGCCGCAACTCGAGAAAATCCAGGAGGTTTTGCCCTCCAGGCGAGATGAGGCCCATTTCCGCTGAGGCTTCTCGAGGCTAATCACGTCTAACCACTGGAACTTCCAAAGGGTCCTTCACACCCTTGCTGCAACTCAAGAAGTTCCCCGACATACCCGTCTCCACTCGAGAGGTAGCACGTGGGGTCCCTCACACATCCAGGGGAGCCCCGTTTCCGCCTCCTAGCTCGAGATGAGGGATCCTTTCCCTGTTTCGTAGGGAAAGAATTCCCGGCATTCCCGTCGCATTTCAAGAGGAGGCGCTCTTCACAGGAAAGGCGAGAGGGACTCCAGGGTCGTGCCACCATTCCAAGAGTCCCCCAGATGTGTCAGTCCATTCCAGAGGAACCTGTTTTCCCTGCACTGCCTTGACGTTCAAGCCGAGGATCCACTCCCACCACGTGTGCACGTGGGACAGCCCTGTGGGAAAGCCTCGTGGGAAAGCCTCGTGGGAAAGACTCGAGGGAAAACCATAGATCCTTTGATCCACGCGGCGGACTGCGTGACACTGCTGCTACCGCTCTGGAGGAAAGCGCAAGTGCATGCCCGCATTCGAGACGAGGACTGACTCCCCTGGGGAGACTCCAGAATACCCCAAGGTCCATGTCAGCACTGGAGAGGAATCCTCAGGTTCCGGCCCCGACTCCACACAAGGTCTTAGGCCCGGCATCGACGGGAGAGGAATCCCGAGAGGTCCCCGAGGAACTCGCATGGGGACTGGCCTTTCCTGAGGCCACCAGAGCGGGTCCCTGAGGTCCCCGTCGTAAGTCGAGAGCACCTGCCGCAACTCGAGAAAATCCAGGAGGTTTTGCCCTCCAGGCGAGATGAGGCCCATTTCCGCAGAGGCTTCTCGTGGCTAATCACGTCTAACCACTGGAACTTCCAAAGGGTCTTGACACCCTTGCTGCAACTCAAGAATTTCCCCTACATACCCGTCTCCACTCGTGAGGAAGCACGTGGGTCCCGCACACATCCAGGGGAGCCCCGTTTCCGCCTCCTAGCTCGAGATGAGGGATCCTTTCCCTGTTTCGTAGGGAAAGAATTCCCGGCGTTCCCGTCGCATCTCAAGAGGAGGCGCTCTCCACAGGAAAGGGAGAGGAACTCCAGGGTCGTGACACCATTCCAAGTGTCCCCCAGATGTGTCAGTCCATTCCAGAGGAACCTGTTTTCCCTGCACTGCCTTGACGTTCAAGCCGAGGATCGACTCCCACCACGTGTGCACGTGGGACAGCCCTGTGGGAAAGCCTCGTGGGAAAGCCTCGTGGGAAAGACTCGAGGGAAAACCATAGATCCTTTGATCCACGCGGCGGACTGCGTGACACTGCTGCTACCGCTCTGGAGGAAAGCGCAAGTGCATGCCCGCATTCGAGACGAGGACTGACTCCCCTGGGGAGACTCCAGAAGTACCCCAAGATCCATGTCAGCACTGGAGAGGAATCCTCAGGTTCCGGCCCCGACTCCACACAAGGTCTTAGGCCCGGCATCGACGGGAGAGGAATCCCGAGAGGGCCCCAAGGAACTCGCATGGGGACTGGCCTTTGCTGAGGCCACCAGAGCGGGTCCCTGAGGTCCCCGTCGTAAGTCGAGAGCACCTGCCGCAACTCGAGAAAATCCAGGAGGTTTTGCCCTCCAGGCGAGATGAGGCCCATTTCCGCTGAGGCTTCTCGAGGCTAATCACGTCTAACTACTGGAACTTCCAAAGGGTCCTTCACACCCTTGCTGCAACTCAAGAAGTTCCCCGAATTACCCGTCTCCACTCGAGAGGAAGCACGTGGTGTCCCGCACACATCCAGGGGAGCCCCGTTTCCGCCTCCTAGCTCGAGATGAGGGATCCTTTCCCTGTTTCGTAGGGAAAGAATTCCCGGCATTCCCGTCGCATCTCAAGAGGAGGCGCTCTCCACAGGAAAGGCGAGAGGAAATCCAGGGTCGTGCCACCATTCCAAGAGTCCCCCAGATGTGTCAGTCCATTCCAGAGGAACCTGTTTTCCCTGCACTGCCTTGACGTTCAAGCCGAGGATCCACTCCCACCACGTGTGCACGTGGGACAGCCCTGTGGGTAAGCCTCGTGGGAAAGCCTCGTGGGAAAGACTCGACGGAAAACCATAGATCCTTTGATCCACGCGGCGGACTGCGTGACACTGCTGCTACCGCTCTGGGGGAAAGCGCAAGTGCATGCGCGCATTCGAGACGAGGACTGACTCCCCTGGGGAGACTCCAGAAGTACCCCAAGATCCATGTCAGCACTGGAGAGGAATCCTCAGGTTCCGGCCCCGACTCCACACAAGGTCTTAGGCGCCGGCATCGACGGGAGAGGAATCCCGAGAGGCCCCCGAGGAACTCGCATGGGGACTGGCCTTTCCTGAGGCCACCAGAGCGGGTCCCCGAGGTCCCCGTCGTAAGTCGAGAGCACCTGCCGCAACTCGAGAAAATCCAGGAGGTTTTGCCCTCCAGGCGAGATGAGGCCCATTTCCGCTGAGGCTTCTCGAGGCTAATCACATCTAACCACTGGAACTTCCAAAGGGTCCTTCACACCCTTGCTGCAACTCAAGAAGTTCCCCGACATACCCGTCTCCACTCGAGAGGAAGCACGAGGGTCCCGCACACATCCAGGGAATCCCCTTTTCCGCCTCCTAGCTCGAGATGAGGGATCCTATCCCTGTTTCGTAGGGAAAGAATTCCCGGCGTTCCCGTCGCATCTCAAGAGGAGGCGCTCTCCACAGGAAAGGGAGAGGAACTCCAGGGTCGTGACACCATTCCAAGAGTCCCCCAGATGTGTCAGTCCATTCCAGAGGAACCTGTTTTCCCTGCACTGCCTTGACGTTCAAGCCGAGGATCGACTCCCACCACGTGTGCACGTGGGACAGCCCTGTGGGAAAGCCTCGTGGGAAAGCCTCGTGGGAAAGACTCGAGGGAAAACCATAGATCCTTTGTTCCACGCGGCGGACTGCGTGACACTGCTGCTACCGCTCTGGAGGAAAGCGCAAGTGCATGCCCGCATTCGAGACGAGGACTGACTCCCCTGGGGAGACTCCAGAAGTACCCCAAGATCCATGTCAGCACTGGAGAGGAATCCTCAGGTTCCGGCCCCGACTCCACACAAGGTCTTAGGCCCAGGCATCGACGGGAGAGGAATCCCGAGAGGCCCCCGAGGAACTCGCATGGGGACTGGCCTTTCTTGAGGTCACCAGAGCGGGTCCCTGAGGTCCCCGTCGTAAGTCGAGAGCACCTGCCGCAACTCGAGAAAATCCAGGAGATTTTGCCCTCCAGGCGAGATGAAGCCCATTTCCGCTGAGGCTTCTCGAGGCTAATCACATCTAACCACTTGAACTTCCAAAGGGTCCTTCACACCCTTGCTGCAACTCTAGAAGTTCCCCGACATACCCGTCTCCACTCGAGAGGAAGCACGAGGGTCCCGCACACATCCAGGGTAGCCCCGTTTCCGCCTCCTAGCTCGAGATGAGGGATCCTTTCCCTGTTTCGTAGGAAAGAATTCCCGGCATTCCCGTCGCATCTCAAGAGGAGGCGCTCTCCACAGGAAAGGCGAGAGGAACTCCAGGGTCGTGCCACCATTCCAAGAGACCCCCAGATGTGTCAGTCCATTCCAGAGGAACCTGTTTTCCCTGCACTGCCTTGACGTTCAAGCCGAGGATCGACTCCCACCACGTGTGCACGTGGGACAACCCAGTGGGAAAGCCTCGTGGGAAAGCCTCGTGGGAAAGACTCGAGGGAAAACCATAGATCCTTTGATCCACGTGGCGGACTGCGTGACACTGCTGCTACCGCTCTGGAGGAAAGCGCAAGTGCATGCCCGCATTCGAGACGAGGACTGACTCCCCTGGGGAGACTCCAGAAGTACCCCAAGATCCATGTCAGCACTGGAGAGGAATCCTCAGGTTCCGGCCCCGACTCCACACAAGGTCTTAGGCCCTGGCATTGACGGGAGAGGAATCCCGAGAGGCCCCCGAGGAACTCGCATGGGGACTGGCCTTTTCTGAGGCCACCAGAGCGCGTCCCTGAGGTCCCCGTCGTAAGTCGAGAGCACCTGCCACAACTCGAGAAAATCCAGGAGGTTTCGCCCTCCAGGCGAGATGAGGCCCATTTCCGCTGAGGCTTCTGTAGGCCAGTCACATCTAACCACTGGAACTTCCAAACGTACCTTCACACCCTTGCTGCAACTTAAGAAGTTCCCCCACATACCCGTCTGCACTCGAGAGGAAGCACGTGGTGTCCCGCACACATCCAGGGGAGCCCCGTTTCCGCCTCCTAGCTCGAGATGAAGGATCCTTTCCCTGTTTCGCAGCGAAAGAATTCCCGGCGTTCGCGTCGCATCTCAAGAGGAGGCGCTCTCCACAGGAAAGGCGAGAGGAACTCCAGGGTCGTGCCACCATTCCAAGAGTCCCCCAGATGTGTCAGTCCATTCAAGAGGACCTGTTTTCCCTTCACTGCCTTGACGTTCAAGCCGAGGATCGACTCCCACAACGTGTGCACGTGGGACAGCCCTGTGGGAAAGCCTCGTGGGAAAGCCTCGTGGGAAAGACTCGAGAGAAAACCATAGATCCTCTGATCCACGCGGCGAACTGCGAGACACTGCTGCTACCGCTCTGGAGGAAAGCGCAAGTGCATGCCCGCATTCGAGACGAGGACTGACTCCCCTGGGGAGACTCCAGAAGTACCCCAAGATCCATGTCAGCACTGGAGAGGAATCCTCAGGTTCGGACCCCGACTCCACACAAGGTCTTAGGCCCCGGCATCGATGGGAGAGGAATCCCGAGAGGCCCCCGAGGAACTCGCATGGGGACTGGCCTTTCCTGAGGCCACCAGAGCGGGTCCCTGAGGTCCCCGTCGTAAGTCGAGAGCACCTGCCGTAACTCGAGAAAATCCAGGAGGTTTTGCCCTCCAGGCGAGATGAGGCCCATTTCCACTTAGGCTTCTCGAGGCCAATCACATCTAACCACTGGAACTTCCAAAGGGTCCTTGACACCCTTGCTGCAACTCAAGAAGTTCCCCGACATACCCGTCTCCACTCGAGAGGAAGCACGTGGGTCCCGCACACATCCAGGGGAGCCCCGTTTCCGCCTCCTAGCTCGAGATGAGGGATCCTTTCCCTGTTTCGTAGGGAAAGAATTCCCGGCGTTCCTGTCGCATCTCAAGAGGAGGCACTCTCCACAGGAAAGGCGAGAGGAACTCCAGGGTCGTGCCAGCATTCCAAGAGTCCCCCTGATGTGTCAGTCCATTCCAGAGGAACCTGTTTTCCCTGCACTACCTTGACGTTCAAGCCGAGGATCGACTCCCACCACGTGTGCACGTGGGACAGCCCTGTGGGAAAGCCTCGTGGGAAAGCCTCGTGGGAAAGACTCGAGGGAAAACCATAGATCCTTTGATCCACGCGCGGACTGCGTGACACTGCTGCTACCGCTCTGGAGGAAAGCGCAAGTGTATGCCCGCATTCGAGACGAGGTCTGACTCCCCTGGGGAGACTCCAGAAGTACCCCAAGATCCATGTCAGCACTGGAGAGGAATCCTCAGGTTCCGGCCCCGACTCCACACAAGGTCTTAGGCCCCGGCATCGACGGGAGAGGAATCCCGAGAGGACCCCGAGGAACTCGCATGGGGACTGGCCTTTCCTGAGGCCACCAGAGCGGGTCCCTGAGTTCCCCGTCATAAGTCGAGAGCACCTGCCGCAACTCGAGAAAATCCAGGAGGTTTTGCCCTCCAGGCGAGATGAGGCCCATTTCCGCTGAGGCTTCTCGAGGCCAATCACATCTAACCACTGGAACTTCCAAAGGGTCCTTCACACCCTTGCTGCAACTCAAGAAGTTCCCCGACATACCCGTCTCCACTCGAGAGGAAGCACGTGGTGTCCCGCACACATCCAGGGGAGCCCCGTTTCCGCCTCCTAGCTCGAGATGAGGGATCCTTTCCCTGTTTCGTAGGGAAAGAATTCCCGGCGTTCCCGTCGCATCTCAAGAGGAGGCGCTCTCCACAGGAAAGGCGAGAGGAACTCCAGGGTCGTGCCACCATTCCAAGAGTCCCCCAGATGTGTCAGTCCATTCCAGAGGAACCCGTTTTCCCTGCACTGCCTTGACGTTCAAGCCGAGGATCGACTCCCACCACGTGTGCACGTGGGACAGCCCTGTGGGAATGCCTCGTGGGAAAGACTCGAGGGAAAACCATAGATCCTTTGATCCACGCGGCGGACTGCGTGACACTGCTGCTACCGCTCTGGAGGAAAGCGCAAGTGCATGCCCGCATTCGAGACGAGGACTGACTCCCCTGGGGAGACTCCAGAAGTACCCCAAGATCCATGTCAGCACTGGAGAGGAATCCTCAGGTTCCGGCCCCGACTCCTCACAAGGTCTTAGGCCCCGGCATCGACGGGAGAGGAATCCCGAGAGGCCCCCGAGGAACTCGCTTGGGGACTGGCCTTTCCTGAGGCCAGCCGAGCGGGTCCCTGAGGTCCCCGTCGTAAGTCGAGAGCACCTGTCGCAACTCGAGAAAATCCAGGAGGTTTTGCCCTCCAGGCGAGATGAGGCCCATTTCCGCTGAGGCTTCTCGAGGCTAATCACGTCTAACCACTGAACTTCCAAAGGGTCATTCACACCCTTGCTGCAACTCAAGAAGTTCCCCGACATACCCGTCTCCACTCGAGAGGAAGCACGTGGGTCCCGCACACATCCAGGGGAGCCCCGTTCCCGCCTCCTAGCTCGAGATGAGGGATCCTTTCCCTGTTTCGTAGGGAAAGAATTCCCAGCGTTCCCGTCGCATCTCAAGAGGAGGCGCTCTCCACAGGAAAGGCGAGAGGAACTCCAGGGTCGTGCCACCATTCCAAGAGTCCCCCAGATGTGTCAGTCCATTCCAGAGGAACCGGTTTTCCCTGCACTGCCTTGACGTTCAAGCCGAGGATCGACTCCCACCACGTGTGCACGTGGGACAGCCCTGTGGGAAAGCCTCGTGGGAAAGCCTCGTGGGAAAGACTCGAGGGAAAACCATAGATCCTTTGATCCACGCGGCGGACTGCGTGACACTGCTGCTACCGCTCTGGAGGAAAGTGCAAGTGCATGCCCGCATTCGAGACGAGGACTGACTCCCCTGGGGAGACTCCAGAAGAACCCCAAGATCCATGTCAGTACTGGAGAGGAATCCTCAGGTTCCGGCCCGACTCCACACAAGGTCTTAGGCCCCGGCATCGACGTGAGAGGAATCCCGAGAGGCCCCCGAGGAACTCGCTTGGGGACTGGCCTTTCCTGAGGCCACCAGAGCGGGTCCCTGAGGTCCCCGTCGTAAGTCGAGAGCACCTGCCGCAACTCGAGAAAATCCAGGAGGTTTTCACCTCCAGGCGAGATGAGGCCCATTTCCGCTGAGGCTTCTCGAGGCCAATCACATCAAACCACTGGAACTTCCAAAGGGTCCTTCACACCCTTGCTGCAACTCAAGAAGTTCCCCGTCATACCCGTCTGCACTCGAGAGGAAGCACGTGGTGTCCCGCACACATCCAGGGGAGCCCCGTTTCCGCCTCCTAGCTCGAGATGAGGGATCCTTTCCCTGTTTCGTAGGGAAAGAATTCCCGGCGTTCCCGTCGCATCTCAAGAGGAGGCGCTCTCCACAGGAAAGGCGAGAGGAACTCCAGGATCGTGACACCATTCCAAGAGTCCCCCAGATGTGTCAGTTCATTCCAGAGGAACCTGTTTTCCCTGCACTGCCTTGACGTTCAAGCCGAGGATCCACTCCCACCACGTGTGCACGTGGGACAGCCCTGTGGGAAAGCCTCGTGGGAAAGCCTCGTGGGAAAGACTCGAGGGAAAACCATAGATCCATTGATCCATGCGGCGGACTGCGTGACATTGCTGCTACCGCTCTGGAGGAAAGCGCAAGTGCATGCCCGCATTCGAGACGAGGACTGACTCCCCTGGGGAGACTCCAGAAGTAACCCAAGATCCATGTCAGCACTGGAGAGGAATCCTCAGGTTCCGGCCCCGACTCCACACAAGGTCTTAGGCCCCGGCATCGACGGGAGACGAATCCCCAGAGGAACTTGCATGGGGACTGGCCTTTCCTGAGGCCACCAAAGCGGGTCCCTGAGGTCCTGGTCGTAAGTCGAGAGCACATGCCGCAACTAGAGAAAAAAGGTTTTGCCCTCCAGGCGAGATGAGGCCCATTTCCGCTGCGGCTTCTCGAGGCCAATCACATCTAACCACTGGAACTTCCAAAGGGTCCTTCACACCCTTGCTGCAACTCACGAAGGTCCCCGACATACCCGTCTCCACTCGAGAGGAAGCACGTGGGGTACTGCACACATCCAGGGGAGCCCCGTTTCCGCCTCCTAGCTCGAGATGAGGGATCCTTTCCCTGTTTCGTCGGGAAAGAATTCCCGGCGTTCCCGTCGCATCTCAAGAGGATGCGCTCTCCACAGGAAAGGGAGAGGAACTCCAGGGTCGTGACACCATTCCAAGAGTCCCCCAGATTTGTCAGTCCATTCCAGAGGAACCTGTTTTCCCTGCACTGCCTTGACGTTCAAGCCGAGGATCGACTCCCACCACGTGTGCACGTGGGACAGCCCTGTGGGAAAGCCTCGTGGGAAAGCCTCGTGGGAAAGACTCGAGGGAAAACCACAGATCCTTTGATCCACGCGGCGGACTGCGTGACACTGCTGCTACCGCTCTGGAGGAAAGCGCAAGTGCATGCCCGCATTCGAGACGAGGACTGACTCCACTGGGGAGACTCCAGAAGTACCCCAAGATCCATGTCAGTACTGGAGAGGAATCCTCAGGTTCCGGCCCGAATCCACACAAGGTCTTAGGCCCCGGCATCGACGTGAGAGGAATCCCGAGAGGCCCCCGAGGAACTCGCTTGGGGACTGGCCTTTCCTGAGGCCACCAGAGCGGGTCCCTGAGGTCCCTGTCGTAAGTCGAGAGCACCTGCCGCAACTCGAGAAAATCCAGGAGGTTTTCACCTCCAGGCGAGATGAGGCCCATTTCCGCTGAGGCTTCTCGAGGCCAATCACATCTAACCACTGGAACTTCCAAAGGGTCCTTCACACCCTTGCTGAGACTCAAGAAGTTCCCCGACATACCCGTCTGCACTCGAGAGGAAGCACGTGGTGTCCCGCACACATCGAGGGGAGCCCCGTTTCCGCCTCCTAGCTCGAGATGAGGGATCCTTTCCCTGTTTGGTAGGGAAAGAATTCCCGGCGTTCCCGTCGCATCTCAAGAGGAGGCGCTCTCCACAGGAAAGGCGAGAGGAACTCCAGGGTCATGCCACCATTCCAAGAGTCCCCCAGATGTGTCAGTCCATTCCAGAGGAACCTGTTTTCCCTGCACTGCCTTGACTTTCAAGCCGAGGATCGACTCCCACCACGTGTGCACGTGGGACAGCCCTGTGGGAAAGCCTCGTGGGAAAGCCTCGTGGGAAAGACTCGAGGGAAAACCATAGATCCTTTGATCCACGCTGCGGACTGCGTGACACTGCTGCTACCGCTCTGGAGGAAAGCGCAAGTGCATGAACGCATTCGAGACGAGGACTGACTCCCCTGGGGAGACTCCAGAAGTACCCCAAGATCCATGTCAGCACTGGAGAGGAATCCTCAGGTTCCGGCCCCGACTCCACACAAGGTCTTAGGCCCCGGCATCGACGGGAGAGGAATCCCGAGAGGCCCCCGTGGAACTCGCATGGGGACTGGCCTTTCCTGAGGCCACCAGAGCGGGTCCCTGAGGTCCCCGTCGTAAGTCGAGAGCACCTGCCGCAACTCGAGAAAATCCAGGAGGTTTTGCCCTCCAGGCGAGATGAGGCCCATTTCCGCTGAGGCTTCTCGAGGCTAATCACGTCTAACCACTGGAACTTCCAAAGGGTCCTTCACACCCTTGCTGCAACTCAAGAAGTTCCCCGAAATACACGTCTCCACTCGAGAGGAAGCACGTGGGGTCCCGCACACATCCAGGGGAGCCCCGTTCCCGCCTCCTAGCTCGAGATGAGGGATCCTTTCCCTGTTTCGTAGGGAAAGAATTCCCGGCGTTCCCGTCGCATCTCAAGAGGAGGCGCTCTCCACAGGAAAGGCGAGAGGAACTCCAGGGTCGTGCCACCATTCCAAGAGTGCCCCAGATGTGTCAGTCCATTCCAGAGGAACCTGTTTTCCCTGCACTGCCTTGACGTTCAAGCCGAGGATCGACTCCCACCACGTGTGCACGTGGGACAGCCCTGTGGGAAAGCCTCGTGGGAAAGCCTCGTGGGAAAGACTCGAGGGAAAACCATAGATCCTTTGATCCACGCGGCGGACTGCGTGACACTGCTGCTACCGCTCTGGAGGAAAGCGAAAGTGCATGTCCGCATTCGAGACGAGGTCTGACTCCCCTGGGGAGACTCCAGAAGTACCCCAAGATCCATGTCAGCACTGGAGAGGAATCCTCAGGTTCCGGCCCCGACTCCACACAAGGTCTTCGGCCCCGGCATCGACGGGAGAGGAATCCCGAGAGGCCCCCGAGGAACTCGCATGGGGACTGGCCTTTCCTGAGGCCACCAGAGCGGGTCCCTGAGGTCCCCGTCGTAAGTCGAGAGCACCTGCCGCAACTCGAGAAAATCCAGGAGGTTTTGCCCTCCAGGCGAGATGAGGCCCATTTCCGCTGAGGCTTCTCGAGGCTAATCACGTCTAACCACTGGAACTTCCAAAGGGTCCTTCACACCCTTGCTGCAACTCAAGAAGTTCCCCGACATACCCATCTCCACTCGACAGGAAGCACGTGGTGTCCCGCCCACATCCAGGGGAGCCCCGTTTCCGCCTCCTAGCTCGAGATGAGGGATCCTTTCCCTGTTTCGTAGGGAAAGAATTCCCGGCGTTCCCGTCGCATCTCAAGAGGAGGCGCTCTCCACAGGAAAGGCGAGAGGAACTTCAGGGTCGTGCCACCATTCCAAGAGTCCCCCAGATGTGTCAGTCCATTCCAGAGGAACCTGTTTTCCCTGCACTGCCTTGACGTTCAAGCCGAGGATCGACTCCCACCACGTGTGCACGTGGGACAGCCCTGTGGGAAAGCCTCGTGGGAAAGCCTCATGGGAAAGACTCGAGGGAAAACCACAGATCCTTTGATCCACGCGGCGGACTGCGTGACACTGCTGCTACCGCTCTGGAGGAAAGCGAAAGTGCATGCCCGCCTTCGAGACGAGGACTGACTCCCCTGGGGAGACTCCAGAAGTACCCCAAGTTCCATGTCAGCACTGGAGAGGAATCCTCAGGTTCCGGCCCCGACTCCACACAAGGTCTTAGGCCCCGGCATCGACGGGAGTGGAATCCTGAGAGGCCCCCGAGGAACTCGCATGGGGACTGGCCTTTCCTGAGGCCACCAGAGCGGGTCCCTGAGGTCCCCGTCGTAAGTCGAGAGCACCTGCCGCAACTCGAGAAAATCCAGGAGGTTTTGCCTTCTAGGCGAGATGAGGCCCATTTCCGCAGAGGCTTCTCGTGGCTAATCACGTCTAACCACTGGAACTTCCAAAGGGTCTTGACACCCTTGCTGCAACTCAAGAATTTCCCCTACATACCCGTCTCCACTCGTGAGGAAGCACGTGGGTCCCGCACACATCCAGGGGAGCCCCGTTTCCGCCTCCTAGCTCGAGATGAGGGATCCTTTCCCTGTTTCGTAGGGAAAGAATTCCCGGCGTTCCCGTCGCATCTCAAGAGGAGGCGCTCTCCACAGGAAAGGGAGAGGAACTCCAGGGTCGTGACACCATTCCAAGTGTCCCGCAGATGTGTCAGTCCATTCCAGAGGAACCTGTTTTCCCTGCACTGCCTTGACGTTCAAGCCGAGGATCGACTCCCACCACGTGTGCACGTGGGACAGCCCTGTGGGAAAGCCTCGTGGGAAAGCCTCGTGGGAAAGACTCGAGGGAAAACCATAGATCCTTTGATCCACGCGGCGGACTGCGTGACACTGCTGCTACCGCTCTGGAGGAAAGCGCAAGTGCATGCCCGCATTCGAGACGAGGACTGACTCCCCTGGGGAGACTCCAGAAGTACCCCAAGATCCATGTCAGCACTGGAGAGGAATCCTCAGGTTCCGGCCCCGACTCCACACAAGGTCTTAGGCCCGGCATCGACGGGAGAGGAATCCCGAGAGGGCCCCAAGGAACTCGCATGGGGACTGGCCTTTGCTGAGGCCACCAGAGCGGGTCCCTGAGGTCCCCGTCGTAAGTCGAGAGCACCTGCCGCAACTCGAGAAAATCCAGGAGGTTTTGCCCTCCAGGCGAGATGAGGCCCATTTCCGCTGAGGCTTCTCGAGGCTAATCACGTCTAACTACTGGAACTTCCAAAGGGTCCTTCACACCCTTGCTGCAACTCAAGAAGTTCCCCGAATTACCCGTCTCCACTCGAGAGGAAGCACGTGGTGTCCCGCACACATCCAGGGGAGCCCCGTTTCCGCCTCCTAGCTCGAGATGAGGGATCCTTTCCCTGTTTCGTAGGGAAAGAATTCCCGGCATTCCCGTCGCATCTCAAGAGGAGGCGCTCTCCACAGGAAAGGCGAGAGGAACTCCAGGGTCGTGCCACCATTCCAAGAGTCCCCCAGATGTGTCAGTTCATTCCAGAGGAACCTGTTTTCCCTGCACTGCCTTGACGTTCAAGCCGAGGATCCACTCCCACCACGTGTGCACGTGGGACAGCCCTGTGGGAAAGCCTCGTGGGAAAGCCTCGTGGGAAAGACTCGAGGGAAAACCATAGATCCATTGATCCATGCGGCGGACTGCGTGACACTGCTGCTACCGCTCTGGAGGAAAGCGCAAGTGCATGCCAGCATTCGAGACGAGGACTGACTCCCCTGGGGAGACTCCAGAAGTAACCCAAGATCCATGTCAGCACTGGAGAGGAATCCTCAGGTTCCGGCCCCGACTCCACACAAGGTCTTAGGCCCCGGCATCGACGGGAGACGAATCCCCAGAGGAACTTGCATGGGGACTGGCCTTTCCTGAGGCCACCAAAGCGGGTCCCTGAGGTCCTGGTCGTAAGTCGAGAGCACATGCCGCAACTAGAGAAAAAAGGTTTTGCCCTCCAGGCGAGATGAGGCCCATTTCCGCTGAGGCTTCTCGAGGCCAATCACATCTAACCACTGGAACTTCCAAAGGGTCCTTCACACCCTTGCTGCAACTCAAGAAGTTCCCCGACATACCCGTCTCCACTCGAGAGGAAGCACGTGGTTTCCCGCACACATCCAGGGGAGCCCCGTTTCCGCCTCCTAGCTCGAGATGAGGGATCCTTTCCCTGTTTCGTAGGGATAGAATTCCCGGCGTTCCCGTCGCATCTCAAGAGGAGGCGCTCTCCACAGGAAAGGTGAGAGGAACTCCAGGGTCGTGCCACCATTCCAAGAGTCCCCCAGATGTGTCAGTCCATTCCAGAGGAACCTGTTTTCCCTGCACTGCCTTGACGTTCAGGCCGAGGATCGACTCCCACCACGTGTGCTCGTGGGACAGCCCTGTGGGAAAGCCTCGTGGGAAAGCCTCATGGGAGAGACTCGAGGGAAAACCATAGATCCTTTGATCCACGCGGAGGACTGCGTGACACTGCTGCTACCGCTCTGGAGGAAAGCGCAAGTGCATGCCCGCATTCGAGACGAGGACTGACTCCCCTGGGGAGACTCCAGAAGTACCCCAAGTTCCATGTCAGCACTGGAGAGTAATCCTCAGGTTCCGGCCCCGACTCCACACAAGGTCTTAGGTCCCGGCATTGACGGGAGAGGAATCCCGAGAGGCCCCCGAGGAACTCGCATGGGGACTGGCCTTTCCTGAGGCCACCAGAGCGGGTCCCTGAGGTCCCCGTCGTAAGTCGAGAGCACCTGTCGCAACTCGAGAAAATCCAGGAGGTTTTGCCCTCCAGGCGAGATGAGGCCCATTTCCGCTGAGGCTTCTCGAGGCCAATCACATCTAACCACTGGAACTTCCAAAGGGTCCTTCACACCCTTGCTGCAACTCAAGAAGTTCCCCGACATACCCGTCTCCACTCGAGAGGAAGCACGTGGTTTCCCGCACACATCCAGGGGAGCCCCGTTTCCGCCTCCTAGCTCGAGATGAGGGATCCTTTCCCTGTTTCGTAGGGATAGAATTCCCGGCGTTCCCGTCGCATCTCAAGAGGAGGCGCTCTCCACAGGAAAGGCGAGAGGAACTCCAGGGTCGTGCCACCATTCCAAGAGTCCCCCAGATGTGTCAGTCCATTCCAGAGGAACCTGTTTTCCCTGCACTGCCTTGACGTTCAGGCCGAGGATCGACTCCAACCACGTGTGCTCGTGGGACAGCCCTGTGGGAAAGCCTCGTGGGAAAGCCTCATGGGAGAGACTCGAGGGAAAACCATAGATCCTTTGATCCACGCGGCGGACTGCGTGACACTGCTGCTACCGCTCTGGAGGAAAGCGCAAGTGCATGCCCGCATTCGAGACGAGGACTGACTCCCCTGGGGAGACTCCAGAAGTACCCCAAGTTCCATGTCAGCACTGGAGAGGAATCCTCAGGTTCCGGCCCCGACTCCACACAAGGTCTTAGGCCCCGGCATCGACGGGAGTGGAATCCTGAGAGGCCCCCGAGGAACTCGCATGGGGACTGGCCTTTCCTGAGGCCACCAGAGCGGGTCCCTGAGGTCCCCGTCGTAAGTCGAGAGCACCTGCCGCAACTCGAGAAAATCCAGGAGGTTTTGCCCTCTAGGCGAGATGAGGCCCATTTCCGCAGAGGCTTCTCGTGGCTAATCACGTCTAACCACTGGAACTTCCAAAGGGTCTTGACACCCTTGCTGCAACTCAAGAAGTTCCCCGACATACCCGTCTCCACTCGAGAGGAAGCACGTGGGGTCCCGCACACATCCAGGGGAGCCCCGTTTCCGCCTCCTAGCTCGAGATGAGGGATCCTTTCCCTGTTTCGTAGGGAAAGAATTCCCGGCGTTCCCGTCGCATCTCAAGAGGAGGCGCTCTCCACAGGAAAGGGAGAGGAACTCCAGGGTCGTGACACCATTCCAAGAGTCCCCCAGATGTGTCAGTCCATTCCAGAGGAACCTGTTTTCCCTGCACTGCCTTGACGTTCAAGCCGAGGATCGACTCCCACCACGTGTGCACGTGGGACAGCCCTGTGGGAAAGCCTCGTGGGAAAGCCTCGTGGGAAAGACTCGAGGGAAAACCATAGATCCTTTGATCCACGCGGCGGACTGCGTGACACTGCTGCTACCGCTCTGGAGGAAAGCGCAAGTGCATGCCCGCATTCGAGACGAGGACTGACTCCCCTGGGGAGACTCCAGAAGTACCCCAAGATCCATGTCAGCACTGGAGAGGAATCCTCAGGTTCCGGCCCCGACTCCACACAAGGTCTTAGGCCCGGCATCGACGGGAGAGGAATCCCGAGAGGGCCCCAAGGAACTCGCATGGGGACTGGCCTTTCCTGAGGCCACCAGAGCGGGTCCCTGATGTCCCCGTCGTAAGTCGAGAGCACCTGCCGCAACTCGAGAAAATCCAGGAGGTTTTGCCCTCCAGGCGAGATGAGGCCCATTTCCGCTGAGGTTTCTCGAGGCTAATCACGTCTAACCACTGGAACTTCCAAAGGGTCCTTCACACCCTTGCTGCAACTCAAGAAGTTCCCCGAATTACCCGTCTCCACTCGACAGGAAGCACGTGGTGTCCCGCCCACATCCAGGGGAGCCCCGTTTCCGCCTCCTAGCTCGAGATGAGGGATCCTTTCCCTGTTTCGTAGGGAAAGAATTCCCGGCGTTCCCGTCGCATCTCAAGAGGAGGCGCTCTCCACAGGAAAGGCGAGAGGAACTCCAGGGTCGTGCCACCATTCCAAGAGTCCCCCAGATGTGTCAGTCCATTCCAGAGGAACCTGTTTTCCCTGCACTGCCTTGACGTTCAAGCCGAGGATCGACTCCCACCACTTGTGCACGTGGGACAGCCCTGTGGGAAAGCCTCGTGGGAAAGCCTCGTGGGAAAGACTCGAGGGAAAACCATAGATCCTTTGATCCATGCGGCGGACTGCGTGACACTGCTGCTACCGCTCTGGAGGAAAGCGCAAGTGCATGCCCGCATTCGAGACGAGGACTGACTCCCCTGGGGAGACTCCAGAAGTACCCCAAGATCCATGTCAGCAGTGGAGAGGAATCCTCAGGTTCCGGCCCCGACTGCACACAAGGTCTTAGGCCCCGGCATCGACGGGAGAGGAATCCCCAGAGGAACTCGCATGGGGACTGGCCTTTCCTGAGGCCACCAAAGCGGGTCCCTGAGGTCCTCGTCGTAAGTCGAGAGCACATGCCGCAACTAGAGAATAAAGGTTTTGCCCTCCAGGCGAGATGAGGCCCATTTCCGCTGAGGCTTCTCGAGGCCAATCACATCTAACCACTGGAAATTCCAAAGGGTCCTTCACACCCTTGCTGCAACTCACGAAGGTCCCCGACATACCCGTCTCCACTCGAGAGGAAGCACGTGGGGTACCGCACACATCCAGGGGAGCCCCGTTTCCGCCTCGTAGCTCGAGATGAGGGATCCTTTCCCTGTTTTGTAGGGAAAGAATTCCCGGCGTTCCCGTCGCATCTCAAGAGGAGGCGCTCTCCACAGGAAAGGCGAGAGGAACTCCAGGGTCGTGACACCATTCCAAGAGTCCCCCAGATATGTCAGTCCATTCCAGAGGAAACTGTTTTCCCTTCACTGCCTTGACTTTCAAGCCGAGGATCGACTCCCACCACGTGTGCACGTGGGACAGCCCTGTGGGAAAGCCTCGTGGGAAAGCCTCGTGGGAAAGACTCGAGGGAAAACCACAGATCCTTTGATCCACGCGGCGGACTGCGTGACACTGCTGCTACCGCTCTGGAGGAAAGCGAAAGTGCATGCCCGCCTTCGAGACGAGGACTGACTCCCCTGGGGAGACTCCAGAAGTACCCCAAGATCCATGTCAGCACTGGAGAGGAATCCTCAGGTTCCGGCCCCGACTCCACACAAGGTCTTAGGTCCCGGCATCGACGGGAGAGGAATCCCGAGAGGCCCCCGAGGAACTCGCATGGGGACTGACCTTTCCTGAGGCCACCAGAGCGGGTCCCTGAGGTCCCCGTCGTAAGTCGAGAGCACCTGTCGCAACTCGAGAAAATCCAGGAGGTTTTGCCCTCCAGGCGAGATGAGGCCCATTTCCGCTGAGGCTTCTCGAGGCCAATCACATCTAACCACTGGAACTTCCAAAGGGTCCTTCACACCCTTGCTGCAACTCAAGAAGTTCCCCGACATACCCGTCTCCACTCGAGAGGAAGCACGTGGTTTCCCGCACACATCCAGGGGAGCCCCGTTTCCGCCTCCTAGCTCGAGATGAGGGATCCTTTCCCTGTTTCGTAGGGATAGAATTCCCGGCGTTCCCGTCGCATCTCAAGAGGAGGCGCTCTCCACAGGAAAGGCGAGAGGAACTCCAGGGTCGTGCCACCATTCCAAGAGTCCCCCAGATGTGTCAGTCCATTCCAGAGGAACCTGTTATCCCTGCACTGCCTTGACGTTCAGGCCGAGGATCGACTCCCACCACGTGTGCTCGTGGGACAGCCCTGTGGGAAAGCCTCGTGGGAAAGCCTCATGGGAGAGACTCGAGGGAAAACCATAGATCCTTTGATCCACGCGGCGGACTGCGTGACACTGCTGCTACCGCTCTGGAGGAAAGCGCAAGTGCATGCCCCCATTCGAGACGAGGACTGACTCCCCTGGGAGACTCCAGAAGTACCCCAAGTTCCATGTCAGCACTGGAGAGGAATCCTCAGGTTCCGGCCCCGACTCCACACAAGGTCTTAGGCCCCGGCATCGACGGGAGTGGAATCCTGAGAGGCCCCCGAGGAACTCGCATGGGGACTGGCCTTTCCTGAGGCCACCAGAGCGGGTCCCTGAGGTCCCCGTCGTAAGTCGAGAGCACCTGCCGCAACTCGAGAAAATCCAGGAGGTTTTGCCCTCTAGGCGAGATGAGGCCCATTTCCGCAGAGGCTTCTCTTGGCTAATCACGTCTAACCACTGGAACTTCCAAAGGGTCTTGACACCCTTGCTGCAACTCAAGAATTTCCCCTACATACCCGTCTCCACTCGTGATGAAGCACGTGGGTCCCGCACACATCCAGGGGAGCCCCGTTTCCGCCTCCTAGCTCGAGATGAGGGATCCTTTCCCTGTTTCGTAGGGAAAGAATTCCCGGCGTTCCCGTCGCATCTCAAGAGGAGACGCTCTCCACAGGAAAGGGAGAGGAACTCCAGGGTCGTGACACCATTCCAAGAGTCCCCCAGATGTGTCAGTCCATTCCAGAGGAACCTGTTTTCCCTGCACTGCCTTGACGTTCAAGCCGAGGATCGACTCCCACCACGTGTGCACGTGGGACAGCCCTGTGGGAAAGCCTCGTGGGAAAGCCTCGTGGGAAAGACTCGAGGGAAAACCATAGATCCTTTGATCCACGCGGCGGACTGCGTGACACTGCTGCTACCGCTCTGGAGAAAAGCGCAAGTGCATGCCCGCATTCGAGACGAGGACTGACTCCCCTGGGGAGACTCCAGAAGTACCCCAAGATCCATGTCAGCACTGGAGAGGAATCCTCAGGTTCCGGCCCCGACTCCACACAAGGTCTTAGGCCAGGCATCGACGGGAGAGGAATCCCGAGAGGGCCCCAAGGAACTCGCATGGGGACTGGCCTTTCCTGAGGCCACCAGAGCGGGTCCCTGAGGTCCCCGTCGGACGTCGAGAGCACCTGCCGCAACTCGTGAAAATCCAGGAGGTTTTGCCCTCCAGGCGAGATGAGGCCCATTTCCTCTGAGGCTTCTCGAGGCTAATCACGTCTAACCACTGGAACTTCCAAAGGGTCCTTCACACCCTTGCTGCAACTCAAGAAGTTCCCCGAATTACCCGTCTCCACTCGAGAGGAAGCACGTGGTGTCCCCCACACATCCAGGGGAGCCCCGTTTCCGCCTCCTAGCTCGAGATGAGGCATCCTTTCCCTGTTTCGTAGGGAAAGAATTCCCGGCATTCCCGTCGCATCTCAAGAGGAGGCGCTCTCCACAGGAAAGGCGAGAGGAACTCCAGGGTCGTGACACCATTCCAAGAGTCCCCCAGATGTGTCAGTTCATTCCAGAGGAACCTGTTTTCCCTGCACTGCCTTGACGTTCAAGCCGAGGATCGACTCCCACAACGTGTGCACGTGGGACAGCCCTGTGGGAAAGCCTCGTGGGAAAGCCTCGTGGGAAAGACTCGAGGGAAAACCATAGATCCATTGATCCATGCGGCGGACTGCGTGACACTGCTGCTACCGCTCTGGAGGAAAGCGCAAGTGCATGCCCGCATTCGAGACGAGGACTGACTCCCCTGGGGAGACTCCAGAAGTAACCCAAGATCCATGTCAGCACTGGAGAGGAATCCTCAGGTTCCGGCCCCGACTCCACACAAGGTCTTAGGCCCCGGCATCGACGGGAGACGAATCCCCAGAGGAACTTGCATGGGGACTGGCCTTTCCTGAGGCCACCAAAGCGGGTCCCTGAGGTCCTGGTCGTAAGTCGAGAGCACATGCCGCAACTAGAGAAAAAAGGTTTTGCCCTCAAGGCGAGATGAGGCCCATTTCCGCTGAGGCTTCTCGAGGCCAATCACATCTAACCACTGGAACTTCCAAAGGGTCCTTCACACCCTTGCTGCAACTCAAGAAGTTCCCCGACATACCCGTCTCCACTCGAGAGGAAGCACGTGGTTTCCCGCACACATCCAGGGGAGCCCCGTTTCCGCCTCCTAGCTCGAGATGAGGGATCCTTTCCCTGTTTCTTAGGGATAGAATTCCCGGCGTTCCCGTCGCATCTCAAGAGGAGGCGCTCTCCACAGGAAAGGCGAGAGGAACTCCAGGGTCGTGCCACCATTCCAAGAGTCCCCCAGATGTGTCAGTCCATTCCAGAGGAACCTGTTTTCCCTGCACTGCCTTGACGTTCAGGCCGAGGATCGACTCCCACCACGTGTGCACGTGGGACAGCCCTGTGGGAAAGCCTCGTGGGAAAGCCTCATGGGAGAGACTCGAGGGAAAACCATAGATCCTTTGATCCACGCGGAGGACTGCGTGACACTGCTGCTACCGCTCTGGAGGAAAGCGCAAGTGCATGCCCGCATTCGAGACGAGGACTGACTCCCCTGGGGAGACTCCAGAAGTACCCCAAGTTCCATGTCAGCACTGGAGAGTAATCCTCAGGTTCCGGCCCCGACTCCACACAAGGTCTTAGGTCCCGGCATCGACGGGAGAGGAATCCCGAGAGGCCCCCGAGGAACTCGCATGGGGACTGGCCTTTCCTGAGGCCAGCAGAGCGGGTCCCTGAGGTCCCCGTCGTAAGTCGAGAGCACCTGTCGCAACTCGAGAAAATCCAGGAGGTTTTGCCCTCCAGGCGAGATGAGGCCCATTTCCGCTGAGGCTTCTCGAGGCCAATCACATCTAACCACTGGAACTTCCAAAGGGTCCTTCACACCCTTGCTGCAACTCAAGAAGTTCCCCGACATACCCGTCTCCACTCGAGAGGAAGCACGTGGTTTCCCGCACACATCCAGGGGAGCCCCGTTTCCGCCTCCTAGCTCGAGATGAGGGATCCTTTCCCTGTTTCGTAGGGAAAGAATTCCCGGCGTTCCCGTCGCATCTCAAGAGGAGGCGCTCTCCACAGGAAAGGCGAGAGGAACTCCAGGGTCGTGCCACCATTCCAAGAGTGCCCCAGATGTGTCAGTCCATTCCAGAGGAACCTGTTTTCCCTGCACTGCCTTGACGTTCAGGCCGAGGATCGACTCCAACCACGTGTGCTCGTGGGACAGCCCTGTGGGAAAGCCTCGTGGGAAAGCCTCATGGGAGAGACTCGAGGGAAAACCATAGATCCTTTGATCCACGCGGCGGACTGCGTGACACTGCTGCTACCGCTCTGGAGGAAAGCGCAAGTGCATGCCCGCATTCGAGACGAGGACTGACTCCCCTGGGGAGACTCCAGAAGTACCCCAAGATCCATGTCAGCACTGGAGAGGAATCCTCAGGTTCCGGCCCCGACTCCACACAAGGTCTTAGGCCTCGGCATCGACGGGAGAGGAATCCCGAGACGCCCCCGAGGAACTCGCATGGGGACTGGCCTTTCCTGAGGCCACCAGAGCGGTTCCCTGAGGTCCCCGTCGTAAGTCGAGAGCACCTGCCGCAACTCGAGAAAATCCAGGATGTTTTGCCCTCCAGGCGAGATGAGGCCCATTTCCGCTGAGGCTTCTCGAGGCCAATCACATCTAACCACTGGAACTTCCAAAGGGTCCTTCACACCCTTGCTGCAACTCAAGAAGTTCCCCGACATACCCGTCTCCACTCGAGAGGAAGCACGTGGGGTCCTGCACACATCCAGGGGAGCCCCGTTTCCGCCTCCTAGCTCGAGATGAGGGATCCTTTCCCTGTTTCATAGGGATAGAATTCCCGGCGTTCCCGTCGCATCTCAAGAGGAGGCGCTCTCCACAGGAAAGGCGAGAGGAACTCCAGGGTCGTGCCACCATTCCAAGAGTCCCCCAGATGTGTCAGTCCATTCCAGAGGAACCTGTTTTCCCTGCACTGCCTTGACGTTCAAGCCGAGGATCGACTCCCACCACGTGTGCACGTGGGACAGCCCTGTGGGAAAGCCTCGTGGGAAAGCCTCGTGGGAAAAACTCGAGGGAAAACCATAGATCCTTTGATCCACGCGGCGGACTGCGTGACACTGCTGCTACCGCTCTGGAGGAAAGCGCAAGTGCATGCCCGCATTCGAGACGAGGACTGACTCCCCTGGGGAGACTCCAGAAGTACCCCAAGATCCATGTCAGCACTGGAGAGGAATCCTCAGGTTCCGGCCCCGACTCCACACAAGGACTTAGGCCCCGGGATCGACGGGAGAGGAATCCCGAGAGGCCCCCGAGGAACTCGCATGGGGACTGGCCTTTCCTGAGGCCACCAGAGCGGGTCCCTGAGGTCCCCGTCGTAAGTCGAGAGCACCTGCCGCAACTCGAGAAAATCCAGGAGGTTTTGCCCTCCAGGCGAGATGAGGCCCATTTCCCCTGAGGCTTCTCGAGGCTAATCACGTCTAACCACTGGAACTTCCAAAGGGTCCTTCACACCCTTGCTGCAACTCAAGAAGTTCACCGACATACCCGTCTCCACTCGAGAGGAAGCACGTGGGTCCCGCACACATCCAGGGGAGCCCCGTTTCCGCCTCCTAGCTCGAGATGAGGGATCCTTTCCCTGTTTCGTAGGGAAAGAATTCCCGGCGTACCCGTCGCATCTCAAGAGGAGGCGCTCTCCACAGGAAAGGCGAGAGGAACTCCAGGGTCGTGCCACCATTCCAAGAGTCCCCCAGATGTGTCAGTCCATTCCAGAGGAACCTGTTTTCCCTGCACTGCCTTGACGTTCAAGCCGAGGATCGACTCCCACCACGTGTTCACGTGGGACAGCCCTGTGGGAAAGCCTCGTGGGAAAGCCTCGTGGGAAAGACTCGAGGGAAAACCATAGATCCTTTGATCCACGCGGCGGACTGTGTGACACTGCTGCTACCGCTCTGGAGGAAAGCGCAAGTGCATGCCCGCATTCGAGACGAGGACTGACTCCCCTGGGGAGACTCCAGAAGTACCCCAAGATCCATGTCAGCACTGGAGAGGAATCCTCAGGTTCCGGCCCCGACTCCACACAAGGTCTTAGGCCCCGGCATCGACGGGAGAGGAATCCCGAGACGCCCCCGAGGAACTCGCATGGGGACTGGCCTTTCCTGAGGCCACCAGAGCGGTTCCCTGAGGTCCCCGTCGTAAGTCGAGAGCACCTGCCGCAACTCGAGAAAATCCAGGATGTTTTGCCCTCCAGACGAGATGAGGCCCATTTCCGCTGAGGCTTCTCGAGGCCAATCACGTCTAACCACTGGAACTTCCAAATGGTCCTTCACACCATTGGTCCAACTCAAGAAGTTCCCCGACATACCCGTCTCCACTCGAGAGGAAGCACGTGGGGTCCCGCACACATCCAGGGGAGCCCCGTTTCCGCCTCCTAGCTCGAGATGAGGGATCCTTTCCCTGTTTCGTAGGGATAGAATTCCCGGATTTCCCGTCGCATCTCAAGAGGAGGCGCTCTCCACAGGAAAGGCGAGAGGAACTCCAGGGTCGTGACACCATTCCAAGAGTCCCCCAGATGTGTCAGTCCATTCCAGAGGAACCTGTTTTCCCTGCACTGCCTTGACGTTCAAGCCGAGGATCGACTCCCACCACGTGTGCACGTGGGACAGCCCTGTGGGAAAGCCTCGTGGGAAAGCCTCGTGGGAAAAACTCGAGGGAAAACCATAGATCCTTTGATCCACGCGGCGGACTGCGTGACACTGCTGCTACCGCTCTGGAGGAAAGCGCAAGTGCATGCCCGCATTCGAGACGAGGACTGACTCCCCTGGGGAGACTCCAGAAGTACCCCAAGATCCATGTCAGCACTGGAGAGGAATCCTCAGGTTCCGGCCCCGACTCCACACAAGGTATTAGGCCCCGGCATCGACGGGAGAGGAATCCCGAGAGGCCCCCGAGGAACTCGCATGGGGACTGGCCTTTCCTGAGGCCACCAGAGCGGTTCCCTGAGGTCCCCGTCGTAAGTCGAGAGCACCTGCCGCAACTCGAGAAAATCCAGGAGGTTTTGCCCTCCAGGCGAGATGAGGCCGATTTCCGCTGAGGCTTCTCGAGGCTAATCACGTCTAACCACTGGAACTTCCAAAGGGTGCTTCACACCCTTGCTACAACTCAAGAAGTTCCCCGACATACCCGTCTCCACTCGAGAGGAAGCACGTGGGGTCCCGCACACATCCAGGGGAGCCACGTTTCCGCCTCCTAGCTCGAGATGAGGGATCCTTTCCCTGTTTCGTAGGGAAAGAATTCACGACGTTCCCGTCGCATCTCCAGAGGAGGCGCTCTCCACAGGAAAGGCGAGAGGAACTCCAGGGTCGTGCCACCATTCCAAGAGTCCCCCAGATGTGTCAGTCCATTCCAGAGGAACCTGTTTTCCCTGCACTGCCTTGACGTTCAAGCCGAGGATCCACTCGCACCACGTGTGCACGTGGGACAGCCCTGTGGGAAAGCCTCGTGGGAAAGCCTCGTGGGAAACACTCGAGGGAAAACCATAGATCCTTTGATCCACGTGGCGGACTGCGTGACACTGCTGCTACCGCTCTGGAGGAAAGCGCAAGTGCATGCCCGCATTCGAGACGAGGACTGACTCCCCTGGGGAGACTCCAGAAGTACCCCAAGATCCATGTCAGCACTGGAGAGGAATCCTCAGGTTCCGGCCCCGACCCACACAAGGTCTTAGGCCCCGGCTTCGACGGGAGAGGAATGCCGAGAGGCCCCCGAGGAACTCGCATGGGGACTGGCCTTTCCTGAGGCCACCAGAGCGGGTCCCTGAGGTCCCCATCGTAAGTCGAGAGCACCTGCCGCAACTCGAGAAAATCCAGGAGGTTTTGCCCTCCAGGCGAGATGAGGCCCATTTCCGCTGAGGCTTCTCGAGGCTAATCACGTCTAACCACTGGAACTTCCAAAGGGTCCTTCACACCCTTGCTGCAACTCAAGAAGTTCCCCGACATACCCGTCTCCACTCGAGAGGAAGCACGTGGGGTTCCGCACACATCCAGGGGAGCCCCGTTTCTGCCTCCTAGCTCGAGATGAGGGATCCTTTCCCTGTTTCGTAGGGAAAGAATTCCCGGCGTTCCCGTCGCATCTCAAGAGGAGGCGCTCTCCACAGGAAAGGCGAGAGGAACTCCAGGGTCGTGCCACCATTCCAAGAGTCCCCCAGATGTGTCAGTCCATTCCAGAGGAACCTGTTTTCCCTGCACTGCCTTGACGTTCAAGCCGAGGATCGACTGCCACAACGTGTTCACGTGGGACAGCCCTGTGGGAAAGCCTCGTGGGAAAGCCTCGTGGGAAAGACTCGAGGGAAAACCATAGATCCTTTGATCCACGCGGCGGACTGCGTGACACTGCTGCTACCGCTCTGGAGGAAAGCGCAAGTGCATGCCCGCATTCGAGACGAGGACTGACTCCCCTGGGGAGACTCCAGAAGTACCCCAAGATCCATGTCAGCACTGGAGAGGAATCCTCAGGTTCCGGCCCCGACTCCACACAAGGTCTTAGGCCCCGGCATCGACGGGAGAGGAATCCCGAGAGGCCCCCGAGGAACTCGCATGGGGACTGGCCTTTCCTGAGGCCACCAGAGCGGGTCCCTGAGGTCCCCGTCGTAAGTCGAGAGCACCTGCCGCAACTCGAGAAAATCCAGGATGTTTTGCCCTCCAGGCGAGATGAGGCCCATTTCCGCTGAGGCTTCTCGAGGCTAATCACGTCTAACTACTGGAACTTCCAAAGGGTCCTTCACACCCATGCTGCATCTCAAGAAGTTCCCCGACATACCCGTCTCCACTCGAGAGGAAGCACGTGGGGTCCCGCACACATCCAGGGGAGCCCCGTTTCCGCCTCCTAGCTCGAGATGAGGGATCCTTTCCCTGTTTGGTAGGGAAAGAATTCCCGGCGTTCCCGTCGCATCTCAAGAGGAGGCGCTCTCCACAGGAGAGGCGAGAGGAACTCCAGGGTCGTGCCACCATTCCAAGAGTCCCCCAGATGTGTCAGTCCATTCTAGAGGAACCTGTTTTCCCTGCACTGCATTGACGTTCAAGCCGAGGATCGAGTCCCACCACGTGTGCACGTGGGACAGCCCTGTGGGAAAGCCTCGTGGGAAAGCCTCGTGGGAAAGACTCGAGGGAAAACCATAGATCCTTTGATCCACGCGGCGGACTGCGTGACACTGCTGCTACCGCTCTGGAGGAAAGCGCAAGTGCATGCCCGCATTCGAGACGAGGACTGACTCCCCTGGGGAAACTCCAGAAGTACCCCAAGATCCATGTCAGCACTGGAGAGGAATCCTCAGGTTCCGGCCCCGACTCCACACAAGGTCTTAGGCCACGGCATAGACGGGAGAGGAATCCCGAGAGGACCCCGAGGAACTCGCATGGGGACTGGCCTTTCCTGAGGCCACCAGAGCGGGTCCCTGAGGTCCCCGTCGTAAGTCGAGAGCACCTGCCGCAACTCGAGAAAATCCAGGAGGTTTTGCCCTCCAGGCGAGATGAGGCCCATTTCCGCTGAGGCTTCTCGAGGCTAATCACGTCTAACCACTGGAACTTCCAAAGGGTCCTTCACACCCTTCCTGCAACTCAAGAAGTTCCCCGACATACCCGTCTCCACTCGAGAGGAAGCACGTGGGGTCCCGCACACATCCAGGGGAGCCCCGTTTCCGCCTCCTAGCTCGAGATGAGGGATCCTTTCCCTGTTTGGTAGGGAAAGAATTCCCGGCGTTCCCGTCGCATCTCAAGAGGAGGCGCTCTCCACAGGAAAGGCGAGAGGAACTCCAGGGTCGTGCCAACATTCCAAGAGTCCCCCAGATGTGTCAGTCCATTCCAGAGGAACCTGTTTTCCCTACACTGCCTTGACGTTCAAGCCGAGGATCGACTCCCACCACGTGTGCACGTGGGACAGCCCTGTGGGAAAGCCTCGTGGGAAAGCCTCGTGGGAAAGACTCGAGGGAAAACCATAGATCCTTTGATCCACGCGGCGGACTGCGTGACACTGCTGCTACCGCTCTGGAGGAAAGCGCAAGTGCATGCCCGCATTCGAAACGAGGACTGACTCCCCTGGGGAGACTCCAGAAGTACCCCAAGATCCATGTCAGCACTGGAGAGGAATCCTCAGGTTCCGTCCCCGAGTCCACACAAGGTCTTAGGCCCCGGCATCGACGGGAGAGGAATGCCGAGACGCCCCCGAGGAACTCACATGGGACTGGCCTTTCCTGAGGCCACCAGAGCGGGTCCCTGAGGTCCCCGTCGTAAGTCGAGAGCACCTGCCGCAACTCGAGAAAATCCAGGAGGTTTTGCCCTCCAGGCGAGATGAGGCCCATTTCCGCTGAGGCTTCTCGAGGATAATCACGTCTAACCACTGGAACTTCCAAAGGGTCCTTCACACCCTTGCTGCAACTCAAGAAGTTCCCCGACATACCCGTCTCCACTCGAGAGGAAGCACGTGGGGTCCCTCACACATCCAGGGGAGCCCCGTTTCCGCCTCCTAGCTCGAGATGAGGGATCCTTTCCCTGTTTCGTAGGGAAAGAATTCCCGGCGTACCCGTCGCATCTCAAGAGGAGGCGCTCTCCACAGGAAAGGCGAGAGGAACTCCAGGGTCGTGACACCATTCCAAGAGTCCCCCAGATGTGTCAGTCCATTCCAGAGGAACCTGTTTTCCCTGCACTGCCTTGACGTTCAAGCCGAGGATCGACTCCCACCACGTGTGCACGTGGGACAGCCCTGTGGGAAAGCCTCGTGGGAAAGCCTCGTCGGAAAGACTCGAGGGAAAACCATAGATCCTTTGATCCACGCGGCGGGCTGCGTGACACTGCTGCTACCGCTCTGGAGGAAAGCGCAAGTGCATGCCCGCATTCCAGACGAGGACTGACTCCCCTGGGGAGACTCCAGAAGTACCCCAAGATCCATGTTAGCACTGGAGAGGAATCCTCAGGTTCCGGCCCCGACTCCACACAAGGTCTTAGGCCCCGGCATCGACGGGAGAGGAATCCTGAGAGGCCCCCGAGGAACTCGCATGGGGACTGGCCATTCCTGAGGCCACCAGAGCGGGTCCCTGAGGTCCCCGTCGTAAGTCGAGAGCACCTGCCGCAACTCGAGAAAATCCAGGAGGTTTTGCCCTCCAGTCGAGATGAGGCCCATTTCCGCTGAGGCTTCTCGAGGCTAATCACGTCTAACTACTGGAACTTCCAAAGGGTCCTTCACACCCTTGCTGCATCTCAAGAAGTTCCCCGACATACCCGTCTCCACTCGAGAGGAAGCACGTGGGGTCCCGCACACATCCAGGGGAGCCCCGTTTCCGCCTCCTAGCTCGAGATGAGGGATCCTTTCCCTGTTTGGTAGGGAAAGAATTCCCGGCGTTCCCGTCACATCTCAAGAGGAGGCGCTCTCCACAGGAGAGGCGAGAGGAACTCCAGGGTCGTGCCACCATTCCAAGAGTCCCCCAGATGTGTCAGTCCATTCCAGAGGAACCTGTTTTCCCTGCACTGCCTTGACGTTCAAGCCGAGGATCGACTCCCACCACGTGTGTACGTGGGACAGCCCTGTGGGAAAGCCTCGTGGGAAAGCCTCGTGGGAAAGACTCGAGGGAAAACCATAGATCCTTTGATCCACGCGGCGGACTGCGTGACACTGCTGCTACCGCTCTGGAGGAAAGCGCAAGTGCATGCCCGCATTCGAGACGAGGACTGACTCCCCTGGGGAAACTCCAGAAGTACCCCAAGATCCATGTCAGCACTGGAGAGGAATCCTCAGGTTCCGGCCCCGACTCCACACAAGGTCTTAGGCCCCGGCATCGACGGGAGAGGAATCCCGAGAGGACCCCGAGGAACTCGCATGGGGACTGGCCTTTCCTGAGGCCACCAGAGCGGTTCCCTGAGGTCCCCGTCGTAAGTCGAGAGCACCTGCCGCAACTCGAGAAAATCCAGGAGGTTTTGCCCTCCAGGCGAGATGAGGCCCATTTCCGCTGAGGCTTCTCGAGGCTAATCACGTCTAACCACTGGAACTTCCAAAGGGTCCTTCACACCCTTCCTGCAACTCAAGAAGTTCCCCGACATACCCGTCTCCACTCGAGAGGAAGCACGTGGGGTCCCGCACACATCCAGGGGAGCCCCGTTTCCGCCTCCTAGCTCGAGATGAGGGATCCTTTCCCTGTTTCTTAGGGAAAGAATTCCCGGCGTTCCCGTCGCATCTCAAGAGGAGGCGCTCTCCACAGGAAAGGCGAGAGGAACTCCAGGGTCTTGCCAACATTCCAAGAGTCCCCCAGATGTGTCAGTCCATTCCAGAGGAACCTGTTTTCCCTGCACTGCCTTGACGTTCAAGCCGAGGATCGACTCCCACCACGTGTGCACGTGGGACAGCCCTGTGGGAAAGCCTCGTGGGAAAGCCTCGTGGGAAAGACTCGAGGGAAAACCATAGATCCTTTGATCCACGCGGCGGACTGCGTGACACTGCTGCTACCGCTCTGGAGGAAAGCGCAAGTGCATGCCCGCATTCGAAAGGAGGACTGACTCCCCTGGGGAGACTCCAGAAGTACCCCAAGATCCATGTCAGCACTGGAGAGGAATCCTCAGGTTCCGTCCCCGAGTCCACACAAGGTCTTAGGCCCCGGCATCGACGGGAGAGGAATCCCGAGACGCCCCCAAGGAACTCGCATGGGACTGGCCATTCCTGAGGCCACCAGAGCGGGTCCCTGAGGTCCCCGTCGTAAGTCGAGAGCACCTGCCGCAACTCGAGAAAATCCAGGAGGTTTTGCCCTCCAGGCGAGATGAGGCCCATTTCCGCTGAGGCTTCTCGAGGATAATCACGTCTAACCACTGGAACTTCCAAAGGGTCCTTCACACCCTTGCTGCAACTCAAGAAGTTCCCCGACATACCCGTCTCCACTCGAGAGGAAGCACGTGGGGTCCCTCACACATCCAGGGTAGCCCCGTTTCCGCCTCCTAGCTCGAGATGAGGGATCCTTTCCCTGTTTCGTAGGGAAAGAATTCCCGGCGTTCCCGTCGCATCTCAAGAGGAGGCGCTCTCCACAGGAAAGGCGAGAGGAACTCCAGGGTCGTGCCACCATTCCAAGAGTCCCCCAGATGTGTCAGTCCATTCCAGAGGAACCTGTTTTCCCTGCACTGCCTTGACGTTCAAGCCGAGGATCGACTCCCACCACGTGTGCACGTGGGACAGCCCTGTGGGAAAGCCTCGTGGGAAAGCCTCGTGGGAAAGACTCGAGGGAAAACCATAGATCCTTTTATCCACGTGGCGGACTGCGTGACACTGCTGCTACCGCTCTGGAGGAAAGCGCAAGTGCATGCCCGCATTCCAGACGAGGACTGACTCCCCTGGGGAGACTCCAGAAGTACCCCAAGATCCATGTTAGCACTGGAGAGGAATCCTCAGGTTCCGTCCCCGAGTCCACACAAGGTCTTAGGCCCCGGCATCGACGGGAGAGGAATGCCGAGAGGCCCCCGAGGAACTCGCATGGGGACTGGCCATTCCTGAGGCCACCAGAGCGGGTCCCTGAGGTCCCCGTCGTAAGTCGAGAGCACCTGCCGCAACTCGAGAAAATCCAGGAGGTTTTGCCCTCCAGGCGAGATGAGGCCCATTTCCGCTGAGGCTTCTCGAGGCTAATCACGTCTAACTACTGGAACTTCCAAAGGGTCCTTCACACCCTTGCTGCATCTCAAGAAGTTCCCCGACATACCCGTCTCCACTCGAGAGGAAGCACGTGGGGTCCCGCACACATCCAGGGGAGCCCCGTTTCCGCCTCCTAGCTCGAGATGAGGGATCCCTTCCCTGTTTGGTAGGGAAAGAATTCCCGGCGTTCCCGTCGCATCTCAAGAGGAGGCGCTCTCCACAGGAGAGGCGAGAGGAACTCCAGGGTCGTGCCACCATTCCAAGAGTCCCCCAGATGTGTCAGTCCATTCCAGAGGAACCTGTTTTCCCTGCACTGCCTTGACGTTCAAGCCGAGGATCGACTCCCACCACGTGTGTACGTGGGACAGCCCTGTGGGAAAGCCTCGTGGGAAAGCCTCGTGGGAAAGACTCGAGGGAAAACCATAGATCCTTTGATCCACGGGGCGGACTGCGTGACACTGCTGCTACCGCTCTGGAGGAAAGCGCAAGTGCATGCCCGCATTCGAGACGAGGACTGACTCCCCTGGGGAAACTCCAGAAGTACCCCAAGATCCATGTCAGCACTGGAGAGGAATCCTCAGGTTCCGGCCCCGACTCCACACAAGGTCTTAGGCCCCGGGATCGACGGGAGAGGAATCCCGAGAGGACCCCGAGGAACTCGCATGGGGACTGGCCTTTCCTGAGGCCACCAGAGCGGGTCCCTGAGGTCCCCGTCGTAAGTCGAGAGCACCTGCTGCAACTCGAGAAAATCCAGGAGGTTTTGCCCTCCAGGCGAGATGAGGCCCATTTCCGCTGAGGCTTCTCGAGGCTAATCACGTCTAACCACTGGAACTTCCAAAGGGTCCTTCACACCCTTCCTGCAACTCAAGAAGTTCCCCGACATACCCGTCTCCACTCGAGAGGAAGCACGTGGGGTCCCGCACACATCCAGGGGAGCCCCGTTTCCGCCTCCTAGCTCGAGATGAGGGATCCTTTCCCTGTTTCTTAGGGAAAGAATTCCCGGCGTTCCGGTCGCATCTCAAGAGGAGGCGCTCTCCACAGGAAAGGCGAGAGGAACTCCAGGGTCGTGCCAACATTCCAAGAGTCCCCCAGATGTGTCAGTCCATTCCAGAGGAACCTGTTTTCCCTGCACTGCCTTGACGTTCAAGCCGAGGATCGACTCCCACCACGTGTGCACGTGGGACAGCCCTGTGGGAAAGCCTCGTGGGAAAGCCTCGTGGGAAAGACTCGAGGGAAAACCATAGATCCTTTGATCCACGCGGCGGACTGCGTGACACTGCTGCTACCGCTCTGGAGGAAAGCGCAAGTGCATGCCCGCATTCGAAAGGAGGACTGACTCCCCTGGGGAGACTCCAGAAGTACCCCAAGATCCATGTCAGCACTGGAGAGGAATCCTCAGGTTCCGTCCCCGAGTCCACACAAGGTCTTAGGCCCCGGCATCGACGGGAGAGGAATCCTGAGACGCCCCCGAGGAACTCGCATGGGACTGGCCTTTCCTGAGGCCACCAGAGCGGGTCCCTGAGGTCCCCGTCGTAAGTCGAGAGCACCTGCCGCAACTCGAGAAAATCCAGGAGGTTTTGCCCTCCAGGCGAGATGAGGCCCATTTCCGCTGAGGCTTCTCGAGGCTAATCACGTCTAACCACTGGAACTTCCAAAGGGTCCTTCACACCCTTGCTGCAACTCAAGAAGTTCCCCGACATACCCGTCTCCACTCGAGAGGTAGCACGTGGGGTACCTCACACATCCAGGGGAGCCCCGTTTCCGCCTCCTAGCTCGAGATGAGGGATCCTTTCCCTGTTTCGTAGGGAAAGAATTCCCGGCATTCCCGTCGCATTTCAAGAGGAGGCGCTCTTCACAGGAAAGGCGAGAGGGACTCCAGGGTCGTGCCACCATTCCAAGAGTCCCCCAGATGTGTCAGTCCATTCCAGAGGAACCTGTTTTCCCTGCACTGCCTTGACGTTCAAGCCGAGGATCCACTCCCACCACGTGTGCACGTGGGACAGCCCTGTGGGAAAGCCTCGTGGGAAAGCCTCGTGGGAAAGACTCGAGGGAAAACCATAGATCCTTTGATCCACGCGGCGGACTGTGTGACACTGCTGCTACCGCTCTGGAGGAAAGCGCAAGTGCATGCCCGCATTCGAGACGAGGACTGACTCCCCTGGGGAGACTCCAGAATACCCCAAGGTCCATGTCAGCACTGGAGAGGAATCCTCAGGTTCCGGCCCCGACTCCACACAAGGTCTTAGGCCCGGCATCGACGGGAGAGGAATCCCGAGAGGTCCCCGAGGAACTCGCATGGGGACTGGCCTTTCCTGAGGCCACCAGAGCGGGTCCCTGAGGTCCCCGTCGTAAGTCGAGAGCACCTGCCGCAACTCGAGAAAATCCAGGAGGTTTTGCCCTCCAGGCGAGATGAGGCCCATTTCCTCTGAGGCTTCTCGAGGCTAATCACGTCTAACCACTGGAACTTCCAAAGGGTGCTTCACAACCTTGCTGCAACTCAAGAAGTTCCCCGACATACCCGTCTCCACTCGAGAGGAAGCACGTGGAGTCCCGCACACATCCAGGGGAGCCCCGTTTCCGCCTCCTAGCTCGAGATGAGGGATCCTTTCCCTGTTTCGTAGGGAAAGAATTCCCGGCGTTCCCGTCGCATCTCAAGAGGAGGCGCTCTCCACAGGAAAGGCGAGAGGAACTCCAGGGTCGTGCCACCATTCCAAGAGTCCCCCAGATGTGTCAGTCCATTCCAGAGGAACCTGTTTTCCCTGCACTGCCTTGACGTTCAAGCCGAGGATCCACTCCCACCACGTGTGCACGTGGGACAGCCCTGTGGGAAAGCCTCGTGGGAAAGCCTCGTGGGAAAGACTCGAGGGAAAACCATAGATCCTTTGATCCACGCGGCGGACTGCGTGACACTGCTGCTACCGCTCTGGAGGAAAGCGCAAGTGCATGCCCGCATTCGAGACGAGGACTGACTCCCCTGGGGAGACTCCAAAAGTACCCCAAGATCCATGTCAGCACTGGAGAGGAATCCTCAGGTTCCGGCCCCGACTCCACACAAGGTCTTAGGCCCCGGCATCGACGGGAGAGTAATCCCGAGAGGCCCCCGAGGAACTCGCATGGGGACTGGCCTTTCCTGAGGCCACCAGAGCGGGTCCCTGAGGTCCCCGTCGTAAGTCGAGAGCACCTGCCGCAAATCGAGAAAATCCAGGAGGTTTTGCCCTCCAGGCGCGATGAGGCCCATTTCCGATGAGGCTTCTCGAGGCTAATCACGTCTAACCACTGGAACGTCCAAAGGGTCCTTCACACCCTTGCTGCAACTCAAGAATTTCCCCGACATACCCGTCTCCACTCGAGAGGAAGCACGTGGTGTCCCGCACACATCCAGGGGAGCCCCGTTTCCGCCTCGTAGCTCGAGATGAGGGATCCTTTCCCTGTTTCGTAGGGAAAGAATACCCGGCGTTCCCGTCGCATCTCAAGAGGAGGCGCTCTCCACAGGAAAGGCGAGAGGAACTCCAGGGTCGTGCCACCATTCCAAGAGTCCCCCAGATGTGTCAGTCCATTCCAGAGGAACCTGTTTTCCCTGCACTGCATTGACGTTCAAGCCGAGGATCCACTCCCACCACGTGTGCACGTGGGACAGCCCTGTGGGAAAGAATCGTGGGAAAGACTCGTGGGAAAGACTCGAGGGAAAACCATAGATCCTTTGATCCACGCGGCGGACTGCGTGACACTGCTGCTACCGCTCTGGAGGAAAGCGCAAGTGCATGCCCGCATTCGAGACGAGGACTGACTCCCCTGGGGAGACTCCAGAAGTACCCCAAGATCCATGTCAGCACTGGAGAGGAATCCTCAGGTTCCGGCCCCGACTCCACACAAGGTCTTAGGCCCCGGCATCGACGGGAGAGGAATCCCGAGAGGCCCCCGAGGAACTCGCATGGGGACTGGTCTTTCCTGAGGCCACCAGAGCGGGTCCCTGAGGTCCCCGTCGTAAGTCGAGAGCACCTGCCGCAACTCGAGAAAATCCAGGAGGTTTTGCCCTCCAGGCGAGATGAGGCCCATTTCCGCTGAGGCTTCTCAAGGCCAATCACATCTAACCACTGGAACTTCCAAAGGGTCCTTCACACCCTTGCTGCAACTCAAGAAGTTCCCCGACATACCCGTCTGCACTCGAGAGGAAGCACGTGGTGTCCCGCACATATCCAGGGGAGCCCCGTTTCCGCCTCCTAGCTCGAGATGAGGGATCCTTTCCCTGTTTCGTAGGGAAAGAATTCCCGGCGTTCCCGTCGCATCTCAAGAGGAGGCGCTCTCCACAGGAAAGGCGAGAGGAACTCCAGGGTCGTGCCACCATTCCAAGAGTCCCCCAGATGTATCAGTCCATTCCAGAGGAACCTGTTTTCCCTGCACTGCCTTGACGTTCAAGCCGAGGATCGACTCCCACCACGTGTGCACGTGGGACAGCCCTGTGGGAAAGCCTCGTGGGAAAGCCTCGTGGGAAAGACTCGAGGGAAAACCATAGATCCTTTGATCCACGCGGCGGACTGCGTGACACTGCTGCTACCGCTCTGGAGGAAAGCGCAAGTGCATGCCCGCATTCGAGACGAGGACTGACTCCCCTGGGGAGACTCCAGAAGTACCCCAAGATCCATGTCAGCACTGGAGAGGAATCCTCAGGTTCCGGCCCCGACTCCACACAAGGTCTTAGGCCTCGGCATCGACGGGAGAGGAATCCCGAGACGCCCCCGAGGAACTCGCATGGGGACTGGCCTTTCCTGAGGCCACCAGAGCGGTTCCCTGAGGTCCCCGTCGTAAGTCGAGAGCACCTGCCGCAACTCGAGAAAATCCAGGATGTTTTGCCCTCCAGGCGAGATGAGGCCCATTTCCGCTGAGGCTTCTCGAGGCCAATCACATCTAACCACTGGAACTTCCAAAGGGTCCTTCACACCCTTGCTGCAACTCAAGAAGTTCCCCGACATACCCGTCTCCACTCGAGAGGAAGCACGTGGGGTCCTGCACACATCCAGGGGAGCCCCGTTTCCGCCTCCTAGCTCGAGATGAGGGATCCTTTCCCTGTTTCGTAGGGATAGAATTCCCGGCGTTCCCGTCGCATCTCAAGAGGAGGCGCTCTCCACAGGAAAGGCGAGAGGAACTCCAGGGTCGTGCCACCATTCCAAGAGTCCCCCAGATGTGTCAGTCCATTCCAGAGGAACCTGTTTTCCCTGCACTGCCTTGACGTTCAAGCCGAGGATCGACTCCCACCACGTGTGCACGTGGGACAGCCCTGTGGGAAAGCCTCGTGGGAAAGCCTCGTGGGAAAAACTCGAGGGAAAACCATAGATCCTTTGATCCACGCGGCGGACTGCGTGACACTGCTGCTACCGCTCTGGAGGAAAGCGCAAGTGCATGCCCGCATTCGAGACGAGGACTGACTCCCCTGGGGAGACTCCAGAAGTACCCCAAGATCCATGTCAGCACTGGAGAGGAATCCTCAGGTTCCGGCCCCGACTCCACACAAGGTCTTAGGCCCCGGGATCGACGGGAGAGGAATCCCGAGAGGCCCCCGAGGAACTCGCATGGGGACTGGCCTTTCCTGAGGCCACCAGAGCGGGTCCCTGAGGTCCCCGTCGTAAGTCGAGAGCACCTGCCGCAACTCGAGAAAATCCAGGAGGTTTTGCCCTCCAGGCGAGATGAGGCCCATTTCCCCTGAGGCTTCTCGAGGCTAATCACGTCTAACCACTGGAACTTCCAAAGGGTCCTTCACACCCTTGCTGCAACTCAAGAAGTTCACCGACATACCCGTCTCCACTCGAGAGGAAGCACGTGGGTCCCGCACACATCCAGGGGAGCCCCGTTTCCGCCTCCTAGCTCGAGATGAGGGATCCTTTCCCTGTTTCGTAGGGAAAGAATTCCCGGCGTACCCGTCGCATCTCAAGAGGAGGCGCTCTCCACAGGAAAGGCGAGAGGAACTCCAGGGTCGTGCCACCATTCCAAGAGTCCCCCAGATGTGTCAGTCCATTCCAGAGGAACCTGTTTTCCCTGCACTGCCTTGACGTTCAAGCCGAGGATCGACTCCCACCACGTGTGCACGTGGGACAGCCCTGTGGGAAAGCCTCGTGGGAAAGCCTCGTGGGAAAGACTCGAGGGAAAACCATAGATCCTTTGATCCACGCGGCGGACTGCGTGACACTGCTGCTACCGCTCTGGAGGAAAGCGCAAGTGCATGCCCGCATTCGAAAGGAGGACTGACTCCCCTGGGGAGACTCCAGAAGTACCCCAAGATCCATGTCAGCACTGGAGAGGAATCCTCAGGTTCCGTCCCCGAGTCCACACAAGGTCTTAGGCCCCGGCATCGACGGGAGAGGAATCCTGAGACGCCCCCGAGGAACTCGCATGGGACTGGCCTTTCCTGAGGCCACCAGAGCGGGTCCCTGAGGTCCCCGTCGTAAGTCGAGAGCACCTGCCGCAACTCGAGAAAATCCAGGAGGTTTTGCCCTCCAGGCGAGATGAGGCCCATTTCCGCTGAGGCTTCTCGAGGCTAATCACGTCTAACCACTGGAACTTCCAAAGGGTCCTTCACACCCTTGCTGCAACTCAAGAAGTTCCCCGACATACCCGTCTCCACTCGAGAGGTAGCACGTGGGGTACCTCACACATCCAGGGGAGCCCCGTTTCCGCCTCCTAGCTCGAGATGAGGGATCCTTTCCCTGTTTCGTAGGGAAAGAATTCCCGGCATTCCCGTCGCATTTCAAGAGGAGGCGCTCTTCACAGGAAAGGCGAGAGGGACTCCAGGGTCGTGCCACCATTCCAAGAGTCCCCCAGATGTGTCAGTCCATTCCAGAGGAACCTGTTTTCCCTGCACTGCCTTGACGTTCAAGCCGAGGATCCACTCCCACCACGTGTGCACGTGGGACAGCCCTGTGGGAAAGCCTCGTGGGAAAGCCTCGTGGGAAAGACTCGAGGGAAAACCATAGATCCTTTGATCCACGCGGCGGACTGTGTGACACTGCTGCTACCGCTCTGGAGGAAAGCGCAAGTGCATGCCCGCATTCGAGACGAAGACTGACTCCCCTGGGGAGACTCCAGAATACCCCAAGGTCCATGTCAGCACTGGAGAGGAATCCTCAGGTTCCGGCCCCGACTCCACACAAGGTCTTAGGCCCGGCATCGACGGGAGAGGAATCCCGAGAGGTCCCCGAGGAACTCGCATGGGGACTGGCCTTTCCTGAGGCCACCAGAGCGGGTCCCTGAGGTCCCCGTCGTAAGTCGAGAGCACCTGCCGCAACTCGAGAAAATCCAGGAGGTTTTGCCCTCCAGGCGAGATGAGGCCCATTTCCTCTGAGGCTTCTCGAGGCTAATCACGTCTAACCACTGGAACTTCCAAAGGGTGCTTCACAACCTTGCTGCAACTCAAGAAGTTCCCCGACATACCCGTCTCCACTCGAGAGGAAGCACGTGGAGTCCCGCACACATCCAGGGGAGCCCCGTTTCCGCCTCCTAGCTCGAGATGAGGGATCCTTTCCCTGTTTCGTAGGGAAAGAATTCCCGGCGTTCCCGTCGCATCTCAAGAGGAGGCGCTCTCCACAGGAAAGGCGAGAGGAACTCCAGGGTCGTGCCACCATTCCAAGAGTCCCCCAGATGTGTCAGTCCATTCCAGAGGAACCTGTTTTCCCTGCACTGCCTTGACGTTCAAGCCGAGGATCCACTCCCACCACGTGTGCACGTGGGACAGCCCTGTGGGAAAGCCTCGTGGGAAAGCCTCGTGGGAAAGACTCGAGGGAAAACCATAGATCCTTTGATCCACGCGGCGGACTGCGTGACACTGCTGCTACCGCTCTGGAGGAAAGCGCAAGTGCATGCCCGCATTCGAGACGAGGACTGACTCCCCTGGGGAGACTCCAAAAGTACCCCAAGATCCATGTCAGCACTGGAGAGGAATCCTCAGGTTCCGGCCCCGACTCCACACAAGGTCTTAGGCCCCGGCATCGACGGGAGAGTAATCCCGAGAGGCCCCCGAGGAACTCGCATGGGGACTGGCCTTTCCTGAGGCCACCAGAGCGGGTCCCTGAGGTCCCCGTCGTAAGTCGAGAGCACCTGCCGCAAATCGAGAAAATCCAGGAGGTTTTGCCCTCCAGGCGCGATGAGGCCCATTTCCGATGAGGCTTCTCGAGGCTAATCACGTCTAACCACTGGAACGTCCAAAGGGTCCTTCACACCCTTGCTGCAACTCAAGAATTTCCCCGACATACCCGTCTCCACTCGAGAGGAAGCACGTGGTGTCCCGCACACATCCAGGGGAGCCCCGTTTCCGCCTCGTAGCTCGAGATGAGGGATCCTTTCCCTGTTTCGTAGGGAAAGAATACCCGGCGTTCCCGTCGCATCTCAAGAGGAGGCGCTCTCCACAGGAAAGGCGAGAGGAACTCCAGGGTCGTGCCACCATTCCAAGAGTCCCCCAGATGTGTCAGTCCATTCCAGAGGAACCTGTTTTCCCTGCACTGCATTGACGTTCAAGCCGAGGATCCACTCCCACCACGTGTGCACGTGGGACAGCCCTGTGGGAAAGAATCGTGGGAAAGACTCGTGGGAAAGACTCGAGGGAAAACCATAGATCCTTTGATCCACGCGGCGGACTGCGTGACACTGCTGCTACCGCTCTGGAGGAAAGCGCAAGTGCATGCCCGCATTCGAGACGAGGACTGACTCCCCTGGGGAGACTCCAGAAGTACCCCAAGATCCATGTCAGCACTGGAGAGGAATCCTCAGGTTCCGGCCCCGACTCCACACAAGGTCTTAGGCCCCGGCATCGACGGGAGAGGAATCCCGAGAGGCCCCCGAGGAACTCGCATGGGGACTGGTCTTTCCTGAGGCCACCAGAGCGGGTCCCTGAGGTCCCCGTCGTAAGTCGAGAGCACCTGCCGCAACTCGAGAAAATCCAGGAGGTTTTGCCCTCCAGGCGAGATGAGGCCCATTTCCGCTGAGGCTTCTCAAGGCCAATCACATCTAACCACTGGAACTTCCAAAGGGTCCTTCACACCCTTGCTGCAACTCAAGAAGTTCCCCGACATACCCGTCTGCACTCGAGAGGAAGCACGTGGTGTCCCGCACATATCCAGGGGAGCCCCGTTTCCGCCTCCTAGCTCGAGATGAGGGATCCTTTCCCTGTTTCGTAGGGAAAGAATTCCCGGCGTTCCCGTCGCATCTCAAGAGGAGGCGCTCTCCACAGGAAAGGCGAGAGGAACTCCAGGGTCGTGCCACCATTCCAAGAGTCCCCCAGATGTATCAGTCCATTCCAGAGGAACCTGTTTTCCCTGCACTGCCTTGACGTTCAAGCCGAGGATCGACTCCCACCACGTGTGCACGTGGGACAGCCCTGTGGGAAAGCCTCGTGGGAAAGCCTCGTGGGAAAGACTCGAGGGAAAACCATAGATCCTTTGATCCACGCGGCGGACTGCGTGACACTGCTGCTACCGCTCTGGAGGAAAGCGCAAGTGCATGCCCGCATTCGAGACGAGGACTGACTCCCCTGGGGAGACTCCAGAAGTACCCCAAGATCCATGTCAGCACTGGAGAGGAATCCTCAGGTTCCGGCCCCGACTCCACACAAGGTCTTAGGCCTCGGCATCGACGGGAGAGGAATCCCGAGACGCCCCCGAGGAACTCGCATGGGGACTGGCCTTTCCTGAGGCCACCAGAGCGGTTCCCTGAGGTCCCCGTCGTAAGTCGAGAGCACCTGCCGCAACTCGAGAAAATCCAGGATGTTTTGCCCTCCAGGCGAGATGAGGCCCATTTCCGCTGAGGCTTCTCGAGGCCAATCACATCTAACCACTGGAACTTCCAAAGGGTCCTTCACACCCTTGCTGCAACTCAAGAAGTTCCCCGACATACCCGTCTCCACTCGAGAGGAAGCACGTGGGGTCCTGCACACATCCAGGGGAGCCCCGTTTCCGCCTCCTAGCTCGAGATGAGGGATCCTTTCCCTGTTTCGTAGGGATAGAATTCCCGGCGTTCCCGTCGCATCTCAAGAGGAGGCGCTCTCCACAGGAAAGGCGAGAGGAACTCCAGGGTCGTGCCACCATTCCAAGAGTCCCCCAGATGTGTCAGTCCATTCCAGAGGAACCTGTTTTCCCTGCACTGCCTTGACGTTCAAGCCGAGGATCGACTCCCACCACGTGTGCACGTGGGACAGCCCTGTGGGAAAGCCTCGTGGGAAAGCCTCGTGGGAAAAACTCGAGGGAAAACCATAGATCCTTTGATCCACGCGGCGGACTGCGTGACACTGCTGCTACCGCTCTGGAGGAAAGCGCAAGTGCATGCCCGCATTCGAGACGAGGACTGACTCCCCTGGGGAGACTCCAGAAGTACCCCAAGATCCATGTCAGCACTGGAGAGGAATCCTCAGGTTCCGGCCCCGACTCCACACAAGGTCTTAGGCCCCGGGATCGACGGGAGAGGAATCCCGAGAGGCCCCCGAGGAACTCGCATGGGGACTGGCCTTTCCTGAGGCCACCAGAGCGGGTCCCTGAGGTCCCCGTCGTAAGTCGAGAGCACCTGCCGCAACTCGAGAAAATCCAGGAGGTTTTGCCCTCCAGGCGAGATGAGGCCCATTTCCCCTGAGGCTTCTCGAGGCTAATCACGTCTAACCACTGGAACTTCCAAAGGGTCCTTCACACCCTTGCTGCAACTCAAGAAGTTCACCGACATACCCGTCTCCACTCGAGAGGAAGCACGTGGGTCCCGCACACATCCAGGGGAGCCCCGTTTCCGCCTCCTAGCTCGAGATGAGGGATCCTTTCCCTGTTTCGTAGGGAAAGAATTCCCGGCGTACCCGTCGCATCTCAAGAGGAGGCGCTCTCCACAGGAAAGGCGAGAGGAACTCCAGGGTCGTGCCACCATTCCAAGAGTCCCCCAGATGTGTCAGTCCATTCCAGAGGAACCTGTTTTCCCTGCACTGCCTTGACGTTCAAGCCGAGGATCGACTCCCACCACGTGTGCACGTGGGACAGCCCTGTGGGAAAGCCTCGTGGGAAAGCCTCGTGGGAAAGACTCGAGGGAAAACCATAGATCCTTTGATCCACGCGGCGGACTGTGTGACACTGCTGCTACCGCTCTGGAGGAAAGCGCAAGTGCATGCCCGCATTCGAGACGAGGACTGACTCCCCTGGGGAGACTCCAGAAGTACCCCAAGATCCATGTCAGCACTGGAGAGGAATCCTCAGGTTCCGGCCCCGACTCCACACAAGGTCTTAGGCCCCGGCATCGACGGGAGAGGAATCCCGAGACGCCCCCGAGGAACTCGCATGGGGACTGGCCTTTCCTGAGGCCACCAGAGCGGTTCCCTGAGGTCCCCGTCGTAAGTCGAGAGCACCTGCCGCAACTCGAGAAAATCCAGGATGTTTTGCCCTCCAGACGAGATGAGGCCCATTTCCGCTGAGGCTTCTCGAGGCCAATCACGTCTAACCACTGGAACTTCCAAATGGTCCTTCACACCATTGGTGCAACTCAAGAAGTTCCCCGACATACCCGTCTCCACTCGAGAGGAAGCACGTGGGGTCCCGCACACATCCAGGGGAGCCACGTTTCCGCCTCCTAGCTCGAGATGAGGGATCCTTTCCCTGTTTCGTAGGGAAAGAATTCCCGGCGTTCCCGTCGCATCTCCAGAGGAGGCGCTCTCCACAGGAAAGGCGAGAGGAACTCCAGGGTCGTGCCACCATTCCAAGAGTCCCCCAGATGTGTCAGTCCATTCCAGAGGAACCTGTTTTCCCTGCACTGCCTTGACGTTCAAGCCGAGGATCCACTCGCACCACGTGTGCACGTGGGACAGCCCTGTGGGAAAGCCTCGTGGGAAAGCCTCGTGGGAAAGACTCGAGGGAAAACCATAGATCCTTTGATCCACGTGGCGGACTGCGTGACACTGCTGCTACCGCTCTGGAGGAAAGCGCAAGTGCATGCCCGCATTCGAGACGAGGACTGACTCCCCTGGGGAGACTCCAGAAGTACCCCAAGATCCATGTCAGCACTGGAGAGGAATCCTCAGGTTCCGGCCCCGACCCACACAAGGTCTTAGGCCCCGGCTTCGACGGGAGAGGAATGCCGAGAGGCCCCCGAGGAACTCGCATGGGGACTGGCCTTTCCTGAGGCCACCAGAGCGGGTCCCTGAGGTCCCCATCGTAAGTCGAGAGCACCTGCCGCAACTCGAGAAAATCCAGGAGGTTTTGCCCTCCAGGCGAGATGAGGCCCATTTCCGCTGAGGCTTCTCGAGGCTAATCACGTCTAACCACTGGAACTTCCAAAGGGTCCTTCACACCCTTGCTGCAACTCAAGAAGTTCCCCGACATACCCGTCTCCACTCGAGAGGAAGCACGTGGGGTTCCGCACACATCCAGGGGAGCCCCGTTTCTGCCTCCTAGCTCGAGATGAGGGATCCTTTCCCTGTTTCGTAGGGAAAGAATTCCCGGCGTTCCCGTCGCATCTCAAGAGGAGGCGCTCTCCACAGGAAAGGCGAGAGGAACTCCAGGGTCGTGCCACCATTCCAAGAGTCCCCCAGATGTGTCAGTCCATTCCAGAGGAACCTGTTTTCCCTGCACTGCCTTGACGTTCAAGCCGAGGATCGACTGCCACAACGTGTTCACGTGGGACAGCCCTGTGGGAAAGCCTCGTGGGAAAGCCTCGTGGGAAAGACTCGAGGGAAAACCATAGATCCTTTGATCCACGCGGCGGACTGCGTGACACTGCTGCTACCGCTCTGGAGGAAAGCGCAAGTGCATGCCCGCATTCGAGACGAGGACTGACTCCCCTGGGGAGACTCCAGAAGTACCCCAAGATCCATGTCAGCACTGGAGAGGAATCCTCAGGTTCCGGCCCCGACTCCACACAAGGTCTTAGGCCCCGGCATCGACGGGAGAGGAATCCCGAGAGGCCCCCGAGGAACTCGCATGGGGACTGGCCTTTCCTGAGGCCACCAGAGCGGGTCCCTGAGGTCCCCGTCGTAAGTCGAGAGCACCTGCCGCAACTCGAGAAAATCCAGGATGTTTTGCCCTCCAGGCGAGATGAGGCCCATTTCCGCTGAGGCTTCTCGAGGCTAATCACGTCTAACTACTGGAACTTCCAAAGGGTCCTTCACACCCATGCTGCATCTCAAGAAGTTCCCCGACATACCCGTCTCCACTCGAGAGGAAGCACGTGGGGTCCCGCACACATCCAGGGGAGCCCCGTTTCCGCCTCCTAGCTCGAGATGAGGGATCCTTTCCCTGTTTGTTAGGGAAAGAATTCCCGGCGTTCCCGTCGCATCTCAAGAGGAGGCGCTCTCCACAGGAGAGGCGAGAGGAACTCCAGGGTCGTGCCACCATTCCAAGAGTCCCCCAGATGTGTCAGTCCATTCTAGAGGAACCTGTTTTCCCTGCACTGCATTGACGTTCAAGCCGAGGATCGAGTCCCACCACGTGTGCACGTGGGACAGCCCTGTGGGAAAGCCTCGTGGGAAAGCCTCGTGGGAAAGACTCGAGGGAAAACCATAGATCCTTTGATCCACGCGGCGGACTGCGTGACACTGCTGCTACCGCTCTGGAGGAAAGCGCAAGTGCATGCCCGCATTCGAGACGAGGACTGACTCCCCTGGGGAAACTCCAGAAGTACCCCAAGATCCATGTCAGCACTGGAGAGGAATCCTCAGGTTCCTGCCCCGACTCCACACAAGGTCTTAGGCCACGGCATAGACGGGAGAGGAATCCCGAGAGGACCCCGAGGAACTCGCATGGGGACTGGCCTTTCCTGAGGCCACCAGAGCGGGTCCCTGAGGTCCCCGTCGTAAGTCGAGAGCACCTGCCGCAACTCGAGAAAATCCAGGAGGTTTTGCCCTCCAGGCGAGATGAGGCCCATTTCCGCTGAGGCTTCTCGAGGCTAATCACGTCTAACCACTGGAACTTCCAAAGGGTCCTTCACACCCTTCCTGCAACTCAAGAAGTTCCCGGACATACCCGTCTCCACTCGAGAGGAAGCACGTGGGGTCCCGCACACATCCAGGGGAGCCCCGTTTCCGCCTCCTAGCTCGAGATGAGGGATCCTTTCCCTGTTTGGTAGGGAAAGAATTCCCGGCGTTCCCGTCGCATCTCAAGAGGAGGCGCTCTCCACAGGAAAGGCGAGAGGAACTCCAGGGTCGTGCCAACATTCCAAGAGTCCCCCAGATGTGTCAGTCCATTCCAGAGGAACCTGTTTTCCCTACACTGCCTTGACGTTCAAGCCGAGGATCGACTCCCACCACGTGTGCACGTGGGACAGCCCTGTGGGAAAGCCTCGTGGGAAAGCCTCGTGGGAAAGACTCGAGGGAAAACCATAGATCCTTTGATCCACGCGGCGGACTGCGTGACACTGCTGCTACCGCTCTGGAGGAAAGCGCAAGTGCATGCCCGCATTCGAAACGAGGACTGACTCCCCTGGGGAGACTCCAGAAGTACCCCAAGATCCATGTCAGCACTGGAGAGGAATCCTCAGGTTCCGTCCCCGAGTCCACACAAGGTCTTAGGCCCCGGCATCGACGGGAGAGGAATGCCGAGACGCCCCCGAGGAACTCGCATGGGACTGGCCTTTCCTGAGGCCACCAGAGCGGGTCCCTGAGGTCCCCGTCGTAAGTCGAGAGCACCTGCCGCAACTCGAGAAAATCCAGGAGGTTTTGCCCTCCAGGCGAGATGAGGCCCATTTCCGCTGATGCTTCTCGAGGATAATCACGTCTAACCACTGGAACTTCCAAAGGGTCCTTCACACCCTTGCTGCAACTCAAGAAGTTCCCCGACATACCCGTCTCCACTCGAGAGGAAGCACGTGGGGTCCCTCACACATCCAGGGGAGCCCCGTTTCCGCCTCCTAGCTCGAGATGAGGGATCCTTTCCCTGTTTCGTAGGGAAAGAATTCCCGGCGTTCCCGTCGCATCTCAAGAGGAGGCGCTCTCCACAGGAAAGGCGAGAGGAACTCCAGGGTCGTGCCACCATTCCAAGAGTCCCCCAGATGTGTCAGTCCATTCCAGAGGAACCTGTTTTCCCTGCACTGCCTTGACGTTCAAGCCGAGGATCGACTCCCACCACGTGTGCACGTGGGACAGCCCTGTGGGAAAGCCTCGTGGGAAAGCCTCGTCGGAAAGACTCGAGGGAAAACCATAGATCCTTTGATCCACGCGGCGGGCTGCGTGACACTGCTGCTACCGCTCTGGAGGAAAGCGCAAGTGCATGCCCGCATTCCAGACGAGGACTGACTCCCCTGGGGAGACTCCAGAAGTACCCCAAGATCCATGTTAGCACTGGAGAGGAATCCTCAGGTTCCGGCCCCGACTCCACACAAGGTCTTAGGCCCCGGCATCGACGGGAGAGGAATCCCGAGAGGCCCCCGAGGAACTCGCATGGGGACTGGCCATTCCTGAGGCCACCAGAGCGGGTCCCTGAGGTCCCCGTCGTAAGTCGAGAGCACCTGCCGCAACTCGAGAAAATCCAGGAGGTTTTGCCCTCCAGTCGAGATGAGGCCCATTTCCGCTGAGGCTTCTCGAGGCTAATCACGTCTAACTACTGGAACTTCCAAAGGGTCCTTCACACCCTTGCTGCATCTCAAGAAGTTCCCCGACATACCCGTCTCCACTCGAGAGGAAGCACGTGGGGTCCCGCACACATCCAGGGGAGCCCCGTTTCCGCCTCCTAGCTCGAGATGAGGGATCCTTTCCCTGTTTGGTAGGGAAAGAATTCCAGGCGTTCCCGTCGCATCTCAAGAGGAGGCGCTCTCCACAGGAGAGGCGAGAGGAACTCCAGGGTCGTGCCACCATTCCAAGAGTCCCCCAGATGTGTCAGTCCATTCCAGAGGAACCTGTTTTCCCTGCACTGCCTTGACGTTCAAGCCGAGGATCGACTCCCACCACGTGTGTACGTGGGACAGCCCTGTGGGAAAGCCTCGTGGGAAAGCCTCGTGGGAAAGACTCGAGGGAAAACCATAGATCCTTTGATCCACGCGGCGGACTGCGTGACACTGCTGCTACCGCTCTGGAGGAAAGCGCAAGTGCATGCCCGCATTCGAGACGAGGACTGACTCCCCTGGGGAAACTCCAGAAGTACCCCAAGATCCATGTCAGCACTGGAGAGGAATCCTCAGGTTCCGGCCCCGACTCCACACAAGGTCTTAGGCCCCGGCATCGACGGGAGAGGAATCCCGAGAGGACCCCGAGGAACTCGCATGGGGACTGGCCTTTCCTGAGGCCACCAGAGCGGTTCCCTGAGGTCCCCGTCGTAAGTCGAGAGCACCTGCCGCAACTCGAGAAAATCCAGGAGGTTTTGCCCTCCAGGCGAGATGAGGCCCATTTCCGCTGAGGCTTCTCGAGGCTAATCACGTCTAACCACTGGAACTTCCAAAGGGTCCTTCACACCCTTCCTGCAACTCAAGAAGTTCCCCGACATACCCGTCTCCACTCGAGAGGAAGCACGTGGGGTCCCGCACACATCCAGGGGAGCCCCGTTTCCGCCTCCTAGCTCGAGATGAGGGATCCTTTCCCTGTTTCTTAGGGAAAGAATTCCCGGCGTTCCCGTCGCATCTCAAGAGGAGGCGCTCTCCACAGGAAAGGCGAGAGGAACTCCAGGGTCTTGCCAACATTCCAAGAGTCCCCCAGATGTGTCAGTCCATTCCAGAGGAACCTGTTTTCCCTGCACTGCCTTGACGTTCAAGCCGAGGATCGACTCCCACCACGTGTGCACGTGGGACAGCCCTGTGGGAAAGCCTCGTGGGAAAGCCTCGTGGGAAAGACTCGAGGGAAAACCATAGATCCTTTGATCCACGCGGCGGACTGCGTGACACTGCTGCTACCGCTCTGGAGGAAAGCGCAAGTGCATGCCCGCATACGAAAGGAGGACTGACTCCCCTGGGGAGACTCCAGAAGTACCCCAAGATCCATGTCAGCACTGGAGAGGAATCCTCAGGTTCCGTCCCCGAGTCCACACAAGGTCTTAGGCCCCGGCATCGACGGGAGAGGAATCCCGAGACGCCCCCAAGGAACTCGCATGGGACTGGCCATTCCTGAGGCCACCAGAGCGGGTCCCTGAGGTCCCCGTCGTAAGTCGAGAGCACCTGCCGCAACTCGAGAAAATCCAGGAGGTTTTGCCCTCCAGGCGAGATGAGGCCCATTTCCGCTGAGGCTTCTCGAGGATAATCACGTCTAACCACTGGAACTTCCAAAGGGTCCTTCACACCCTTGCTGCAACTCAAGAAGTTCCCCGACATACCCGTCTCCACTCGAGAGGAAGCACGTGGGGTCCCTCACACATCCAGGGTAGCCCCGTTTCCGCCTCCTAGCTCGAGATGAGGGATCCTTTCCCTGTTTCGTAGGGAAAGAATTCCCGGCGTTCCCGTCGCATCTCAAGAGGAGGCGCTCTCCACAGGAAAGGCGAGAGGAACTCCAGGGTCGTGCCACCATTCCAAGAGTCCCCCAGATGTGTCAGTCCATTCCAGAGGAACCTGTTTTCCCTGCACTGCCTTGACGTTCAAGCCGAGGATCGACTCCCACCACGTGTGCACGTGGGACAGCCCTGTGGGAAAGCCTCGTGGGAAAGCCTCGTGGGAAAGACTCGAGGGAAAACCATAGATCCTTTGATCCACGCGGCGGACTGCGTGACACTGCTGCTACCGCTCTGGAGGAAAGCGCAAGTGCATGCCCGCATTCCAGACGAGGACTGACTCCCCTGGGGAGACTCCAGAAGTACCCCAAGATCCATGTTAGCACTGGAGAGGAATCCTCAGGTTCCGTCCCCGAGTCCACACAAGGTCTTAGGCCCCGGCATCGACGGGAGAGGAATCCCGAGAGGCCCCCGAGGAACTCGCATGGGGACTGGCCATTCCTGAGGCCACCAGAGCGGGTCCCTGAGGTCCCCGTCGTAAGTCGAGAGCACCTGCCGCAACTCGAGAAAATCCAGGAGGTTTTGCCCTCCAGGCGAGATGAGGCCCATTTCCGCTGAGGCTTCTCGAGGCTAATCACGTCTAACTACTGGAACTTCCAAAGGGTCCTTCACACCCTTGCTGCATCTCAAGAAGTTCCCCGACATACCCGTCTCCACTCGAGAGGAAGCACGTGGGGTCCCGCACACATCCAGGGGAGCCCCGTTTCCGCCTCCTAGCTCGAGATGAGGGATCCTTTCCCTGTTTGGTAGGGAAAGAATTCCCGGCGTTCCCGTCGCATCTCAAGAGGAGGCGCTCTCCACAGGAGAGGCGAGAGGAACTCCAGGGTCGTGCCACCATTCCAAGAGTCCCCCAGATGTGTCAGTCCATTCCAGAGGAACCTGTTTTCCCTGCACTGCCTTGACGTTCAAGCCGAGGATCGACTCCCACCACGTGTGTACGTGGGACAGCCCTGTGGGAAAGCCTCGTGGGAAAGCCTCGTGGGAAAGACTCGAGGGAAAACCATAGATCCTTTGATCCACGCGGCGGACTGCGTGACACTGCTGCTACCGCTCTGGAGGAAAGCGCAAGTGCATGCCCGCATTCGAGACGAGGACTGACTCCCCTGGGGAAACTCCAGAAGTACCCCAAGATCCATGTCAGCACTGGAGAGGAATCCTCAGGTTCCGGCCCCGACTCCACACAAGGTCTTAGGCCCCGGGATCGACGGGAGAGGAATCCCGAGAGGACCCCGAGGAACTCGCATGGGGACTGGCCTTTCCTGAGGCCACCAGAGCGGGTCCCTGAGGTCCCCGTCGTAAGTCGAGAGCACCTGCTGCAACTCGAGAAAATCCAGGAGGTTTTGCCCTCCAGGCGAGATGAGGCCCATTTCCGCTGAGGCTTCTCGAGGCTAATCACGTCTAACCACTGGAACTTCCAAAGGGTCCTTCACACCCTTCCTGCAACTCAAGAAGTTCCCCGACATACCCGTCTCCACTCGAGAGGAAGCACGTGGGGTCCCGCACACATCCAGGGGAGCCCCGTTTCCGCCTCCTAGCTCGAGATGAGGGATCCTTTCCCTGTTTCTTAGGGAAAGAATTCCCGGCGTTCCGGTCGCATCTCAAGAGGAGGCGCTCTCCACAGGAAAGGCGAGAGGAACTCCAGGGTCGTGCCAACATTCCAAGAGTCCCCCAGATGTGTCAGTCCATTCCAGAGGAACCTGTTTTCCCTGCACTGCCTTGACGTTCAAGCCGAGGATCGACTCCCACCACGTGTGCACGTGGGACAGCCCTGTGGGAAAGCCTCGTGGGAAAGCCTCGTGGGAAAGACTCGAGGGAAAACCATAGATCCTTTGATCCACGCGGCGGACTGCGTGACACTGCTGCTACCGCTCTGGAGGAAAGCGCAAGTGCATGCCCGCATTCGAAAGGAGGACTGACTCCCCTGGGGAGACTCCAGAAGTACCCCAAGATCCATGTCAGCACTGGAGAGGAATCCTCAGGTTCCGTCCCCGAGTCCACACAAGGTCTTAGGCCCCGGCATCGACGGGAGAGGAATCCTGAGACGCCCCCGAGGAACTCGCATGGGACTGGCCTTTCCTGAGGCCACCAGAGCGGGTCCCTGAGGTCCCCGTCGTAAGTCGAGAGCACCTGCCGCAACTCGAGAAAATCCAGGAGGTTTTGCCCTCCAGGCGAGATGAGGCCCATTTCCGCTGAGGCTTCTCGAGGCTAATCACGTCTAACCACTGGAACTTCCAAAGGGTCCTTCACACCCTTGCTGCAACTCAAGAAGTTCCCCGACATACCCGTCTCCACTCGAGAGGTAGCACGTGGGGTCCCTCACACATCCAGGGGAGCCCCGTTTCCGCCTCCTAGCTCGAGATGAGGGATCCTTTCCCTGTTTCGTAGGGAAAGAATTCCCGGCATTCCCGTCGCATTTCAAGAGGAGGCGCTCTTCACAGGAAAGGCGAGAGGGACTCCAGGGTCGTGCCACCATTCCAAGAGTCCCCCAGATGTGTCAGTCCATTCCAGAGGAACCTGTTTTCCCTGCACTGCCTTGACGTTCAAGCCGAGGATCCACTCCCACCACGTGTGCACGTGGGACAGCCCTGTGGGAAAGCCTCGTGGGAAAGCCTCGTGGGAAAGACTCGAGGGAAAACCATAGATCCTTTGATCCACGCGGCGGACTGCGTGACACTGCTGCTACCGCTCTGGAGGAAAGCGCAAGTGCATGCCCGCATTCGAGACGAGGACTGACTCCCCTGGGGAGACTCCAGAATACCCCAAGGTCCATGTCAGCACTGGAGAGGAATCCTCAGGTTCCGGCCCCGACTCCACACAAGGTCTTAGGCCCGGCATCGACGGGAGAGGAATCCCGAGAGGTCCCCGAGGAACTCGCATGGGGACTGGCCTTTCCTGAGGCCACCAGAGCGGGTCCCTGAGGTCCCCGTCGTAAGTCGAGAGCACCTGCCGCAACTCGAGAAAATCCAGGAGGTTTTGCCCTCCAGGCGAGATGAGGCCCATTTCCTCTGAGGCTTCTCGAGGCTAATCACGTCTAACCACTGGAACTTCCAAAGGGTGCTTCACAACCTTGCTGCAACTCAAGAAGTTCCCCGACATACCCGTCTCCACTCGAGAGGAAGCACGTGGAGTCCCGCACACATCCAGGGGAGCCCCGTTTCCGCCTCCTAGCTCGAGATGAGGGATCCATTCCCTGTTTCGTAGGGAAAGAATTCCCGGCGTTCCCGTCGCATCTCAAGAGGAGGCGCTCTCCACAGGAAAGGCGAGAGGAACTCCAGGGTCGTGCCACCATTCCAAGGGTCCCCCAGATGTGTCAGTCCATTCCAGAGGAACCTGTTTTCCCTGCACTGCCTTGACGTTCAAGCCGAGGATCCACTCCCACCACGTGTGCACGTGGGACAGCCCTGTGGGAAAGCCTCGTGGGAAAGCCTCGTGGGAAAGACTCGAGGGAAAACCATAGATCCTTTGATCCACGCGGCGGACTGCGTGACACTGCTGCTACCGCTCTGGAGGAAAGCGCAAGTGCATGCCCGCATTCGAGACGAGGACTGACTCCCCTGGGGAGACTCCAGAAGTACCCCAAGATCCATGTCAGCACTGGAGAGGAATCCTCAGGTTCTGGCCCCGACTCCACACAAGGTCTTAGGCCCCGGCATCGACGGGAGAGGAATCCCGAGAGGCCCCCGAGGAACTCGCATGGGGACTGGCCTTTCCTGAGGCCACCAGAGCGGGTCCCTGAGGTCCCCGTCGTAAGTCGAGAGCACCTGCCGCAACTCGAGAAAATCCAGGAGGTTTTGCCCTCCAGGCGAGATGAGGCCCATTTCCGCTGAGGCTTCTCGAGGCTAATCACGTCTAACCACTGGAACTTCCAAAGGGTCCTTCACACCCTTGCTGCAACTCAAGAAGTTCCCCGACATACCCGTCTCCACTCGAGAGGAAGCACGTGGGGTCCCGCACACATCCAGGGGAGCCCCGTTTCCGCCTCCTAGCTCGAGATGAGGGATCCTTTCCCTGTTTCCTAGGGAAAGAATTCCCGGCGTTCCCGTCGCATCTCAAGAGGAGGCGCTCTCCACAGGAAAGGCGAGAGGAACTCCAGGGTCGTGCCACCATTCCAAGAGTCCCCCAGATGTGTCAGTCCATTCTAGAGGAACCTGTTTTCCCTGCACTGCCTTGACGTTCAAGCCGAGGATCGACTCCCACCACGTGTGCACGTGGGACAGCCCTGTGGGAAAGCCTCGTGGGAAAGCCTCGTGGGAAAGACTCGAGGGAAAACCATAGATCCTTTGATCCACGCGGCGGACTGCGTGACACTGCTGCTACCGCTCTGGAGGAAAGCGCAAGTGCATGCCCGCAATCGAGATGAGGACTGACTCCCCTGGGGAGACTCCAGAAGTACCCCAAGATCCATGTCAGCACTGGAGAGGAATCCTCAGGTTCCGGCCCCGACTCCACACAAGGTCTTAGGCCCCGGCATCGACGGGAGAGGAATCCCGAGAGGACCCCGAGGAACTCGCATGGGGACTGGCCTTTCCTGAGGCCACCAGAGCGGGTCCCTGAGGTCCCCGTCGTAAGTCGAGAGCACCTGCCGCAACTCGAGAAAATCCAGGAGGTTTTGCCCTCCAGGCGAGATGAGGCCCATTTCCGCTGAGGCTTCTCGAGGCTAATCACGTCTAACCACTGGAACTTCCAAAGGGTCCTTCACACCCTTCCTGCAACTCAAGAAGTTCCCCGACATACCCGTCTCCACTCGAGAGGAAGCACGTGGGGTCCCGCACACATCCAGGGGAGCCCCGTTTCCGCCTCCTAGCTCGAGATGAGGGATCCTTTCCCTGTTTCTTAGGGAAAGAATTCCCGGCATTCCCGTCGCATCTCAAGAGGAGGCGCTCTCCACAGGAAAGGCGAGAGGAACTCCAGGGTCGTGCCACCATTCCAAGAGTCCCCCAGATGTGTCAGTCCATTCCAGAGGAACCTGTTTTCCCTGCACTGCCTTGACGTTCAAGCCGAGGATCGACTCCCACCACGTGTGCACGTGGGACAGCCCTGTGGGAAAGCCTCGTGGGAAAGCCTCGTGGGAAAGACTCGAGGGAAAACCATAGATCCTTTGATCCACGCGGCGGACTGCGTGACACTGCTGCTACCGCTCTGGAGGAAAGCGCAAGTGCATGCCCGCATTCGAAAGGAGGACTGACTCCCCTGGGGAGACTCCAGAAGTACCCCAAGATCCATGTCAGCACTGGAGAGGAATCCTCAGGTTCCGTCCCCGAGTCCACACAAGGTCTTAGGCCCCGGCATCGACGGGAGAGGAATCCCGAGACCCCCCCGGGGAACTCGCATGGGACTGGCCTTTCCTGAGGACACCAGAGCGGGTCCCTGAGGTCCCCGTCGTAAGTCGAGAGCACCTGCCGCAACTCGAGAAAATCCAGGAGGTTTTGCCCTCCAGGCGAGATGAGGCCCATTTCCGCTGAGGCTTCTCGAGGCTAATCACGTCTAACCACTGGAACTTCCAAAGGGTCCTTCACACCCTTGCTGCAACTCAAGAAGTTCCCCGACATACCCGTCTCCACTCGAGAGGAAACACGTGGGGTCCCTCACACATCCAGGGGAGCCCCGTTTCCGCCTCCTAGCTCGAGATGAGGGATCCTTTCCCTGTTTCGTAGGGAAAGAATTCCCGGCATTCCCGTCGCATTTCAAGAGGAGGCGCTCTTCACAGGAAAGGCGAGAGGGACTCCAGGGTCGTGCCACCATTCCAAGAGTCCCCCAGATGTGTCAGTCCATTCCAGAGGAACCTGTTTTCCCTGCACTGCCTTGACGTTCAAGCCGAGGATCCACTCCCACCACGTGTGCACGTGGGACAGCCCTGTGGGAAAGCCTCGTGGGAAAGCCTCGTGGGAAAGACTCGAGGGAAAACCATAGATCCTTTGATCCACGCGGCGGACTGCGTGACACTGCTGCTACCGCTCTGGAGGAAAGCGCAAGTGCATGCCCGCATTCGAGACGAGGACTGACTCCCCTGGGGAGACTCCAGAAGTACCCCAAGGTCCATGTCAGCACTGGAGAGGAATCCTCAGGTTCCGGCCCCGACTCCACACAAGGTCTTAGGCCCGGCATCGACGGGAGAGGAATCCCGAGAGGTCCCCGAGGAACTCGCATGGGGACTGGCCTTTCCTGAGGCCACCAGAGCGGGTCCCTGAGGTCCCCGTCGTAAGTCGAGAGCACCTGCCGCAACTCGAGAAAATCCAGGAGGTTTTGCCCTCCAGGCGAGATGAGGCCCATTTCCGCTGAGGCTTCTCGAGGCTAATCACGTCTAACCACTGGAACTTCCAAAGGGTGCTTCACAACCTTGCTGCAACTCAAGAAGTTCCCCGACATACCCGTCTCCACTCGAGAGGAAGCACGTGGGGTCCCGCACACATCCAGGGGAGCCCCGTTTCCGCCTCCTAGCTCGAGATGAGGGATCCTTTCCCTGTTTCGTAGGGAAAGAATTCCCGGCGTTCCCGTCGCATCTCAAGAGGAGGCGCTCTCCACAGGAAAGGCGAGAGGAACTCCAGGGTCGTGCCACCATTCCAAGAGTCCCCCAGATGTGTCAGTCCATTCCAGAGGAACCTGTTTTCCCTGCACTGCCTTGACGTTCAAGCCGAGGATCGACTCCCACCACGTGTGCACGTGGGACAGCCCTGTGGGAAAGCCTCGTGGGAAAGCCTCGTGGGAAAGACTCGAGGGAAAACCATAGATCCTTTGATCCACGCGGCGGACTGCGTGACACTGCTGCTACCGCTCTGGAGGAAAGCGCAAGTGCATGCCCGCATTCGAGACGAGGACTGACTCCCCTGGGGAGACTCCAGAAGTACCCCAAGATCCATGTCAGCACTGGAGAGGAATCCTCAGGTTCTGGCCCCGACTCCACACAAGGTCTTAGGCCCCGGCATCGACGGGAGAGGAATCCCGAGAGGCCCCCGAGGAACTCGCATGGGGACTGGCCTTTCCTGAGGCCACCAGAGCGGGTCCCTGAGGTCCCCGTCGTAAGTCGAGAGCACCTGCCGCAACTCGAGAAAATCCAGGAGGTTTTGCCCTCCAGGCGAGATGAGGCCCATTTCCGCTGAGGCTTCTCGAGGCTAATCACGTCTAACCACTGGAACTTCCAAAGGGTCCTTCACACCCTTGCTGCAACTCAAGAAGTTCCCCGACATACCCGTCTCCACTCGAGAGGAAGCACGTGGGGTCCCGCACACATCCAGGGGAGCCCCGTTTCCGCCTCCTAGCTCGAGATGAGGGATCCTTTCCCTGTTTCGTAGGGAAAGAATTCCCGGCGTTCCCGTCGCATCTCAAGAGGAGGCGCTCTCCACAGGAAAGGCGAGAGGAACTCCAGGGTCGTGCCACCATTCCAAGAGTCTCCCAGATGTGTCAGTCCATTCTAGAGGAACCTGTTTTCCCTGCACTGCCTTGACGTTCAAGCCGAGGATCGACTCCCACCACGTGTGCACGTGGGACAGCCCTGTGGGAAAGCCTCGTGGGAAAGCCTCGTGGGAAAGACTCGAGGGAAAACCATAGATCCTTTGATCCAAGCGGCGGACTGCGTGACACTGCTGCTACCGCTCTGGAGGAAAGCGCAAGTGCATGCCCGCAATCGAGATGAGGACTGACTCCCCTGGGGAGACTCCAGAAGTACCCCAAGATCCATGTCAGCACTGGAGAGGAATCCTCAGGTTCCGGCCCCGACTCCACACAAGGTCTTAGGCCCCGGCATCGACGGGAGAGGAATCCCGAGAGGACCCCGAGGAACTCGCATGGGGACTGGCCTTTCCTGAGGCCACCAGAGCGGGTCCCTGAGGTCCCCGTCGTAAGTCGAGAGCACCTGCCGCAACTCGAGAAAATCCAGGTGGTTTTGCCCTCCAGGCGAGATGAGGTCCATTTCCGCTGAGGCTTCTCGAGGCTAATCACGTCTAACCACTGGAACTTCCAAAGGGTCCTTCACACCCTTGCTGCAACTCAAGAAGTTCCCCGACATACACGTCTCCACTCGAGAGGAAGCACGTGGGGTCCCGCACACATCCAGGGGAGCCCCGTTCCCGCCTCCTAGCTCGAGATGAGGGATCCTTTCCCTGTTTCGTAGGGAAAGAATTCCCGGCGTTCCCGTCGCATCTCAAGAGGAGGCGCTCTCCACAGGAAAGGCGAGAGGAACTCCAGGGTCGTGCCACCATTCCAAGAGTCCCCCAGATGTGTCAGTCCATTCCAGAGGAACCTGTTTTCCCTGCACTGCCTTGACGTTCAAGCCGAGGATCGACTCCCACCACGTGTGCACGTGGGACAGCCCTGTGGGAAAGCCTCGTGGGAAAGCCTCGTGGGAAAGACTCGAGGGAAAACCATAGATCCTTTGATCCACGCGGCGGACTGCGTGAAACTGCTGCTACCGCTCTGGAGGAAAGCGCAAGTGCATGCCCGCATCGAGACGAGGACTGACTCCCCTGGGGAGACTCCAGAAGTACCCCAAGATCCATGTCAGCACTGGAGAGGAATCCTCAGGTTCCGGCCCCGACTCCACACAAGGTCTTAGGCCCCGGCATCGACGGGAGAGGAATCCCGAGAGGCCCCCGAGGAACTCGCATGGGGACTGGCCTTTCCTGAGGCCACCAGAGCGGGTCCCTGAGGTCCCCGTCGTAAGTCGAGAGCACCTGCCGCAACTCGAGAAAATCCAGGAGGTTTTGCCCTCCAGGCGAGCTGAGGCCCATTTCCGCTGAGGCTTCTCGAGGCTAATCACGTCTAACCACTGGAACTTCCAAAGGGTCCTTCACACCCTTGCTGCAACTCAAGAAGTTCCCCGACATACCCGTCTCCACTCGAGAGGAAGCACGTGGGGTTCCGCACACATCCAGGGGAGCCCCGTTTCCGCCTCCTAGCTCGAGATGAGGGATCCTTTCCCTGTTTCGTAGGGAAAGAATTCCCGGCATTCCCGTCGCATCTCAAGAGGAGGCGCTCTCCACAGGAAAGGCGAGAGGAACTCCAGGGTCGTGCCACTATTCCAAGAGTCCCCCAGATGTGTCAGTCCATTCCAGAGGAACCTGTTTTCCCTGCACTGCCTTGACGTTCAAGCCGAGGATCGACTCCCACAACGTGTGCACGTGGGACAGCCCTGTGGGAAAGCCTCGTGGGAAAGCCTCGTGGGAAAGACTCGAGGGAAAACCATAGATCCTTTGATCCAAGCGGCGGACTGCGTGACACTGCTGCTACCGCTCTGGAGGAAAGCGCAAGTGCATGCCCGCATTCGAGACGAGGACTGACTCCCCTGGGGAGACTCCAGAAGTACCCCAAGATCCATGTCAGCACTGGAGAGGAATCCTCAGGTTCCGGCCCCGACTCCACACAAGGTCTTAGGCCCCGGCATCGACGGGAGAGGAATCCCGAGAGGCCCCCGAGGAACTCGCATGGGGACTGGCCATTCCTGAGGCCACCAGAGCGGGTCCCTGAGGTCCCCGTCGTAAGTCGAGAGCACCTGCCGCAACTCGAGAAAATCCAGGAGGTTTTGCCCTCCAGGCGAGATGAGGCCCATTTCCGCTGAGGCTTCTCGAGGCTAATCACGTCTAACTACTGGAACTTCCAAAGGGTCCTTCACACCCTTGCTGCATCTCAAGAAGTTCCCCGACATACCCGTCTCCACTCGAGAGGAAGCACGTGGGGTCCCGCACACATCCAGGGGAGCCCCGTTTCCGCCTCCTAGCTCGAGATGAGGGATCCTTTCCCTGTTTGGTAGGGAAAGAATTCCCGGCGTTCCCGTCGCATCTCAAGAGGAGGCGCTCTACACAGGAAAGGCGAGAGGAACTCCAGGGTCGTGCCACCATTCCAAGAGTCCCCCAGATGTGTCAGTCCATTCTAGAGGAACCTGTTTTCCCTGCACTGCCTTGACGTTCAAGCCGAGGATCGACTCCCACCACGTGTGTACGTGGGACAGCCCTGTGGGAAAGCCTCGTGTGAAAGCCTCGTGGGAAAGACTCGAGGGAAAACCATAGATCCTTTGATCCACGCGGCGGACTGCGTGACACTGCTGCTACCGCTCTGGAGGAAAGCGCAAGTGCATGCCCGCATTCGAGACGAGGACTGACTCCCCTGGGGAAACTCCAGAAGTACCCCAAGATCCATGTCAGCACTGGAGAGGAATCCTCAGGTTCCGGCCCCGACTCCACACAAGGTCTTAGGCCCCGGCATCGACGGGAGAGGAATCCCGAGAGGCCCCCGAGGAACTCGCATGGGGACTGGCCTTTCCTGAGGCCACCAGAGCGGGTCCCTGAGGTCCCCGTCGTAAGTCGAGAGCACCTGCCGCAACTCGAGAAAATCCAGGAGGTTTTGCCCTCCAGGCGAGCTGAGGCCCATTTCCGCTGAGGCTTCTCGAGGCTAATCACGTCTAACCACTGGAACTTCCAAAGGGTCCTTCACACCCTTGCTGCAACTCAAGAAGTTCCCCGACATACCCGTCTCCACTCGAGAGGAAGCACGTGGGGTTCCGCACACATCCAGGGGAGCCCCGTTTCCGCCTCCTAGCTCGAGATGAGGGATCCTTTCCCTGTTTCGTAGGGAAAGAATTCCCGGCATTCCCGTCGCATCTCAAGAGGAGGCGCTCTCCACAGGAAAGGCGAGAGGAACTCCAGGGTCGTGCCACTATTCCAAGAGTCCCCCAGATGTGTCAGTCCATTCCAGAGGAACCTGTTTTCCCTGCACTGCCTTGACGTTCAAGCCGAGGATCGACTCCCACAACGTGTGCACGTGGGACAGCCCTGTGGGAAAGCCTCGTGGGAAAGCCTCGTGGGAAAGACTCGAGGGAAAACCATAGATCCTTTGATCCAAGCGGCGGACTGCGTGACACTGCTGCTACCGCTCTGGAGGAAAGCGCAAGTGCATGCCCGCATTCGAGACGAGGACTGACTCCCCTGGGGAGACTCCAGAAGTACCCCAAGATCCATGTCAGCACTGGAGAGGAATCCTCAGGTTCCGGCCCCGACTCCACACAAGGTCTTAGGCCCCGGCATCGATGGGAGAGGAATCCCGAGAGGCCCCCGAGGAACTCGCATGGGGACTGGCCATTCCTGAGGCCACCAGAGTGGGTCCCTGAGGTCCCCGTCGTAAGTCGAGAGCACCTGCCGCAACTCGAGAAAATCCAGGAGGTTTTGCCCTCCAGGCGAGATGAGGCCCATTTCCGCTGAGGCTTCTCGAGGCTAATCACGTCTAACTACTGGAACTTCCAAAGGGTCCTTCACACCCTTGCTGCATCTCAAGAAGTTCCCCGACATACCCGTCTCCACTCGAGAGGAAGCACGTGGGGTCCCGCACACATCCAGGGGAGCCCCGTTTCCGCCTCCTAGCTCGAGATGAGGGATCCTTTCCCTGTTTGGTAGGGAAAGAATTCCCGGTGTTCCCGTCGCATCTCAAGAGGAGGCGCTCTCCACAGGAGAGGCGAGAGGAACTCCAGGGTCGTGCCACCATTCCAAGAGCCCCCAGATGTGTCAGTCCATTCTAGAGGAACCTGTTTTCCCTGCACTGCCTTGACGTTCAAGCCGAGGATCGACTCCCACCACGTGTGTACGTGGGACAGACCTGTGGGAAAGCCTCGTGGGAAAGCCTCGTGGGAAAGACTCGAGGGAAAACCATAGATCCTTTGATCCACGCGGCGGACTGCGTGACACTGCTGCTACCGCTCTGGAGGAAAGCGCAAGTGCATGCCCGCATTCGAGACGAGGACTGACTCCCCTGGGGAGACTCCAGAAGTACCCCAAGGTCCATGTCAGCACTGGAGAGGAATCCTCAGGTTCCGGCCCCGACTCCACACAAGGTCTTAGGCCCCGGCATCGACGGGAGAGGAATCCCGAGAGGTCCCCGAGGAACTCGCATGGGGACTGGCCTTTCCTGAGGCCACCAGAGCGGGTCCCTGAGGTCCCCGTCGTAAGTCGAGAGCACCTGCCGCAACTCGAGAAAATCCAGGAGGTTTTGCCCTCCAGGCGAGATGAGGCCCATTTCCGCTGAGGCTTCTCGAGGCTAATCACGTCTAACCACTGGAACTTCCAAAGGGTGCTTCACAACCTTGCTGCAACTCAAGAAGTTCCCCGACATACCCGTCTCCACTCGAGAGGAAGCACGTGGGGTCCCGCACACATCCAGGGGAGCCCCGTTTCCGCCTCCTAGCTCGAGATGAGGGATCCTTTCCCTGTTTCGTAGGGAAAGAATTCCCGGCGTTCCCGTCGCATCTCAAGAGGAGGCGCTCTCCACAGGAAAGGCGAGAGGAACTCCAGGGTCGTGCCACCATTCCAAGAGTCCCCCAGATGTGTCAGTCCATTCCAGAGGAACCTGTTTTCCCTGCACTGCCTTGACGTTCAAGCCGAGGATCGACTCCCACCACGTGTGCACGTGGGACAGCCCTGTGGGAAAGCCTCGTGGGAAAGCCTCGTGGGAAAGACTCGAGGGAAAACCATAGATCCTTTGATCCACGCGGCGGACTGCGTGACACTGCTGCTACCGCTCTGGAGGAAAGCGCAAGTGCATGCCCGCATTCGAGACGAGGACTGACTCCCCTGGGGAGACTCCAGAAGTACCCCAAGATCCATGTCAGCACTGGAGAGGAATCCTCAGGTTCCGGCCCCGACTCCACACAAGGTCTTAGGCCCCGGCATCGACGGGAGAGGAATCCCGAGAGGCCCCCGAGGAACTCGCATGGGGACTGGCCTTTCCTGAGGCCACCAGAGCGGGTCCCTGAGGTCCCCGTCGTAAGTCGAGAGCACATGCCGCAACTCGAGAAAATCCAGGAGGTTTTGCCCTCCAGGCGAGATGAGGCCCATTTCCGCTGAGGCTTCTCGAGGCTAATCACGTCTAACCACTGGAACTTCCAAAGGGTCCTTCACACCCTTGCTGCAACTCAAGAAGTTCCCCGACATACACGTCTCCACTCGAGAGGAAGCACGTGGGGTCCCGCACACATCCAGGGGAGCCCCGTTTCCGCCTCCTAGCTCGAGATGAGGGATCCTTTCCCTGTTTCGTAAGGAAAGAATTCCCGGCGTTCCCGTCGCATCTCAAGAGGAGGCGCTCTCCACAGGAAAGGCGAGAGGAACTCCAGGGTCGTGCCACCATTCCAAGAGTCCCCCAGATGTGTCAGTCCATTCCAGAGGAACCTGTTTTCCCTGCACTGCCTTGACGTTCAAGCCGAGGATCGACTCCCACCACGTGTGCACGTGGGACAGCCCTGTGGGAAAGCCTCGTGGGAAAGCCTCATGGGAAAGACTCGAGGGAAAACCATAGATCCTTTGATCCACGCGGCGGACTGCGTGACACTGCTGCTACCGCTCTGGAGGAAAGCGCAAGTGCATGCCCGCATTCGAGACGAGGACTGACTCCCCTGGGGAGACTCCAGAAGTACCCCAAGATCCATGTCAGCACTGGAGAGGAATCCTCAGGTTCCGGCCCCGACTCCACACAAGGTCTTAGGCCCCGGCATCGACGGGAGAGGAATCCCGAGAGGCCCCCGAGGAACTCGCATGGGGACTGGCCTTTCCTGAGGCCACCAGAGCGGGTCCCTGAGGTCCCCGTCGTAAGTCGAGAGCACCTGCCGCAACTCGAGAAAATCCAGGAGGTTTTGCCCTCCAGGCGAGATGAGGCCCATTTCCGCTGAGGCTTCTCGAGGCTAATCACGTCTAATCACTGGAACTTCCAAAGGGTCCTTCACACCCTTGCTGCAACTCAAGAAGTTCCCCGACATACCCGTCTCCACTCGAGAGGAAGCACGTGGGGTCCCTCACACATCCAGGGGAGCCCCGTTTCCGCCTCCTAGCTCGAGATGAGGGATCCTTTCCCTGTTTCGTAGGGAAAGAATTCCCGGCGTTCCCGTCGCATCTCAAGAGGAGGCGCTCTCCACAGGAAAGGCGAGAGGGACTCCAGGGTCGTGCCACCATTCCAAGAGTCCCCCAGATGTGTCAGTCCATTCCAGAGGAACCTGTTTTCCCTGCACTGCCTTGACGTTCAAGCCGAGGATCCACTCCCACCACGTGTGTACGTGGGACAGCCCTGTGGGAAAGCCTCGTGGGAAAGCCTCGTGGGAAAGACTCGAGGGAAAACCATAGATCCTTTGATCCACGCGGCGGACTGCGTGACACTGCTGCTACCGCTCTGGAGGAAAGCGCAAGTGCATGCCCGCATTCGAGACGAGGACTGACTCCCCTGGGGAGACTCCAGAAGTACCCCAAGATCCATGTCAGCACTGGAGAGGAAGCCTCAGGTTCCGTCCCCGAGTCCACACAAGGTCTTAGGCCCCGGCATCGACGGGAGAGGAATCCTGAGACGCCCCCGAGGAACTCGCATGGGACTGGCCTTTCCTGAGGCCACCAGAGCGGGTCCCTGAGGTCCCCGTCGTAAGTCGAGAGCACCTGCCGCAACTCGAGAAAATCCAGGAGGTTTTGCCCTCCAGGCGAGATGAGGCCCATTTCCGCTGAGGCTTCTCGAGGATAATCACGTCTAACCACTGGAACTTCCAAAGGGTCCTTCACACCCTTGCTGCAACTCAAGAAGTTCCCCGACATACCCGTCTCCACTCGAGAGGAAGCACGTGGGGTCCCGCACACATCCAGGGGAGCCCCGTTCCCTCCTCCTAGCTCGAGATGAGGGATCCTTTCCCTGTTTCGTAGGGAAAGAATTCCCGGCGTTCCCGTCGCATCTCAAGAGGAGGCGCTCTCCACAGGAAAGGCGAGAGGAACTCCAGGGTCGTGCCACCATTCCAAGAGTCCCCCAGATGTGTCAGTCCATTCCAGAGGAACCTGTTTTCCCTGCACTGCCTTGATGTTCAAGCCGAGGATCGACTCCCACCACGTGTGCACGTGGGACAGCCCTGTGGGAAAGCCTCGTGGGAAAGCCTCGTGGGAAAGACTCGAGGGAAAACCATAGATCCTTTGATCCACGCGGCGGACTGCGTGACACTGCTGCTACCGCTCTGGAGGAAAGCGCAAGTGCATGCCCGCATTCGAGACGAGGACTGACTCCCCTGGGGAGACTCCAGAAGTACCCCAAGATCCATGTCAGCACTGGAGAGGAATCCTCAGGTTCCGGCCCCGACTCCACACAAGGTCTTAGGCCCCGGCATCGACGGGAGAGGAATCCCGAGAGGCCCCCGAGGAACTCCATGGGGACTGGCCTTTCCTGAGGCCACCAGAGCGGGTCCCTGAGGTCCCCGTCGTAAGTCGAGAGCACCTGCCGCAACTCGAGAAAATCCAGGAGGTTTTGCCCTCCAGGCGAGCTGAGGCCCATTTCCGCTGAGGCTTCTCGAGGCTAATCACGTCTAACCACTGGAACTTCCAAAGGGTCCTTCACAACCTTGCTGCAACTCAAGAAGTTCCCCGACATACCCGTCTCCACTCGAGAGGAAGCACGTGGGGTTCCGCACACATCCAGGGGAGCCCCGTTTCCGCCTCCTAGCTCGAGATGAGGGATCCTTTCCCTGTTTCGTAGGGAAAGAATTCCCGGCATTCCCGTCGCATCTCAAGAGGAGGCGCTCTCCACAGGAAAGGCGAGAGGAACTCCAGGGTCGTGCCACTATTCCAAGAGTCCCCCAGATGTGTCAGTCCATTCCAGAGGAACCTGTTTTCCCTGCACTGCCTTGACGTTCAAGCCGAGGATCGACTCCCACCACGTGTGCACGTGGGACAGCCCTGTGGGAAAGCCTCGTGGGAAAGCCTCGTGGGAAAGACTCGAGGGAAAACCATAGATCCTTTGATCCAAGCGGCGGACTGCGTGACACTGCTGCTACCGCTCTGGAGGAAAGCGCAAGTGCATGCCCGCATTCGAGACGAGGACTGACTCCCCTGGGGAGAATCCAGAAGTACCCCAAGATCCATGTCAGCACTGGAGAGGAATCCTCAGGTTCCGGCCCCGACTCCACACAAGGTCTTAGGCCCCGGCATCGACGGGAGAGGAATCCCGAGAGGCCCCCGAGGAACTCGCATGGGGACTGGCCATTCCTGAGGCCACCAGAGCGGGTCCCTGAGGTCCCCGTCGTAAGTCGAGAGCACCTGCCGCAACTCGAGAAAATCCAGGAGGTTTTGCCCTCCAGGCGAGATGAGGCCCATTTCCGCTGAGGCTTCTCGAGGCTAATCACGTCTAACTACTGGAACTTCCAAAGGGTCCTTCACACCCTTGCTGCATCTCAAGAAGTTCCCCGACATACCCGTCTCCACTCGAGAGGAAGCACGTGGGGTCCCGCACACATCCAGGGGAGCCCCGTTTCCGCCTCCTAGCTCGAGATGAGGGATCCTTTCCCTGTTTGGTAGGGAAAGAATTCCCGGCGTTCCCGTCGCATCTCAAGAGGAGGCGCTCTCCACAGGAGAGGCGAGAGGAACTCCAGGGTCGTGCCACCATTCCAAGAGTCCCCCAGATGTGTCAGTCCATTCTAGAGGAACCTGTTTTCCCTGCACTGCCTTGACGTTCAAGCCGAGGATCGACTCCCACCACGTGTGTACGTGGGACAGACCTGTGGGAAAGCCTCGTGGGAAAGCCTCGTGGGAAAGACTCGAGGGAAAACCATAGATCCTTTGATCCACGCGGCGGACTGCGTGACACTGCTGCTACCGCTCTGGAGGAAAGCGCAAGTGCATGCCCGCATTCGAGACGAGGACTGACTCCCCTGGGGAAACTCCAGAAGTACCCCAAGATCCATGTCAGCACTGGAGAGGAATCCTCAGGTTCCGGCCCCGACTCCACACAAGGTCTTAGGCCCCGGCATCGACGGGAGAGGAATCCCGAGAGGACCCCGAGGAACTCGCATGGGGACTGGCCTTTCCTGAGGCCACCAGAGCGGGTCCCTGAGGTCCCCGTCGTAAGTCGAGAGCACCTGCCGCAACTCGAGAAAATCCAGGAGGTTTTGCCCTCCAGGCGAGATGAGGCCCATTTCCGCTGAGGCTTCTCGAGGCTAATCACGTCTAACCACTGGAACTTCCAAAGGGTCCTTCACACCCTTCCTGCAACTCAAGAAGTTCCCCGACATACCCGTCTCCACTCGAGAGGAAGCACGTGGGGTCCCGCACACATCCAGGGGAGCCCCGTTTCCGCCTCCTAGCTCGAGATGAGGGATCCTTTCCCTGTTTCGTAGGGAAAGAATTCCCGGCGTTCCCGTCGCATCTCAAGAGGAGGCGCTCTCCACAGGAAAGGCGAGAGGAACTCCAGGGTCGTGCCACCATTCCAAGAGTCCCCCAGATGTGTCAGTCCATTCCAGAGGAACCTGTTTTCCCTGCACTGCCTTGACGTTCAAGCCGAGGATCGACTCCCACCACGTGTGCACGTGGGACAGCCCTGTGGGAAAGCCTCGTGGGAAAGCCTCGTGGGAAAGACTCGAGGGAAAACCATAGATCCTTTGATCCACGCGGCGGACTGCGTGACACTGCTGCTACCGCTCTGGAGGAAAGCGCAAGTGCATGCCCGCATTCGAAAGGAGGACTGACTCCCCTGGGGAGACTCCAGAAGTACCCCAAGATCCATGTCAGCACTGGAGAGGAATCCTCAGGTTCCGTCCCCGAGTCCACACAAGGTCTTAGGCCCCGGCATCGATGGGAGAGGAATCCCGAGACGCCCCCGAGGAACTCGCATGGGACTGGCCTTTCCTGAGGCCACCAGAGCGGGTCCCTGAGGTCCCCGTCGTAAGTCGAGAGCAACTGCCGCAACTCGAGAAAATCCAGGAGGTTTTGCCCTCCAGGCGAGATGAGGCCCATTTCCGCTGAGGCTTCTCGAGGCTAATCACGTCTAACCACTGGAACTTCCAAAGGGTCCTTCACACCCTTGCTGCAACTCAAGAAGTTCCCCGACATACCCGTCTCCACTCGAGAGGAAGCACGTGGGGTCCCGCACACATCCAGGGGAGCCCCGTTTCCGCCTCCTAGCTCGAGATGAGGGATCCTTTCCCTGTTTCGTAGGGAAAGAATTCCCGGCGTTCCCGTCGCATCTCAAGAGGAGGCGCTCTCCACAGGAAAGGCGAGAGGAACTCCAGGGTCGTGCCACCATTCCAAGAGTCCCCCAGATGTGTCAGTCCATTCCAGAGGAACCTGTTTTCCCTGCACTGCCTTGACGTTCAAGCCGAGGATCGACTCCCACCACGTGTGCACGTGGGACAGCCCTGTGGGAAAGCCTCGTGGGAAAGCCTCGTGGGAAAGACTCGAGGGAAAACCATAGATCCTTTGATCCACGCGGCGGACTGCGTGACACTGCTGCTACCGCTCTGGAGGAAAGCGCAAGTGCATGCCCGCATTCGAGACGAGGACTGACTCCCCTGGGGAGACTCCAGAAGTACCCCAAGGTCCATGTCAGCACTGGAGAGGAATCCTCAGGTTCCGGCCCCGACTCCACACAAGGTCTTAGGCCCCGGCATCGACGGGAGAGGAATCCCGAGAGGTCCCCGAGGAACTCGCATGGGGACTGGCCTTTCCTGAGGCCACCAGAGCGGGTCCCTGAGGTCCCCGTCGTAAGTCGAGAGCACCTGCCGCAACTCGAGAAAATCCAGGAGGTTTTGCCCTCCAGGCGAGATGAGGCCCATTTCCGCTGAGGCTTCTCGAGGCTAATCACGTCTAACCACTGGAACTTCCAAAGGGTGCTTCACAACCTTGCTGCAACTCAAGAAGTTCCCCGACATACCCGTCTCCACTCGAGAGGAAGCACGTGGGGTCCCGCACACATCCAGGGGAGCCCCGTTTCCGCCTCCTAGCTCGAGATGAGGGATCCTTTCCCTGTTTCGTAGGGAAAGAATTCCCGGCGTTCCCGTCGCATCTCAAGAGGAGGCGCTCTCCACAGGAAAGGCGAGAGGAACTCCAGGGTCGTGCCACCATTCCAAGAGTCCCCCAGATGTGTCAGTCCATTCCAGAGGAACCTGTTTTCCCTGCACTGCCTTGACGTTCAAGCCGAGGATCGACTCCCACCACGTGTGCACGTGGGACAGCCCTGTGGGAAAGCCTCGTGGGAAAGCCTCGTGGGAAAGACTCGAGGGAAAACCATAGATCCTTTGATCCACGCAGCGGACTGCGTGACACTGCTGCTACCGCTCTGGAGGAAAGCGCAAGTGCATGCCCGCATTCGAGACGAGGACTGACTCCCCTGGGGAGACTCCAGAAGTACCCCAAGATCCATGTCAGCACTGGAGAGGAATCCTCAGGTTCCGGCCCCGACTCCACACAAGGTCTTAGGCCCCGGCATCGACGGGAGAGGAAACCCGAGAGGCCCCCGAGGAACTCGCATGGGGACTGGCCTTTCCTGAGGCCACCAGAGCGGGTCCCTGAGGTCCCCGTCGTAAGTCGAGAGCACCTGCCGCAACTCGAGAAAATCCAGGAGGTTTTGCCCTCCAGGCGAGATGAGGCCCATTTCCGCTGAGGCTTCTCGAGGCTAATCACGTCTAACCACTGGAACTTCCAAAGGGTCCTTCACACCCTTGCTGCAACTCAAGAAGTTCCCCGACATACACGTCTCCACTCGAGAGGAAGCACGTGGGGTCCCGCACACATCCAGGGGAGCCCCGTTTCCGCCTCCTAGCTCGAGATGAGGGATCCTTTCCCTGTTTCGTAGGGAAAGAATTCCCGGCGTTCCCGTCGCATCTCAAGAGGAGGCGCTCTCCACAGGAAAGGCGAGAGGAACTCCAGGGTCGTGCCACCATTCCAAGAGTCCCCCAGATGTGTCAGTCCATTCCAGAGGAACCTGTTTTCCCTGCACTGCCTTGACGTTCAAGCCGAGGATCGACTCCCACCACGTGTGCACGTGGGACAGCCCTGTGGGAAAGCCTCGTGGGAAAGCCTCGTGGGAAAGACTCGAGGGAAAACCATAGATCCTTTGATCCACGCGGCGGACTGCGTGACACTGCTGCTACCGCTCTGGAGGAAAGCGCAAGTGCATGCCCGCATTCGAGACGAGGACTGACTCCCCTGGGGAGACTCCAGAAGTACCCCAAGGTCCATGTCAGCACTGGAGAGGAATCCTCAGGTTCCGGCCCCGACTCCACACAAGGTCTTAGGCCCCGGCATCGACGGGAGAGGAATCCCGAGAGGTCCCCGAGGAACTCGCATGGGGACTGGCCTTTCCTGAGGCCACCAGAGCGGGTCCCTGAGGTCCCCGTCGTAAGTCGAGAGCACCTGCCGCAACTCGAGAAAATCCAGGAGGTTTTGCCCTCCAGGCGAGATGAGGCCCATTTCCGCTGAGGCTTCTCGAGGCTAATCACGTCTAACCACTGGAACTTCCAAAGGGTGCTTCACACCCTTCCTGCAACTCAAGAAGTTCCCCGACATACCCGTCTCCACTCGAGAGGAAGCACGTGGGGTCCCGCACACATCCAGGGGAGCCCCGTTTCCGCCTCCTAGCTCGAGATGAGGGATCCTTTCCCTGTTTCGTAGGGAAAGAATTCCCGGCGTTCCCGTCGCATCTCAAGAGGAGGCGCTCTCCACAGGAAAGGCGAGAGGAACTCCAGGGTCGTGCCACCATTCCAAGAGTCCCCCAGATGTGTCAGTCCATTCCAGAGGAACCTGTTTTCCCTGCACTGCCTTGACGTTCAAGCCGAGGATCGACTCCCACCACGTGTGCACGTGGGACAGCCCTGTGGGAAAGCCTCGTGGGAAAGCCTCGTGGGAAAGACTCGAGGGAAAACCATAGATCCTTTGATCCACGCGGCGGACTGCGTGACACTGCTGCTACCGCTCTGGAGGAAAGCGCAAGTGCATGCCCGCATTCGAGACGAGGACTGACTCCCCTGGGGAGACTCCAGAAGTACCCCAAGATCCATGTCAGCACTGGAGAGGAATCCTCAGGTTCCGGCCCCGACTCCACACAAGGTCTTAGGCCCCGGCATCGACGGGAGAGGAAACCCGAGAGGCCCCCGAGGAACTCGCATGGGGACTGGCCTTTCCTGAGGCCACCAGAGCGGGTCCCTGAGGTCCCCGTCGTAAGTCGAGAGCACCTGCCGCAACTCGAGAAAATCCAGGAGGTTTTGCCCTCCAGGCGAGATGAGGCCCATTTCCGCTGAGGCTTCTCGAGGCTAATCACGTCTAACTACTGGAACTTCCAAAGGGTCCTTCACACCCTTGCTGCAACTCAAGAAGTTCCCCGACATACACGTCTCCACTCGAGAGGAAGCACGTGGGGTCCCGCACACATCCAGGGGAGCCCCGTTTCCGCCTCCTAGCTCGAGATGAGGGATCCTTTCCCTGTTTCGTAAGGAAAGAATTCCCGGCGTTCCCGTCGCATCTCAAGAGGAGGCGCTCTCCACAGGAAAGGCGAGAGGAACTCCAGGGTCGTGCCACCATTCCAAGAGTCCCCCAGATGTGTCAGTCCATTCCAGAGGAACCTGTTTTCCCTGCACTGCCTTGACGTTCAAGCCGAGGATCGACTCCCACCACGTGTGCACGTGGGACAGCCCTGTGGGAAAGCCTCGTGGGAAAGCCTCATGGGAAAGACTCGAGGGAAAACCATAGATCCTTTGATCCACGCGGCGGACTGCGTGACACTGCTGCTACCGCTCTGGAGGAAAGCGCAAGTGCATGCCCGCATTCGAGACGAGGACTGACTCCCCTGGGGAGACTCCAGAAGTACCCCAAGATCCATGTCAGCACTGGAGAGGAATCCTCAGGTTCCGGCCCCGACTCCACACAAGGTCTTAGGCCCCGGCATCGACGGGAGAGGAATCCCGAGAGGCCCCCGAGGAACTCGCATGGGGACTGGCCTTTCCTGAGGCCACCAGAGCGGGTCCCTGAGGTCCCCGTCGTAAGTCGAGAGCACCTGCCGCAACTCGAGAAAATCCAGGAGGTTTTGCCCTCCAGGCGAGATGAGGCCCATTTCCGCTGAGGCTTCTCGAGGCTAATCACGTCTAACCACTGGAACTTCCAAAGGGTCCTTCACACCCTTGCTGCAACTCAAGAAGTTCCCCGACATACCCGTCTCCACTCGAGAGGAAGCACGTGGGGTCCCTCACACATCCAGGGGAGCCCCGTTTCTGCCTCCTAGCTCGAGATGAGGGATCCTTTCCCTGTTTCGTAGGGAAAGAATTCCCGGCGTTCCCGTCGCATCTCAAGAGGAGGCGCTCTCCACAGGAAAGGCGAGAGGGACTCCAGGGTCGTGCCACCATTCCAAGAGTCCCCCAGATGTGTCAGTCCATTCCAGAGGAACCTGTTTTCCCTGCACTGCCTTGACGTTCAAGCCGAGGATCCACTCCCACCACGTGTGTACGTGGGACAGCCCTGTGGGAAAGCCTCGTGGGAAAGCCTCGTGGGAAAGACTCGAGGGAAAACCATAGATCCTTTGATCCACGCGGCGGACTGCGTGACACTGCTGCTACCGCTCTGGAGGAAAGCGCAAGTGCATGCCCGCATTCGAGACGAGGACTGACTCCCCTGGGGAGACTCCAGAAGTACCCCAAGATCCATGTCAGCACTGGAGAGGAAGCCTCAGGTTCCGTCCCCGAGTCCACACAAGGTCTTAGGCCCCGGCATCGACGGGAGAGGAATCCTGAGACGCCCCCGAGGAACTCGCATGGGACTGGCCTTTCCTGAGGCCACCAGAGCGGGTCCCTGAGGTCCCCGTCGTAAGTCGAGAGCACCTGCCGCAACTCGAGAAAATCCAGGAGGTTTTGCCCTCCAGGCGAGATGAGGCCCATTTCCGCTGAGGCTTCTCGAGGATAATCACGTCTAACCACTGGAACTTCCAAAGGGTCCTTCACACCCTTGCTGCAACTCAAGAAGTTCCCCGACATACCCGTCTCCACTCGAGAGGAAGCACGTGGGGTCCCGCACACATCCAGGGGAGCCCCGTTTCCGCCTCCAGCTCGAGATGAGGGATCCTTTCCCTGTTTCTTAGGGGAAGAATTCCCGGCGTTCCCGTCGCATCTCAAGAGGAGGCGCTCTCCACAGGAAAGGCGAGAGGAACTCCAGGGTCGTGCCACCATTCCAAGAGTCCCCCAGATGTGTCAGTCCATTCTAGAGGAACCTGTTTTCCCTGAACTGCCTTGACGTTCAAGCCGAGGATCGACTCCCACCACGTGTGCACGTGGGACAGCCCTGTGGGAAAGCCTCGTGGGAAAGCCTCGTGGGAAAGACTCGAGGGAAAACCATAGATCCTTTGATCCACGCGGCGGACTGCGTGACACTGCTGCTACCGCTCTGGAGGAAAGCGCAAGTGCATGCCCGCATTCGAGATGAGGACTGACTCCCCTGGGGAGACTCCAGAAGTACCCCAAGATCCATGTCAGCACTGGAGAGGAATCCTCAGGTTCCGGCCCCGACTCCACACAAGGTCTTAGGCCCCGGCATCGACGGAGAGGAATCCCGAGAGGACCCCGAGGAACTCGCATGGGGACTGGCCTTTCCTGAGGCCACCAGAGCGGGTCCCTGAGGTCCCCGTCGTAAGTCGAGAGCACCTGCCGCAACTCGAGAAAATCCAGGAGGTTTTGCCCTCCAGGCGAGATGAGGCCCATTTCCGCTGAGGCTTCTCGAGGATAATCACGTCTAACCACTGGAACTTCCAAAGGGTCCTTCACACCCTTCCTGCAACTCAAGAAGTTCCCCGACATACCCGTCTCCACTCGAGAGGAAGCACGTGGGGTCCCGCACACATCCAGGGGAGCCCCGTTTCCGCCTCCTAGCTCGAGATGAGGGATCCTTTCCCTGTTTCCTAGGGAAAGAATTCCCGGCGTTCCCGTCGCATCTCAAGAGGAGGCGCTCTCCACAGGAAAGGCGAGAGGAACTCCAGGGTCGTGCCAACATTCCAACAGTCCCCCAGATGTGTCAGTCCATTCCAGAGGAACCTGTTTTCCCTGCACTGCCTTGACGTTCAAGCCGAGGATCGACACCCACCACGTGTGCACGTGGGACAGCCCTGTGGGAAAGCCTCGTGGGAAAGCCTCATGGGAAAGACTCGAGGGAAAACCATAGATCCTTTGATCCACGCGGCGGACTGCGTGACACTGCTGCTACCGCTCTGGAGGAAAGCGCAAGTGCATGCCCGCATTCGAGACGAGGACTGACTCCCCTGGGGAGACTCCAGAAGTACCCCAAGATCCATGTCAGCACTGGAGAGGAATCCTCAGGTTCCGGCCCCGACTCCACACAAGGTCTTAGGCCCCGGCATCGACGGGAGAGGAATCCCGAGAGGCCCCCGAGGAACTCGCATGGGGACTGGCCTTTCCTGAGGCCACCAGAGCGGGTCCCTGAGGTCCCCGTCGTAAGTCGAGAGCACCTGCCGCAACTCGAGAAAATCCAGGAGGTTTTGCCCTCCAGGCGAGATGAGGCCCATTTCCGCTGAGGCTTCTCGAGGCTAATCACGTCTAACCACTGGAACTTCCAAAGGGTCCTTCACACCCTTGCTGCAACTCAAGAAGTTCCCCGACATACCCGTCTCCACTCGAGAGGAAGCACGTGGGGTCCCTCACACATCCAGGGGAGCCCCGTTTCTGCCTCCTAGCTCGAGATGAGGGATCCTTTCCCTGTTTCGTAGGGAAAGAATTCCCGGCGTTCCCGTCGCATCTCAAGAGGAGGCGCTCTCCACAGGAAAGGCGAGAGGGACTCCAGGGTCGTGCCACCATTCCAAGAGTCCCCCAGATGTGTCAGTCCATTCCAGAGGAACCTGTTTTCCCTGCACTGCCTTGACGTTCAAGCCGAGGATCCACTCCCACCACGTGTGTACGTGGGACAGCCCTGTGGGAAAGCCTCGTGGGAAAGCCTCGTGGGAAAGACTCGAGGGAAAACCATAGATCCTTTGATCCACGCGGCGGACTGCGTGACACTGCTGCTACCGCTCTGGAGGAAAGCGCAAGTGCATGCCCGCATTCGAGACGAGGACTGACTCCCCTGGGGAGACTCCAGAAGTACCCCAAGATCCATGTCAGCACTGGAGAGGAAGCCTCAGGTTCCGTCCCCGAGTCCACACAAGGTCTTAGGCCCCGGCATCGACGGGAGAGGAATCCTGAGACGCCCCCGAGGAACTCGCATGGGACTGGCCTTTCCTGAGGCCACCAGAGCGGGTCCCTGAGGTCCCCGTCGTAAGTCGAGAGCACCTGCCGCAACTCGAGAAAATCCAGGAGGTTTTGCCCTCCAGGCGAGATGAGGCCCATTTCCGCTGAGGCTTCTCGAGGATAATCACGTCTAACCACTGGAACTTCCAAAGGGTCCTTCACACCCTTGCTGCAACTCAAGAAGTTCCCCGACATACCCGTCTCCACTCGAGAGGAAGCACGTGGGGTCCCGCACACATCCAGGGGAGCCCCGTTTCCGCCTCCAGCTCGAGATGAGGGATCCTTTCCCTGTTTCTTAGGGAAAGAATTCCCGGCGTTCCCGTCGCATCTCAAGAGGAGGCGCTCTCCACAGGAAAGGCGAGAGGAACTCCAGGGTCGTGCCACCATTCCAAGAGTCCCCCAGATGTGTCAGTCCATTCTAGAGGAACCTGTTTTCCCTGCACTGCCTTGACGTTCAAGCCGAGGATCGACTCCCACCACGTGTGCACGTGGGACAGCCCTGTGGGAAAGCCTCGTGGGAAAGCCTCGTGGGAAAGACTCGAGGGAAAACCATAGATCCTTTGATCCACGCGGCGGACTGCGTGACACTGCTGCTACCGCTCTGGAGGAAAGCGCAAGTGCATGCCCGCATTCGAGATGAGGACTGACTCCCCTGGGGAGACTCCAGAAGTACCCCAAGATCCATGTCAGCACTGGAGAGGAATCCTCAGGTTCCGGCCCCGACTCCACACAAGGTCTTAGGCCCCGGCATCGACGGAGAGGAATCCCGAGAGGACCCCGAGGAACTCGCATGGGGACTGGCCTTTCCTGAGGCCACCAGAGCGGGTCCCTGAGGTCCCCGTCGTAAGTCGAGAGCACCTGCCGCAACTCGAGAAAATCCAGGAGGTTTTGCCCTCCAGGCGAGATGAGGCCCATTTCCGCTGAGGCTTCTCGAGGATAATCACGTCTAACCACTGGAACTTCCAAAGGGTCCTTCACACCCTTCCTGCAACTCAAGAAGTTCCCCGACATACCCGTCTCCACTCGAGAGGAAGCACGTGGGGTCCCGCACACATCCAGGGGAGCCCCGTTTCCGCCTCCTAGCTCGAGATGAGGGATCCTTTCCCTGTTTCGTAGGGAAAGAATTCCCGGCGTTCCCGTCGCATCTCAAGAGGAGGCGCTCTCCACAGGAAAGGCGAGAGGAAGTCCAGGGTCGTGCCAACATTCCAAGAGTCCCCCAGATGTGTCAGTCCATTCCAGAGGAACCTGTTTTCCCTGCACTGCCTTGACGTTCAAGCCGAGGATCGACTCCCACCACGTGTGCACGTGGGACAGCCCTGTGGGAAAGCCTCGTGGGAAAGCCTCGTGGGAAAGACTCGAGGGAAAACCATAGATCCTTTGATCCACGCGGCGGAATGCGTGACACTGCTGCTACCGCTCTGGAGGAAAGCGCAAGTGCATGCCCGCATTCGAGATGAGGACTGACTCCCCTGGGGAGACTCCAGAAGTACCCCAAGATCCATGTCAGCACTGGAGAGGAATCCTCAGGTTCCGGCCCCGACTCCACACAAGGTCTTAGGCCCCGGCATCGACGGGAGAGGAATCCCGAGAGGACCCCGAGGAACTCGCATGGGGACTGGCCTTTCCTGAGGCCACCAGAGCGGGTCCCTGAGGTCCCCGTCGTAAGTCGAGAGCACCTGCCGCAACTCGAGAAAATCCAGGAGGTTTTGCCCTCCAGGCGAGATGAGGCCCATTTCCGCTGAGGCTTCTCGAGGATAATCACGTCTAACCACTGGAACTTCCAAATGGTCCTTCACACCCTTGCTGCAACTCAAGAAGTTCCCCGACATTCCCGTCTCCACTCGAGAGGAAGCACGTGGGGTCCCTCACACATCCAGGGGAGCCCCGTTTCCGCCTCCTAGCTCGAGATGAGGGATCCTTTCCCTGTTTCGTAGGGAAAGAATTCCCGGCGTTCCCGTCGCATCTCAAGAGGAGGCGCTCTCCACAGGAAAGGCGAGAGGAACTCCAGGGTCGTGCCACCATTCCAAGAGTCCCCCAGATGTGTCAGTCCATTCCAGAGGAACCTGTTTTCCCTGCACTGCCTTGACGTTCAAGCCGAGGATCGACTCCCACCACGTGTGCACGTGGGACAGCCCTGTGGGAAAGCCTCCTGGGAAAGCCTCCTGGGAAAGACTCGAGGGAAAACCATAGATCCTTTGATCCACGCGGCGGACTGCGTGACACTGCTGCTACCGCTCCGGAGGAAAGCGCAAGTGCATGCCCGCATTCGAGACGAGGACTGACTCCCCTGGGTAGACTCCAGAAGTACCCCCAAGATCCATGTCAGCACTGGAGAGGAATCCTCAGGTTCCGGCCCCGACTCCACACAAGGTCTTAGGCCCCGGCATCGACGGGAGAGGAATCCCGAGAGGCCCCCGAGGAACTCGCATGGGGACTGGCCTTTCCTGAGGCCACCAGAGCGGGTCCCTGAGGTCCCCGTCGTAAGTCTAGAGCACCTGCCTCAACTCGAGAAAATCCAGGAGGTTTTGCCCTCCAGGCGAGATGAGGCCCATTTCCGCTGAGGCTTCTCGGGGCTAATCACATCTAACCGCTGGAACTTCCAAAGGGTCCTTCACACGCTTGCTGCAACTCAAGAAGTTCCCTGACATACCCGTCTCCACTCGAGAGGAAGCACGAGGGTCCCGCACACATCCAGGGGAGCCCCGTTTCCGCCTCCTAGCTCGAGATGAGGGATCCTTTCCCTGTTTCGTAGGGAAAGAATTCCCGGCGTTCCCGTCGCATCTCAAGAGGAGGCGCTCTCCACAGGAAAGGCGAGAGGAACTCCAGGGTCGTGCCACCATTCCAAGAGTCCCCCAGATGTGTCAGTCCATTCCAGAGGAACCTGTTTTCCCTTTACTGCCTTGACGTTCAAGCCGAGGATCGACTCCCACCACGTGTGCACGTGGGACAGCCCTGTGGGAAAGCCTCCTTGGAAAGCCTCCTGGGAAAGACTCGAGGGAAAACCATAGATCCTTTGATCCACGCGGCGGAATGCCTGACACTGCTGCTACCGCTCTGGAGGAAAGCGCAAGTGCATGCCCGCATTTGAGACGAGGACTGACTCCCCTGGGGAGACTCCAGAAGTACCCGAAGATCCATGTCAGCACTGGAGAGGAATCCTCAGGTTCCGGCCCCGACTCCACACAAGGTCTTAGGCCCCGGTATCGAAGGGAGAGGAATCCCGAGAGGCCCCCGAGGAACTCGCATGGGGACTGGCCTTTCCTGAGGCCACCAGAGCGGGTCCCTGAGGTCCCCGTCGTAAGTCTAGAGCACCTGCCCCAACTCGAGAAAATCCAGGAGGTTTTGCCCTCCAGGCGAGATGAGGCCCATTTCCGCTTAGGCTTCTCGAGGCTAATCACATCTAACCACTGGAACTTCCAAAGGGTCCTTCACACCCTTGCTGCAACTCAAGAAGTTCCCCGACATACCTGTCTCCACTCGAGAGGAAGCACGAGGGTCCCGCACACATACCAGGGAGCCCCGTTTCCGCCTCCTAGCTCGAGATGAGGGATCCTTTCCCTGTTTCGTAGGGACAGAATTCCCGGATTTCCCTTCGCATCTCAAGAGGAGGCGCTCTCCACAGGAAAGGCGAGAGGAACTCCAGGGTCGTGCCACCATTCCAGGAGTCCCCCAGATGTGTCAGTCCATTCCAGAGGAACCTGTTTTCCCTGCACTGCCTTGACGTTCAAGCCGAGGATCGACTCCCACCACCTGTGCACGTGGGACAGCCCTGTGGGAAAGCCTCTTGGGAAAGCCTCGTGGGAAAGACTCGAGGGAAAACCATAGATCCTTTGATCCACGCGGCAGGCTGCGTGACACTGTTGCTACCGCTCTGGAGGAAAGCGCAAGTGCATGTCCGCATTCGAGACGAGCACTGACTCCCCTGGGGAGACTCCAGAAGTACCCCAAGATCCATGTCAGCACTGGAGAGGAATCCTCAGGTTCCGGCCCCGACTCTCCACAAGGGATTAGGCCTCGGCATCGACGGGAGAGGAATCTCGAGAGGCCCCCGAGGAACTCGCATGGGGACTGGCCTTTCCTGAGGCCACCAGAGCGGGTCCCTGAGGTCCCCGTCGTAAGTCTAGAGCACCTGCCTCAACTCGAGAAAATCCAGGAGGTTTTGCCCTTCAGGCGTGATGAGGCCCATTTCCGCTGAGGCTTCTCGAGGCTAATCACATCTAACCACTGGAACTTCCAAAGGGTCCTTCACACCCTTGCTGCAACTCAAGAAGTTCCCCGACATAGCCGTCTCCACTCGAGAGGAAGCACGAGGGTCCCGCACACACCCAGGGGAGCCCCGTTTCTGCCTCCTTGCTCGAGATGAGGGATCCTTTCCCTGTTTCGTAGGGAAAGAATTCCCGGCGTTCCCGTCGCATCTCAAGAGGAGGCGCTCTCCACAGGAAAGGCGAGAGGAACTCCAGGGTCGTGCCACGATTCCAAGAGTCCCCCAGATGTGTCAGTCTATTCCAGAGGAACCTGTTTTCCCTGCACTGCCTTGACGTTCAAGCCGAGGATCGACTCCCACCACGTGTGCACGTGGGACAGCCCTGTGGGAAAGCCTCGTGGGAAAGCCTCGTGGGAAAGACTCGAAGGAAAACCATAGATCCTTTGCTCCATGCGGCGGACTGCGTGACACTGCAGCTACCGCTCTGGAGGAAAGTGCAAGTGCATGCCCGCATTCGAGACGAGCACTGACTCCCCTGGGGAGACTCCAGAAGTACCCCAAGATCCATGTCAGCACTTGAGAGGAATCCTGAGGTTCCGGCCCCAACTCCACACAAGGTATTAGGCCCCGGCATCGAAGGGAGAAGAATCCCGAGAGGCCCCCGAGGAACTCGCATGGGGACTGGCCTTTCCTGAGGCCACCAGAGCGGGTCCCTGAGGTCCCCGTCGTAAGTCGAGAGCACCTGCCTCAACTCGAGAAAATCCAGGAGGTTTTGCCCTCCAGGCGAGATGAGGCCCATTTCCAATGAGGCTTCTCGAGGCTAATCACATCTAACCACTGGAACTTCCAAACGGTCCTTCACACCCTTGCTGCAACACAAGAAGTTCCCCGACATACCCGTCTCCACTCGAGAGGAAGCACGAGGGTCCCGCACACATCCAGGGGAGCCCCGTTTCCGCCTCCTAACTCGAGATGAGGGATCCTTTCCCTGTTTCGTAGGGAAAGAATTCCCGGCATTCCCGTCGCATCTCAAGAAGAGGCGCTCTCCACAGGAAAGGCGAGAGGAACTCCAGGGTCGTGCCACCATTCCAAGAGCCCCCCAGATGTGTCAGTCCATTCCAGAGGAACCTGTTTTCCCTGCACTTCCTTGACGTTCAAGCCGAGGATCGACTCCCACAACGTGTGCACGTGGGACAGCCCTGTGGGAAAGCCTCTTGGGAAAGCCTCGTGGGAAAGACTGGAGGGAAAACCATAGATCCTTTGATCCACGTGGTGGACTGCGTGACACTGCTGCTACCGCTCTGCAGGAAAGCGCAAGTGCATGCCCGCATTCGAGACGAGCACTGACTCCCCTGGGGAGACTCCAGAAGTACCCCAAGATCCATGTCAGCACTGGAGAGGAATCCTGAGGTTCCCGCCCCGACTCCACACAAGGTCTTAGGCCCCGGCATCGACGGGAGAGGAATCCCGAGAGGCCCCCGAGGAACTCGCATGGTGACTGGCCTTTCCTGAGGCCACCAGAGCGGGTCCCTGAGGTCCCCGTCGTAAGTCGAGAGCACCTGCCGCAACTCGAGAAAATCCAGGAGGTTTTGCCCTCCAGGCGAGATGAGGCCCATTTCCGCTGAGGCTTCTCGAGGCTAATCACATCTAACCACTGTAACTTCCAAAGGGTCCTTCACACCCTTGCTGCAACTCAAGAAGTTGCCCGACATACCCGTCTGCACTCGAGAGGAAGCACGTGGGTCCCGCACACATCCAGGGGAGCCCCGTTTCCGCCTCCCAGCTCGAGATGAGGGATCCTTTCCCTGTTTCGTAGGGAAAGAATTCCCGGCGTTCCCGTCGCATCTCAAGAGGAGGCGCTCTCCACAGGAAAGGCGAGAGGAACTCCAGGGTCGTGCCACCATTCCAAGAGTCCCCCAGATGTGTCAGTCCATTCCAGAGGAACCTGTTTTCCCTGCACTGCCTTGACGTTCAAGCCGAGGATCGACTCCCACCACGTGTGCACGTGGGACAGCCCTGTGGGAAAGCCTCGTGGGAAAGCCTCCTGGGAAAGACTCGAGGGAAAACCATAGATCCTTTGATCCACGCGGCGGACTGCGTGACACTGCTGCTACCGCTCCGGAGGAAAGCGCAAGTGCATGCCCGCATTCGAGACGAGGACTGACTCCCCTGGGTAGACTCCAGAAATACCCACAAGATCCATGTCAGCACTGGAGAGGAATCCTCAGGTTCCGGCCCCGACTCCACACAAGGTCTTAGGCCCCGGCATCGACGGGAGAGGAATCCCGAGAGGCCCCCGAGGAACTCGCATGGGGACTGGCCTTTCCTGAGGCCACCAGAGCGGGTCCCTGAGGTCCCCGTCGTAAGTCTAGAGCACCTGCCTCAACTCGAGAAAATCCAGGAGGTTTTGCCCTCCAGGCGAGATGAGGCCCATTTCCGCTGAGGCTTCTCGAGGCTAATCACATCTAACAGTTGGAACTTCCAAAGGGTCCTTCACACGCTTGCTGCAACTCAAGAAGTTCCCTGACATACCCGTCTCCACTCGAGAGGAAGCACGAGGGTCCCGCACACATCCAGGGGAGCCCCGTTTCCGCCTCCTAGCTCGAGATGAGGGATCCTTTCCCTGTTTCGTAGGGAAAGAATTCCCGGCGTTCCCGTCGCATCTCAAGAGGAGGCGCTCTCCACAGGAAAGGCGAGAGGAACTCCAGGGTCGTGCCACCATTCCAAGAGTCCCCCAGATGTGTCAGTCCATTCCAGAGGAACCTGTTTTCCCTTTACTGCCTTGACGTTCAAGCCGAGGATCGACTCCCACCACGTGTGCACGTGGGACAGCCCTGTGGGAAAGCCTCCTTGGAAAGCCTCCTGGGAAAGACTCGAGGGAAAACCATAGATCCTTTGATCCACGCGGCGGAATGCGTGACACTGCTGCTACCGCTCTGGAGGAAAGCGCAAGTGCATGCCCGCATTTGAGACGAGGACTGACTCCCCTGGGGAGACTCCAGAAGTACCCGAAGATCCATGTCAGCACTGGAGAGGAATCCTCAGGTTCCGGCCCCGACTCCACACAAGGTCTTAGGCCCCGGTATCGAAGGGAGAGGAATCCCGAGAGGCCCCCGAGGAGCTCGCATGGGGACAGGCCTTTCCTGAGGCCACCAGAGCGGGTCCCTGAGGTCCCCGTCGTAAGTCTAGAGCACCTGCCCCAACTCGAGAAAATCCAGGAGGTTTTGCGCTCCAGGCGAGATGAGGCCCATTTCCGCTGAGGCTTCTCGAGGCTAATCACATCTAACCACTGGAACTTCCAAAGGGTCCTTCACACCCTTGCTGCAACTCAAGAAGTTCCCCGACATACCTGTCTCCACTCGAGAGGAAGCACGAGGGTCCCGCACACATACCAGGGAGCCCCGTTTCCGCCTCCTAGCTCGAGATGAGGGATCCTTTCCCTGTTTCGTAGGGAAAGAATTCCCGGCGTTCCCGTCGCATCTCAAGAGGAGGCGCTCTCCACAGGAAAGGCGAGAGGAACTCCAGGGTCGTGCCACCATTCCAAGAGTCCCCCAGATGTGTCAGTCCATTCCACAGGAACCTGTTTTCCCTGCACTGCCTTGACGTTCAAGCCGAGAATCGACTCCCACCACCTGTGCACGTGGGACAGCCCTGTGGGAAAGCCTCTTGGGAAAGCCTCGTGGGAAAGACTCAAGGGAAAACCATAGATCCTTTGATCCACGCGGCAGGCTGCGTGACACTGTTGCTACCGCTCTGGAGGAAAGCGCAAGTGCATGTCCGCATTCGAGACGAGCACTGACTCCCCTGGGGAGACTCCAGAAGTACCCCAAGATCCATGTCAGCACTGGAGAGGAATCCTCAGGTTCCGGCCCCGACTCCCCACAAGGGCTTAGGCCTCGGCATCGACGGGAGAGGAATCTCGTGAGGCCCCCGAGGAACTCGCATGGGGACTGGCCTTTCCTGAGGCCACCAGAGCGGGTCCCTGAGGTCCCCGTCGTAAGTCTAGAGCACCTGCCTCAACTCGAGAAAATCCAGGAGGTTTTGCCCTTCAGGCGTGATGAGGCCCATTTCCGCTGAGGCTTCTCGAGGCTAATCACATCTAACCACTGGAACTTCCAAAGGGTCCTTCACACGCTTGCTGCAACTCAAGAAGTTCCCCGACATAGCCGTCTCCACTCGAGAGGAAGCACGAGGGTCCAGCACACACCCAGGGGAGCCCCGTTTCTGCCTCCTTTCTCTAGATGAGGGATCCTTTCCCTGTTTCGTAGGGAAAGAATTCCCGGCGTTCCCGTCGCATCTCAAGAGGAGGCGCTCTCCACAGGAAAGGCGAGAGGAACTCCAGGGTCGTGCCACGATTCCAAGAGTCCCCCAGATGTGTCAGTCCATTCCAGAGGAACCTGTTTTCCCTGCACTGCCTTGACGTTCAAGCCGAGGATCGACTCCCACCACGTGTGCACGTGGGACAGCCCTGTGGGAAAGCCTCGTGGGAAAGCCTCGTGGGAAAGACTCGAGGGAAAACCATAGATCCTTTGCTCCATGCGGCGGACTGCGTGACACTGCAGCTACCGCTCTGGAGGAAAGTGCAAGTGCATGCCCGCATTCTAGAAGAGCACTGACTCCCCTGGGGAGACTCCAGAAGTACCCCAAGATCCATGTCAGCACTGGAGAGGAATCCTGAGGTTCCGGCCCCAACTCCACACAAGGTATTAGGCCCCGGCATCGAAGGGAGAAGAATCCCGAGAGGCCCCCGAGGAACTCGCATGGGGACTGGCCTTTCCTGAGGCCACCAGAGCGGGTCCCTGAGGTCCCCGTCGTAAGTCGAGAGCACCTGCCTCAACTCGAGAAAATCCAGGATGTTTTGCCCTCCAGGCGAGATGAGGCCCATTTCCGCTGAGGCTTCTCGAGGCTAATCACATCTAACCACTGGAACTTCCAAAGGGTCCTTCACACCCTTGCTGCAACTCAAGAAGTTCCCCGACATACCCGTCTCCACTCGAGAGGAAGCACAAGGGTCCCGCACACATCCAGGGAAGCCCCGTTTCCGCCTCCTAGCTCGAGATGAGGGATCCTTTCCCTGTTTCGTAGGGAAAGAATTCCCAGCGTTCCCGTCGCATCTCAAGAGGCGCTCTCCACAGGAAAGGCGAGAGGAACTCCAGGGTCGTGCCACCATTCCAAGAGTCCCCCAGATGTGTCAGTCCATTCCAGAGGAACCTGTTTTCCCTGCACTGCCTTGACGTTCAAGCCGAGGATCGACTCCCACCACGTGTGCACGTGGGACAGCCCTGTGGGAAAGCCTCGTGGGAAAGCCTCGTGGGAAAGACTCGAGGGAAAACCATAGATCCTTTGCTCCACGCGGCGGACTGCGTGACACTGCAGCTACCGCTCTGGAGGAAAGTGCAAGTGCATGCCCGCATTCGAGACGAGGACTGACTCCCCTGGGGAGACTCCAGAAATACCCCAAGATCCATGTCAGCACTGGAGAGGAATCCTGAGGTTCCGGCCCCAACTCCACACAAGATATTAGGCCCCGGCATCGAAGGGAGAAGAATCCCGAGAGGCCCCCGAGGAACTCGCATGGGGACTGGCCTTTCCTGAGGCCACCAGAGCGGGTCCCTGAGGTCCCCGTCGTAAGTCGAGAGCACCTGCCTCAACTCGAGAAAATCCAGGAGGTTTTGCCCTCCAGGCGAGATGAGGCCCATTTCCGCTGAGGCTTCTCGAGGCTAATCACATCTAACCACTGGAACTTCCAAAGGGTCCTTCACACCCTGGGTGCAAGTCAAGAAGTTCCCCAACATAACCGTCTCCACAAGAGAGGAAGCACGAGGGTCCCGCACACATCCAGGGGAGCCCCGTTTCCGTCTCCCAGCTCGAGATGAGGGATCCTTTCCCTGTTTCGTAGGGAAAGATTTCCCGGCGTTCCCGTCGCATCTCAAGAGGCGCTCTCCACAGGAAAGGCGAGAGGAACTCCAGGGTCGTGCCACCCTTCAACGAGTCCCCCAGATGTGTCAGTCCATTCCAGAGGAACCTGTTTTCCCTGCACTGCCTTGACGTTCAAGCCGAGGATGGACTCCCAGCACGTGTGCACGTGGGACCGCCCTGTGGGAAAGCCTCCTCGGAAAGCCTCGTGGGAAAGACTCGAGGGAAAACCATAGATCCTTTGTTCCACGCGGCGGACTGCGTGAAACTGCTGCTACCGCTCTGGAGGAAAATGCAAGTGCATGCCCGCATTCGAGACGAGCACTGACTCCCCTGGGGAGACTCCAGAAGTACCCCAAGATCCATGTCAGCACTGGAGAGGAATCCTCAGGTTCCGGCCCCGACTCCACACAAAGTCTTAGGCCCGGGCATCTACGGGAGAGGAATCCCGATAGGCCCCCGAGGAACTCGCATGGGGACTGGCCTTTCCTGAGGCCACCAGAGCGGGTCCCTGAGGTCCCCATCGTAAGTCTAGAGCACCTGCCTCAACTCGAGAAAATCCAGGAGGTTTTGCCCTCCAGGCGAGATGAGGCTCATTTCCGCTGAGGCTTCGCGAGCCTAATCACATCTAACCAGTGGAACTTCCAAAGGGTCCTTCACACCCTTGCTGCAACTCAAGAAGTTAACCGACATATCCGTCTCCACTCGAGAGGAAGCACGAGGGTCCCGCACACATCCAGGGGAGCCCCGTTTCCGCCTCCTAGCTCGAGATGAGGGATCCTTTCCCTGTTTCGTAGGGAAAGAATTCCCGGCGTTCCCGTCGCATCTCAAGAGGCGCTCTCCACAGGAAAGGCGAGAGGATCTCCAGGGTCGTGCCACCCTTCAAAGAGTCCCCCAGATGTGTCAGTCCATTCCAGAGGAACCTGATTTCCCTGCACTGCCTTGACGTTCAAGCCGAGGATGGACTCCCAGCACGTGTGCACGTGGGACCGCCCTGTGGGAAAGCCTCGTCGGAAAGCCTCGTGGGAAAGACTCGAGGGAAAACCATAGATCCTTTGATCCACGCGGCGGACTGCGTGACACTGCTGCTACCGCTCTGCAGGAAAGCGCAAGTGCATGCCCGCATTCGAGACGAGGACTGACTCCCCTGGGGAGACTCCAGAATTACCCCAAGATCCATGTCAGCACTGCAGAGGAATCCTCAGGTTCCGGCCCCGACTCCACACAAGGCCTTAGGATTCGGCATCGACGGGAGAGGAATCCCGAGAGGCCCCCGAGGAACTCGCATGGGGACTGGCCTTTCCTGAGGCCACCAGAGCGGGTCCCTGAGGTCCCCGTCGTAAGTCGAGAGCACCTGCCGCAACTCGAGAAAATCCAGGAGGTTTTGCCCTCCAGGCGAGATGAGGCCCATTTCTGCTGAGGCTTCTCGAGGCTAATCACATCTAACCACTGGAACTTCCAAAGTGTCCTTCACACCCTTGCTGCAACTCAAGAAGTTCCCCGCCATACCCGTCTCCACTCGAGAGGAAGCACGAGGGACCCGCACACATCCAGGGGAGACCCGTTTCCGAGTCCTAGCTCGAGATGAGGGATCCTTTCCCTGTTTCGTAGGGAAAGAATTCCCGGCGTTCCCGTCGCATCTCAAGAGGAGGCACTCTCCACAGGAAAGGCGAGAGGAACTCCAGGGTCGTGCCACCATTCCAAGAGTCCCCCAGATGTGTCAGTCCATTCCAGAGGAACCTGATTTCCCTGCACTGCCTTGACTTTCAAGCAGAGGATCGACTCCCACCACGTGTGCACGTGGGACCGCCCTGTGGGAAAACCTCGTCGGAAAGCCTCGTGGGAAAGACTCGAGGGAAAACCATAGATCCTTTGATCCACGCGGCGGACTGCGTGACACTGCTGCTACCGCTCTGGAGGAAAGCGCAAGTGCATGCCCGCATTCGAGACGAGCACTGACTTCCCTGGGGAGACTCCAGAAGTACCCCAAGATACATGTCAGCACTGGAGAGGAATCTTCAGGTTCCGGCCCCGACTCCACACAAGGTCTTAGGCCCCGGCATCGACGGGAGAGGAATCCCGAGAGGCCCCCGAGGAACTCGCATGGGGCCTGGCCTTTCCTGAGGCCACCAGAGCGGGTCCCTGAGGTCCCCGTCGTAAATCGAGAGCACCTGCCGCAACTCGAGAAAATCCAGGAGGTTTTGCCCTCCAGGGGAGATGAGGCCCATTTCCGCTGAGGCTTCTCAAGGCTAATCACATCTAACCACTGAAACTTCCAAAGGGTCCTTCACACCCTTGCTGCAACTCAAGAAGTTCCCCGACATACCCGTCTACACTCGAGAGGAAGCACGAGGGTCCCGCACACATCCAGGGGACCCCCGTTTCCGCCTCCTAGCTCGAGATGAGGGATCCTTTCCCTGTTTCGTAGGAAAAGAATTCCCGGCGTTCCCGTCGCATCTCAAGAGGAGGCGCTCTCCACAGGAAAGGCGAGAGGAACTCCAGGATCGTGCCACCATTCCAAGAGTCCCCCAGATGTGTCAGTCCATTCCAGAGGAACCTGTTTTCCCTGCACTGCCTTGACGTTCAAGCCGAGGATCGACTCCCACCACGTGTGCACGTGGGACAGCCCTGTGGGAAAGCTTCGTGGGAAAGCCTCCTGGGAAAGACTCGACGGAAAACCATAGATCCTTTGATCCATGCGCCGGACTGCGTGACACTGCTGCTACCGCTCTGGAGGAAAGCGCAAGTGCATGCCCGCATTCGAGACGAGCACTGACTCCCCTGGGTAGACTCCAGAAGTTCCCCCAAGATCCATGTCAGCACTGGAGAGGAATCCTCAGGTTCCGGCCCCGACTCCACACAAGGACTTAGGCCCCGGCATCGACGGCAGAGGAAACCCGAGAGGCCCCCAAGAAACTCGTATGAGGACTGGCCTTGCCTGAGGCCACCAGAGCGGGTCCCTGAGGTTCCCGGCGTAAGTCGAGAGCACCTGCCGCAACTCGAGAAAATCCAGGAGGTTTTGCCCTCCAGGCGAGATGAGGCCCATTTCCGCTGAGGCTTCTCGAGGCTAATCACATCTAACCACTGGAACTTCCATAGGGTCCTTCACACCCTTGCTGCAACTCAAGAAGTTCCCCGACATACCCGTCTCCACTCGAGAGGAAGCACGAGGGTACCGCACACATCCAGGGGAGCCACGTTTCCACCTCCTAGCTCGAGATGAGGGATCCTTTCCCTGTTTCGTAGGGAAAGAATTCCCGGCGTTCCCGTCGCATCTCAAGAGGAGGCGCTCTCCACAGCAAAGGCGAGAGGAACTCCAGGGTCGTGCCACCATTCCAAGAGTCCCCCAGATGTGTCAGTCCATTCCAGAGGAACCTGTTTTCCCTGCACTGCCTTGACGTTCAAGCCGAGGATCGACTCCCACCACGTGTGCACGTGGGACAGACCTGTGGGAAAGCCTCCTGGGAAAGCCTCCTGGGAAAGACTCGAGGGAAAACCATAGATCCTTTGATCCACGCGGCGGACTGCGTGACACTGCTGCTACCGCTCTGGAGGAAAGCACAAGTGCATGCCCGCATTCGAGACGAGCACTGACTCCACTGGGGAGACTCCAGAAGTTCCCCCAAGATCCATGACAGCACTGGCGAGGAATCCTCAGGTTCCGGCCCCGACTCCACACAAGGTCTTAGGCCCCGGCATCGACGGGAGAGGAATCCCGAGAGGCCCGCGAGGAACTCGCATGGGGACTGGCCTTTCCTGAGGCCACCAGAGCGGGTCCATGAGGTCCCCGTCGTATGTCGAGAGCACCTGCCGCAACTCGAGAAAATCCAGGAGGTTTTGCCCTCCAGGCGAGATAAGGCCCATTTCCGCTGAGGCTTCTCAAGGCTAATCACATCTAACCACTGGAACTTCCAATGGGTCCTTCACACCCTTGCTGCAACTCAAGAAGTTCCCCGACCTACCCGTCTCCACTCGAGAGGAAGCACGTGGGGTCCCGCACACATCCAGGGGAGCCCCGTTTCCACCTCCTAGCTCGAGATGAGGGATCCTTTCCCTGTTTCGTAGGGAAAGAATTCCCGGCGTTCCCGTCGCATCTCAAGAGGAGGCGCTCTCCACAGGAAATGGGAGAGGAACTCCAGGGTCGTGACAGCATTCCAAGAGACCCCCAGATGTGTCAGTCCATTCCAGAGGAACCTGTTTTCCCTGCACTGCCTTGACGTTCAAGCCGAGGATCGACTCCCAAAACGTGTGCACGTGGGACAGCCCTGTGGGAAAGCCTCGTGGGAAAGCCTCGTGGGAAAGACTCGAGGGAAAACCATAGATCCTTTGATCCACGCGGCGGACTGCGTGACACTGCTGCTACCGCTCTGGAGGAAAGCGCACGTGCATGCCCGCATTCGAGACGAGGACTGACTCCCCTGGGGAGACTCCAGAAGTACCCCAAGATCCATGTCAGCACTGGAGAGGAATCCTCAGGTTCCGGCCCCGACTCCACACAAGGTCTTAGGCCCCGGTATCGAAGGGAGAGGAATCCCGAGAGGCCCCCGAGGAGCTCGCATGGGGACAGGCCTTTCCTGAGGCCACCAGAGCGGGTCCCTGAGGTCCCCGTCGTAAGTCTAGAGCACCTGCCCCAACTCGAGAAAATCCAGGAGGTTTTGCGCTCCAGGCGAGATGAGGCCCATTTCCGCTGAGGCTTCTCGAGGCTAATCACATCTAACCACTGGAACTTCCAAAGGGTCCTTCACACCCTTGCTGCAACTCAAGAAGTTCCCCGACATACCTGTCTCCACTCGAGAGGAAGCACGAGGGTCCCGCACACATACCAGGGAGCCCCGTTTCCGCCTCCTAGCTCGAGATGAGGGATCCTTTCCCTGTTTCGTAGGGAAAGAATTCCCGGCGTTCCCGTCGCATCTCAAGAGGAGGCGCTCTCCACAGGAAAGGCGAGAGGAACTCCAGGGTCGTGCCACCATTCCAAGAGTCCCCCAGATGTGTCAGTCCATTCCACAGGAACCTGTTTTCCCTGCACTGCCTTGACGTTCAAGCCGAGAATCGACTCCCACCACCTGTGCACGTGGGACAGCCCTGTGGGAAAGCCTCTTGGGAAAGCCTCGTGGGAAAGACTCAAGGGAAAACCATAGATCCTTTGATCCACGCGGCAGGCTGCGTGACACTGTTGCTACCGCTCTGGAGGAAAGCGCAAGTGCATGTCCGCATTCGAGACGAGCACTGACTCCCCTGGGGAGACTCCAGAAGTACCCCAAGATCCATGTCAGCACTGGAGAGGAATCCTCAGGTTCCGGCCCCGACTCCCCACAAGGGCTTAGGCCTCGGCATCGACGGGAGAGGAATCTCGTGAGGCCCCCGAGGAACTCGCATGGGGACTGGCCTTTCCTGAGGCCACCAGAGCGGGTCCCTGAGGTCCCCGTCGTAAGTCTAGAGCACCTGCCTCAACTCGAGAAAATCCAGGAGGTTTTGCCCTTCAGGCGTGATGAGGCCCATTTCCGCTGAGGCTTCTCGAGGCTAATCACATCTAACCACTGGAACTTCCAAAGGGTCCTTCACACGCTTGCTGCAACTCAAGAAGTTCCCCGACATAGCCGTCTCCACTCGAGAGGAAGCACGAGGGTCCAGCACACACCCAGGGGAGCCCCGTTTCTGCCTCCTTTCTCTAGATGAGGGATCCTTTCCCTGTTTCGTAGGGAAAGAATTCCCGGCGTTCCCGTCGCATCTCAAGAGGAGGCGCTCTCCACAGGAAAGGCGAGAGGAACTCCAGGGTCGTGCCACGATTCCAAGAGTCCCCCAGATGTGTCAGTCCATTCCAGAGGAACCTGTTTTCCCTGCACTGCCTTGACGTTCAAGCCGAGGATCGACTCCCACCACGTGTGCACGTGGGACAGCCCTGTGGGAAAGCCTCGTGGGAAAGCCTCGTGGGAAAGACTCGAGGGAAAACCATAGATCCTTTGCTCCATGCGGCGGACTGCGTGACACTGCAGCTACCGCTCTGGAGGAAAGTGCAAGTGCATGCCCGCATTCTAGAAGAGCACTGACTCCCCTGGGGAGACTCCAGAAGTACCCCAAGATCCATGTCAGCACTGGAGAGGAATCCTGAGGTTCCGGCCCCAACTCCACACAAGGTATTAGGCCCCGGCATCGAAGGGAGAAGAATCCCGAGAGGCCCCCGAGGAACTCGCATGGGGACTGGCCTTTCCTGAGGCCACCAGAGCGGGTCCCTGAGGTCCCCGTCGTAAGTCGAGAGCACCTGCCTCAACTCGAGAAAATCCAGGATGTTTTGCCCTCCAGGCGAGATGAGGCCCATTTCCGCTGAGGCTTCTCGAGGCTAATCACATCTAACCACTGGAACTTCCAAAGGGTCCTTCACACCCTTGCTGCAACTCAAGAAGTTCCCCGACATACCCGTCTCCACTCGAGAGGAAGCACAAGGGTCCCGCACACATCCAGGGAAGCCCCGTTTCCGCCTCCTAGCTCGAGATGAGGGATCCTTTCCCTGTTTCGTAGGGAAAGAATTCCCAGCGTTCCCGTCGCATCTCAAGAGGCGCTCTCCACAGGAAAGGCGAGAGGAACTCCAGGGTCGTGCCACCATTCCAAGAGTCCCCCAGATGTGTCAGTCCATTCCAGAGGAACCTGTTTTCCCTGCACTGCCTTGACGTTCAAGCCGAGGATCGACTCCCACCACGTGTGCACGTGGGACAGCCCTGTGGGAAAGCCTCGTGGGAAAGCCTCGTGGGAAAGACTCGAGGGAAAACCATAGATCCTTTGCTCCACGCGGCGGACTGCGTGACACTGCAGCTACCGCTCTGGAGGAAAGTGCAAGTGCATGCCCGCATTCGAGACGAGGACTGACTCCCCTGGGGAGACTCCAGAAATACCCCAAGATCCATGTCAGCACTGGAGAGGAATCCTGAGGTTCCGGCCCCAACTCCACACAAGATATTAGGCCCCGGCATCGAAGGGAGAAGAATCCCGAGAGGCCCCCGAGGAACTCGCATGGGGACTGGCCTTTCCTGAGGCCACCAGAGCGGGTCCCTGAGGTCCCCGTCGTAAGTCGAGAGCACCTGCCTCAACTCGAGAAAATCCAGGAGGTTTTGCCCTCCAGGCGAGATGAGGCCCATTTCCGCTGAGGCTTCTCGAGGCTAATCACATCTAACCACTGGAACTTCCAAAGGGTCCTTCACACCCTGGGTGCAAGTCAAGAAGTTCCCCAACATAACCGTCTCCACAAGAGAGGAAGCACGAGGGTCCCGCACACATCCAGGGGAGCCCCGTTTCCGTCTCCCAGCTCGAGATGAGGGATCCTTTCCCTGTTTCGTAGGGAAAGATTTCCCGGCGTTCCCGTCGCATCTCAAGAGGCGCTCTCCACAGGAAAGGCGAGAGGAACTCCAGGGTCGTGCCACCCTTCAACGAGTCCCCCAGATGTGTCAGTCCATTCCAGAGGAACCTGTTTTCCCTGCACTGCCTTGACGTTCAAGCCGAGGATGGACTCCCAGCACGTGTGCACGTGGGACCGCCCTGTGGGAAAGCCTCCTCGGAAAGCCTCGTGGGAAAGACTCGAGGGAAAACCATAGATCCTTTGTTCCACGCGGCGGACTGCGTGAAACTGCTGCTACCGCTCTGGAGGAAAATGCAAGTGCATGCCCGCATTCGAGACGAGCACTGACTCCCCTGGGGAGACTCCAGAAGTACCCCAAGATCCATGTCAGCACTGGAGAGGAATCCTCAGGTTCCGGCCCCGACTCCACACAAAGTCTTAGGCCCGGGCATCTACGGGAGAGGAATCCCGATAGGCCCCCGAGGAACTCGCATGGGGACTGGCCTTTCCTGAGGCCACCAGAGCGGGTCCCTGAGGTCCCCATCGTAAGTCTAGAGCACCTGCCTCAACTCGAGAAAATCCAGGAGGTTTTGCCCTCCAGGCGAGATGAGGCTCATTTCCGCTGAGGCTTCGCGAGCCTAATCACATCTAACCAGTGGAACTTCCAAAGGGTCCTTCACACCCTTGCTGCAACTCAAGAAGTTAACCGACATATCCGTCTCCACTCGAGAGGAAGCACGAGGGTCCCGCACACATCCAGGGGAGCCCCGTTTCCGCCTCCTAGCTCGAGATGAGGGATCCTGTCCCTGTTTCGTAGGGAAAGAATTCCCGGCGTTCCCGTCGCATCTCAAGAGGCGCTCTCCACAGGAAAGGCGAGAGGATCTCCAGGGTCGTGCCACCCTTCAAAGAGTCCCCCAGATGTGTCAGTCCATTCCAGAGGAACCTGATTTCCCTGCACTGCCTTGACGTTCAAGCCGAGGATGGACTCCCAGCACGTGTGCACGTGGGACCGCCCTGTGGGAAAGCCTCGTCGGAAAGCCTCGTGGGAAAGACTCGAGGGAAAACCATAGATCCTTTGATCCACGCGGCGGACTGCGTGACACTGCTGCTACCGCTCTGCAGGAAAGCGCAAGTGCATGCCCGCATTCGAGACGAGGACTGACTCCCCTGGGGAGACTCCAGAATTACCCCAAGATCCATGTCAGCACTGCAGAGGAATCCTCAGGTTCCGGCCCCGACTCCACACAAGGCCTTAGGATTCGGCATCGACGGGAGAGGAATCCCGAGAGGCCCCCGAGGAACTCGCATGGGGACTGGCCTTTCCTGAGGCCACCAGAGCGGGTCCCTGAGGTCCCCGTCGTAAGTCGAGAGCACCTGCCGCAACTCGAGAAAATCCAGGAGGTTTTGCCCTCCAGGCGAGATGAGGCCCATTTCTGCTGAGGCTTCTCGAGGCTAATCACATCTAACCACTGGAACTTCCAAAGTGTCCTTCACACCCTTGCTGCAACTCAAGAAGTTCCCCGCCATACCCGTCTCCACTCGAGAGGAAGCACGAGGGACCCGCACACATCCAGGGGAGACCCGTTTCCGAGTCCTAGCTCGAGATGAGGGATCCTTTCCCTGTTTCGTAGGGAAAGAATTCCCGGCGTTCCCGTCGCATCTCAAGAGGAGGCACTCTCCACAGGAAAGGCGAGAGGAACTCCAGGGTCGTGCCACCATTCCAAGAGTCCCCCAGATGTGTCAGTCCATTCCAGAGGAACCTGATTTCCCTGCACTGCCTTGACTTTCAAGCAGAGGATCGACTCCCACCACGTGTGCACGTGGGACCGCCCTGTGGGAAAACCTCGTCGGAAAGCCTCGTGGGAAAGACTCGAGGGAAAACCATAGATCCTTTGATCCACGCGGCGGACTGCGTGACACTGCTGCTACCGCTCTGGAGGAAAGCGCAAGTGCATGCCCGCATTCGAGACGAGCACTGACTTCCCTGGGGAGACTCCAGAAGTACCCCAAGATACATGTCAGCACTGGAGAGGAATCTTCAGGTTCCGGCCCCGACTCCACACAAGGTCTTAGGCCCCGGCATCGACGGGAGAGGAATCCCGAGAGGCCCCCGAGGAACTCGCATGGGGCCTGGCCTTTCCTGAGGCCACCAGAGCGGGTCCCTGAGGTCCCCGTCGTAAATCGAGAGCACCTGCCGCAACTCGAGAAAATCCAGGAGGTTTTGCCCTCCAGGGGAGATGAGGCCCATTTCCGCTGAGGCTTCTCAAGGCTAATCACATCTAACCACTGAAACTTCCAAAGGGTCCTTCACACCCTTGCTGCAACTCAAGAAGTTCCCCGACATACCCGTCTACACTCGAGAGGAAGCACGAGGGTCCCGCACACATCCAGGGGACCCCCGTTTCCGCCTCCTAGCTCGAGATGAGGGATCCTTTCCCTGTTTCGTAGGAAAAGAATTCCCGGCGTTCCCGTCGCATCTCAAGAGGAGGCGCTCTCCACAGGAAAGGCGAGAGGAACTCCAGGATCGTGCCACCATTCCAAGAGTCCCCCAGATGTGTCAGTCCATTCCAGAGGAACCTGTTTTCCCTGCACTGCCTTGACGTTCAAGCCGAGGATCGACTCCCACCACGTGTGCACGTGGGACAGCCCTGTGGGAAAGCTTCGTGGGAAAGCCTCCTGGGAAAGACTCGACGGAAAACCATAGATCCTTTGATCCATGCGCCGGACTGCGTGACACTGCTGCTACCGCTCTGGAGGAAAGCGCAAGTGCATGCCCGCATTCGAGACGAGCACTGACTCCCCTGGGTAGACTCCAGAAGTTCCCCCAAGATCCATGTCAGCACTGGAGAGGAATCCTCAGGTTCCGGCCCCGACTCCACACAAGGACTTAGGCCCCGGCATCGACGGCAGAGGAAACCCGAGAGGCCCCCAAGAAACTCGTATGAGGACTGGCCTTGCCTGAGGCCACCAGAGCGGGTCCCTGAGGTTCCCGGCGTAAGTCGAGAGCACCTGCCGCAACTCGAGAAAATCCAGGAGGTTTTGCCCTCCAGGCGAGATGAGGCCCATTTCCGCTGAGGCTTCTCGAGGCTAATCACATCTAACCACTGGAACTTCCATAGGGTCCTTCACACCCTTGCTGCAACTCAAGAAGTTCCCCGACATACCCGTCTCCACTCGAGAGGAAGCACGAGGGTACCGCACACATCCAGGGGAGCCACGTTTCCACCTCCTAGCTCGAGATGAGGGATCCTTTCCCTGTTTCGTAGGGAAAGAATTCCCGGCGTTCCCGTCGCATCTCAAGAGGAGGCGCTCTCCACAGCAAAGGCGAGAGGAACTCCAGGGTCGTGCCACCATTCCAAGAGTCCCCCAGATGTGTCAGTCCATTCCAGAGGAACCTGTTTTCCCTGCACTGCCTTGACGTTCAAGCCGAGGATCGACTCCCACCACGTGTGCACGTGGGACAGACCTGTGGGAAAGCCTCCTGGGAAAGCCTCCTGGGAAAGACTCGAGGGAAAACCATAGATCCTTTGATCCACGCGGCGGACTGCGTGACACTGCTGCTACCGCTCTGGAGGAAAGCACAAGTGCATGCCCGCATTCGAGACGAGCACTGACTCCACTGGGGAGACTCCAGAAGTTCCCCCAAGATCCATGACAGCACTGGCGAGGAATCCTCAGGTTCCGGCCCCGACTCCACACAAGGTCTTAGGCCCCGGCATCGACGGGAGAGGAATCCCGAGAGGCCCGCGAGGAACTCGCATGGGGACTGGCCTTTCCTGAGGCCACCAGAGCGGGTCCATGAGGTCCCCGTCGTATGTCGAGAGCACCTGCCGCAACTCGAGAAAATCCAGGAGGTTTTGCCCTCCAGGCGAGATAAGGCCCATTTCCGCTGAGGCTTCTCAAGGCTAATCACATCTAACCACTGGAACTTCCAATGGGTCCTTCACACCCTTGCTGCAACTCAAGAAGTTCCCCGACCTACCCGTCTCCACTCGAGAGGAAGCACGTGGGGTCCCGCACACATCCAGGGGAGCCCCGTTTCCACCTCCTAGCTCGAGATGAGGGATCCTTTCCCTGTTTCGTAGGGAAAGAATTCCCGGCGTTCCCGTCGCATCTCAAGAGGAGGCGCTCTCCACAGGAAATGGGAGAGGAACTCCAGGGTCGTGACAGCATTCCAAGAGACCCCCAGATGTGTCAGTCCATTCCAGAGGAACCTGTTTTCCCTGCACTGCCTTGACGTTCAAGCCGAGGATCGACTCCCAAAACGTGTGCACGTGGGACAGCCCTGTGGGAAAGCCTCGTGGGAAAGCCTCGTGGGAAAGACTCGAGGGAAAACCATAGATCCTTTGATCCACGCGGCGGACTGCGTGACACTGCTGCTACCGCTCTGGAGGAAAGCGCACGTGCATGCCCGCATTCGAGACGAGGACTGACTCCCCTGGGGAGACTCCAGAAGTACCCCAAGATCCATGTCAGCACTGGAGAGGAATCCTCAGGTTCCGGCCCCGACTCCACATAAGGTCTTAGGCCCCGGCATCGACGGGAGAGGAATCCCGACAGGCCCCCGAGGAACTCGCATGGGGACTGGCCTTCCCTGAGGCCACCAGAGCGGGTCCCTGAGGTCCCGGTCGTAAGTCGAGAGCAGCTGCCGCAACTCGAGAAAATCAAGGAGGTTTTGCCCTACAGGCGAGATGAGGCCCATTTCTGCTGAGGCTTCTCGAGGCTAATCACATCTAACCACTGGAACTTCCAAAGGGTCCTTCACACCCTTGCTGCAACTCCAGAAGTTCCCCGACATACCCGTCTCCACTCGAGAGGAAGCACAAGGGTCCCGCACACATCCAGGGAAGCCCCGTTTCCGCCTCCTAGCTCGAGATGAGGGATCCTTTCCCTGTTTCGTAGGGAAAGAATTCCCGGCGTTCCCGGCGCATCTCAAGAGGAGGCGCTCTCCACAGGAAAGTCGAGAGGAACTCCAGGGTCGTGCCACCATTCCAAGAGCCCCCCAGATGTGTCAGTCCATTCCAGAGGAACCTGTTTTCCCTGCACTTCCTTGACGTTCAAGCCGAGGATCGACTCCCACAACGTGTGCACGTGGGACAGCCCTGTGGGAAAGCCTCTTGGGAAAGCCTCGTGGGAAAGACTGGAGGGAAAACCATAGATCCTTTGATCCACGTGGTGGACTGCGTGACACTGCTGCTACCGCTCTGCAGGAAAGCGCAAGTGCATGCCCGCATTCGAGACGAGCACTGACTCCCCTGGGGAGACTCCAGAAGTACCCCAAGATCCATGTCAGCACTGGAGAGGAATCCTGAGGTTCCCGCCCCGACTCCACACAAGGTCTTAGGCCCCGGCATCGAAGTGAGAGGAATCCCGAGAGGCCCCCGAGGAACTCGCATGGGGACTGGCCTTTCCTGAGGCCACCAGAGCGGGTCCCTGAGGTCCCCGTCGTAAGTCGAGAGCACCTGCCTCAACTCGAGAAAATCCAGGAGGTTTTGCCCTCCAGGCGAGATGAGGCCCATTTCCGCTGAGGCTTCTCGAGGCTAATCACATCTAACCACTGGAACTTCCAAAGGGTCCTTCACACCCTGGGTGCAAGTCAAGAAGTTCCCCAACATAACCGTCTCCACAAGAGAGGAAGCACGAGGGTCCCGCACACATCCAGGGGAGCCCCGTTTCCGTCTCCTAGCTCGAGATGAGGGATCCTTTCCCTGTTTCGTAGGGAAAGATTTCCCGGCGTTCCCGTCGCATCTCAAGAGGCGCTCTCCACAGGAAAGGCGAGAGGAACTCCAGGGTCGTGCCACCCTTCAACGAGTCCCCCAGATGTGTCAGTCCATTCCAGAGGAACCTGTTTTCCCTGCACTGCCTTGACGTTCAAGCCGAGGATGGACTCCCAGCACGTGTGCACGTGGGACCGCCCTGTGGGAAAGCCTCGTCGGAAAGCCTCGTGGGAAAGACTCGAGGGAAAACCATAGATCCTTTGTTCCACGCGGCGGACTGCGTGAAACTGCTGCTACCGCTCTGGAGGAAAATGCAAGTGCATGCCCGCATTCGAGACGAGCACTGACTCCCCTGGGGAGACTCCAGAAGTACCCCAAGATCCATGTCAGCACTGGAGAGGAATCCTCAGGTTCCGGCCCCGACTCCACACAAAGTCTTAGGCCCGGGCATCTACGGGAGAGGAATCCCGATAGGCCCCCGAGGAACTCGCATGGGGACTGGCCTTTCCTGAGGCCACCAGAGCGGGTCCCTGAGGTCCCCGTCGTAAGTCTAGAGCACCTGCCTCAACTCGAGAAAATCCAGGAGGTTTTGCCCTCCAGGCGAGATGAGGCTCATTTCCGCTGAGGCTTCGCGAGCCTAATCACATCTAACCAGTGGAACTTCCAAAGGGTCCTTCACACCCTTGCTGCAACTAAAGAAGTTCCCCGACATATCCGTCTCCACTCGAGAGGAAGCACGAGGGTCCCGCACACATCCAGGGGAGCCCCGTTTCCGCCTCCTAGCTCGAGATGAGGGATCCTTTCCCTGTTTCGTAGGGAAAGAATTCCCGGCGTTCCCGTCGCATCTCAAGAGGCGCTCTCCACAGGAAAGGCGAGAGGATCTCCAGGGTCGTGCCACCCTTCAAAGAGTCCCCCAGATGTGTCAGTCCATTCCAGAGGAACCTGATTTCCCTGCACTGCCTTGACGTTCAAGCCGAGGATGGACTCCCAGCACGTGTGCACGTGGGACCGCCCTGTGGGAAAGCCTCGTCGGAAAGCCTCGTGGGAAAGACTCGAGGGAAAACCATAGATCCTTTGATCCACGCGGCGGACTGCGTGACACTGCTGCTACCGCTCTGGAGGAAAGCGCAAGTGCATGCCCGCATTCGAGACGAGGACTGACTCCCCTGGGGAGACTCCAGAATTACCCCAAGATCCATGTCAGCACTGCAGAGGAATCCTCAGGTTCCGGCCCCGACTCCACACAAGGCCTTAGGACTCGGCATCGACGGGAGAGGAATCCCGAGAGGCCCCCGAGGAACTCGCATGGGGACTGGCCTTTCCTGACGCCACCAGAGCGGGTCCCTGAGGTCCCCGTCGTAAGTCGAGAGCACCTGCCGCAACTCGAGAAAATCCAGGAGGTTTTGCCCTCCAGGCGAGATGAGGCCCATTTCCGCTGAGGCTTCTCGAGGCTTATCACATCTAACCACGGGAACTTCCAAAGGGTCCTTCACACCCTTGCTGCAACTCAAGAAGTTCCGCGCCATACCCGTCTCCACTCGAGAGGAAGCACGAGGGTCCCGCACACATCCAGGGGAGCCCCGTTTCCGCCTGCTAGCTCGAGATGAGGGATCCTTTCCCTGTTTCGTAGGGAAAGAATTCCCGGCGTTCCCGTCGCATCTCAAGAGGAGGCGTTCTCCACAGGAAAGGCGAGAGGAACTCCATGGTCGTGCCACCATTCCAAGAGTCCCCCAGATGTGTCAGTCCATTCCAGAGGAACCTTTTTTCCCTGCACTGCCTTGACGTTCAAGCCGAGGATCGACTCCCACCACGTGAGCACGTGGGACAGCCCTGTGGGAAAACCTCGTGGGAAAGCCTCGTGGGAAACACTCGAGGGAAAACCATAGATCCTTTGATCCACGCGGCGGACTGTGTGACACTGCTGCTACCGCTCTGGAGGAAAGTGCAAGTGCATTCCCGCATTCAAGACGAGCACTGACTCCCCTGGGGAGACTCCAGAAATACCCCAAGATCCATGTCAGCACTGCAGAGGAATCCTCAGGTTCCGGCCCCGACTCCACACAAGGTCTTAGGCCCGGCATCGACGGGAGAGGAATCCCGAGAGGCCCCCGAGGAGCTCGCATGGGGACTGGCCTTTCCTGAGGCCACCAGAGCGGGTCCCTGAGGTCCCCGTCGTAAGTCTAGAGCACCTGCCCCAACTCGAGAAAATCCAGGAGGTTTTGCGCTCCAGGCGAGATGAGGCCCATTTCCGCTGAGGCTTCTCGAGGCTAATCACATCTAACCACTGGAACTTCCAAAGGGTCCTTCACACCCTTGCTGCAACTCAAGAAGTTCCCCGACATACCTGTCTCCACTCGAGAGGAAGCACGAGGGTCCCGCACACATACCAGGGAGCCCCGTTTCCGCCTCCTAGCTCGAGATGAGGGATCCTTTCCCTGTTTCGTAGGGAAAGAATTCCCGGCGTTCCCGTCGCATCTCAAGAGGAGGCGCTCTCCACAGGAAAGGCGAGAGGAACTCCAGGGTCGTGCCACCATTCCAAGAGTCCCCCAGATGTGTCAGTCCATTCCACAGGAACCTGTTTTCCCTGCACTGCCTTGACGTTCAAGCCGAGGATCGACTCCCACCACGTGTGCACGTGGGACAGCCCTGTGGGAAAGCCTCGTGGGAAAGCCTCGTGGGAAAGACTCGAGGGAAAACCATAGATCCTTTGCTCCACGCGGCGGACTGCGTGACACTGCAGCTACCGCTCTGGAGGAAAGTGCAAGTGCATGCCCGCATTCGAGACGAGCACTGACTCCCCTGGGGAGACTCCAGAAATACCCCAAGATCCATGTCAGCACTGGAGAGGAATCCTGAGGTTCCGGCCCCAACTCCACACAAGATATTAGGCCCCGGCATCGAAGGGAGAAGAATCCCGAGAGGCCCCCGAGGAACTCGCATGGGGACTGGCCTTTCCTGAGGCCACCAGAGCGGGTCCCTGAGGTCCCCGTCGTAAGTCGAGAGCACCTGCCTCAACTCGAGAAAATCCAGGAGGTTTTGCCCTCCAGGCGAGATGAGGCCCATTTCCGCTGAGGCTTCTCGAGGCTAATCACATCTAACCACTGGAACTTCCAAAGGGTCCTTCACACCCTGGGTGCAAGTCAAGAAGTTCCCCAACATAACCGTCTCCACAAGAGAGGAAGCACGAGGGTCCCGCACACATCCAGGGGAGCCCCGTTTCCGTCTCCTAGCTCGAGATGAGGGATCCTTTCCCTGTTTCGTAGGGAAAGATTTCCCGGCGTTCCCGTCGCATCTCAAGAGGCGCTCTCCACAGGAAAGGCGAGAGGAACTCCAGGGTCGTGCCACCCTTCAACGAGTCCCCCAGATGTGTCAGTCCATTCCAGAGGAACCTGTTTTCCCTGCACTGCCTTGACGTTCAAGCCGAGGATGGATTCCCAGCACGTGTGCACGTGGGACCGCCCTGTGGGAAAGCCTCCTCGGAAAGCCTCGTGGGAAAGACTCGAGGGAAAACCATAGATCCTTTGTTCCACGCGGCGGACTGCGTGAAACTGCTGCTACCGCTCTGGAGGAAAATGCAAGTGCATGCCCGCATTCGAGACGAGCACTGACTCCCCTGGGGAGACTCCAGAAGTACCCCAAGATCCATGTCAGCACTGGAGAGGAATCCTCAGGTTCCGGCCCCGACTCCACACAAAGTCTTAGGCCCGGGCATCTACGGGAGAGGAATCCCGATAGGCCCCCGAGGAACTCGCATGGGGACTGGCCTTTCCTGAGGCCACCAGAGCGGGTCCCTGAGGTCCCCGTCGTAAGTCTAGAGCACCTGCCTCAACTCGAGAAAATCCAGGAGGTTTTGCCCTCCAGGCGAGATGAGGCTCATTTCCGCTGAGGCTTCGCGAGCCTAATCACATCTAACCAGTGGAACTTCCAAAGGGTCCTTCACACCCTTGCTGCAACTAAAGAAGTTCCCCGACATATCCGTCTCCACTCGAGAGGAAGCACGAGGGACCCGCACACATCCAGGGGAGCCCCGTTTCCGCCTCCTAGCTCGAGATGAGGGATCCTTTCCCTGTTTCGTAGGGAAAGAATTCCCGGCGTTCCCGTCGCATCTCAAGAGGCGCTCTCCACAGGAAAGGCGAGAGGATCTCCAGGGTCGTGCCACCCTTCAAAGAGTCCCCCAGATGTGTCAGTCCATTCCAGAGGAACCTGATTTCCCTGCACTGCCTTGACGTTCAAGCCGAGGATGGACTCCCAGCACGTGTGCACGTGGGACCGCCCTGTGGGAAAGCCTCGTCGGAAAGCCTCGTGGGAAAGACTCGAGGGAAAACCATAGATCCTTTGATCCACGCGGCGGACTGCGTGACACTGCTGCTACCGCTCTGGAGGAAAGCGCAAGTGCATGCCCGCATTCGAGACGAGGACTGACTCCCCTGGGGAGACTCCAGAATTACCCCAAGATCCATGTCAGCACTGCAGAGGAATCCTCAGGTTCCGGCCCCGACTCCACACAAGGCCTTAGGACTCGGCATCGACGGGAGAGGAATCCCGAGAGGCCCCCGAGGAACTCGCATGGGGACTGGCCTTTCCTGAGGCCACCAGAGCGGGTCCCTGAGGTCCCCGTCGTAAGTCGAGAGCACCTGCCGCAACTCGAGAAAATCCAGGAGGTTTTGCCCTCCAGGCGAGATGAGGCCCATTTCCGCTGAGGCTTCTCGAGGCTAATCACATCTAACCACTGGAACTTCCAAAGTGTCCTTCACACCCTTGCTGCAACTCAAGAAGTTTCCCGCCATACCCGTCTCCACTCGAGAGGAAGCACGAGGGACCCGCACACATCCAGGGGAGACCCGTTTCCGAGTCCTAGCTCGAGATGAGGGATCCTTTCCCTGTTTCGTAGGGAAAGAATTCCCGGCGTTCCCGTCGCATCTCAAGAGGAGGCACTCTCCACAGGAAAGGCGAGAGGAACTCCAGGGTCGTGCCACCATTCCAAGAGTCCCCCAGATGTGTCAGTCCATTCCAGAGGAACCTGATTTCCCTGCACTGCCTTGACTTTCAAGCAGAGGATCGACTCCCACCACGTGTGCACGTGGGACCGCCCTGTGGGAAAACCTCGTCGGAAAGCCTCGTGGGAAAGACTCGAGGGAAAACCATAGATCCTTTGATCCACGCGGCGGACTGCGTGACACTGCTGCTACCGCTCTGGAGGAAAGCGCAAGTGCATGCCCGCATTCGAGACGAGCACTGACTTCCCTGGGGAGACTCCAGAAGTACCCCAAGATACATGTCAGCACTGGAGAGGAATCTTCAGGTTCCGGCCCCGACTCCACACAAGGTCTTAGGCCCCGGCATCGAAGGCAGAGGAATCCCGAGAGGCCCCCGAGGAACTCGCATGGGGCCTGGCCTTTCCTGAGGCCACCAGAGCGGGTCCCTGAGGTCCCCGTCGTAAATCGAGAGCACCTGCCGCAACTCGAGAAAATCCAGGAGGTTTTGCCCTCCAGGCGAGATGAGGCCCATTTCCGCTGAGGCTTCTCAAGGCTAATCACATCTAACCACTGAAACTTCCAAAGGGTCCTTCACACCCTTGCTGCAACTCAAGAAGTTCCCCGACATACCCGTCTACACTCGAGAGGAAGCACGAGGGTCCCGCACACATCCAGGGGACCCCCGTTTCCGCCTCCTAGCTCGAGATGAGGGATCCTTTCCCTGTTTCGTAGGAAAAGAATTCCCGGCGTTCCCGTCGCATCTCAAGAGGAGGCGCTCTCCACAGGAAAGGCGAGAGGAACTCCAGGATCGTGCCAACATTCCAAGAGTCCCCCAGATGTGTCAGTCCATTCCAGAGGAACCTGTTTTCCCTGCACTGCCTTGACGTTCAAGCCGAGGATCGACTCCCACCACGTGTGCACGTGGGACAGCCCTGTGGGAAAGCTTCGTGGGAAAGCCTCCTGGGAAAGACTCGACGGAAAACCATAGATCCTTTGATCCATGCGCCGGACTGCGTGACACTGCTGCTACCGCTCTGGAGGAAAGCGCAAGTGCATGCCCGCATTCGAGACGAGCACTGACTCCCCTGGGTAGACTCCAGAAGTTCCCCCAAGATCCATGTCAGCACTGGAGAGGAATCCTCAGGTTCCGGCCCCGACTCCACACAAGGACTTAGGCCCCGGCATCGACGGCAGAGGAAACCCGAGAGGCCCCCAAGAAACTCGTATGAGGACTGGCCTTGCCTGAGGCCACCAGAGCGGGTCCCTGAGGTCCCCGTCGTAAGTCGAGAGCACCTGCCGCAACTCGAGAAAATCCAGGAGGTTTTGCCCTCCAGGCGAGATGAGGCCCATTTCCGCTGAGGCTTCTCGAGGCTTATCACATCTAACCACGGGAACTTCCAAAGGGTCCTTCACACCCTTGCTGCAACTCAAGAAGTTCCGCGCCATACCCGTCTCCACTCGAGAGGAAGCACGAGGGTCCCGCACACATCCAGGGGAGCCCCGTTTCCGCCTGCTAGCTCGAGATGAGGGATCCTTTCCCTGTTTCGTAGGGAAAGAATTCCCGGCGTTCCCGTCGCATCTCAAGAGGAGGCGTTCTCCACAGGAAAGGCGAGAGGAACTCCATGGTCGTGCCACCATTCCAAGAGTCCCCCAGATGTGTCAGTCCATTCCAGAGGAAACTGTTTTCCCTGCACTGCCTTGACGTTCAAGCCGAGGATCGACTCCCACCACGTGAGCACGTGGGACCGCCCTGTGGGAAAACCTCGTGGGAAAGCCTCGTGGGAAAGACTCGAGGGAAAACCATAGATCCTTTGATCCACGCGGCGGACTGTGTGACACTGCTGCTACCGCTCTGGAGGAAAGTGCAAGTGCATTCCCGCATTCAAGACGAGCACTGACTCCCCTGGGGAGACTCCAGAAATACCCCAAGATCCATGTCAGCACTGCAGAGGAATCCTCAGGTTCCGGCCCCGACTCCACACAAGGTCTTAGGCCCGGCATCGACGGGAGAGGAATCCCGAGAGGCCCCCGAGGAGCTCGCATGGGGACTGGCCTTTCCTGAGGCCACCAGAGCGGGTCCCTGAGGTCCCCGTCGTAAGTCTAGAGCACCTGCCCCAACTCGAGAAAATCCAGGAGGTTTTGCGCTCCAGGCGAGATGAGGCCCATTTCCGCTGAGGCTTCTCGAGGCTAATCACATCTAACCACTGGAACTTCCAAAGGGTCCTTCACACCCTTGCTGCAACTCAAGAAGTTCCCCGACATACCTGTCTCCACTCGAGAGGAAGCACGAGGGTCCCGCACACATACCAGGGAGCCCCGTTTCCGCCTCCTAGCTCGAGATGAGGGATCCTTTCCCTGTTTCGTAGGGAAAGAATTCCCGGCGTTCCCGTCGCATCTCAAGAGGAGGCGCTCTCCACAGGAAAGGCGAGAGGAACTCCAGGGTCGTGCCACCATTCCAAGAGTCCCCCAGATGTGTCAGTCCATTCCACAGGAACCTGTTTTCCCTGCACTGCCTTGACGTTCAAGCCGAGGATCGACTCCCACCACGTGTGCACGTGGGACAGCCCTGTGGGAAAGCCTCGTGGGAAAGCCTCGTGGGAAAGACTCGAGGGAAAACCATAGATCCTTTGCTCCACGCGGCGGACTGCGTGACACTGCAGCTACCGCTCTGGAGGAAAGTGCAAGTGCATGCCCGCATTCGAGACGAGCACTGACTCCCCTGGGGAGACTCCAGAAATACCCCAAGATCCATGTCAGCACTGGAGAGGAATCCTGAGGTTCCGGCCCCAACTCCACACAAGATATTAGGCCCCGGCATCGAAGGGAGAAGAATCCCGAGAGGCCCCCGAGGAACTCGCATGGGGACTGGCCTTTCCTGAGGCCACCAGAGCGGGTCCCTGAGGTCCCCGTCGTAAGTCGAGAGCACCTGCCTCAACTCGAGAAAATCCAGGAGGTTTTGCCCTCCAGGCGAGATGAGGCCCATTTCCGCTGAGGCTTCTCGAGGCTAATCACATCTAACCACTGGAACTTCCAAAGGGTCCTTCACACCCTGGGTGCAAGTCAAGAAGTTCCCCAACATAACCGTCTCCACAAGAGAGGAAGCACGAGGGTCCCGCACACATCCAGGGGAGCCCCGTTTCCGTCTCCTAGCTCGAGATGAGGGATCCTTTCCCTGTTTCGTAGGGAAAGATTTCCCGGCGTTCCCGTCGCATCTCAAGAGGCGCTCTCCACAGGAAAGGCGAGAGGAACTCCAGGGTCGTGCCACCCTTCAACGAGTCCCCCAGATGTGTCAGTCCATTCCAGAGGAACCTGTTTTCCCTGCACTGCCTTGACGTTCAAGCCGAGGATGGACTCCCAGCACGTGTGCACGTGGGACCGCCCTGTGGGAAAGCCTCGTCGGAAAGCCTCGTGGGAAAGACTCGAGGGAAAACCATAGATCCTTTGATCCACGCGGCGGACTGCGTGACACTGCTGCTACCGCTCTGGAGGAAAGCGCAAGTGCATGCCCGCATTCGAGACGAGGACTGACTCCCCTGGGGAGACTCCAGAAGTACCCCAAGATCCATGTCAGCACTGGAGAGGAATCCTCAGGTTCCCGCCCCGACTCCACACAAGGTCTTAGGCCCCGGCATCGACGGGAGAGGAATCCCGAGAGGCCCGCGAGGAACTCGCATGGGGACTGGCCTTTCCTGAGGCCACCAGAGCGGGTCCATGAGGTCCCCGTCGTAAGTCGAGAGCACCTGCCGCACCTCGAGAAAATCCAGGAGGTTTTGCCCTCCAGGCGAGATAAGGCCCATTTCCGCTGAGGCTTCTCGAGGCTAATCACATCTAACCACTGGAACTTCCAAAGGGTCCTTCACACCCTTGCTGCAACTCAAGAAGTTCCCCGACATACCCGTCTCCACTCGAGAGGAAGCACGAGGGTCCCGCACACATCCAGGGGAGCCCCGTTTCCGCCTCCTAGCTCGAGATGAGGGATCCTTTCCCTGTTTCGTAGGGAAAGAATTCCCGGCGTTTCCGTCGCATCTCAAGAGGAGGCGCTCTCCACAGGAAAGGCGAGAGGAACTCCAGGGTCGTTCCACCATTCCAAGAGTCCCCCAGATGTGTTAGTCCATTCCAGAGGAACCTGTTTTCCCTGCACTGCCTTGACGTTCAAGACGAGGATCGACTCCCGCCAAGTGTGCACGTGGGACCGCCCTGTGGGAAAGCCTCGTCGGAAAGCCTCGTTGGAAAGACTCGAGGGAAAACCATATATCCTTTGATCCACGCGGCGGACTGCGTGACACTACTGCTACCGCTCTGGAGGAAAACGCAAGTGCATGCCCGCATTCGAGACGAGCACTGACTCCCCTTGGGAGACTCCAGAAGTTCCCCAAGATCCATCTCAGCACTGGAGAGGAATCCTCAGGTTCCGGCCCCGACTCCACACAAGGTCTTAGGCCCCGGCATCGACGGGAGAGGAATCTGGACAGGCCCCCGAGGAACTCGCATGGGGACTGGCCTTTCCTGAGGCCACCAGACTGGGCCCTGAAGTCCCCATCGTAAGTCGAGAGCACCTGCCGCAACTCGAGAAAATCCACGAGGTTTTGCCCTCCAGGCGAGATGAGGCCCATTTCCGCTGAGGCTTCTCGAGGCTAATCACATCTAACCACTGGAACTTCCATAGGGTCCTTCACACCCTTGCTGCAACTCAAGAAGTTCCCCGACATACCCGTCTCCACTCGAGAGGAAGCACGAGGGTCCCGCACACATCCAGGGGAGCCCCGTTTCCACCTCCTAGCTCGAGATGAGGGATCCTTTCCCTGTTTCGTAGGGAAAGAATTCCCGGCGTTCCCGTCGCATCTCAAGAGGAGGCGCTCTCCACAGCAAAGGCGAGAGGAACTCCAGGGTCGTGGCAGCATTCCAAGAGACCCCCAGATGTGTCAGTCCATTCCAGAGGAACCTGTTTTCCCTGCACTGCCTTGACGTTCAAGCCGAGGATCGACTCCCAAAACGTGTGCACGTGGGACAGCCCTGTGGGAAAGCCTCGTGGGAAAGCCTCGTGGGAAAGACTCGAGGGAAAACCATAGATCCTTTGATCCACGCAGCGGACTTCGTGACACTGCTGCTACCGCTCTGGAGGAAAGCGCAAGTGCATGCCCGCATTCGAGACGAGCACTGACTCCACTGGGGAGACTCCAGAAGTTCCCCCAAGATCCATGTCAGCACTGGCGAGGAATCCTCAGTTTCCGGCCCCGACTCCACACAAGGTCTTAGGCCCCGGCATCGACGGGAGTGGAATCCCGAGAGGCCCCCGAGAAACTCGCATGGGGACTGGACTTGCCTGAGGCCACCAGAGCGGGTCCCTGAGGTCCCCGTCGTAAGTCGAGAGCACCTGCCGCAACTCGAGAAAATCCAGGAGGTTTTGCCCTCCAGGCGAGATGAGGCCCATTTCCGCTGAGGCTTCTCGAGGCTAATCACATCTAACCACTGGAACTTCCAAAGGGTCCTTCACACCCTTGCTGCAACTCAAGAAGTTCCCCGACATACACGTCTCCACTCGAGATGAAGCACGAGGGTCCCGCACACCTCCAGGGGAGCACCGTTTCCGCCTCCTAGCTCGAGATGAGGGATCCTTTCCCTGTTTCGTAGGGAAAGAATTCCCGGCGTTCCCGTCGCATCTCAAGAGGAGGCGCTCTCCACAGGAAAGGCGAGAGGAACTCCAGGGTCGTGCCACCATTCAAAGAGTCACCCAGATGTGTCAGTCCATTCCAGAGGAACCTGTTTTCCCTGCACTGCCTTGACGTTCAAGCCGAGGATCGACTCCCACCACGTGTGCACGTGGGACAGACCTGTGGGAAAGCCTCCTGGGAAAGCCTCCTGGGAAAGACTCGAGGGAAAACCATAGATCCTTTGATACACGCGGCGGACTGCGTGACACTGCTGCTACCGCTCTGGAGGAAAGCGCAAGTGCATGCCCGCATTCGAGACGAGGACTGACTCCCCTGGGGAGACTCCAGAAGTACCCCAAGATCCATGTCAGCACTGGAGAGGAATCCTCAGGTTCCGGCCACGAATCCACACAAGGTCTTAGTCCCCGGCATCGACGGGAGAGGAATCCCGAGAGGCCCCCGAGGAACTCGCATGGGGACTGGCCTTTCCTGAGGCCAACAGAGCGGGTCCCTGAGGTCCCCGTCGTAAGTCGAGAGCACCTGCCGCAACTCGAGAAAATCCAGGAGGTTTTCCCCTCCAGGCGAGATGAGGCCCATTTCCGCTGAGGCTTCTCGAGGCTAATCACATCTAACCACTGGAACTTCCTAAGGGTCCTTCACACCCTTGCTGCAACTCAAGAAGTTCCCCGACATATCCGTCTCCACTCGAGAGCAAGCACGTGGGGTCCCGCACACATCCAGGGAATCCCCGTTTCCGCCTCCTAGCTCGAGATGAGGGATCCTTTCCCTGTTTCGTAGGGAAAGAATTGCCGGCGTTCCCGTCGCATCTCAAGAGGAGGCGCTCTCCACAGGAAAGGCGAGAGGAACTCCAGGGTCGTGCCACCATTCCAAGAGTCCCCCAGATGTGTCAGTCCATTCCAGAGGAACCTGTTTTCCCTGCACTGCCTTGACGTTCAAGCCGAGGATCGACTCCCACCACGTGTGCACTTGGGATAGCCCTGTGGGAAAGCCTCGTGGGAAAGCCTCGTGGGAAAGACTCGAGGGAAAACCATAGATCCTTTGATCCACGCGGCGGACTGCGTGACACTGCTGCTACCGCTCTGGAGGAAAGCGCAAGTGCATGCCCGCTTCGAGACGAGGACTGACTCCCCTGGGGAGACTCCAGAAGTACCCCAAGATCCATGTGAGCACTGGAGAGGAATCCACAGGTTCCGGCCCCGACTCCACACAAGGTCTTAGGCCCCGGCATCGACGGGAGAGGAATCCCGAGAGGCACTCGAGGAACTCGCATGGGGACTGGCCTTTCCTGAGGCCACCAGAGCAGGTCCCTGAGGTCCCCGTCGTACGTCGAGAGCACCTGCCGCAACTCGAGAAAATCCAGGAGGTTTTGCCCCCCAGGCGATATCAGGCCCATTTCCGCTGAGGCTTCTCGAGGCTAATCACATCTAACCACTGGAACTTCCAAAGGGTCCTTCACACCCTTGCTGCAACTCAAAAAGTTCCCCGACATACCCGTCTCCACTCGAGAGGAAGCACGAGGGTCCCGCACACATCCAGGGGAGCCCCGTTTCCGCCTCCTAGCTCGAGATGAGGGATCCTTTCCCTGTTTCGTAGGGAAAGAATTCCCGGCGTTCCCGTCGCATCTCAAGAGGAGGCGCTCTCCACAGGAAAGGCGAGAGGAACTCCAGGGTCGTGCCACCATTCCAAGAGTCCCCCAGATGTGTCAGTCCATTCCAGAGGAACCTGTTTTCCCTGCACTGCCTTGACGTTCAAACCGAGGATCGACTCCCACCACGTGTGCACGTGGGACAGCCCTGTGGGAAAGCCTCGTGGGAAAGCCTCGTGGGAAAGACTCGAGGGAAAACCATAGATCTTTGATCAACGCGGCGGACTGCGTGACACTGCTGCTACCGCTCTGGAGGAAAGCGCAAGTGCATGCCCGCATTCGAGACGAGCACTGACTCCCCTGGGGAGACTCCAGAAGTACCCCAAGATCCATGTCAGCACTGGAGAGGAATCCTGAGGTTCCCGAACCGACTCCACACAAGGTCTTAGGCCACGGCATCGACGGGAGAGGAATCCCGAGAGGCCCCCGAGGAACTCGCATGGGGACTGGCCTTTCCTGAGGCCACCAGAGCGGGTCCCTGAGGTCCCCGGCGTAAGTCGAGAGCACCTGCCGCAACTCGAGAAAATCCAGGAGGTTTTGCCCTCCAGGCGAGATGAGGCCCATTTCCGCTGAGGCTTCTCGAGGCTAATCACATCTAACCACTGGAACTTCCAAAGGGTCCTTCACACCCTTGCTGCAACTCAAGAAGTTCCCCAACATACCCGTCTCCACTGGAGAGGAAGCACGAGTGTCCTGCACACACCAAGGGGAGCCCCGTTTCTGCCTCCTAGCTCGAGATGAGGGATCCTTTCCCTGTTTCGTAGGGAAAGAATTCCCGGCATTCCCGTCGCATCTCAAGAAGAAGCGCACTCCACAGGAAAGGCGAGAGGAACTCCAGGGTCGTGCCACCATTCCAAGAGTCCCCCAGATGTGTCAGTCCATTCCAGAGTAACCTGTTTTCCCTGCACTGCCTTGACGTTCAAGCCGAGGATCGACTTCCACCACGTGTGCACGTGGGAGAGCCCTGTGGGAAAGCCTCGTGGGAAAGCCTCGTGGGAAAGACTCGAGGAAAAACCATAGATCCTTTGATCCACGCGGCGGACTCCGTGACACTGCTGCTACCGCTCTGGAGGAAATCGCAAGTGCATGCCCGCATTCGAGACAAGGACTGACTCCCCTGGGGAGACTCCAGAAGTACCCCAAGATCCATGTCAGCACTGGAGAGGAATCCTCAGGTTCCGGCCCCGACTCCACACAAGGTCTTAGGCCCCGGCATCGACGGGAGAGGAATCCCGAGAGGCCCCCGAGGAACTCGCATGGGGACTGGCCTTTCCTGAGGCCACCAGAGCGGGTCCCTTAGGTCCCCGTCGTAAGTCGAGAGCACCTGCCGCAACTCGAGAAAATCCAGGAGGTTTTGCCCTCCAGGCGAGATGAGGCCCATTTCCGCTGAGGCTTCTCGAGGCTAATCACATCTAACCACTGGAACTTCCAAAGGGTCCTTCACACCCTTGCTGCAACTCAAGAAGTTCCCCGACATACCCGTCTCCACTCGAGAGTAAGCACGAGGGTCCCGCACACATCCAGGGGAGCCCCGTTTCCGCCTCCTAGCTCGAGATGAGGGATCCTTTCCCTGTTTCTTAGGGAAAGAATTCCCGGCGTTCCCGTCGCATCTCAAGAGGAGGCGCTCTCCACAGGAAAGGCGAGAGGAACTCCAGGGTCTTGCCACCATTCCAAGAGTCCCCCAGATGTGTCAGTAAATTCCAGAGGAACATGTTTTCCCTGCACTGCCTTGACGTTCAAGCCGAGGATCGACTCCCACCACGTGTGCACGGGGGACAGCCCTGTGCGAAAGCCTCGTGGGAAAGCCTCGTGGGAAAAACTCGAGGGAAAACCATAGATCCTTTGATCCACGCGGCGGACTGCGTGACACTGCTGCTACCGCTCTGGAGGAAAGCGCAAGTGCATGCCCGCATTCGAGACGAGGACTGACTCCCCTGGGGAGACTCCAGAAGTACCCCAAGATCCATGTCAGCACTGGAGAGGAATCCTCAGGTTCCGGCCCCGACTCCACACAAGGTCTTAGGCCCCGGCATCGACGGGAGAGGAATCCCGAGAGGCCCCCGACGAACTCGCATGGGTACTGGCCTTTCCTGAGGCCACCAGAGCAGGTCCCTGAGGTCACCGTCGTAAGTCGAGAGCACCTCCCGCAACTCGAGAAAATCCAGGAGGTTTTGCCCTCCAGGCGAGATGAGGCCCATTTCCGCTGAGGCTTCTCGAGGCTAATCACATCTAACCACTGAAACTTCCAAGGGGCCTTCACACCCTTGCTGCAACTCAAGAAGTTCCCCGACATACCCGTCTCCACTCGAGAGGACGCACGAGGGTCCCGCACACATCCAGGGGAGCCCCGTTTCCGCCTCCTAGCTCGAGATGAGGGATCCTTTCCCTGTTTCGTAGGGAAAGAATTCCCGGCGTTCCCGGCGCATCTCAAGAGGAGGCGCTCTCCACAGGAAAGGCGGGAGGAACTCCAGGGTCTTGCCACCATTCCAAGAGTCCCCCAGATGTGTCAGTCCATTCCAGCGGAACCTGTTTTCCCTGCACTGCCTCGACGTTCAAGCCGAGGATCGACTCCCACCACGTGTGCACGGGGGACAGCCCTGTGCGAAAGCCTCGTGGGAAAGCCTCGTGGGAAAGACTCGAGGGAAAACCATAGATCCTTTGATCCACGCGGCGGACTGCGTGACACTGCTGCTACCGCTCTGGAGGAAAGCGCAAGTGCATGCCCGCATTCGAGACGAGGACTGACTCCCCTGGGGAGACTCCAGAAGTACCCCAAGATCCATGTCAGCACTGGAGAGGAATCCTCAGGTTCCCGCCCCGACTCCACACAAGGTCTTAGGCCCCGGCATCGACGGGAGAGGAATCCCGAGAGGCCCCCGAGGAACTCGCATGGGTACTGGCCTTTCCTGAGGCCACCAGAGCAGGTCCCTGAGGTCCCCGTCGTAAGTCGAGAGCACCTGCCGCAACTCGAAAAAATCCAGGAGGTTTTGCCCTCCAGGCGAGATGAGGCCCATTTCCGCTGAGGCTTCTCGAGGCTAATCACATCTAACCACTGGAACTTCCAAAGGGTCCTTCACACCCTTGCTGCAAATCAAGAAGTTCCCCGACATACCCGTCTCCACTCGAGAGGAAGCACGAGGGTCCCGCACACATCCAGGGGAGCCCCGTTTCCACCTCCTAGCTCGAGATGAGGGATCCTTTCCCTGTTTCGTAGGGAAAGAATTCCCGGCGTTCCCGTCGCATCTCCAGAGGAGGCGCTCTCCACAGGAAAGGCGAGAGGAACTCCAGGGTCTTGCCACCATTCCAAGAGCCCCCAGATGTGTCAGTCCATTCCAGAGGAACCTGTTTTCCCTGCACTGCCTCGACGTTCAAGCCGAGGATCGACTCCCACCACGTGTGCACGGGGGACAGCCCTGTGGGAAAGCCTCGTGGGAAAGACTCGAGGGAAAACCATAGATCCTTTGATCCACGCGGCCGACTGCGTGACACTGCTGCTACCGTTCTGGAGGAAAGCGCAAGTGCATGCCCGCATTCGAGACGAGGACTGACTCCCCTGGGGAGACTCCAGAAGTACCTCAAGATCCATGTCAGCACTGGAGAGGAATCCTCAGGTTCCGGCCCCGACTCCACACAAGGTCTTAGGCCCCGGCATCGACGGGAGAGGAATCCCGAGAGGCCCCCGAGGAACTCGCATGGGGACTGGCCTTTCCTGAGGCCACCAGAGCGGATCCCCGAGGTCCCCGTCGTAAGTCGAGAGCACCTGCCGCAACTCGAGAAAATCCAGGAGGTTTTGCCCTCCAGGCGAGATGAGGCCCATTTCCGCTGAGGCTTCTCGAGGCTAATCACATCTAACCACTGGAACTTCCAAAGGGTCCTTCACACCCTTGCTGCAACTCAAGAAGTTCCCCGACATACCCGTCTCCACTCGAGAGGAAGCACAAGGGTCCAGCACACATCCAGGGGAGCCCCGTTTCCGCCTCCTAGCTCGAGATGAAGGATCCTTTCCCTGTTTCTTTGGGAAAGAATTCCCGGCGTTCCCGTCGAATCTCAAGAGGAGGCGCTCTCCACAGGAAAGGAGAGAGGAACTCCAGGGTCGTGCCACCATTCCAAGAGTCCCCCAGATGTGTCAGTAAATTCCAGAGGATCATGTTTTCCCTGAACTGCCTTGACGTTCAAGCCGAGGATCGACTCCCACCACGTGTGCACGGGGGACAGCCCTGTGCGAAAGCCTCGTGGGAAAGCCTCGTGGGAAAGACTCGAGGGAAAACCATAGATCCTTTGATCCACGCGGCGGACTGCGTGACACTGCTGCTACCGTTCTGGAGGAAAGCGCAAGTGCATGCCCGCATTCGAGACGAGGACTGACTCCCCTGGGGAGACTCCAGAAGTACCTCAAGATCCATGTCAGCACTGGAGAGGAATCCTCAGGTTCCGGCCCCGACTCCACACAAGGTCTTTGGCCCCGGCATCGACGGGAGAGGAATCCCGAGAGGCCCCCGAGGAACTCGCATGGGGACTGGCCTTTCCTGAGGCCACCAGAGCGGGTCCCTGAGGTCCCCATCGTAAGTCGAGAGCACCTGCCACAACTTGAGAGAATCCAGGAGGTTTTGCCCTCCAGGCGAGATGAGGCCCATTTCCGCTGAGGCTTCTCGAGGCTAATCACATCTAACCACTGGAACTTCCAAAGGGTCCTTCACACCCTTGCTGCAACTCAAGAAGTTCCCCGACATACCCGTCTCCACTCGAGAGGAAGCACGAGGGTCCCGCACACATCCAGGGGAGCCCCGTTTCCGCCTCCTAGCTCGAGATGAGGGATCCTTTCCCTGTTTCGTAGGGAAAGAATTCCCGGCGTTCCCGTCGCATCTTCAGAGTAGGCGCTCTAAACAGGAAAGGCGAGAGGAACTCCAGGGTCTTGCCACCATTCCAAGAGTCCCCCAGATGTGTCAGTCCATTCCAGCGGAACCTGTTTTCCCTGCACTGCCTCGACGTTCAAGCCGAGGATCGAATCCCACCATGTGTGCACGGGGGACAGCCCTGTGGGAAAGCCTCGTGGGAAAGCCTCGTGGGAAAGACTCGAGGGAAAACCATAGATCCTTTGATCCACGCGGCCGACTGCGTGACACTGCTGCTACCGCTCTGGAGGAAAGCGCAAGTGCATGCCCGCATTCGAGACGAGGACTGACTCCCCTGGGGAGACTCCAGAAGTAGCCCAAGATCCATGTCAGCACTGGAGAGGAACACTCAGGTTCCGGCCCCGACTCCACACAAGGTCTTAGGCCCCGGCATCGACGGGAGAGGAATCCCGAGAGGCCCCCGAGGAACTCGCATGGGGACTGGCCTTTCCTGAGGCCACCAGAGCGGGTCCCCGAGGTCCCCGTCGTAAGTCGAGAGCACCTGCCGCAACTCGAGAAAATCCAGGAGGTTTTGCCCTCCAGGCGAGATGAGGCCCATTTCCGCTGAGACTTCTCGAGGCTAATCACATCTAACCACTGGAACTTCCAAAGGGTCCTTCACACCCTTGCTGCAAATCAAGAAGTTCCCCGACATACCCGTCTCCACTCGAGAGGAAGCACGAGGGTCCCGCACACATCCAGGGGAGCCCCGTTTCCACCTCCTAGCTCGAGATGAGGGATCCTTTCCCTGTTTCGTAGGGAAAGAATTCCCGGCGTTCCCGTCGCATCTCCAGAGGAGGCGCTCTCCACAGGAAAGGCGAGAGGAACTCCAGGGTTTTGCCACCATTCCAAGAGTCCCCCAGATGTGTCAGTCCATTCCAGAGGAACCTGTTTTCCCTGCACTGCCTCGACGTTCAAGCCGAGGATCGACTCCCACCACGTGTGCACGGGGGACAGCCCTGTGGGAAAGCCTCGTGGGAAAGACTCGAGGGAAAACCATAGATCCTTTGATCCACGCGGCCGACTGCGTGACACTGCTGCTACCGTTCTGGAGGAAAGCGCAAGTGCATGCCCGCATTCGAGACGAGGACTGACTCCCCTGGGGAGACTCCAGAAGTACCTCAAGATCCATGTCAGCACTGGAGAGGAATCCTCAGGTTCCGGCCCCGACTCCACACAAGGTCTTAGGCCCCGGCATCGACGGGAGAGGAATCCCGAGAGGCCCCCGAGGAACTCGCATGGGGACTGGCCTTTCCTGAGGCCACCAGAGCGGGTCCCCGAGGTCCCCGTCGTAAGTCGAGAGCACCTGCCACAACTCGAGAAAATCCAGGAGGTTTTGCCCTCCAGGCGAGATGAGGCCCATTTCCGCTGAGGCTTCTCGAGGCTAATCACATCTAACCACTGGAACTTCCAAAGGGTCCTTCACACCCTTGCTGCAACTCAAGAAGTTCCCCGACATACCCGTCTCCACTCGAGAGGAAGCACGAGGGTCCCGCACACATCCAGGGGAGCCCCGTTTCCGCCTCCTAGCTCGAGATGAAGGATCCTTTCCCTGTTTCTTAGGGAAAGAATTCCCGGCGTTCCCGTCGCATCTCAAGAGGAGGCGCTCTCCACAGGAAAGGAGAGAGGAACTCCAGGGTCGTGCCACCATTCCAAGAGTCCCCCAGATGTGTCAGTCCATTCCAGAGGAACCTGTTTTCCCTTCACTGCCTTGACGTTCAAGCCGAGGATCGACTCCCACCACGTGTGCACGTGGGACAGCCCTGTGGGAAAGCCTCGTGGAAAGCCTCGTGGGAAAGACTCGAGGGAAAACCATAGATCCTTTGATCAACGCGGCGGACTGCGTGACACTGCTGCTACCGCTGTGGAGGAAAGCGCAAGTGCATGCCCGCATTCGAGACGAGGACTGACTCCCCTGGGGAGACCCCAGAAGTACCCCAAGATCCATGTCAGCACTGGAGAGGAATCCTCAGGTTCCGGCCCCGACTCCACACAAGGTCTTAGGCCCCGGTATCGACGGGAGAGGAATCCCGAGAGGCCCCCGAGGAACTCGCATGGGGACTGGCCTTTCCTGAGGCCACCAGAGCGGGTCCCTTAGGTCCCCGTCGTAAGTCGAGAGCACCTCCCGCAACTCGAGAAAATCCAGGAGGTTTTGCCCTCCAGGCGAGATGAGGCCCATTTCCGCTGAGGCTTCTCGAGGCTAATCACATCTAACCACTGGAACTTCCAAAGGGTCCTTCACACCATTGCTGCAACTCAAGAAGTTCCCCGACATACCCGTCTCCACTCGAGAGGAAGCACGAGGGTCCCGCACACATCCAGGGGAGCCCCGTTTCCGCCTCCTAGCTCGAGATGAGGGATCCTTTCCCTGTTTCGTAGGGAAAGAAGTCCCGGCGTTCCCGTCGCATCTTCAGAGGAGGCGCTCTAAACAGGAAAGGCGAGAGGAACTCCAGGGTCTTGCCACCATTCCAAGAGTCCCCCAGATGTGTCAGTCCATTCCAGCGGAACCTGTTTTCCCTGCACTGCCTCGACGTTCAAGCCGAGGATCGACTCCCACCATGTGTGCACGGGGGACAGCCCTGTGGGAAAGCCTCGTGGGAAAGCCTCGTGGGAAAGACTCGAGGGAAAACCATAGATCCTTTGATCCACGCGGCCGACTGCGTGACACTGCTGCTACAGCTCTGGAGGAAAGCGCAAGTGCATGCCCGCATTCGAGACGAGGACTGACTCCCCTTGGGAGGCTCCAGAAGTAGCCCAAGATCCATGTCAGCACTGGAGAGGAACACTCAGGTTCCGGCCCCGACTCCACACAAGGTCTTAGGCCCCGGCATCGACGGGAGAGGAATCCCGAGAGGCCCCCGAGGAACTCGCATGGGGACTGGCCTTTCCTGAGGCCACCAGAGCGGGTCCCCGAGGTCCCCGTCGTAAGTCGAGAGCACCTGCCGCAACTCGAGAAAATCCAGGAGGTTTTGCCCTCCAGGCGAGATGAGGCCCATTTCCGCTGAGGCTTTTCGAGGCCAATCACATCTAACCACTGGAACTTCCAAAGGGTCCTTCACACCCTTGCTGCAACTCAAGAAGTTCCCTGACATACCCGTCTCAACTCGAGAGGAAGCACGAGGGTCCCGCACACATCTAGGGGAGCCCCGTTTCCACCTCCTAGCTCGAGATGAGGGATCCTTTCCCTGTTTCGTAGGGAAAGAATTCCCGGCGTTCCCGGCGCATCTCAAGAGGAGGCGCTCTCCACAGGAAAGTCGAGAGGAACTCCAGGGTCTTGCCACCATTCCAAGAGTCCCCCAGATGTGTCAGTAAATTCCAGAGGAACATGTTTTCCCTGCACTGCCTTGACATTCAAGCCGAGGATCGACTCCCACCAAGTGTGCACGGGGGACAGCCCTGTGCGAAAGCCTCGTGGGAAAGCCTCGTGGGAAAGACTCGAGGGAAAACCATAGATCCTTTGATCCACGCGGCGGACTGCGTGTCACTGCTGCTACCGCTCTGGAGGAAAGCGCAAGTGCATGCCCGCATTCGAGACGAGGACTGACACCCCTGGGGAGACTCCAGAAGTACCCCAAGATCCATGTCAGCACTGGAGAGGAATCCTCAGGTTCCGGCCCCGACTCCACACAAGGTCTTAGGCCCCGGCATCGACGGGAGAGGAATCCCGAGAGGCCCCCGACGAACTCGCATGGGTACTGGCCTTTCCTGAGGCCACCAGAGCAGGTCCCTGAGGTCCCCGTCGTAAGTCGAGAGCACCTGCCGCAACTCGAAAAAATCCAGGAGGTTTTGCCCTCCAGGCGAGATGAGGCCCATTTCCGCTGAGGCTTCTCGAGGCTAATCACATCTAACCACTGGAACTTCCAAAGGGTCCTTCACACCCTTGCTGCAAATCAAGAAGTTCCCCGACATACCCGTCTCCACTCGAGAGGAAGCACGAGGGTCCCGCACACATCCAGGGGAGCCCCGTTTCCACCTCCTAGCTCGAGATGAGGGATCCTTTCCCTGTTTCGTAGGGAAAGAATTCCCGACGTTCCCGTCGCATCTCCAGAGGAGGCGCTCTCCACAGGAAAGGCGAGAGGAACTCCAGGGTCTTGCCACCATTCCAAGAGTCCCCCAGATGTGTCAGTCCATTCCAGAGGAACCTGTTTTCCCTGCACTGCCTCGACGTTCAAGCCGAGGATCGACTCCCACCACGTGTGCACGGGGGACAGCCCTGTGGGAAAGCCTCGTGGGAAAGACTCGAGGGAAAACCATAGATCCTTTGATCCACGCGGCCGACTGCGTGACACTGCTGCTACCGTTCTGGAGGTAAGCGCAAGTGCATGCCCGCATTCGAGACGAGGACTGACTCCCCTGGGGAGACTCCAGAAGTACCTCAAGATCCATGTCAGCACTGGAGAGGAATCCTCAGGTTCCGGCCCCGACTCCACACAAGGTCTTAGGCCCCGGCATCGACGGGAGAGGAATCCCGAGAGGCCCCCGAGGAACTCGCATGGGGACTGGCCTTTCCTGAGGCCACCAGAGCGGGTCCCCGAGGTCCCCGTCGTAAGTCGAGAGCACCTGCCGCAACTCGAGAAAATCCAGGAGGTTTTGCCCTCCAGGCGAGATGAGGCCCATTTCTGCTGAGGCTTCTCGAGGCTAATCACATCTAACCACTGGAACTTCCAAAGGGTCCTTCACACCCTTGCTGCAACTCAAGAAGTTCCCCGACATACCCGTCTCCACTCGAGAGGAAGCACGAGGGTCCCGCACACATTCAGGGGAGCCGCGTTTCCGCCTCCTAGCTCGAGATGAAGGATCCTTTCCCTGTTTCTTAGGGAAAGAATTCCCGGCGTTCCCGTCGCATCTCAAGATTAGGCGCTCTCCACAGGAAAGGAGAGAGGAACTCCAGGGTCGTGCCACCATTCCAAGAGTCCCCCAGATGTGTCAGTCCATTCCAGAGGAACCTGTTTTCCCTTCACTGCCTTGACGTTCAAGCCGAGGATCGACTCCCACCACGTGTGCACGTGGGACAGCCCTGTGGGAAAGCCTCGTGGAAAGCCTCGTGGGAAAGACTCGAGGGAAAACCATAGATCCTTTGATCAACGCGGCGGACTGCGTGACACTGCTGCTACCGCTGTGGAGGAAAGCGCAAGTGCATGCCCGCATTCGAGACGAGGACTGACTCCCCTGGGGAGACCCCAGAAGTACCCCAAGATCCATGTCAGCACTGGAGAGGAATCCTCAGGTTTCGGCCCCGACTCCACACAAGGTCTTAGGCCCCGGCATCGACGGGAGAGGAATCACTAGAGGCCCCCGAGGAACTCGCATGGGGACTGGCCTTTCCTGAGGCCACCAGAGCGGGTCCCTGAGGTCCCCGTCGTAAGTCGAGAGCACCTGCCGCAACTCGAGAAAATCCAGGAGGTTTTGCCCTCCAGGCGAGATGAGGCCCATTTCCGCTGAGGCTTCTCGAGGCTAATCACATCTAACCACTGGAACTTCCAAAGGGTCCTTCACACCCTTGCTGCAACTCAAGAAGTTCCCCGACATACCCGTCTCAACTCGAGAGGAAGCACGAGGGTCCCGCACACATCTAGGGGAGCCCCGTTTCCGCCTCCTAGCTCGAGATGAGGGATCCTTTCCCTGTTTCGTAGGGAAAGAATTCCCGGCGTTCCCGGCGCATCTCAAGAGGAGGCGCTCTCCACAGGAAAGTCGAGAGGAACTCCAGGGTCTTGCCACCATTCCAAGAGTCCCCCAGCTGTGTCAGTAAATTCCAGAGGAACATGTTTTCCCTGCACTGCCTTGACGTTCAAGCCGAGGATCGACTCCCACCACGTGTGCACGGGGGACAGCCCTGTGCGAAAGCCTCGTGGGAAAGCCTCGTGGGAAAGACTCGAGGGAAAACCATAGATCCTTTGATCCACGCGGCGGACTGCGTGACACTGCTGCTACCGTTCTGGAGGAAAGCGCAAGTGCATGCCCGCATTCGAGACGAGGACTGACTCCCCTGGGGAGACTCCAGAAGTACCTCAAGATCCATGTCAGCACTGGAGAGGAATCCTCAGGTTCCGGCCCCGACTCCACACAAGGTCTTAGGCCCCGGCATCGACGGGAGAGGAATCCCGAGAGGCCCGCGAGGAACTCGCATGGGGACTGGCCTTTCCTGAGGCCACCAGAGCGGGTCCCTGAGGTCCCCATCGTAAGTCGAGAGCACCTGCCACAACTTGAGAGAATCCAGGAGGTTTTGCCCTCCAGGCGAGATGAGGCCCATTTCCGCTGAGGCTTCTCGAGGCTAATCACATCTAACCACTGGAACTTCCAAAGGGTCCTTCACACCCTTGCTGCAACTCAAGAAGTTCCCCGACATACCCGTCTCCACTCGAGAGGAAGCACGAGGGTCCCGCACACATCCAGGGGAGCCCCGTTTCCGCCTCCTAGCTCGAGATGAGGGATCCTTTCCCTGTTTCGTAGGGAAAGAATTCCCGGCGTTCCCGTCGCATCTCAAGAGGAGGCGCTCTCCACAGGAAAGGCGAGAGGAACTCGAGGGTCGTGCCACCATTCCAAGAGTCCCCCAGATGTGTCAGTCCACTCCAGAGGAACCTGTTTTCCCTGCACTGCCTTGACGTTCAAGCCGAGGATCGACTCCCACCACGTGTGCACGTGGGACAGCCCTGTGGGAAAGCCTGGTGTGAAAGCCTCGTGGGAAAGACTCGAGGGAAAACCATAGATCCTTTGATCCACGCGGCCGACTGCGTGACACTGCTGCTACCGCTCTGGAGGAAAGCGCAAGTGCATGCCCGCATTCGAGACGAGGACTGACTCCCCTGGGGAGACTCCAGAAGTAGCCCAAGATCCATGTCAGCACTGGAGAGGAATCCTCAGGTTCCGGCCCCGACTCCACACAAGGTCTTAGGCCCCGGCATCGACGGGAGAGGAATCCCGACAGGCCCCCGAGGAACTCGCATGGGGACTGGCCTTTCCTGAGGCCACCAGAGCGGGTCCCTGAGGTCCCCGTCGTAAGTCGAGAGCAGCTGCCGCAACTCGAGAAAATCCAGGAGGTTTTGCCCTACAGGCGAGATGAGGCCCATTTCCGCTGAGGCTTCTCAAGGCTAATTACATCTAACCACTGGAACTTCCAAAGGGTCCTTCACACCCTTGCTGCAACTCAAGAAGTTCCCCGACATACCCGTCTCCACTCGAGAGGAAGCACGAGGGTCCCGCACACTTCCATGGGAGCCCCGTTTCCGCCTCCTAGCTCGAGATGAGGGATCCTTTCCCTGTTTCGTAGGGAAAGAATTCCCGGTGTTCCCATCGCATCTCAAGAGGAGGCGCTCTCCACAGGAAAGGCGAGAGGAACTCCAGGGTCGTGCCACCATTCCAAGAGTCCCCCAGATGTGTCAGTCCATTCGAGAGGAACCTGTTTTCCCTGCACTGCCCTGACGTTCAAGCCGAGGATCGACTCCCACCACGTGTGCACGGGGGACAGCCCTGTGGGAAAGCCTCGTGGAAAAGCCTCGTGGGAAAGACTCGAGGGAAAACCATAGATCCTTTGATCCACGCGGCGGACTGCGTGACACTGCTGCTACCGCTCTGGAGGAAAGCGCAAGTGCATGCCCGCATTCGAGACGAGCACTGACTCCCCTGGGGAGACTCCAGAAGTAACCCAAGATCGATGTCAGCACTGGAGAGGAATCCTCAGGTTCCGGCCCCGACTCCACACACGGTCTTAGGCCCCGGCATCGACAGGAGAGGAATCCCGAGAGGCCCCCGAGGAACTCGCATGGGGACTGGCCTTTCCTGAGGCCACCAGAGCGGGTCCCTGAGGTCACCGTCGTAAGTCGAGAGCACCTGCCGCAACTCGAGAAAATCCAGGAGGTTTTGCCCTCCAGGCGAGATGAGGCCCATTTCCGCTGAGGCTTCTCGAGGCTAATCACATCTAACCACTGGAACTTCCAAAGGGTCCTTCACACACTTGCTGCAACTAAAGAAGTTCCCCGACATACCCGTCTCCACTCGAGAGGAAGCACGAGGGACCCGCACACATCTAGGGGAGGCCTTTTTACACCTGCTAGCTCGAGATGAGGGATCCTTTCCCTGTTTCGTAGAGAAAGAATTCCCGGCGTTCCCGTCGCATCTCAAGAGGAGGCGCTCTCCACAGGAAAGGCGAGAGGAACTCCAGGGTCGTGCCACTATTCCAAGAGTCCACCAGATGTGTCAGTCCATTCCAGAGGAACCTGTTTTCCCTGCACTGCCTCGACGTTCAAGCCGAGGATCGACTCCCACCACGTGTGCACGTGGGACAGCCCTGTGGGAAAGCCTCGTTGGAAAGCCTCGTGGGAAAGACTCGAGGGAAAACCATAGATCCTTTGATCCAAGCGGCGGACTGCGTGACACTGCTGCTCCCGCTCTGGAGGAAAGTGCAAGTGCATGCCCGCATTCGAGACGAGCACTGACTCCCCTTGGGAGACTCCAGAAGTACCCCAAGATCCATGTCAGCACTGGAGAAGAATCCTGAGGTTCCCGCCCCGACTCCACACAAGGGCTTAGGCCCCGGCATCGACGTGAGAGGAATCCCGAGAGGACCCGGAGTAACTCGCATGGGGACTGGCCTTTCCTGAGGCCACCAGAGCAGGTCCCTGAGGTCCCCGTCGTAAGTCGAGAGCACCTGCCGCAACTCGAGAAAATCCAGGAGGTTTTGCCCTCCAGGCGAGATGAGGCCCATTTCCGCTGAGGCTTCTCGAGGCTAATCACATCTAACCACTGGAACTTCCAAAGGGTCCTTCACACCCTTGCTGCAACTCAAGAAGTTCCCCGACATACCGTCTCCACTCGAGAGGAAGCACGAGGGTCCCGCACACATCCAGGGGAGCCCCGTTTCCGCCTCCTAGCTCGAGATGAGGGATCCTTTCCCTGTTTCGTAGGGAAAGAATTCCCGGCGTTCCCGTCGCATCTCAAGAGGAGGCGCTCTCCACAGGAAAGGCGAGAGGAACTCCAGGGTCGTGCCACCATTCCAAGAGTCCCCCAGATGTGTCAGTCCATTCCAGAGGAACCTGTTTTCCCTGCACTGCCTTGACGTTCAAGCCGAGGATCGACTCCCACCACGTGTGCACGTGGTACCGCCCTGTGGGAAAGCCTCTTCGGAAAGCCTCGTGGGAAAGGCTCGAGGGAAAACCATAGATCCTTTGATCCACGCGGCGGACTGCGTGACACTGCTGCTACCGCTCTGGAGGAAAGCGCAAGTGCATGCCCGCATTCGAGACGAGCACTGACTCCCCTGGGGAGACTCCAGAAGTAACCCAAGATCCATGTCAGCACTGGAGAGGAATCCTCAGGTTTCGGCCCCTACTCCACACAAGGTCTTAGGCCCCGGCATCGACGGCAGAGGAATCCCGAGGGGCCCCCGAGGAACTCGCATGGGGACTGGCCTTTCCTGAGGCCACCAGAGCGGGTCCCTGAGGTCCCCGTCGTAAGTCGAGAGCACCTGCCGCAACTCGAGAAAATCCAGGAGGTTTTGCCCTCCAGGCGAGATGAGGCCCATTTCCGCTGAGGCTTCTCGAGGCTAATCACATCTAACCACTGGAACTTCCAAAGTGTCCTTCACACCCTTGCTGCAACTCAAGAAGTTCCCCGACATACCCGTCTCCACTCGAGAGGAAGCACGAGGGTCCCGCACACATCCATGGGAGCCCCGTTTCCGCCTCCTAGCTCGAGATGAGGGATTCTTTCCCTGTTTCGTAGGGAAAGAATTCCCGGCGTTCCCGTCGCATCTCAAGAGCAGGCGCTCTCCACAGGAAAGGCGAGAGGAACTCCAGGGTCGTGCCACCATTCCAAGACTCCCCCAGATGTGTCAGTCCATTCCAGAGGAACCTGTTTTCCCTGCACTGCCTTGACGTTCAAGCCGAGGATCGACTCCCACCACGTGTGCACGTGGGACCGCCCTGTGGGAAAGCCTCGTCGGAAAGCCTCGTGGGAAAGACTCGAGGGAAAACCATAGATCCTTTGATACACGCGGCGGACTGCGTGACACTGCTGCTACCGCTCTGGAGGAAAGCGCAAGTGCATGCCCGCATTCGAGACGAGCACTGACTCCCCTGGGGAGACTCCAGAAGTAACCCAAGATCCATTTCAGCACTGGAGAGGAATCCTCAGGTTCCGGCCCCTACTCCACACAAGGTCTTAGGCCCCGGCATCGACGGGAGAGGAATCCCGAGAGGCCCCCGAGGAACTCGCATGGGGACTGGCCTTTCCTGAGGCCACCAGAGCGGGTCCCTGAGGTCCCCGTCATAAGTCGAGAGCACCTGCCGCAACTCGAGAAAATCCAGGAGGTTTTGCCCTCCAGGCGAGATGAGGCCCATTTCTGCTGAGGCTTCTCAAGGCTAATCACATCTAACCACTGGTACTTCCAAAGGGTCCTTCACACCCTTGCTGCAACTCAAGAAGTTCTCCGACATACCCGTCTCCACTCGAGAGGAAGCACGAGGGTCCCGCACACATCCAGGGGAGCCCCGTTTCCGCCTCCTAGCTCGAGATGAGGGATCCTTTCCCTGTTTCGTAGGGAAAGAATTCCCGGCGCTCCCGTCACATCTCAAGAGGAGGCGCTCTCCACAGGAAAGGCGAGAGGAACTCCAGGGTCGTGCCACCATTCCAAGAGTCCCCCAGATGTGTCAGTCCATTCCAGAGGAACCTGTTTTCCCTGCACTGCCTTGACGTTCAAGCCGAGGATCGACTCCCACCACGTGTGCACGTGGGACCGCCCTGTGGGAAAGCCTCGTCGGAAAGCCTCGTGGGAAAGACTCGAGGGAAAACCATAGATCCTTTGATCCACGCGGCGGACTGGGTGACACTGCTGCTACCGCTCTGGAGGAAAGCGCAAATGCATGCCCGCATTCGAGATGAGCACTGACTCCCCTGGGGAGACTCCAGAAGTACCCCAAGATCCATGTCAGCACTGGAGAGGAATCCTCAGGTTCCGGCCCCTACTCCACACAAGGTCTTAGGCCCCGGCATCGACGGGAGAGGAATCCCGAGAGGCCCCCGAGGAACTCGCATGGGGACTGGCCTTTCCTGAGGCCACCAGAGCAGGTCCCTGAGGTCCCCGTCGTAAGTCGAGAGCACCTGCCGCAACTCGAGAAAATCCAGGAGGTTTTGCCCTCCAGGCGAGATGAGGCCCATTTCCGCTGAGGCTTCTCGAGGCTAATCACATCTAACCACTGGAACTTCCAAAGGGTCCTTCACACCCTTGCTGCAACTCAAGAAGTTCCCCGACATACCCGTCTCCACGCGAGAGGAAGCACGAGGGTCCCGCACACATCCAGGGGAGCCCCGTTTCCGCCTCCTAGCTCGAGATGATGGATCCTTTCCCTGTTTCGTAGGGAAAGAATTCCCGGCATTCCCGTCGAATCTCAAGAGGAGGCGCTCCCAACAGGAAAGGCGAGAGGAACTCCAGGGTCGTGCCACCATTCAAAGAGTCCCCCAGATGAGTCAGTCCATTCCAGAGGAACCTGTTTTCCCTGCACTGCCTTGACGTTCAAGCCGAGGATCGACTCCCACCACGTGTGCACGGGGGACAGCCCTGTGGGAAAGCCTCGTGGGAAAGCCTCGTGGGAAAGACTCGAGGGAAAACCATAGATCCTTTGATCAACGTGGCGGACTGCGTGACACTGCTGCTACCGCTCTGGAGGAAAGCGCAAGTGCATGCCCGCATTCGAGACGAGCACTGACTCCCCTGGGGAGACTCCAGAAGTACCCCAAGATCGATGTCATCACTGGAGAGGAATCCTCAGGTTCCGGCCCCGACTCCACACAAGGTCTTAGGCCCCGGCATCGACGGGAGAGGAATCCCGACAGGCCCCCGAGGAACTCGCATGGGGACTGGCCTTCCCTGAGGCCACCAGAGCGGGTCCCTGAGGTCCCGGTCGTAAGTCGAGAGCAGCTGCCGCAACTCGAGAAAATCCAGGAGGTTTTGCCCTACAGGCGAGATGAGGCCCATTTCTGCTGAGGCTTCTCTAGGCTAATCACATCTAACCACTGGAACTTCCAAAGGGTCCTTCACACCCTTGCTGCAACTCAAGAAGTTCTCCGACATACCCGTCTCCACTCGAGAGGAAGCACGAGGGTCCCGCACCCATCCAGGGGAGCCCCGTTTCCGCCTCCTAGCTCGAGATGAGGGATCCTTTCCCTGTTTCGTAGGGAAAGAATTCCCGGCGTTCCCGTCGCATCTCAAGAGGAGGCGCTCTCCACAGGAAAGGCGAGAGGAACTCCAGGGTCGTGCCACCATTCCAAGAGTCCCCCAGATGTGTCAGTCCATTCCAGAGGAACCTGTTTTCCCTTCACTTCCTTGACGTTCAAGCCGAGGATCGACTCCCACCACGTGTGCACGTGGGACAGCCCTGTGGGAAAGCCTCGTGTGAAAGCCTCGTGGGAACGACTCGAGGGAAAACCATAGATCCTTTGATCCACGCGGCGGACTGCGTGACACTGCTGCTACCGCTCTGGAGGAAAGCGCAAGTGCATGCCCGCATTCGAGACGAGCACTGACACCCCTGGGGAGACTCCAGAAGTACCCCAAGATCCATGTCAGCACTGGAGAGGAATCCTCAGGTTCCGGCCCCGACTCCACACAAGGTCAAAGGCCCCGGCATCGACGGGAGAGGAATCCCGAGAGGCCCCCGAGGAACTCGAAAGGGGACTGGCCTTTCCTGAGGCCACCAGAGTGGGTCCCTGAGGTCCCCGTCGTAAGTCTAGAGCACCGGCCTCAACTCGAGAAAATCCAGGAGGTTATGCCCTCCAGGCGAGATGAGGCCCATTTCCGCTGAGGCTTCTCGAGGCTAATCACATCTAACCACTGGAACTTCCAAAGGGTCCTTCACACCCTTGCTGCAACTCAAGAAGTTCACCGACATACCCGTCTCCACTCGAGAGGAAGCACGTGGGGTCCCGCACACATCCAGGGGAGCCCCGTTTCCGCCTCCTAGCTCGAGATGAGGGATCCTTTCCCTGTTTCGTAGGGAAAGAATTCCCGGCGTTCCCGTCGCATCTCAAGAGGAGGCGCTCTCCACAGGAAAGGCGAGAGGAACTCCAGGGTCGTGCCACCATTCCAAGAGTCCCCCAGATGTGTCAGTCCATTCCAGAGGAACCTGTTTTCCCTGCACTGCCTTGACGTTCAAGCCGAGGATCGACTCCCACCACGTGTGCACGTGGGACCGCCCTGTGGGAAAGCCTCGTCGGAAAGCCTCGTGGGAAAGACTCGAGGGAAAACCATAGATCCTTTGATCCACGCGGCGGACTGCGTGACACTGCTGCTACCGCTCTGGAGGAAAGCGCAAGTGCATGCTCGCATTCGAGACGAGCACTGACTCCTCTGGGGAGACTCTAGAAGTACCCCAAGATCCATGTCAGCACTGGAGAGGAATCGTCAGGTTCCGGCCCCGACTCCACACAAGGTCTTAGGCCCCAGCATCGACGGGAGAGGAATCCCGACAGGCCCCCGAGGAACTCGCATGGGGTCTGGCCTTTCCTGAGGCCACCAGAGCGGGTCCCTGAGATCCCCGTCGTAAGTCGAGAGCACCTGCCGCAACTCGAGAAAATCCAGGAGGTTTTGCCCTCCAGGCTAGATGAGGCCAATTTCCGCTGAGGCTTCTCGAGGCTAATCACATAAAAACACTGGAACTTCCAAAGGGTCCTTCACACCCTTGCTGCAACTCAAGAAGTTCCCCGACATACCCGTCTCCACTCGAGAGGAAGCACGAGGGTCCCGCACACATCCAGGGGAGCCCCGTTTCCGCCTCCTAGCTCGAGATGAGGGATCCTTTCCCTGTTTCGTAGGGAAAGAATTCCCGGCGTTCCAGTCGCATCTCAAGAGGAGGCGCTCTGCACAGGAAAGGCGAGAGGAACTCCAGGGTCGTGCCACCATTCCAAGAGACCCCCAGATGTGTCAGTCCATTCCAGAGGAACCTGTTTTCCCTGCACTGCCTTGACGTTCAAGCCGAGGATCGACTCCCACCACGTGTGCACGTGGGACCGCCCTGTGGGAAAGCCTCGTGGGAAAGACTCGAGGGAAAACCATAGATCCTTTGATCCACGCGGCGGACTGCGTGACACTGCTGCTACCGCTCTGGAGGAAAGCGCAAGTGCATGCTCGCATTCGAGACGAGGACTGACTCCCCTGGGGAGACTCCAGAAGTACCCCAAGATCCATGTCAGCACTGGAGAGGAATCCTCAGGTTGCGGCCCCGACTCCACACAAGGTCTTAGGCCCCGGCATCGACGGGAGAGGAATCCCGACAGGCCCACGAGGAACTCGCATGGGGACTGGCCTTTCCTGAGGCCACCAGAGCGGGTCCCTGAGGTCCCCGTCGTAAGTCGAGAGCACCTGCCGCAACTCGAGAAAATCCAGGATGTTTTGCCCTCCAGGCGAGATGAGGCCCATTTCCGCTGAGGCTTCTCGAGGCTAATCACATCTAACCACTGGAACTTCCAAAGGGTCCTTCACACCCTTGCTGCAACTCAAAAAGTTCCCCGACATACCCGTCTCCACTCGAGAGGAAGCACGAGGGTCCCGCACACATCCAGGGGAGCCCCATTTCCGCCACCTAGCTCGAGATGAGGGATCCTTTCCCTGTTTCGTAGGCAAAGAATTCCCGGCGTTCCCGTCGCATCTCAAGAGGAGGCGGTCTCCACAGGACAGCCGAGAGGAATTCCAGGGTCGTGCCACCATTCCAAGAGTCCCCCAGATGTGTCAGGCCATTCCAGAGGAACCTGTTTTCCCTTCACTGCCTTGACGTTCAAGCCGAGGATCCACTCCCAACACGTGTGCACGTGGGACAGCCCTGTGGGAAAGCCTGCTGTGAAAGCCTGGTGGGAAAGACTCGAGGGAAAACCATAGATCCTTTGATCCACGGGGCGGACTGCGTGACACTGCTGCTACCGCTCTCGAGGAAAGCAGAAGTGCATGCCCGCATTCGAGACGAGGACTGACTCCCCTGGAGAGACTACATAAGTACCCCAAGATCCATGTCAGCACTGGAGAGGAATCCTCAGGTTCCGGCCCCGAATCAAAACAAGGTCTTAGGCCCCGGCATCCACGGGAGAGGAATCCCGAGAGGCCCCCGAGGAACTCGCATGCGGACTGGCCTTTCGTGAGGCCACCAGAACGGGTCCCCGAGGTCCCCGTCGTAAGTCGAGAGCACCTGCCGCAACTTGAGAAAATCCAGGAGGTTTTGCCCTCCAGGCGAGACGAGGCCCATTTCCGCTGAGGCTTCTCGAGGCTAATCGCAACTAACCACGTGAACTTCCAAAGGGTCCTTCACACCCTTGCTGCAACTCAAGAAGTTCCCCGACATACCCGTCTCCACTCGAGAGGAAGCACGAGGGTCCCGCACACATCCAGGGGAGCCCCGTTTCCGCCTACAAGCTCGAAATGAGGGATCCTTTCCTTGTTTCGAAGGGAAAGAATTCCCGGCGTTCCCGTCGCATCTCAAGAGGAGGCGCTCTCCACAGGAAAGGCGAGAGGAACTCCAGGGTCGTGCCACCAATCCAAGAGTCCCCCAGATGTGTCAGTCCATTCCAGAGGAACCTGTTTTCCCTGAACTGCCTCGACGTTCATGCCGAGGATCGACTCCCACCACGTGTGCACGTGGGACAGCCCTGTGGGAAAGCCTGGTGGGAAAGACTCGAGGGAAAGCCATAGATCCTTTGATCCACGCGGCGAACTGCGTGACGCTGCTGCTTTCGCTCTGGAGGAAAGGGCAAGTGAATGCCCGCATTCGAGACGAGAACTGACTCCCCTGGGGAGACTCCAGAAGTACCCCAAGATCCATGTCAGCACTGGAGAGGAATCCTCAGGTTCCGTCCCCGACTCCACACAAAGACTTAGGCCCCGGCCTCGACGGGAGAGGAATCCCGAGAGGCCCCCGAGGATCTCCCATGGGGACTGGCCTCTCCTCAGGGCACCAGAGTGGGTCCCCGAGGTCCCCGTTGTAAGTCGAGAGCACCTCCCTCAACTCGAGAAAATCCAGGAGGTTTTGCCCTCCAGGCGGGATGAGGCCCATTTCCGCTGAGGCTTCTCGAGGCTAATCACATCTAACCACTTGAACTTCCTAAGGGTCCTTCACACCCTTGCTGCAACTCAAGAAGTTCCCCGACATACCCGTGTCCACTCGAGAGGAAGCACGAGTGTCCCGCACTCATCCAGGGGAGCCCCGTTTCCGCCTCCTAGCTCGAGATGAGGGTTCCTTTCCCTGTTTCGTAGGGAAATAATTCCCGGCGTTCCCGTCGCATCTCAAGAGGAGGCGATCTCCACAGGAAAGGCGAGAGGAACTCCAGGGTCGTGCCACCATTCCAAGAGTCCCCCAGATGTGTCAGTCCATTCCAGAGGAACCTGTTTTCCCTGCACTGCCTTGACGTTCAAGCCGAGGATCGACTCCCACCACGTGTGCACTTGGGACCGCCCTGTGGGAAAGCCTCGTCGGAAAGCCTCGTGGGAAAGACTCGAGGGAAAACCATAGATCCTTTGACCACGCGGAGGACTGCGTGACACTGCTGCTACCGCTCTGGAGGAAAGCGCATGTGCATGCCCGCATTCCAGACGAGCACTGACTCCCCTGGGGAGACTCAGGAAGTACCCCTAGATCCATGTCAGCACTGGAGAGGAATCGTCAGGTTCCGGCCCCGACTCCACACAAGGTCTTAGGCCCCGGCATCAACGGGAGAGGAATCCCGACAGGCCCCCGAGGAACTCGCATGGGGACTGGCCTTTCCTGAGGCCACCAGAGCGGGTTCTGAGGTCCCCGTCGTAAGTCGAGAGCACCTGCCGCAACTCGAGAAAATCCAGGATGTTTTGCCCTCCAGGCGAGATGAGGCCCATTTCCGCTGAGGCTTCTCGAGGCTAATCACATCTAACCACTGGAACTTCCAAAGGGTCCTTCACACCCTTGCTGCAACTCAAAAAGTTCCCCGACATACCCGTCTCCACTCGAGAGGAAGCACGAGGGTCCCGCACACATCCAGGGGAGCCCCGTTTCCGCCACCTAGCTCGAGATGAGGGATCCTTTCCCTGTTTCGTAGGCAAAGAATTCCCGGCGTTCCTGTCGCATCTCAAGAGGAGGCGGTCTCCACAGGACAGCCGAGAGGAACTCCAGGGTCGTGCCACCATTCCAAGAGTCCCCCAGATGTGTCAGGCCATTCCAGAGGAACCTGTTTTCCCTTCACTGCCTTGACGTTCAAGCCGAGGATCCACTCCCAACACGTGTGCACGTGGGACAGCCCTGTGGGAAAGCCTGCTGTGAAAGCCTGTTGGGAAAGACTCGAGGGAAAACCATAGATTCTTTGATCCACGGGGCGGACTGCGTGACACTGCTGCTACCGCTATCGAGGAAAGCAGAAGTGCATGCCCGCATTCGAGACGAGGACTGACTCCCCTGGAGAGACTACATAAGTACCCCAAGATCCATGTCAGCACTGGAGAGGAATCCTCAGGTTCCGGCCCCGAATCAACACAAGGTCTTAGGCCCCGGCATCCACGGGAGAGGAATCCCGAGAGGCCCCCGAGGAACTCGCATGCGGACTGGCCTTTCGTGAGGCCACCAGAACGGGTCCCCGAGGTCCCCGTCGTAAGTCGAGAGCACCTGCCGCAACTTGAGAAAATCCAGGAGGTTTTGCCCTCCAGGCGAGACGAGGCCCATTTCCGCTGAGGCTTCTCGAGGCTAATCGCAACTAACCACGTGAACTTCCAAAGGGTCCTTCACACCCTTGCTGCAACTCAAGAAGTTCCCCGACATACCCGTCTCCACTCGAGAGGAAGCACGAGGGTCCCGCACACATCCAGGGGAGCCCCGTTTCGGCCTACAAGCTCGAAATGAGGGATCCTTTCCTTGTTTCGAAGGGAAAGAATTCCCGGCGTTCCCGTCGCATCTCAAGAGGAGGCGCTCTCCACAGGAAAGGCGAGAGGAACTCCAGGGTCGTGCCACCATTCCAAGAGTCCCCCAGATGTGTCAGTCCATTCCAGAGGAACCTGTTTTCCCTGCACTGCCTCGACGTTCAAGCCGAGGATCGACTCCCACCACGTGTGCACGTGGGACAGCCCTGTGGGAAAGCCTGGTGGGAAAGACTCGAGGGAAAGCCATAGATCCTTTGATCCACGCGGCGAACTGCGTGACGCTGCTGCTTTCGCTCTGGAGGAAAGGGCAAGTGAATGCCCGCATTCGAGACGATAACTGACTCCCCTGGGGAGATTCCAGAAGTACCCCAAGATCCATGTCAGCACTGGAGAGGAATCCTCAGGTTCCGGCCCCGACTCCACACAAAGACATAGGCCCCGGCCTCGACGGGAGAGGAATCCCGAGAGGCCCCCGAGGATCTCCCATGGGGACTGGCCTGTCCTCAGGGCACCAGAGTGGGTCCCCGAGGTCCCCGTTGTAAGTCGAGAGCACCTCCCGCAACTCGAGAAAATCCAGGAGGTTTTGCCCTCCAGGCGGGATGAGGCCCATTTCCGCTGAGGCTTCTCGAGGCTAATCACATCTAACCACTTGAACTTCCTAAGGGTCCTTCACACCCTTGCTGCAACTCAAGAAGTTCCCCGACATACCCGTGTCCACTCGAGAGGAAGCACGAGTGTCCCGCACTCATCCAGGGGAGCCCCGTTTCCGCCTCCTAGCTCGAGATGAGGGTTCCTTTACCTGTTTCGTAGGGAAATAATTCCCGGCGTTCCCGTCGCATTTCAAGAGGAGGCGCTCTCCACAGGAAAGGCGAGAGGAACTCCAGGGTCGTGCCACCATTCCAAGAGTCCCCCAGATGTGTCAGACCATTCCAGAGGAACCTTTTTTCCCTGCACTGCCTTGACGTTCAAGCGGAGGATCGACCCCCACCACGTGTGCACGTGGGACAGCCCTGTGGGAAAGCCTCGTGGGAAAGCCTCATGGGAAGGACTCGTGGGAAAACCATAGATCCTTTGATCCACGGGGCGGACTGCGTGACACTGCTGCTACCGCTCTGGAGGAAAGCGCAAGTGCATGACCGCATTCGAGACGAGCACTGACTCCCCTGGGGAGACTCCAGAAGTAACCCAAGATCCATGTCAGCACTGGAGAGGAATCCTCAGGTTTCGGCCCCTACTCCACACAAGGTCTTAGGCCCCGGCATCGACGGCAGAGGAATCCCGAGGGGCCCCCGAGGAACTCGCATGGGGACTGGCCTTTCCTGAGGCCACCAGAGCGGGTCCCTGAGGTCCCCGTCGTAAGTCGAGAGCACCTGCCGCAACTCGAGAAAATCCAGGAGGTTTTGCCCTCCAGGCGAGATGAGGCCCATTTCCGCTGAGGCTTCTCGAGGCTAATCACATCTAACCACTGGAACTTCCAAAGTGTCCTTCACACCCTTGCTGCAACTCAAGAAGTTCCCCGACATACCCGTCTCCACTCGAGAGGAAGCACGAGGGTCCCGCACACATCCATGGGAGCCCCGTTTCCGCCTCCTAGCTCGAGATGAGGGATTCTTTCCCTGTTTCGTAGGGAAAGAATTCCCGGCGTTCCCGTCGCATCTCAAGAGCAGGCGCTCTCCACAGGAAAGGCGAGAGGAACTCCAGGGTCGTGCCACCATTCCAAGAGTCCCCCAGATGTGTCAGTCCATTCCAGAGGAACCTGTTTTCCCTTCACTGCCTTGACGTTCAAGCCGAGGATCGACTCCCACCACGTGTGCACGTGGGACCGCCCTGTGGGAAAGCCTCGTCGGAAAGCCTCGTGGGAAAGACTCGAGGGAAAACCATAGATCCTTTGATACACGCGGCGGACTGCGTGACACTGCTGCTACCGCTCTGGAGGAAAGCGCAAGTGCATGCCCGCATTCGAGACGAGCACTGACTCCCCTGGGGAGACTCCAGAAGTAACCCAAGATCCATGTCAGCACTGGAGAGGAATCCTCAGGTTCCGGCCCCTACTCCACACAAGGTCTTAGGCCCCGGCATCGACGGGAGTGGAATCCCGAGAGGCCCCCGAGGAACTCGCATGGGGACTGGCCTTTCCTGAGGCCACCAGAGCGGGTCCCTGAGGTCCCCGTCATAAGTCGAGAGCACCTGCCGCAACTCGAGAAAATCCAGGAGGTTTTGCCCTCCAGGCGAGATGAGGCCCATTTCTGCTGAGGCTTCTCAAGGCTAATCACATCTAACCACTGGAACTTCCAAAGGGTCCTTCACACCCTTGCTGCAACTCAAGAAGTTCCCCGACATACTCGTCTCCACGCGAGAGGAAGCACGAGGGTCCCGCACACATCCAGGGGAGCCCCGTTTCCGCCTCCTAGCTCGAGATGAGGGATCCTTTCCCTGTTTCGTAGGGAAAGAATTCCCGGCATTCCCGTCGAATCTCAAGAGGAGGCGCTCCCAACAGGAAAGGCGAGAGGAACTCCAGGGTCGTGCCACCATTCAAAGAGTCCCCCAGATGTGTCAGTCCATTCCAGAGGAACCTGTTTTCCCTGCACTGCCTTGACGTTCAAGCCGAGGATCGACTCCCACCACGTGTGCACGGGGGACAGCCCTGTGGGAAAGCCTCGTGGGAAAGCCTCGTGGGAAAGACTCGAGGGAAAACCATAGATCCTTTGATCAACGTGGCGGACTGCGTGACACTGCTGCTACCGCTCTGGAGGAAAGCGCAAGTGCATGCCCGCATTCGAGACGAGCACTGACTCCCCTGGGGAGACTCCAGAAGTACCCCAAGATCGATGTCATCACTGGAGAGGAATCCTCAGGTTCCGGCCCCGACTCCACACAAGGTCTTAGGCCCCGGCATCGACGGGAGAGGAATCCCGACAGGCCCCCGAGGAACTCGCATGGGGACTGGCCTTCCCTGAGGCCACCAGAGCGGGTCCCTGAGGTCCCGGTCGTAAGTCGAGAGCAGCTGCCGCAACTCGAGAAAATCCAGGAGGTTTTGCCCTACAGGCGAGATGAGGCCCATTTCTGCTGAGGCTTCTCGAGGCTAATCACATCTAACCACTGGAACTTCCAAAGGGTCCTTCACACCCTTGCTGCAACTCAAGAAGTTCTCCGACATACCCGTCTCCACTCGAGAGGAAGCACGAGGGTCCCGCACCCATCCAGGGGAGCCCCGTTTCCGCCTCCTAGCTCGAGATGAGGGATCCTTTCCCTGTTTCGTAGGGAAAGAATTCCCGGCGTTCCCGTCGCATCTCAAGAGGAGGCGCTCTCCACAGGAAAGGCGAGAGGAACTCCAGGGTCGTGCCACCATTCCAAGAGTCCCCCAGATGTGTCAGTCCATTCCAGAGGAACCTGTTTTCCCTTCACTGCCTTGACGTTCAAGCCGAGGATCGACTCCCACCACGTGTGCACGTGGGACAGCCCTGTGGGAAAGCCTCGTGTGAAAGCCTCGTGGGAACGACTCGAGGGAAAACCATAGATCCTTTGATCCACGCGGCGGACTGCGTGACACTGCTGCTACCGCTCTGGAGGAAAGCGCAAGTGCATGCCCGCATTCGAGACGAGCACTGACACCCCTGGGGAGACTCCAGAAGTACCCCAAGATCCATGTCAGCACTGGAGAGGAATCCTCAGGTTCCGGCCCCGACTCCACACAAGGTCAAAGGCCCCGGCATCGACGGGAGAGGAATCCCGAGAGGCCCCCGAGGAACTCGAAAGGGGACTGGCCTTTCCTGAGGCCACCAGAGTGGGTCCCTGAGGTCCCCGTCGTAAGTCTAGAGCACCGGCCTCAACTCGAGAAAATCCAGGAGGTTATGCCCTCCAGGCGAGATGAGGCCCATTTCCGCTGAGGCTTCTCGAGGCTAATCACATCTAACCACTGGAACTTCCAAAGGGTCCTTCACACCCTTGCTGCAACTCAAGAAGTTCACCGACATACCCGTCTCCACTCGAGAGGAAGCACGTGGGGTCCCGCACACATCCAGGGGAGCCCCGTTTCCGCCTCCTAGCTCGAGATGAGGGATCCTTTCCCTGTTTCGTAGGGAAAGAATTCCCGGCGTTCCCGTCGCATCTCAAGAGGAGGCGCTCTCCACAGGAAAGGCGAGAGGAACTCCAGGGTCGTGCCACCATTCCAAGAGTCCCCCAGATGTGTCAGTCCATTCCAGAGGAACCTGTTTTCCCTGCACTGCCTTGACGTTCAAGCCGAGGATCGACTCCCACCACGTGTGCACGTGGGACCGCCCTGTGGGAAAGCCTCGTCGGAAAGCCTCGTGGGAAAGACTCGAGGGAAAACCATAGATCCTTTGATCCACGCGGCGGACTGCGTGACACTGCTGCTACCGCTCTGGAGGAAAGCGCAAGTGCATGCTCGCATTCGAGACGAGCACTGACTCCTCTGGGGAGACCCTAGAAGTACCCCAAGATCCATGTCAGCACTGGAGAGGAATCGTCAGGTTCCGGCCCCGACTCCACACAAGGTCTTAGGCCCCAGCATCGACGGGAGAGGAATCCCGACAGGCCCCCGAGGAACTCGCATGGGGTCTGGCCTTTCCTGAGGCCACCAGAGCGGGTCCCTGAGGTCCCCGTCGTAAGTCGAGAGCACCTGCCGCAACTCGAGAAAATCCAGGATGTTTTGCCCTCCAGGCGAGATGAGGCCCATTTCCGCTGAGGCTTCTCGAGGCTAATCACATCTAACCACTGGAACTTCCAAAGGGTCCTTCACACCCTTGCTGCAACTCAAAAAGTTCCCCGACATACCCGTCTCCACTCGAGAGGAAGCACGAGGGTCCCGCACACATCCAGGGGAGCCCCGTTTCCGCCACCTAGCTCGAGATGAGGGATCCTTTCCCTGTTTCGTAGGCAAAGAATTCCCGGCGTTCCCGTCGCATCTCAAGAGGAGGCGGTCTCCACAGGACAGCCGAGAGGAATTCCAGGGTCGTGCCACCATTCCAAGAGTCCCCCAGATGTGTCAGGCCATTCCAGAGGAACCTGTTTTCCCTTCACTGCCTTGACGTTCAAGCCGAGGATCCACTCCCAACACGTGTGCACGTGGGACAGCCCTGTGGGAAAGCCTGCTGTGAAAGCCTGGTGGGAAAGACTCGAGGGAAAACCATAGATCCTTTGATCCACGGGGCGGACTGCGTGACACTGCTGCTACCGCTCTCGAGGAAAGCAGAAGTGCATACCCGCATTCGAGACGAGGACTGACTCCCCTGGAGAGACTACATAAGTACCCCAAGATCCATGTCAGCACTGGAGAGGAATCCTCAGGTTCCGGCCCCGAATCAAAACAAGGTCTTAGGCCCCGGCATCCACGGGAGAGGAATCCCGAGAGGCCCCCGAGGAACTCGCATGCGGACTGGCCTTTCGTGAGGCCACCAGAACGGGTCCCCGAGGTCCCCGTCGTAAGTCGAGAGCACCTGCCGCAACTTGAGAAAATCCAGGAGGTTTTGCCCTCCAGGCGAGACGAGGCCCATTTCCGCTGAGGCTTCTCGAGGCTAATCGCAACTAACCACGTGAACTTCCAAAGGGTCCTTCACACCCTTGCTGCAACTCAAGAAGTTCCCCGACATACCCGTCTCCACTCGAGAGGAAGCACGAGGGTCCCGCACACATCCAGGGGAGCCCCGTTTCCGCCTACAAGCTCGAAATGAGGGATCCTTTCCTTGTTTCGAAGGGAAAGAATTCCCGGCGTTCCCGTCGCAACTCAAGAGGAGGCACTCTCCACAGGAAAGGCGAGAGGAACTCCAGGGTCGTGCCACCAATCCAAGAGTCCCCCAGATGTGTCAGTCCATTCCAGAGGAACCTGTTTTCCCTGAACTGCCTCGACGTTCATGCCGAGGATCGACTCCCACCACGTGTGCACGTGGGACAGCCCTGTGGGAAAGCCTGGTGGGAAAGACTCGAGGGAAAGCCATAGATCCTTTGATCCACGCGGCGAACTGCGTGACGCTGCTGCTTTCGCTCTGGAGGAAAGGGCAAGTGAATGCCCGCATTCGAGACGAGAACTGACTCCCCTGGGGAGACTCCAGAAGTACCCCAAGATCCATGTCAGCACTGGAGAGGAATCCTCAGGTTCCGTCCCCGACTCCACACAAAGACTTAGGCCCCGGCCTCGACGGGAGAGGAATCCCGAGAGGCCCCCGAGGATCTCCCATGGGGACTGGCCTCTCCTCAGGGCACCAGAGTGGGTCCCCGAGGTCCCCGTTGTAAGTCGAGAGCACCTCCCTCAACTCGAGAAAATCCAGGAGGTTTTGCCCTCCAGGCGGGATGAGGCCCATTTCCGCTGAGGCTTCTCGAGGCTAATCACATCTAACCACTTGAACTTCCTAAGGGTCCTTCACACCCTTGCTGCAACTCAAGAAGTTCCCCGACATACCCGTGTCCACTCGAGAGGAAGCACGAGTGTCCCGCACTCATCCAGGGGAGCCCCGTTTCCGCCTCCTAGCTCGAGATGAGGGTTCCTTTCCCTGTTTCGTAGGGAAATAATTCCCGGCGTTCCCGTCGCATCTCAAGAGCAGGCGATCTCCACAGGAAAGGCGAGAGGAACTCCAGGGTCGTGCCACCATTCCAAGAGTCCCCCAGATGTGTCAGTCCATTCCAGAGGAACCTGTTTTCCCTGCACTGCCTTGACGTTCAAGCCGAGGATCGACTCCCACCACGTGTGCACTTGGGACCGCCCTGTGGGAAAGCCTCGTCGGAAAGCCTCGTGGGAAAGACTCGAGGGAAAACCATAGATCCTTTGACCACGCGGAGGACTGCGTGACACTGCTGCTACCGCTCTGGAGGAAAGCGCATGTGCATGCCCGCATTCCAGACGAGCACTGACTCCCCTGGGGAGACTCAGGAAGTACCCCTAGATCCATGTCAGCACTGGAGAGGAATCGTCAGGTTCCGGCCCCGACTCCACACAAGGTCTTAGGCCCAGGCATCAACGGGAGAGGAATCCCGACAGGCCCCCGAGGAACTCGCATGGGGACTGGCCTTTCCTGAGGCCACCAGAGCGGGTTCTGAGGTCCCCGTCGTAAGTCGAGAGCACCTGCCGCAACTCGAGAAAATCCAGGATGTTTTGCCCTCCAGGCGAGATGAGGCCCATTTCCGCTGAGGCTTCTCGAGGCTAATCACATCTAACCACTGGAACTTCCAAAGGGTCCTTCACACCCTTGCTGCAACTCAAAAAGTTCCCCGACATACCCGTCTCCACTCGAGAGGAAGCACGAGGGTCCCGCACACATCCAGGGGAGCCCCGTTTCCGCCACCTAGCTCGAGATGAGGGATCCTTTCCCTGTTTCGTAGGCAAAGAATTCCCGGCGTTCCCGTCGCATCTCAAGAGGAGGCGGTCTCCACAGGACAGCCGAGAGGAACTCCAGGGTCGTGCCACCATTCCAAGAGTCCCCCAGATGTGTCAGGCCATTCCAGAGGAACCTGTTTTCCCTTCACTGCCTTGACGTTCAAGCCGAGGATCCACTCCCAACACGTGTGCACGTGGGACAGCCCTGTGGGAAAGCCTGCTGTGAAAGCCTGTTGGGAAAGACTCGAGGGAAAACCATAGATCCTTTGATCCACGGGGCGGACTGCGTGACACTCCTGCTACCGCTATCGAGGAAAGCAGAAGTGCATGCCCGCATTCGAGACGAGGACTGACTCCCCTGGAGAGACTACATAAGTACCCCAAGATCCATGTCAGCACTGGAGAGGAATCCTCAGGTTCCGGCCCCGAATCAACACAAGGTCTTAGGCCCCGGCATCCACGGGAGAGGAATCCCGAGAGGCCCCCGAGGAACTCGCATGCGGACTGGCCTTTCGTGAGGCCACCAGAACGGGTCCCCGAGGTCCCCGTCGTAAGTCGAGAGCACCTCCCGCAACTCGAGAAAATCCAGGAGGTTTTGCCCTCCAGGCGGGATGAGGCCCATTTCCGCTGAGGCTTCTCGAGGCTAATCACATCTAACCACTTGAACTTCCTAAGGGTCCTTCACACCCTTGCTGCAACTCAAGAAGTTCCCCGACATACCCGTGTCCACTCGAGAGGAAGCACGAGTGTCCCGCACTCATCCAGGGGAGCCCCGTTTCCGCCTCCTAGCTCGAGATGAGGGTTCCTTTACCTGTTTCGTAGGGAAATAATTCCCGGCGTTCCCGTCGCATTTCAAGAGGAGGCGCTCTCCACAGGAAAGGCGAGAGGAACTCCAGGGTCGTGCCACCATTCCAAGAGTCCCCCAGATGTGTCAGACCATTCCAGAGGAACCTTTTTTCCCTGCACTGCCTTGACGTTCAAGCGGAGGATCGACCCCCACCACGTGTGCACGTGGGACAGCCCTGTGGGAAAGCCTCGTGGGAAAGCCTCATGGGAAGGACTCGTGGGAAAACCATAGATCCTTTGATCCACGGGGCGGACTGCGTGACACTGCTGCTACCGCTCTGGAGGAAAGCGCAAGTGCATGACCGCATTCGAGACGAGCACTGACTCCCCTGGGGAGACTCCAGAAGTAACCCAAGATCCATGTCAGCACTGGAGAGGAATCCTCAGGTTTCGGCCCCTACTCCACACAAGGTCTTAGGCCCCGGCATCGACGGCAGAGGAATCCCGAGGGGCCCCCGAGGAACTCGCATGGGGACTGGCCTTTCCTGAGGCCACCAGAGCGGGTCCCTGAGGTCCCCGTCGTAAGTCGAGAGCACCTGCCGCAACTCGAGAAAATCCAGGAGGTTTTGCCCTCCAGGCGAGATGAGGCCCATTTCCGCTGAGGCTTCTCGAGGCTAATCACATCTAACCACTGGAACTTCCAAAGTGTCCTTCACACCCTTGCTGCAACTCAAGAAGTTCCCCGACATACCCGTCTCCACTCGAGAGGAAGCACGAGGGTCCCGCACACATCCATGGGAGCCCCGTTTCCGCCTCCTAGCTCGAGATGAGGGATTCTTTCCCTGTTTCGTAGGGAAAGAATTCCCGGCGTTCCCGTCGCATCTCAAGAGCAGGCGCTCTCCACAGGAAAGGCGAGAGGAACTCCAGGGTCGTGCCACCATTCCAAGAGTCCCCCAGATGTGTCAGTCCATTCCAGAGGAACCTGTTTTCCCTGCACTGCCTTGACGTTCAAGCCGAGGATCGACTCCCACCACGTGTGCACGTGGGACCGCCCTGTGGGAAAGCCTCGTCGGAAAGCCTCGTGGGAAAGACTCGAGGGAAAACCATAGATCCTTTGATACACGCGGCGGACTGCGTGACACTGCTGCTACCGCTCTGGAGGAAAGCGCAAGTGCATGCCCGCATTCGAGACGAGCACTGACTCCCCTGGGGAGACTCCAGAAGTAACCCAAGATCCATGTCAGCACTGGAGAGGAATCCTCAGGTTCCGGCCCCTACTCCACACAAGGTCTTAGGCCCCGGCATCGACGGGAGTGGAATCCCGAGAGGCCCCCGAGGAACTCGCATGGGGACTGGCCTTTCCTGAGGCCACCAGAGCGGGTCCCTGAGGTCCCCGTCATAAGTCGAGAGCACCTGCCGCAACTCGAGAAAATCCAGGAGGTTTTGCCCTCCAGGCGAGATGAGGCCCATTTCTGCTGAGGCTTCTCAAGGCTAATCACATCTAACCACTGGAACTTCCAAAGGGTCCTTCACACCCTTGCTGCAACTCAAGAAGTTCCCCGACATACTCGTCTCCACGCGAGAGGAAGCACGAGGGTCCCGCACACATCCAGGGGAGCCCCGTTTCCGCCTCCTAGCTCGAGATGAGGGATCCTTTCCCTGTTTCGTAGGGAAAGAATTCCCGGCATTCCCGTCGAATCTCAAGAGGAGGCGCTCCCAACAGGAAAGGCGAGAGGAACTCCAGGGTCGTGCCACCATTCAAAGAGTCCCCCAGATGTGTCAGTCCATTCCAGAGGAACCTGTTTTCCCTGCACTGCCTTGACGTTCAAGCCGAGGATCGACTCCCACCACGTGTGCACGGGGGACAGCCCTGTGGGAAAGCCTCGTGGGAAAGCCTCGTGGGAAAGACTCGAGGGAAAACCATAGATCCTTTGATCAACGTGGCGGACTGCGTGACACTGCTGCTACCGCTCTGGAGGAAAGCGCAAGTGCATGCCCGCATTCGAGACGAGCACTGACTCCCCTGGGGAGACTCCAGAAGTACCCCAAGATGGATGTCATCACTGGAGAGGAATCCTCAGGTTCCGGCCCCGACTCCACACAAGGTCTTAGGCCCCGGCATCGACGGGAGAGGAATCCCGACAGGCCCCCGAGGAACTCGCATGGGGACTGGCCTTCCCTGAGGCCACCAGAGCGGGTCCCTGAGGTCCCGGTCGTAAGTCGAGAGCAGCTGCCGCAACTCGAGAAAATCCAGGAGGTTTTGCCCTACAGGCGAGATGAGGCCCATTTCTGCTGAGGCTTCTCGAGGCTAATCACATCTAACCACTGGAACTTCCAAAGGGTCCTTCACACCCTTGCTGCAACTCAAGAAGTTCTCCGACATACCCGTCTCCACTCGAGAGGAAGCACGAGGGTCCCGCACCCATCCAGGGGAGCCCCGTTTCCGCCTCCTAGCTCGAGATGAGGGATCCTTTCCCTGTTTCGTAGGGAAAGAATTCCCGGCGTTCCCGTCGCATCTCAAGAGGAGGCGCTCTCCACAGGAAAGGCGAGAGGAACTCCAGGGTCGTGCCACCATTCCAAGAGTCCCCCAGATGTGTCAGTCCATTCCAGAGGAACCTGTTTTCCCTTCACTGCCTTGACGTTCAAGCCGAGGATCGACTCCCACCACGTGTGCACGTGGGACAGCCCTGTGGGAAAGCCTCGTGTGAAAGCCTCGTGGGAACGACTCGAGGGAAAACCATAGATCCTTTGATCCACGCGGCGGACTGCGTGACACTGCTGCTACCGCTCTGGAGGAAAGCGCAAGTGCATGCCCGCATTCGAGACGAGCACTGACACCCCTGGGGAGACTCCAGAAGTACCCCAAGATCCATGTCAGCACTGGAGAGGAATCCTCAGGTTCCGGCCCCGACTCCACACAAGGTCAAAGGCCCCGGCATCGACGGGAGAGGAATCCCGAGAGGCCCCCGAGGAACTCGAAAGGGGACTGGCCTTTCCTGAGGCCACCAGAGTGGGTCCCTGAGGTCCCCGTCGTAAGTCTAGAGCACCGGCCTCAACTCGAGAAAATCCAGGAGGTTATGCCCTCCAGGCGAGATGAGGCCCATTTCCGCTGAGGCTTCTCGAGGCTAATCACATCTAACCACTGGAACTTCCAAAGGGTCCTTCACACCCTTGCTGCAACTCAAGAAGTTCACCGACATACCCGTCTCCACTCGAGAGGAAGCACGTGGGGTCCCGCACACATCCAGGGGAGCCCCGTTTCCGCCTCCTAGCTCGAGATGAGGGATCCTTTCCCTGTTTCGTAGGGAAAGAATTCCCGGCGTTCCCGTCGCATCTCAAGAGGAGGCGCTCTCCACAGGAAAGGCGAGAGGAACTCCAGGGTCGTGCCACCATTCCAAGAGTCCCCCAGATGTGTCAGTCCATTCCAGAGGAACCTGTTTTCCCTGCACTGCCTTGACGTTCAAGCCGAGGATCGACTCCCACCACGTGTGCACGTGGGACCGCCCTGTGGGAAAGCCTCGTCGGAAAGCCTCGTGGGAAAGACTCGAGGGAAAACCATAGATCCTTTGATCCACGCGGCGGACTGCGTGACACTGCTGCTACCGCTCTGGAGGAAAGCGCAAGTGCATGCTCGCATTCGAGACGAGCACTGACTCCTCTGGGGAGACCCTAGAAGTACCCCAAGATCCATGTCAGCACTGGAGAGGAATCGTCAGGTTCCGGCCCCGACTCCACACAAGGTCTTAGGCCCCAGCATCGACGGGAGAGGAATCCCGACAGGCCCCCGAGGAACTCGCATGGGGTCTGGCCTTTCCTGAGGCCACCAGAGCGGGTCCCTGAGGTCCCCGTCGTAAGTCGAGAGCACCTGCCGCAACTCGAGAAAATCCAGGATGTTTTGCCCTCCAGGCGAGATGAGGCCCATTTCCGCTGAGGCTTCTCGAGGCTAATCACATCTAACCACTGGAACTTCCAAAGGGTCCTTCACACCCTTGCTGCAACTCAAAAAGTTCCCCGACATACCCGTCTCCACTCGAGAGGAAGCACGAGGGTCCCGCACACATCCAGGGGAGCCCCGTTTCCGCCACCTAGCTCGAGATGAGGGATCCTTTCCCTGTTTCGTAGGCAAAGAATTCCCGGCGTTCCCGTCGCATCTCAAGAGGAGGCGGTCTCCACAGGACAGCCGAGAGGAATTCCAGGGTCGTGCCACCATTCCAAGAGTCCCCCAGATGTGTCAGGCCATTCCAGAGGAACCTGTTTTCCCTTCACTGCCTTGACGTTCAAGCCGAGGATCCACTCCCAACACGTGTGCACGTGGGACAGCCCTGTGGGAAAGCCTGCTGTGAAAGCCTGGTGGGAAAGACTCGAGGGAAAACCATAGATCCTTTGATCCACGGGGCGGACTGCGTGACACTGCTGCTACCGCTCTCGAGGAAAGCAGAAGTGCATACCCGCATTCGAGACGAGGACTGACTCCCCTGGAGAGACTACATAAGTACCCCAAGATCCATGTCAGCACTGGAGAGGAATCCTCAGGTTCCGGCCCCGAATCAAAACAAGGTCTTAGGCCCCGGCATCCACGGGAGAGGAATCCCGAGAGGCCCCCGAGGAACTCGCATGCGGACTGGCCTTTCGTGAGGCCACCAGAACGGGTCCCCGAGGTCCCCGTCGTAAGTCGAGAGCACCTGCCGCAACTTGAGAAAATCCAGGAGGTTTTGCCCTCCAGGCGAGACGAGGCCCATTTCCGCTGAGGCTTCTCGAGGCTAATCGCAACTAACCACGTGAACTTCCAAAGGGTCCTTCACACCCTTGCTGCAACTCAAGAAGTTCCCCGACATACCCGTCTCCACTCGAGAGGAAGCACGAGGGTCCCGCACACATCCAGGGGAGCCCCGTTTCCGCCTACAAGCTCGAAATGAGGGATCCTTTCCTTGTTTCGAAGGGAAAGAATTCCCGGCGTTCCCGTCGCAACTCAAGAGGAGGCACTCTCCACAGGAAAGGCGAGAGGAACTCCAGGGTCGTGCCACCAATCCAAGAGTCCCCCAGATGTGTCAGTCCATTCCAGAGGAACCTGTTTTCCCTGAACTGCCTCGACGTTCATGCCGAGGATCGACTCCCACCACGTGTGCACGTGGGACAGCCCTGTGGGAAAGCCTGGTGGGAAAGACTCGAGGGAAAGCCATAGATCCTTTGATCCACGCGGCGAACTGCGTGACGCTGCTGCTTTCGCTCTGGAGGAAAGGGCAAGTGAATGCCCGCATTCGAGACGAGAACTGACTCCCCTGGGGAGACTCCAGAAGTACCCCAAGATCCATGTCAGCACTGGAGAGGAATCCTCAGGTTCCGTCCCCGACTCCACACAAAGACTTAGGCCCCGGCCTCGACGGGAGAGGAATCCCGAGAGGCCCCCGAGGATCTCCCATGGGGACTGGCCTCTCCTCAGGGCACCAGAGTGGGTCCCCGAGGTCCCCGTTGTAAGTCGAGAGCACCTCCCTCAACTCGAGAAAATCCAGGAGGTTTTGCCCTCCAGGCGGGATGAGGCCCATTTCCGCTGAGGCTTCTCGAGGCTAATCACATCTAACCACTTGAACTTCCTAAGGGTCCTTCACACCCTTGCTGCAACTCAAGAAGTTCCCCGACATACCCGTGTCCACTCGAGAGGAAGCACGAGTGTCCCGCACTCATCCAGGGGAGCCCCGTTTCCGCCTCCTAGCTCGAGATGAGGGTTCCTTTCCCTGTTTCGTAGGGAAATAATTCCCGGCGTTCCCGTCGCATCTCAAGAGCAGGCGATCTCCACAGGAAAGGCGAGAGGAACTCCAGGGTCGTGCCACCATTCCAAGAGTCCCCCAGATGTGTCAGTCCATTCCAGAGGAACCTGTTTTCCCTGCACTGCCTTGACGTTCAAGCCGAGGATCGACTCCCACCACGTGTGCACTTGGGACCGCCCTGTGGGAAAGCCTCGTCGGAAAGCCTCGTGGGAAAGACTCGAGGGAAAACCATAGATCCTTTGACCACGCGGAGGACTGCGTGACACTGCTGCTACCGCTCTGGAGGAAAGCGCATGTGCATGCCCGCATTCCAGACGAGCACTGACTCCCCTGGGGAGACTCAGGAAGTACCCCTAGATCCATGTCAGCACTGGAGAGGAATCGTCAGGTTCCGGCCCCGACTCCACACAAGGTCTTAGGCCCAGGCATCAACGGGAGAGGAATCCCGACAGGCCCCCGAGGAACTCGCATGGGGACTGGCCTTTCCTGAGGCCACCAGAGCGGGTTCTGAGGTCCCCGTCGTAAGTCGAGAGCACCTGCCGCAACTCGAGAAAATCCAGGATGTTTTGCCCTCCAGGCGAGATGAGGCCCATTTCCGCTGAGGCTTCTCGAGGCTAATCACATCTAACCACTGGAACTTCCAAAGGGTCCTTCACACCCTTGCTGCAACTCAAAAAGTTCCCCGACATACCCGTCTCCACTCGAGAGGAAGCACGAGGGTCCCGCACACATCCAGGGGAGCCCCGTTTCCGCCACCTAGCTCGAGATGAGGGATCCTTTCCCTGTTTCGTAGGCAAAGAATTCCCGGCGTTCCCGTCGCATCTCAAGAGGAGGCGGTCTCCACAGGACAGCCGAGAGGAACTCCAGGGTCGTGCCACCATTCCAAGAGTCCCCCAGATGTGTCAGGCCATTCCAGAGGAACCTGTTTTCCCTTCACTGCCTTGACGTTCAAGCCGAGGATCCACTCCCAACACGTGTGCACGTGGGACAGCCCTGTGGGAAAGCCTGCTGTGAAAGCCTGTTGGGAAAGACTCGAGGGAAAACCATAGATCCTTTGATCCACGGGGCGGACTGCGTGACACTCCTGCTACCGCTATCGAGGAAAGCAGAAGTGCATGCCCGCATTCGAGACGAGGACTGACTCCCCTGGAGAGACTACATAAGTACCCCAAGATCCATGTCAGCACTGGAGAGGAATCCTCAGGTTCCGGCCCCGAATCAACACAAGGTCTTAGGCCCCGGCATCCACGGGAGAGGAATCCCGAGAGGCCCCCGAGGAACTCGCATGCGGACTGGCCTTTCGTGAGGCCACCAGAACGGGTCCCCGAGGTCCCCGTCGTAAGTCGAGAGCACCTGCCGCAACTTGAGAAAATCCAGGAGGTTTTGCCCTCCAGGCGAGACGAGGCCCATTTCCGCTGAGGCTTCTCGAGGCTAATCGCAACTAACCACGTGAACTTCCAAAGGGTCCTTCACACCCTTGCTGCAACTCAAGAAGTTCCCCGACATACCCGTCTCCACTCGAGAGGAAGCACGAGGGTCCCGCACACATCCAGGGGAGCCCCGTTTCGGCCTACAAGCTCGAAATGAGGGATCCTTTCCTTGTTTCAAAGGGAAAGAATTCCCGGCGTTCCCGTCGCATCTCAAGAGGAGGCGCTCTCCACAGGAAAGGCGAGAGGAACTCCAGGGTCGTGCCACCATTCCAAGAGTCCCCCAGATGTGTCAGTCCATTCCAGAGGAACCTGTTTTCCCTGCACTGCCTCGACGTTCAAGCCGAGGATCGACTCCCACCACGTGTGCACGTGGGACAGCCCTGAGGGAAAGCCTGGTGGGAAAGACTCGAGGGAAAGCCATAGATCCTTTGATCCACGCGGCGAACTGCGTGACTCTGCTGCTTTCGCTCTGGAGGAAAGGGCAAGTGAATGCCCGCATTCGAGACGAGAACTGACTCCCCTGGGGAGATTCCAGAAGTACCCCAAGATCCATGTCAGCACTGGAGAGGAATCCTCAGGTTCCGGCCCCGACTCCACACAAAGACATAGGCCCCGGCCTCGACGGGAGAGGAATCCCGAGAGGCCCCCGAGGATCTCCCATGGGGACTGGCCTGTCCTCAGGGCACCAGAGTGGGTCCCCGAGGTCCCCGTTGTAAGTCGAGAGCACCTCCCGCAACTCGAGAAAATACAGGAGGTTTTGCCCTCCAGGCGGGATGAGGCCCATTTCCGCTGAGGCTTCTCGAGGCTAATCACATCTAACCACTTGAACTTCCTAAGGGTCCTTCACACCCTTGCTGCAACTCAAGAAGTTCCCCGACATACCCGTGTCCACTCGAGAGGAAGCACGAGTGTCCCGCACTCATCCAGGGGAGCCCCGTTTCCGCCTCCTAGCTCGAGATGAGGGTTCCTTTACCTGTTTCGTAGGGAAATAATTCCCGGCGTTCCCGTCGCATTTCAAGAGGAGGCGCTCTCCACAGGAAAGGCGAGAGGAACTCCAGGGTCGTGCCACCATTCCAAGAGTCCCCCAGATGTGTCAGACCATTCCAGAGGAACCTTTTTTCCCTGCACTGCCTTGACGTTCAAGCGGAGGATCGACCCCCACCACGTGTGCACGTGGGACAGCCCTGTGGGAAAGCCTCGTGGGAAAGCCTCATGGGAAGGACTCGTGGGAAAACCATAGATCCATTGATCCACGGGGCGGACTGCGTGACACTGCTGCTACCGCTCTGGAGGAAAGCGTAAGTGCATGACCGCATTCGAGACGAGCACTGACTCCCCTGGGGAGACTCCAGAAGTACCCCAAGATCCATGTCAGCACTGGAGTGGAATCCTCAGGTTCCGGCCCCGACTCCACACAAGGTCTTAGGCCCTGGCATCGAAGGGAGAGGAATCCCGAGAGGCCCCCGAGAACTCGTATGGGGACTGGCCTTTCCTGAGGCCACCAGAGTGTGTCCCCGAGGTCCCCGTCGTAAGTCAAGAGCAGCTGCCACAACTCGAGAAAATCCAGGAGGTTTTGCCCTCCAGGCGAGACGAGGCCCATTTCCGCTGAGGCTTCTCGAGGCTAATCACATCTAACCACTGGAACTTTCAAAGGGTCCTTCACACCCTTGCTGCAACTCAAGAAGTTCCCCGACATAACCGTCTCCACTCGAGAGGAAGCACGAGGGTCCCGCACACATCCAGGGGAGACCCGTTTACGCCTCCTAGCTCGAGATGAGGGATCCTTTCCCTGTTTCGTAGGGAAAGAATTCCAGGCGTTCCCGTCGCATCTCAAGAGGAGGCGCTTTCCACAGGAAAGGCGAGAGGAACTCCAGGGTCGTGCCACCATTCCAAGAGTCCCCCAGATGTGTCAGTCCATTCCAGAGGAACCTGTTTTCCCTGCACTGCGTTGACGTTCAAGCCGAGGATCGACTCCCACTACGTGTGCATGTGGGACATCCCTGTGGGAAAGCCTCGTGGGAAAGCCTCGAGGGAAAGACATAGATCCCTTGATCCACACGGCCAACTGCATGACACTGCTGCTACCGCTCTGGAGGAAAGCGCAAGTGCATGCCCGCATTCGAGACGAGGACTGACTCCCCTGGGGAGACTCCAGAAGTACCCCAAGATCCATGTCAGCACTGGAGAGGAATCCTCAGGTTCCGGCCCCGACTCCACACAAGGTCTTAGGCCCCGGCATCGACGGGAGAGGAATCCCGAGAGGCCCCCGAGGAACTCGCATGGGGACTGGCCTTTCCTGAGGCCACCAGAGCGGGTCCCTGAGGGCCCCGTCGTAAGTCGAGAGCAGCTGCAGCAACTCGAGAAAATCCAGGAGGTTTTGCCCTCTAGGCAAGATGAGGCCCATTTCCGCTGAGGCTTCTCGAGGCTAATCACATCTAACCACTGGAACTTCCAAAGGGTCCTTCACACCCTTGCTGCAACTCAAGAAGTTCCCCGACATACCCGTCTCAACTCGTGAGGAAGCACGACGGTCCCGCACACATCCAGGGGAGCCCCGTATCCGCCTCCTAGCTCGAGATGAGGGATCCTTTCCCTGTTTCGTAGGGAAAGAATTCCCGGCATTCCCGTCGCATCTCAAGAGGAGGCGCTCTCCACAGGAAAGGCGAGAGGAACTCCAGGGTCGTGCCACCATTCCAAGAGTCCCCCAGATGTGTCAGTCCATTCCAGACGAACCTGTTTTCCCTGCACTGCCTTGACGTTCAAGCCGAGGATCGACTCCCACCACGTGTGCATGTGGGACAGCCCTGTGGGAAAGCCTTATGGGAAAGCCTCGTGGGAAAGCCTCGTGGGAAAGCCTCGAGGGAAAACCATAGATCCTTTGATCCACGCGGCCGAATGCGTGACACTGCTGCTACCGCTCTGGAGGAAAGCACAAGTGCATGCCCGCATTCGAGAAGACGACTGACTCCCCTGGGGAGACACCAGAAGTACCCCAAGATCGATGTCAGCACTGGAGAGGAATCCTCAGGATCCGGCCCCGAATTCACACAAGGTCTTAGGCCCCGGCATCGATGGGAGAGGAATCCCGAGAGGCCCCCGAGGAACTCGCATGGGCACTGGCCTTTCCTGAGGCCACCAGAGCGGGTCCCTGAGGGCCCCGTCGTAAGTCGAGAGCACCTGCCACAACTCGAGAAAATCCAGGAGGTTTTGCCCTCCAGGCGAGATGAGGCCCATTTCCGCTGAGGCTTCTCGAGGCTAATCACATCTAACCACTGGAACTTCCAAAGGGTCCTTCACACCCTTGCTGCAAATCAAGAAGTTCCCCGACATACCCGTCTCCACTCTAGAGGAAGCACGAGGGTCCCGCACACATCCAGGGGAGCCCCGTTTCCGCCTCCTAGCTCGAGATGAGGGATCCTTTCCATGTTTCGTAGGGAAAGCATTCCCGGCGTTCCCGTCGCATCTCAAGAGGAGGCGGTCTCCACAGGAAAGGCGAGAGGAACTCCAGGGTCGTGCCACCATTCCAAGAGTCCCCCAGATGTGTCAGTCCATTCCAGAGTAACCTGTTTTCCCTGCACTGCCTTGACGTTCAAGCCGAGGATCGACTCCCACCACGTGTGCACGTGGGACAGCCCTGTGGGAAATCCTGCTGGGAAAGCCTGGTGGGAAAGACTCGAGGGAAAACCATAGATCCTTTGATCCACGAAGCGGACTGCGTGACACTGCTTCTACCGCTCTGTAGGAAAGCGCAAGTGCATTCCAGTATTCGAGACGAGGACTGACTCCCCTGGGGAGACTCCAGAAGTACCCCAAGATACATGTCAGCACTGGAGAGGAATCCTCAGGTTCCGGCCCCGAATCAACACAAGGTCTTAGGCCCCGGCATCGACGGGAGAGGAATCCCGAGAGACCCCCGAGGAACTCGCATGCGGACTGGCCTTTCGTGAGGCCACCAGAGCGGGTCCCCGAAGTCCCCGTCGTAAGTCGAGAGCACCTGCCGCAACTTGAGCAAATCCAGGAGGTTTTGCCCTCCAGGCGAGAGGAGGCCCATTTCCGCTGAGGCTTCTCGAGGCTAATCGCATTTAACCACGTGAACTTCCAAAGGGCCCTTCACACCCTTGCTGCAACTCAATAAGTTCCCCGACATACCCGTCTCCACTCGAGAGGAAGCAAGAGGGTCCCGCACACATCCAGGTGAGCCGCGTTTCCGCCTCCTAGCTCGAGATGAGGGATCCTTTCCTGTTTCTTAGGGAAAGATTTCCCGGCGTTCCCGTGGCATCTCAAGAGGAGGCGCTCTCCACAGGAAAGGCGAGAGGAACTCCAGGGTCGTGCCACCATTTCAAGAGTCCCCCATATGTGTCAGTCCATTCCAGAGGAACCTGTTTTCCCTGCACTGCCTTGACGTTCAAGCCGAGGATCGACTCCCACCACGTGTGCACGTGGACAGCCCTGTGGGAAAGCCTCGTGGGAAAGCCTCGTGGGAAAGACTCGAGGGAAAACCATAGATCCTTTGATCCACGCGGCGGACTGCGTGACACTGCTGCCGCCGCCCTGGTTGAAAGCGCAAGTGCATGCCCGCATTCGAGACGAGGACTGACTCCCCTGGGGAGACCCCAGAAGTACCCCAAGATCCATGTCAGCACTGGAGAGGAATCCTCAGGTTCCGGCCCCGACTCCACACAAGGTCTTAGGCCCCGGCATCGACGGGAGAGGAATCCCGAAAGGCCCCTGTGGAACTCGCATGGGGACTGGCCTTTCCTGAGGCCACCAGAGCAGGTCCCGGAGGTCCCTTTGGTAAGTCGAGAGCACCTTCCCCAACTCGAGAAAATCCAGGAGGTTTTGCCCTCCAGGCGAGAAGAGGCCCATTTCCGCTGAGGCTTCTCGAGGCTAATCACATCTAACCACTGGAACTTCCAAAGGGTCCTTCACACCATTGCTGCAACTCAAGAAGTTCACCGACATACCCTTCTCCACTCGAGAGGAAGCACGAGGGTCCCGCACACATCCAGGGGAGCCCCGTTTCCGCCTACTAGCTCGAGATGAGGGATCCTTTCCCTGTTTCGTAGGGAAAGAATTCCCGGCGTTCCCGACGCATCTCAAGCGGAGGCGCTCTCCACAGGAAAGGCGAGAGGAACTCCAGGGTCGTGCCACCATTCCAAGAGTCCCCCAGATGTGTCAGTCCATTCCAGAGGAACCTGTTTTCCCTGCACCGCCTTGACGTTCAAGCCGAGGATCGACTCTCACCACAGTGCCACGTGGGACAGCCCTGTGTGAAAGCCTCGTGGGGAAGCCTCGTGGGAAAGACTCGAGGGAAAACCAGAGATCCTTTGATCCACGCGGCGGACTGCGTGACACTGCTGCTACCGCTCTGGAGGAAAGCGCAAGTGCATGCCCGCATTCGAGGCGAGGACTGACTCCCCTGGGTAGACTCCAGAAGTACCCAAGATCCATGTCAGCACTGGAGAGGAATCCTCAGGTTCCGGCCCCGACTCCACACAAGGTCTTAGGCCCCGGCATCGACGGGAGAGGAATCCCGAGAGGCCCCCGAGGAACTCGCATGGGGACCTGCCTTTCCTGAGGCCACCAGAGCGGGTCCCTGACGGCCCCGTCGTAAGTCGAGAGCACCAGGTGCAACTCGAGGAAATCCAGGAGGTTTTGCCCTCCAGGCGAGAAGAGGCCCATTTCCGCTGAGGCTTCTCGAGGCTAATCACTTCTAACCACTGGAACTTCCAAAGGGTCCTTCACACCCTTGCTGCAACTCAAGCAGTTCTGCGACATACCCGTCTCCACTCGAGAGGAAGCACGAGGGTCGCGCACACATCCAGGGGAGCCCCGTTTCCGCCGCCTAGCTCGAGATGAGGGATCCTTTCCCTGTTTCGTAGGGAAAGAATTCCCGGCGTTCCCGTCGCATCTCAAGAGGAGGCGCTCTCCACAGGAAAGGCGAGAGGAACTCCAGGGTCGTGCCACCATTCCAATAGTCCCCCAGATGTGTCATTCCATTCCAGAGGAACCTGTTTTCCCTGCACTGCCTCGACGTTCAAGCCGAGGATCGACTCCCACCACGTGTGCACGTGGGACAGCCCTGTGGGAAAGCCTGGTGGGAAAGACTTGAGGGAAAGCCATAGATCCTTTGATCCACGCGGCGAACTGCGTGACGCTGCTACTTTCGCTCTGGAGGAAAGGGCAAGTGAATGCCCGCATTCGAGACGAGAACTGACTCCCCTGGGGAGACTCCAGAAGTACCCCAAGATCCATGTCAGCACTGGAGAGGAATCCTCAGGTTCCGGCCCCGACTCCACACAAAGACTTAGGCCCCGGCCTCGACGGGAGAGGAATCCCGAGAGGCCCCCGAGGATCTCCCATGGGGACTGGCCTCTCCTCAGGGCACCAGAGCGGGTCCCCGAGGTCCCCGTTGTAAGACGAGAGCACCTGCCGCAACTCGAGAAAATCCAGGAGGTTTTGCCCTCCAGGCGGGATGACGGCCATTTCCGCTGAGGCTTCTCGAGGCTAATCACATCTAACCACTGGAACTTCCTAAGGGTCCTTCACACCCTTGCTGCAACTCAAGAAGTTCCCCGACATACCCGTGTCCACTCGAGAGGAAGCACGAGTGTCCCGCACTCATCCAGGGGAGCCCCGTTTCCGCCTCCTAGCTCGAGATGAGGGATCCTTTCCCTGTTTCGTAGGGAAAGAATTCCCGGCGTTCCCGTCGCATCTCAAGAGGAGGCGCTCTCCACAGGAAAGGCGAGAGGAACTCCAGGGTCGTGCCACCATTCCAAGAGTCCCCCAGATGTGTCAGTCCATTGCAGAGGAACCTGTTTTCCCTGCACTGCCTTGACGTTCAAGCCGAGGATCGACTCCCACCACGTGTGCACGTGGGACAGCCCTGTGGGAAAGCCTTATGGGAAAGCCTTGTGGGAAAGCCTCGTGGGAAAGCCTCGAGGGAAAACCATAGATCCTTTGATCCACGCGGCGGACTGCGTGACACTGCTGCAACCGCTCTGGAGGAAAGGGCAAGTGCATGCCCGCATTCGAGACGAGCACTGACTCCCCTGCGGAGACTCCAGAAGTACCCCAAGATCCATGTCAGCACTGGAGAGGAATCCTCAGGTTCCGGCCCCGACTCCACACAAGGTCTTAGGCCCCGGCATCGACCGTCTAGGAATCCCGAGAGGCCCCCGAGGAACTCGCATGGGGACTGGCCTTTCGTGAGGCCACCAGAGGGGGTCCCCGAGGTCCCCGTCGTAAGTCGAGAGCACCTGCCGCAACTCGAGAAAATCCAGGAGGTTTTGCCCTCCAGGCAGATGAGGCCCATTTCCGCTGAGTCTTCCCGAGGCTAATCACATCAAACCACTGGAACTTCCAAAGGGTCCTTCACAGCCTTGCTGCAACTCGAGAAGTTCCCCAACATACCAGTCTCCACTCGAGAGGAAACACGAGGGTCCCGCACACATCCAGGGGAGCCCCGTTTCCGCCTCGAAGCTCGAGATGAGGGATCCTTTCCCTGTTTCTTAGGGAAAGAATTCCCGGCGTTCCCGTGGCATCTCAAGAGGAGGCGCTCTCCACAGGAAACGCGAGAGGAACTCCAGGGTCGTTCCACCATTCCAAGAGTCCCCCAGATGTGTCAGTCCATTCCAGAGGAACCTGTTTGCCCTGCACTGCCTTGACGTTCAAGCCGAGGATCGACTCCCACCACGTGTGCACGTGGGACAGCCCTGTGGGAAAGCCTCGTGGGAAAGACTCGAGGGAAAACCATAGATCCTTTGATCCATGCGGCGGATTGGGTGACACTGCTGCTACCGCTCTGGAGGAAAGCGCAAGTGCATGCCCGCATTCGAGACGAGGACTGACTCCCCTGGGGAGACTCCAGAAGTACCCCAAGATCCATGTCAGCACTGGAGAGGATTCCTCAGGTTCCGGCCCCGAGTCCACACAAGGTCTTAGGCCCCGGCATCGACGGGAGAGGAATCCCGAGAGGCACCCGAGGATCTCGCATGGGGACTGGCCTCTCCTCAGGGCACCAGAGCGGGTCCCTGAGGTCCCCGTTTTAAGACGAGAGCACCTGCCGCAACGCGAGAAAATCAAGGAGGTTTTGCCCTCCAGGCGAGACGAGGCCCATTTCCGCTGTGGTTTCTCGAGGCTAATCACATCTAACCACTGGAACTTCCAAAGGGTCCTTCACACCCTTGCTGCAACTCAAGAAGTTCCCCGACATACCCGTCTCCACTCGAGAGGAAGCACGAGGGTCCCGCACACATCCAGGGGAGCCGCGTTTCCGCCTCCTAGCTCGAGATGAGGGATCCTTTCCTGTTTCTTAGGGAAAGATTTCCCGGCGTTCCCGTGGCATCTCAAGAGGAGGCGCTCTCCACAGGAAAGGCGAGAGGAACTCCAGGGTCGTGCCACCATTCCAAGAGTCCCCCAGATGTGTCAGTCCATTCCAGAGGAACCTGTTTTCCCTGCACTGCCTTGAGGTTCAAGGCGAGGATCGACTCCCACCACGTGTGCACGTGGGACAGCCCTGTGGGTAAGCCTCGTGGGGAAGCCTCGTGGGAAAGACTCGAGGGAAAACCATAGATCCTTTGATCCACGCGGCGGACTGCGTGACACTGCTGCTACCGCTTTGGAGGAAAGCGCAAGTGCATGCCCGCATTCGAGACGAGGACTGACTCCCCTGGGGAGACTCCAGAAGTACCCCAAGATCCATGTCAGCACTGGAGTGGAATCCCCAGGTTCCGGCCCCTACTCCACACAAGGTCTTAGGCCACGGCATCGAAGGGAGAGGAATCCCGAGAGGCCCCCGAGGAACTAGCATGGGGACTGGCCTTTCCTGAGGCCACCAGAGTGGGTCCGCGAGGTCCCCGTCGTAAGTCGAGATCACCTGCCGCAACTCGAAAAAATCCAGGATGTTTTGCCCTCCAGGCGAGACAGGGCCCATTTCCACTGAGGCTTCTCGAGGCTAATCACATCTAACCACTGTAACTTCCAAAGGGTCCTTCACACCCTTTCTGCAACTCAAGAAGTTCCCCGACATACCCGTCTCCACTCGAGAGGAAGCACGAGGGTCCCGCACACATCCAGGGGATCCCCGTTTCCGCCTCCTAGCTGGAGATGAGGGATCCTTTCTCTGTTTCGTAGGGAAAGAATTCCCGGCGTTCCCGTTGCATCTCAAGAGGAGGCGGTCTCCACAGGACAGGCGAGAGGAACTCCAGGGTCGTGCCACCATTCCAAGAATCCCCCAGATGTGTCAGTCCATTCCAGAGGAACCTGTTTTCCCTTCACTGCCTTGACGTTCAAGCCGAGGATCGACTCCCACCACGTGTGCACGTGGGACAGCCCTGTGGGAAAGCCTGCTGGGAAAGCCTGGTGGGAAAGACTCGAGGGAAAACCATAGATCCTTTGATCTACGCAGCGGACTGCGTGACACTGCTGGTACCGCTCTGGAGGAAAGCGCAAGTGCATTCCCGCATTCGAGACGAGGACTGACTCCCCTGGAGAGACTCCATAAGTACCCCAAGATCTATGTTAGCACTGGAGAGGAATCCTCAGGTTCCAGCCCCGAATCAACACAAGGTCTTAGGCCCCGGCATCGACGGGAGAGGAATCCCGAGAGGCCCCCGAGGAACTCGCATGCGGACTGGCCTTTCGTGAGGCCACCAGAGCGGGTCCCCGAGGTCCCCGTCGTAAGTCGAGAGCACCTGCCGCAACTTGAGAAAATCCAGGAGGTTTTGCCCTCCAGGCGAGACGAGGCCCATTTCCGCTGAGGCTTCTCGAGGCTAATCACATCTAACCACTGGAACTTCCAAAGGGTCCTTCACACCCTTGCTGCAAGTCAAGAAGTTCCCCGACATACCCGTCTCCACTCGAGAGGAAGCACGAGGGTCCTGCACACATCCAGGGGAGCCCCGTTTCCACCTCCTAGCTCGAGATGAGGTATCCTTTCAATGTTTCGTAGGGAAAGAATTCCCGGCGTTCCCGACGCATCTCAAGAGGAGGCGCTCCCCACAGGAAAGGCAAGAGGAACTCCAGGGTCGTGCCACCATTCCAAGAGTCCCCCAGATGTGTCAGACAATTCCAGAGGAACCTGTTTTCCCTGCACTGCTTCGACGTTCAAGCCGAGGATCGACTCCTAACCCGTGTGCACGTGGGACAGCCCTGTGGGAAAGCCTCGTGGGAAACCCTCGTGGGAAAGCCTCGAGGGAAAACCAAAGATCCTTTGATTCACGTGGCGGACTGGGTGACACTGCTGCTACCGCTCTGGAGGAAAGCCCAAGTGCATGCCCGCATTCGTGACGAGGACTGACTCCCCTGGGGAGACTCCAGAAGTACACCAAGATCCATGTTAGCACTGGAGAGGAATTCTCAGGTTCCGGCCCCGACTCCACACAAGGTCTTATGCCCCGGCTTCGACTGGAGAGGAATCCCGAGAGGCCCCCGAGGAACTCGCATTGGGACTGGCCTTTCCTGAGGCCACCAGAGCGGGTCCCTGAGGTCCCCGTCGTAAGTCGAGAGCACCTCCCGCAACTCGAGAAAATCCAGGAGGTTTTGCCCTCCAGGCGAGATGAGGCCCTTTTCCGCTGAGGCTTCTCGTGGCAAATCACATCTAACCACTGGAACTTCCAAAGGGTCCTTCACACCCTTGTAGCAACTCAAGAAGTTCCCCGACATAGACGTCTCCACACGAGAGGAAGCACTAGGGTCCCGCACACTTCCAGGGGAGCCCCGTTTCCGCTTCCTAGCTCGAGATGAGGAATCCTTTCCCTGTTTCTTAGGTAAAGAATTCCCGGCGTTCCCGACCCATCTCAAGAGGAGGCGCTCTCCACAGGAAAGGCGAGAGGAACTCCAGGGTCGTGCCACCATTCCATGAGACCCCAGATGTGTCAGTCCATTCCAGAGGAACCTGTTTTCCCTGCACCGCCTTGACGTTCAAGCCGAGGATCGACTCTCACCACAGTGCCACGTGGGACAGCCCTGTGGGAAAGCCTCGTGGGAAAGCCTCGTGGGAAAGACTCGAGGGAAAACCAGAGATCCTTTGATCCACGCGGCGGACTGCGTGACACTGCTGGTACCGCTCTGGAGGAAAGCGCAAGTGCATGCCCGCATTCGAGGCGAGGACTGACTCCCCTGGGGAGACTCCAGAAGTACCCCAACATCCATATCAGCACTGGAGAGGAATCCTCAGGTTCCGGCCTCGACTCCACACAAGGTCTTAGGCCCCGGCATCGACGGGAGAGGAATCCCGAGAGGCCCCCGAGGAACTCGAATGCGGACTGGCCTTTCGTGAGGCCACCAGAGCGGGTCCCCGAGGTCCCCGTCATAAGTCGAGAGCACCTGCCGCAAGTTGAGTAAATCCAGGAGGTTTTGCCCTCCTGGTGAGACGAGGCCCATTTCGGCTGAGGCTTCTCGAGGCTAATCACATCTAACCACTGGAACTTCCAAAGGGTTCTTCACACCCTTGCTGCAAGTCAAGAAGTTCCCCGACAGGCCCGTCTCCACACGAGAGGAAGCACGAGGGTCCCGCACACATCCAGGGGAGCCCCGTTTCCGCCTCCTAGCTGGAGATGAGGGATCCTTTCCTTGTTACGTAGGGAAAGAATTCCCGGCGTTCCCGTCGCATCTCAAGAGGAGGCGCTCTCCACAGGAAAGGCGAGAGGAACTCCAGGGTCGTGCCACCATTCCAAGAGCCCCCCAGATGTGTCAGTCCATTCCAGAGGAACCTGTTTTCCCTGCACTTCCTTGACGTTCAAGCCGAGGATCGACTCCCACAACGTGTGCACGTGGGACAGCCCTGTGGGAATGCCTCTTGGGAAAGCTTCGTGGGAAAGACTGGAGGGAAAACCATAGATCCTTTGATCCACGTGGTGGACTGCGTGACACTGCTGCTACCGCTCTGCAGGAAAGCGCAAGTGCATGCCCGCATTCGAGACGAGCACTGACTCCCCTGGGGAGACTCCAGAAGTACCCCAAGATCCATGTCAGCACTGGAGAGGAATCCTGAGGTTCCCGCCCCGACTCCACACAAGGTCTTAGGCCCCGGCATCGACGGGAGAGGAATCCCGAGCGGCCCCCGAGGAACTCGCATGGGGACTGGCCTTTCCTGAGGCCACCAGAGCGAGTCCCTGAGGTCCCCGTCGTAAGTCGAGAGCACCTGCCGCAACTCGAGAAAATCCAGGAGGTTTTGCCCTCCAGGCGAGATGAGGCCCATTTCCGCTGAGGCTTCTCGAGGCTAATCACATCTAACCACTGGAACTTCCAAAGGGTCTTTCACACCCTTGCTGCAACTCAAGAAGTTGCCCGACATACCCGTCTCCACTCGAGAGGAAGCACGAGGGTCCCGCACACATCCAGGGGAGCCCCGTTTCCGCCTCCTAGCTCGAGATGAGGGATCCTTTCCCTGTTTCGTAGGGAAAGAATTCCCGGCGTTCCCGTCGCATCTCAAGAGGAGGCGCTCTCCACAGGAAAGGCGAGAGGAACTCCAGGGTCTTGCCACCATTCCAAGAGTCCCCCAGATGTGTCAGTCCATTCCAGAGGAACCTGTTTACCCTGCACTGCGTTGACGTTCAAGCCGAGGATCGACTCCCACTACATGTGCATGTGGGACATCCCTGTGGGAAAGCCTCGTGGGAAAGCCTCGAGGGAAAGACATAGATCCCTTGATCCAAACGGCCAAATGCGTGACACTGCTGCTACCGCTCTGGAGGAAAGAGGAAGTGCATGCCCGCATTCGAGTCGAGAACTGACTCCCCTGGGGAGACTCCAGAAGTACCCCAAGATCCATGTCAGCACTGGAGATGAATCCTCAGGTTCCGGCCCCGACTCCACACTAGGTCTTAGGCCCCGGCATCGACGGGAGAGGAATCCCGAGAGGCCCCCGAGGAACTCGCATGGGGACTGGCCTTTCCTGAGGCCACCAGTGTGGGTTCCTGAGGGCCCCGTTGTAAGTCGAGAGCAGCTGCAGCAACTCGAGAAAATCCAGGAGGTTTTGCCATCTAGGCAAGATGAGGCCCATGTCCGCTGAGGCTTCTCGAGGCTAATCACATCTAACCACTGGAACTTCCAAAGGGTCCTTCACACCCTTGCTGCAACTCAAGAAGTTCCCCGACATACCTGTCTCCACTCGTGAGGAAGCACGACGGTCCTGCACGCATCCAAGGGAGCCCCGTATCAGCCTCCTAGCTCGAGATGAGGGATCCTCTCCCTGTTTCGTAGGGAAAGAATTCCCGGCATTCCCGTCGCATCTCAAGAGGAGGCGCTCTCCACAGGAAAGGCGAGAGGAACTCCAAGGTCGTGACACCATTCCAAGAGTCCCCCAGATGTGTCAGTCCTTTCAGACGAACCTGTTTTCCCTGCACTGCCCTGACGTTCAAGCCGAGGATCGACTCCCACCACGTGTGCATGTGGGACAGCCCTGTTGGAAAGCCTTATGGGAAAGCCTCGTGGGAAAGCCTCGTGGGAAAGACTCGAGGGAAAACCATAGATCCTTTGATACACGCGGCCGAATGCGTGACACTGCTGCTACCGCTCTGGAGGAAAGCACAAGTGCATGCCCGCATTCTAGACGAGGACTGACTCCCCTGGGGAGACTCCAGAAGTACCCCAAGATCCATGTCAGCACTGGAGAGGAATCCTCAGGTTCCGGCCCCGACTCCTCACAAGGTCTTAGGCCCCGGCATCGACGGGAAAGGAATCCGGAGAGGCCCCCGAGGAACTCGCATGCGGACTGGCCTTTCCTGAGGCCACCAGAGCGGGTCCCTGAGGGCCCCGTCGTAAGTCGAGAGCACCTGCCACAACTCGAGAAAATCCATGAGGTTTTGCCCTCCAGGCGAGATGAGGCCCATTTCCGCTGAGGCTTCTCGAGGCTAATCACATCTAACCACTGGAACTTCCAAAGGGTCCTTCACACCCTTGGTGCAACTCAAGAAGTTCCCCGACATACCCGTCTCCACTCGAGAGGAAGCACGAGGGTCCCGCACACATCCAGGGGAGCCCCGTTTCCGACTCCTAGCTCGAGATGAGTTATCCTATCCCTGTTTCTTAGTGAAAGAATTCCCGGCGTTCCTGTCGCATCTCAAGAGGAGGCGGTCTCCACAGGAAAGGCGAGAGGAACTCCAGGATCGTGCCACCATTCCAAGAGTCCCCCAGATGTGTCAGTCCATTCCAGAGGAACCTCTTTTCCCTGTACTGCCTTGACATTCAAGCCGAGGATCGACTCCCACAACGTGTGCACGTGGGACAGCCCTGTGGGAAAGCCTCTTGGGAAAGCCTCGTGGGAAAGACTGGAGGGAAAACCATAGATCCTTTGATCCACGTGGTGGACTGCGTGACACTGCTGCTACCGCTCTGCAGGAAAGCGCAAGTGCATGCCCGCATTCGAGACGAGCACTGACTCCCCTGGGGAGACTCCAGAAGTACCCCAAGATCCATGTCAGCACTGGAGAGGAATCCTGAGGTTCCCGCCCCGACTCCACACAAGGTCTTAGGCCCCGGCATCGACGGGAGAGGAATCCCGAGAGGCCCCCGAGGAACTCGCATGGGGACTGGCCTTTCCTGAGGCCACCAGAGCGGGTCCCTGAGGTCCCCGTCGTAAGTCGAGAGCACCTGCCGCAACTCGAGAAAATCCAGGAGGTTTTGCCCTCCAGGCGAGATGAGGCCCATTTCCGCTGAGGCTTCTCGAGGCTAATCACATCTAACCACTGGAACTTCCAAAGGGTCTTTCACACCCTTGCTGCAACTCAAGAAGTTGCCCGACATACCCGTCTCCACTCGAGAGGAAGCACGAGGGTCCCGCACACATCCAGGGGAGCCCCGTTTCCGCCTCCTAGCTCGAGATGAGGGATCCTTTCCCTGTTTCGTAGGGAAAGAATTCCCGGCGTTCCCGTCGCATCTCAAGAGGAGGCGCTCTCCACAGGAAAGGCGAGAGGAACTCCAGGGTCATGCCACCATTCCAAGAGTCCCCCAGATGTGTCAGTCCATTCCAGAGGAACCTGTTTTCCCTGCACTGCCTTGACGTTCAAGCCGAGGATCGACTCCCACCACGTGTGCACGTGGGACAGCCCTGTGGGAAAGCCTCGTGGGAAAGCCTCCTGGGAAAGACTCGAGGGTAAACCATAGATCCTTTGATCCACGCGGCGGACTGCGTGACACTGCTGCTACCGCTCCGGAGGAAAGAGCAAGTGCATGCCCGCATTCGAGACGAGGACTGACTCCCCTGGGTAGACTCCAGAAGTACCCCCAAGATCCATGTCAGCACTGGAGAGGAATCCTCAGGTTCCGGCCCCGACTCCACACAAGGTCTTAGGCCCCGGCATCGACGGGAGAGGAATCCCGAGAGGCCCCCGAGGAACTCGCATGGGGACTGGCCTTTCCTGAGGCCACCAGAGCGGGTCCCTGAGGTCCCCGTCGTAAGTCTAGAGCACCTGCCTCAACTCGAGAAAATCCAGGAGGTTTTGCCCTCCAGGCGAGATGAGGCCCATTTCCGCTGAGGCTTCTCGGGGCTAATCACATCTAACCGCTGGAACTTCCAAAGGGTCCTTCACACCCTTGCTGCAACTCAAGAAGTTCCCTGACATACCCGTCTCCACTCGAGAGGAAGCACGAGGGTCCCGCACACATCCAGGGGAGCCCCGTATCCGCCTCCCAGCTCGAGATGAGGGATCCTTTCCCTGTTTCGTAGGGAAAGAATTCCCGGCGTTCTTGTCGCATCTCAAGAGGAGGCGCTCTCCACCGGAAAGGCGAGCGGAACTCCAGGGTCGTGCCACAATTCCAAGAGTCCCCCAGATGTGTCAGTCCATTCCAGAGGAAGCTGTTTTCCCTGCACTGCCTTGACGTTCAAGCCGAGGATCGACTCCCACCTCGTGTGAACGTGGGACAGCCCTGTGGGAAAGCCTCGTGGGAAAGACTCGAGGGAAAACCATAGAACCTTTGCTCCACGCGGCGGACTGCGTGACACTGCTGCTACCGCTCTGGAGGAAAGCGCAAGTGCATGCCCGCATTCGAGATGAGGACTGACTCCCCTGGGGAGACTCCAGAAGTACCCCAAGATCCATGTCAGCACTGGAGAGGAATCCTCAGGTTCCGGCCCCGACTCCACACGAGGTCTTAGGCCCCGGCATCGACGGGAGAGGAATCCCGAGAGGCCCCCGAGGAACTCGCATGGGGACTGGCCTTTCCTGTGGCCACCAGAGCGGGTCCCTGAGGTCCCCGTCGTAAGTCGAGAGCACCTGCCGCAACTCGAAAAAATCCAGGAGGTTTTGCCCTCCAGGCGAGATGAGGCCCATTTCCGCTGAGGATTCTCGAGGCTAATCACATCTAACCACTGGAACTTCCAAAGGGTCCTTCACACCCTTGCTGCCACTCAAGAAGTTCCCCGACATACCAATCTCCACTCGAGAGGAAGCACGAGGGTCCCGCACACATCCAGGGGAGCCCCGTTTCCGCCTCCTATCTCGAGATGAGGGATCCTTTCCCTGTTTCAAAGGGAAAGAATTCCCGGGGTTCCCGTCGCAACTCAAGAGGAGGCGCTCTCCACAGGAAAGGCGAGTGGAACTCCAGGGTCGTGCCACCATTCCAAGAGTCCCCCAGATGTGTCAGTCCATGCCAGAGGAACCTGTTTTCCCTGCACTGCCTTGACGTTGATGCCAAGGATCGACACCTACCACGGTGGCACGTGGGACAGCCTTGTGGGAAAGCCTCGGGGGAAAGCCTCGTGGGAAAGGCTCGAGGGAAAACCATAGATCCTTTGCTCCACGCGGCGGACTGCGTCACACTGCTGCTACCGCTCTGGAGGAAAGCACAAGTGCATGCCCGCATTCGAGACGAGGACTGACTCCCCTGGGGAGACTCCAGAAGTACCCCAAGATCCATGTCAGCACAGGAGAGGAATCCTCAGGTTCCGGCCCCGACTCCACACAAGGTCTTAGGCCCCGGCATCGAAGGGAGAGGAATCCCGAGAGGCCCCGGAGGAACTCGCATGGGGACTGGCCTTTCCTGAGGCAACCAGAGCGGGTCCCTGAGGTCCCCGTCGTAAATCGAAAGCACCTGCCGCAACTCGAGAAAATCCAGGAGGTTTTGCCCTCCAGGCAAGATGAGGCCCATTTCCGCTGAGGCTTCTCGAGGCTAATCACATCTAACCACTGGTACTTCCAAAGGGTCCTTCACACCCTTGCTGCAACTCAAGAAGTTCCCCGACATACACGTCTCCACTCGAGAGGAAGCACGAGGGTCCCCCACACATCCAGGGGAGCCCCGTTTCCGCCTCCTAGCGCGAGATGAGGGATCCTTTCCCTGTTTCGTAGGGAAAGAATTCCCGGCGTTCCCGTCGCATCTCAAGAGGAGGCACTCTCCACAGGAAAGGAGAGAGGAACTCCAGGGTCGTGCCACCATTCCAAGAGTCCCCCAGATGTGTCAGTCCATTCCAGAGGAACCTGTTTTCCCTGCACTGCCTTGACGTTCAAGCCGAGGATCGACTCCCACCACGTGTGCACGTGGGACAGCCCTGTGGGAAAGCCTCGTGGGAAAGCCTCGTGGGAAAGGCTCGAGGGAAAACCATAGATCCTTTGATCCACGCGGCGGACTGCGTGACACTGCTGCTACCGCTCTGGAGGAAAGCGCAAGTGCATGCCCGCATTCGAGACGAGGACTGACTCCCCTGGGGAGATTCCAGAAGTACCCCAAGATCCATGTCAGCACTGGAGAGGAATCCTCAGGTTCCGGCCCCGACTGCACACAAGGTCTTAGGCCCCGGCATCGACGGGAGAGGAATCCTGAGAGGCCCCCGAGGAACTCGCATGGGGACGGGCCTTTCCTGAGGCCACCAGAGCGGGTCCCTGAGGTCCCCTTCGTACGTCGAGAGCACCTGCCGCAACTCGAGAAAATCCAGGAGGTTTTGCCCTCCAGGCGAGATGAGGCCCATTTCCGCTGAGGCTTCTCGAGGCTAATCACATCTAACCACTGGAACTTCAAAGGGTCCTTCACACCCTTGCTGCAACTCAAGAAGATCCCAGACATACCCGTCTCCACTCGAGAGGAGGCACGAGGGTCCCGCACACATCCAGGCGATCCCCGTTTCCGCCTCCTAGCTCGAGATGAGGGATCCTTTCCCTGTTTCGTAGGGAAAGAATTCCCGGCGTTCCCGTCGCATCTCAAGAGGAGGTGCTCTAAACAGGAAAGGCGAGAGGCACTCCAGGGTCGTGCCACCATTCCAAGAGACCCCCAGATGTGTCAGTCCATTCCAGAGGAACCTGTTTTCCCTGCACTGCCTTGACGTTCAAGCCCAGGATCGACTTCCACAACGTGTGCACGTGGGACAGCCCTGTGGGAAAGCCTCGTGGGAAAGCCTCGTGGGAAAGACTCGAGGGAAAACCATAGATCCTTTGCTCCACGCGGCGGACTGCGTGACACTGCTGCTATCGCTCTGGAGGAAAGCACAAGTGCATGCCCGCATTCGAGACGAGGAGTGACTCCCCTGGGGAGACTCCAGAAGTTCCCCAAGATCCACGTCAGCACTGGAGAGGAATCCTCAGGTTCCGGCCCAGACTCCACACAAGGTCTTAGGCTCCGGCATCGACGGGAGAGCAATCCCGAGAGGCCCCCGAGGAACTCGCATGGGGACTGGCCTTTCCTGAGGCCACCAGAGCTTGTCCCTGAGGTCCCCGTCGTACGTCGAGAGCACCTGCCGCAACTCGAGAAAATCCAGGAGGTTTTGCCCTCCAGGCGAGATGAGGCCCATTTCCGCTGAGGCTTCTCGAGGCTAATCACATCTAACCACTGGAACTTCCAAAGGGTCCTTCACACCCTTGCTGCAACACAAGAAGTTTCCCGACATAGCCGTCTCCACTCGAGAGGAAGCACAAGGGTCCCGCACACATGCAGGGGAGCCCCGTTTCCGCCTCCTAGCTCGAGGTGAGGGATCTTTTCCCTGTTTCGTAGGGAAAGAATTCCCGGCAAGCCCGTCGCATCTCAAGAGGAGGCGCTCTCCACAGGAAAGGCGAGAGGAACTCCAGGGTCGTGTCACCATTCCAAAAGTCCCCCAGATGTGTCAGTCCATTCCAGAGGAACCTGTTTTCCCTGCACTGCCTTGACGTTCAAGCCGAGGATCGACTCCCACCAGGTGTGCACGTGGGAAAGCCCTGTGGGAAAGCCTCGTGGGAAAGCCTCGTGGGAAAGACTCTAGGGAAAACCATAGATCTTTTGTTCCACGCGGCGGACTGCCTGACACTGCTGCTACCGCTCTGGAGGAAAGCGCAAGTGCATGCCCGCATTCGAGACGAGGACTGACTCCCCTGGGGAGACTCCTGAAGTACCCCATGATCCATGTCAGCACTGGAGAGGAATCCTCAGGTTCCGGCCCCGACTCCACACAAGGTCTTAGGCCCCGACATCGACGGGAGTGGAATCCCGAGAGGCCCCCGTGGAACTCTCATGGGGACTGGCCTTTCCTGAGGACACCAGAGCGGGTCCCTGAGGTCCCCGTCGTAAGTCGAGAGCACCTGCCGCAACTCGAGAAAATCCAGGAGGTTTTGCCCTCCAGGCGAGATGAGGCCCATTTCCGCTGAGGCTTCTCGAGGCTAATCACATCTAACCACTGGAACTTCCAAAGGGTCCTTCACACCCTTGCTGCCACTCAAGAAGTTCCCCGACATACCAGTCTCCACTCGAGAGGAAGCACGAGGGTCCCGCACACATACAGGGGAGCCCCGTTTCCGCTTCCTATCTCGAGATGAGGGATCCTTTCCCTGTTTCGTAGGGAAAGAATTCCCGGCGTTCCCGTCGCATCTCAAGAGGAGGCGCTCTCCACAGGAAAGGCGAGAGGAACTCCAGGGTCGTGCCACCATTCCAAGAGTCCCCCAGATGTGTCAGTCCATTCCAGAGGAACCTGTTTTCCCTGCACTGCCTTGACGTTCAAGCCGAGGATCGACTCCCACCACGTGTGCACGTGGGACAGCCTTATGGGAAAGCCTCGTGGAAAGACTCGAGGGAAAACCATAGATCCTTTGATCCACGCGGCGGACTGCGTGACACTGCTGCTACCGCTCTGGAGGAAAGGGCATGTGCATGCCCGAATTCGAGACGAGGACTGACTCCCATGGGGAGACTCAAGAAGTACCCCAAGATCCATGTCAGCACAGGAGAGGAATCCTCAGGTTCCGGCCCCGACTCCACACAAGGTCTTAGGCCCCGGCATCGAAGGGAGAGGAATCCCGAGAGGCCCCGGAGGAACTCGCATGGGGACTGGCCTTTCCTGAGGCAACCAGAGCGGGTCCCTGAGGTCCCCGTCGTAAATCGAAAGCACCTGCCGCAACTCGAGAAAATCCAGGAGGTTTTGCCCTCCAGGCAAGATGAGGCCCATTTCCGCTGAGGCTTCTCGAGGCTAATCACATCTAACCACTGGTACTTCCAAAGGGTCCTTCACACCCTTGCTGCAACTCAAGAAGTTCCCCGACATACACGTCTCCACTCGAGAGGAAGCACGAGGGTCCCCCACACATCCAGGGGAGCCCCGTTTCCGCCTCCTAGCGCGAGATGAGGGATCCTTTCCCTGTTTCGTAGGGAAAGAATTCCCGGCGTTCCCGTCGCATCTCAAGAGGAGGCACTCTCCACAGGAAAGGAGAGAGGAACTCCAGGGTCGTGCCACCATTCCAAGAGTCCCCCAGATGTGTCAGTCCATTCCAGAGGAACCTGTTTTCCCTGCACTGCCTTGACGTTCAAGCCGAGGATCGACTCCCACCACGTGTGCACGTGGGACAGCCCTGTGGGAAAGCCTCGTGGGAAAGCCTCGTGGGAAAGGCTCGAGGGAAAACCATAGATCCTTTGATCCACGCGGCGGACTGCGTGACACTGCTGCTACCGCTCTGGAGGAAAGCGCAAGTGCATGCCCGCATTCGAGACGAGGACTGACTCCCCTGGGGAGATTCCAGAAGTACCCCAAGATCCATGTCAGCACTGGAGAGGAATCCTCAGGTTCCGGCCCCGACTGCACACAAGGTCTTAGGCCCCGGCATCGACGGGAGAGGAATCCTGAGAGGCCCCCGAGGAACTCGCATGGGGACGGGCCTTTCCTGAGGCCACCAGAGCGGGTCCCTGAGGTCCCCTTCGTACGTCGAGAGCACCTGCCGCAACTCGAGAAAATCCAGGAGGTTTTGCCCTCCAGGCGAGATGAGGCCCATTTCCGCTGAGGCTTCTCGAGGCTAATCACATCTAACCACTGGAACTTCAAAGGGTCCTTCACACCCTTGCTGCAACTCAAGAAGATCCCAGACATACCCGTCTCCACTCGAGAGGAGGCACGAGGGTCCCGCACACATCCAGGCGATCCCCGTTTCCGCCTCCTAGCTCGAGATGAGGGATCCTTTCCCTGTTTCGTAGGGAAAGAATTCCCGGCGTTCCCGTCGCATCTCAAGAGGAGGTGCTCTAAACAGGAAAGGCGAGAGGCACTCCAGGGTCGTGCCACCATTCCAAGAGACCCCCAGATGTGTCAGTCCATTCCAGAGGAACCTGTTTTCCCTGCACTGCCTTGACGTTCAAGCCCAGGATCGACTTCCACAACGTGTGCACGTGGGACAGCCCTGTGGGAAAGCCTCGTGGGAAAGCCTCGTGGGAAAGACTCGAGGGAAAACCATAGATCCTTTGCTCCACGCGGCGGACTGCGTGACACTGCTGCTATCGCTCTGGAGGAAAGCACAAGTGCATGCCCGCATTCGAGACGAGGAGTGACTCCCCTGGGGAGACTCCAGAAGTTCCCCAAGATCCACGTCAGCACTGGAGAGGAATCCTCAGGTTCCGGCCCAGACTCCACACAAGGTCTTAGGCTCCGGCATCGACGGGAGAGCAATCCCGAGAGGCCCCCGAGGAACTCGCATGGGGACTGGCCTTTCCTGAGGCCACCAGAGCTTGTCCCTGAGGTCCCCGTCGTACGTCGAGAGCACCTGCCGCAACTCGAGAAAATCCAGGAGGTTTTGCCCTCCAGGCGAGATGAGGCCCATTTCCGCTGAGGCTTCTCGAGGCTAATCACATCTAACCACTGGAACTTCCAAAGGGTCCTTCACACCCTTGCTGCAACACAAGAAGTTTCCCGACATAGCCGTCTCCACTCGAGAGGAAGCACAAGGGTCCCGCACACATGCAGGGGAGCCCCGTTTCCGCCTCCTAGCTCGAGGTGAGGGATCTTTTCCCTGTTTCGTAGGGAAAGAATTCCCGGCAAGCCCGTCGCATCTCAAGAGGAGGCGCTCTCCACAGGAAAGGCGAGAGGAACTCCAGGGTCGTGTCACCATTCCAAAAGTCCCCCAGATGTGTCAGTCCATTCCAGAGGAACCTGTTTTCCCTGCACTGCCTTGACGTTCAAGCCGAGGATCGACTCCCACCAGGTGTGCACGTGGGAAAGCCCTGTGGGAAAGCCTCGTGGGAAAGCCTCGTGGGAAAGACTCTAGGGAAAACCATAGATCTTTTGTTCCACGCGGCGGACTGCCTGACACTGCTGCTACCGCTCTGGAGGAAAGCGCAAGTGCATGCCCGCATTCGAGACGAGGACTGACTCCCCTGGGGAGACTCCTGAAGTACCCCATGATCCATGTCAGCACTGGAGAGGAATCCTCAGGTTCCGGCCCCGACTCCACACAAGGTCTTAGGCCCCGACATCGACGGGAGTGGAATCCCGAGAGGCCCCCGTGGAACTCTCATGGGGACTGGCCTTTCCTGAGGACACCAGAGCGGGTCCCTGAGGTCCCCGTCGTAAGTCGAGAGCACCTGCCGCAACTCGAGAAAATCCAGGAGGTTTTGCCCTCCAGGCGAGATGAGGCCCATTTCCGCTGAGGCTTCTCGAGGCTAATCACATCTAACCACTGGAACTTCCAAAGGGTCCTTCACACCCTTGCTGCCACTCAAGAAGTTCCCCGACATACCAGTCTCCACTCGAGAGGAAGCACGAGGGTCCCGCACACATACAGGGGAGCCCCGTTTCCGCTTCCTATCTCGAGATGAGGGATCCTTTCCCTGTTTCGTAGGGAAAGAATTCCCGGCGTTCCCGTCGCATCTCCAGAGGAGGCGCTCTCCACAGGAAAGGCGAGAGGAACTCCAGGGTCGTGCCACCATTCCAAGAGTCCCCCAGATGTGTCAGTCCATTCCAGAGGAACCTGTTTTCCCTGCACTGCCTTGACGTTCAAGCCGAGGATCGACTCCCACCACGTGTGCACGTGGGACAGCCTTATGGGAAAGCCTCGTGGAAAGACTCGAGGGAAAACCATAGATCCTTTGATCCACGCGGCGGACTGCGTGACACTGCTGCTACCGCTCTGGAGGAAAGGGCATGTGCATGCCCGAATTCGAGACGAGGACTGACTCCCATGGGGAGACTCAAGAAGTACCCCAAGATCCATGTCAGCACTGGAGAGGAATCCTCAGGTTCCGGCCTCGACTCCACACAAGGTCATAGGCCCCGGCATCGACGGGAGAGGAATCCCGAGAGGCCCCGGAGCAACTCGCCTGGGGACTGGACTTTCCTGAGGCCACCAGAGCGGGTCCCTGAGGTCCCCGTCGCAAGACGAGAGCACCTGCCGCAACTCGAGAAAATCCAGGAGGTTTTGCCCTCCAGGCGAGATGAGGCCTATTTCCGCTGACGCTTCTCCAGGCTAATCACATCTAACCACTGAAACTTCCTGAGGGTCCTTAACACCCTAGCTGCAACTCAAGAAGTTCCCCGACATACCCGTCTCCACTCGAGAGGAAGCACGAGGGTCCCGCACACATCCAGGGGAGCCCCGTTTCCGCCTCCCAGCTCGAGATGAGGGATCCTTTCCCTGTTTCGTAGGGAAAGAATTCCCGGCGTTCCCGTCGCATCTCAAGAGGAGGCGCTCTTCACAGGAAAGGCGAGAGGAACTCCAGGGTCGTGCCACCATTCCAAGAGTCCCCCAGAGTGTCAGTCCATTCCACAGGAACCTCTTTTCCCTGCACGGCCTTGACGTTCAAGCCGAGGATCGACTCCCACCACGTGTGCACGTGGGACAGCCCTGTGGGAAAGCCTCGTGGGAAAGCCTCGTGGGAAAGACTCGAGGGAAAACCATAGATCCTTGGTCCACGTGGCGGACTGCGTGACGCTGCTACTACCGCTCTGGAGGAAAGCGCAAGTGCATGCCCACATTCGAGACGAGGACTGACTCCCCTGGGGAGACTCCAGAAGTACCCCAAGATCCATGTCAGCACGGGAGAATAATCCTCTGGTTCCGGCCCCGACTCCACACAAGGTGTTAGGCCCCGGCATCGAAGGGAGAGGAATCCCGAGAGGCCCCAGAGGAACTCGCTTGGGGACTGGCCTTTCCTGAGGCCACCAGAGCGGGTCCCTGAGGTCCCCATCGTAAGTCGAGAGCACCTGCCGCAACAAGAGAAAATCCAGGAGGTTTTGCCCTCCAGGCGAGATGAGGCCCATTTCCGCTGAGGCTTCTCGAGGCTAATCACATCTAACCACTGGAACTTCCAAAGGGTCCTTCACACCCTTGCTGCAACACAAGAAGTTCCCCGACATACCCGTCTCCACTCAAGAGGAAGCACGAGGGTCCGGCACACATCCAGGGGAACTCGTTTCCGCCTCCTAGCTCGAGATGAGGGATCCTTTCCCTGTTTCGTAGGGAAAGAATTCCCGGCGTTCCCGTCTCATCTCAAGAGGAGGCGCTCTCCACAGGAAAGGCGAGAGGAACTCCAGGGTCGAGCCACCATTCCAAGAGTCCCCCAGATGTGTCAGTCCATTCCAGAGGAACCTGTTTTCCCTGCACTGCCTTGACGTTCAAGCCGAGGATCGACTCCCACCACGTGTGCACGTGGGACATCCCTGTGGGAAAGCCTCGTGGGAAAGCCTTGTGGGAAAGATTCGAGGGTAAACCATAGATCCTTTGATCCACACGGCGGACTGCGTGACACTGCTGCTACCGCTCTGGAGGAAAGCGCAAGTGCATGCCCGCATTCGAGACGAGGACTGACTTCCCTGGGGAGACTCCAGAAGTACCCCAAGATCCATGTCAGCACTGGAGAGGAATCCTCAGGTTCCGGCCCCGACTCCACACAAGGTCTTAGGCCCCGGCATCGACGGGAGAGGAATCCCGAGGCGCCCCCGAGGAACTAGCATGGGGACTGGCCTTTCCTGAGGCCACCAGAGTGGGTCCCTGAGGTCCCCGTCGTAAGTCGAGAGCACCTGCCGCAACTCCAGAAAATCCAGGAAGTTTTGCCCTCCAGGCGAGATGAGGCCCATTTCCGCTGAGGCTTCTCGAGGCTAATCACATCTAACCACTGGAACTTCCAAAGGGTCCTTCACACCCTTGCTGTAACTGAAAAAGTTCCCCGACATACCCGTCTCCACTCGAGAGGAAGCAGGAGGGTCCCGCAAACAACCAGGGGAACCCCGTTTCCGCCTACTAGCTCGAGATGAGGGATCCTTTCCCTGTTTCGTAGGGAAAGAATTCCCGGCGTTCCCGTCGCATCTCAAGAGGAGGTGCTCTCCACAGGAAAGGCGAGAGGAGCTCCAGGGTCGTGCAACCATTCTAAGAGTCCCCCAGATGTGTCAGTCCATTCCAGAGGAACCTGTTTTGCCTGCACTGCCTTGACGTTCAAGCCGAGGATCGACTCCCACCACGTGTGCACGTGGGACAGCCTTGTGGGAAAGCCTCGTGGAAAAGACTCGAGGGAAAACCATAGATCCTTTGATCCACGCGGCGGACTGCGTGACACTGCTGCTACCGCTCTGGAGGAAAGCACAAGTGTATGCCCGCATTCGAGACGAGGACTGACTCCGCTGGGGAGACTCCAGAAGTACCCCAAGATCCATGTCAGCACTGGAGAGGAATCCTCAGGTTCCGGCCCTGACTCCACACAAGGTCTTAGGCCCCGGCATCGACGGGAGAGGAATCCCGAGAGGCCCCCGAGGAACTCGCATGGGGACTGGCCTTTCCTGAGGACACCAGAGCGAGTCCCTGATGTCCCGGTCGTAAGTCGAGAGCACCTGCCGCAACTCGAGAAAATCCAGGAGGTTTTGCCCTCCAGGCGAGATGAGGCCCATTTCCGCTAAGGCTTCTCCAGGCTAATCACAACTAACCACTGGAACTTCCAAAGGGTCCTTCACACCCTTGCTGCACCTCAAGAAGTTCCCCACATACCCGTCTCCACTGGAGAGGAAGCATGAGGTTCCCGCACACATCCAGGGGAGCCCCGTTTCCGCCTCCTAGCTCGAGATGAGGGATCCTTTCCCTTTATCGTAGGGAAAGAATTCCCGGCGTTCCCGTCGCATCTCAAGAGGAGGCGCTCTCCACAGGAAAGGCGAGAGGCACTCCAGGGTCGTGCCACCATTCCAAGAGTCCCCCAGATGTGTCAGTCCATTCCAGAGGAACCTGTTATCCCTGCACTGCCTTGACGTTGAAGACGAGATCGACTCCCACCACGTGTGCACGTGGGGCAGCCCTGTGGGAAAGCCTGGTGGGATAGCCTCGTGGGAAAGACTCGAGGGAAAACCATAGATCCTTTGATCCACGCGGCGGACTGCGTGACACTGCTGCTACCGCTCTGGAGGAAAGCGCAAGTGCTTGCCCGCATTCGAGACGACTACTGACTCCCCTGAGGAGACTCCAGAAGTACCCCAAGATCCATGTCAGCACTGGAGAGGAATCCTCAGGTTCCGGCCCCGACTCCACACAAGGTCTTAGGCCCCGGCATCGACGGGAGAGGAATCCCGAGCGGCCCCCGAGGAACTCGCATGGGGACTGGCCTTTCCTGAGGCCACCCAGAGCGGGTCCCTGAAGTCCCCGTCGTAGGTCGAGAGCACCTGCCACAACTCGAGAACATCCAGGAGGTTTTTCCCTCCAGGCGAGATGAGGCCCATTTTCGCTGAGGCTTCTCGAGGCTAATCACATCTAACCACTGGAACTTCCAAAGGGTCCTTCACACCCTTGATGCAACTCAAGATGTTCCCCGACATACCCGTCTCCACTCGAGAGGAAGCACGAGGGTCCCGCACACATCCAGGTTAGCCCCGTTTCAGCCTCCTAGCTCGAGATGAGGGATCCTTTCCCTGTTTCATAGGGAAAGAATTCCCGGCGTTCCCGTCGCATCTCAAGAGGAGGCGCTCTCCACAGGAAAGGCGAGAGGAACTCCAGGGTCATGCCACCATTCCAAGAGTCCCCCAGATGTGTCAGTCCATTCCAAAGGAACCTGTTTTCCCTGCACTGCCTTGACGTTGAAGCCGAGATCGAGTCCCACCACGTGTGCACGTGGGACAGCCCTGTGGGAAAGCCTGGTGGGAAAGCCTCGTGGGAAAGACTCGAGGGAAAACCATAGATACTTTGATACCTGCGGCGGACTGCGTGACACTGCTGCTACCGCTCTGGAGGAAAGCGCAAGTGCATGCCCGCATTCGAGACGGGGACTGACTCCCCTGGGGAGACTCCAGAAGTACACCAAGATCCATGTCTGCACTGGAGAGGAATCCTCAGGTTCCGGCCCCGACTCCACACAAGGTCTTAGGCCCCAGCATCGACGGGAAAGGAATCCCCAGAGGCCCCCGAGGAACTCGAATGTGGACTGGCCTTTCCTGAGGCCACCAGAGCGGGTCCCTGAGGTCCCGGTCGTAAGTCGAGAGCACCTGCCGCAACTCGAGAAAATCCAGGAGGTTTTGCCCTCCAGGCGAGATGAGGCCCATTTCCGCTGAGGCTTCTCGAGGCTAATCACATCTAACCACTGGAACTTCCAAAGGGTCCTTCACACCCTTGCTGCAACTCAAGAAGTTCCCCGATGTAGCCGTCTCCACTCCAGGAAAACACGAGGGTCCCGCCCACATCCAGAGGAGCACCGTTTCCTCCTTATCGCTCGAGATGTGGGATCCTTTCCCTGCTTGGTGGGGTAAGAATTCCCTTCATTCCCATCGCATCTCAAGAGGAAGCACTCTCCAGAGGAAAAGCGAGAGGGACTCCAGGGTCATGCCACCATTCCAAGAGTCCCCCGGATGTCTCAGTCCATTACAGAGGAACCTGTTTTCCCTGCACTGCCTCGACATTCACGCAGAGGATCGACTCACACCACGGTGGCATGTGGGACAGCCATGTGGGAAAGCCTCGTGGGAAAGCCTCGAGGGAAATCCACAGATTCCTTGATCCACACGATGGGAAGCGTGACTCTGCTGCTAGAAGCGCACGTGCATGCCCCACTCGACACGAGGACTGATGCCCCTGGGGAAACTCCAGAGGTACCCAAAGATTCATGTCAGCACTGGAGAGGAATCCTCAGGTTCCGGCCCCGACTCCACACAAGGTCTTAGGCCCCGGCATCAACGGGAGAGGAATCCCGAGAGGCCCCCTAGCAACTCGCATGGGGCCTGGCCTTTCCTGAGGCCACCAGAGCGGGTCCCTGAGGTCCCCGTCGAAAGTCGAGAGCACCTGCCGCAACTCGAGAAATCCGAGAGGTTCTCCCCTCCAGGCGAGATGAGGCGCATTTCCGCTGAGGCGCCTCGAGGCTAATCACAGAAAACATCTGGAAATTCCAAAGGGTCCTTCACACCCTTGCTACAACTCAAGAAGTTCCCCGACATACCCGTCTCCACTCGAGAGGAAGCACGAGGGTCCCGCCCACATCCAAAGGAGCCCCGTTACCACCTCGTAGCTCGAGATGAGGGATCCTTTCCCTTTTTAGTCGTCAAAGAATTCCCGGCGTTTCCGTCGCATCTCAAGAGGAGGCGCTCTCCACAGGAAAGGCGAGACGAACTCCAGGGTCGTGCCACCATTCCAATGTCCCCAAGATGTCTCCGTCCATTCAAGAGGAACCTGTTTTCCCTGCACTGCCTCGACATTCACGCCGATGATCGACTCCCACCACGGTGGCACGTGGGACAGCCCTGTGGGAAAGCCTCGTGGGAAAGCCCCCTGGGAAAGCCTCGAGGGAAAGCCACAGATCCCTTGATCGACACGACGGGAAGCGTGACATTACTGCTACAGCTTGTCAGGAAAGCGCACGTGCAAGCCCACACTAGAGACGAGGACTGAGTCCCATGTGGAGATTCCAGAGGTACCCAAAGGTCTTTTCAGCACTGCAGATGAATCCTCAGGTTCTGGGCCCGACTCCACACACGGTCTTAGGCCCCGGCATCGACGGTAGAGGAATCCCTAGAGGCCCCCGAGCAACTCGCATGGGGCTGGCCTTTCTGAGGCCACCAGAGCGGGTCCCTGAGGTCCCCGTCGTAAGTGCTCTCTCCTCTCACCTGCCGCAACTCGAGAAAATCCAGGAGGTTCTCCCCTCCATGCGAATCATCAGATTTGGGCCCTGACTCAACACCAGTTCTTAGGCCTCGGCATGGTCTGGAGAGTAGTCCCGAAAGTTCAGCTGATGTGTAAGGGTCACTCATCGGCCGCAAAAATGCGGAAAAGGGGATCCTCTGAATGTGGGCTGGTGCCTCGTTTTTACTCCGGAGTGGAGACGGGACTGTCAGGGAACTTCTTGATTTGTAGCAAGGGTGTGAAGGACCCTTTTGTATTTCCAGAGGTTAAGTGTGATTAGCCTCGAGACGCCTCAGAGGAAATGGACCTCATCTCGACTGGAGGGGAGAACCTCCTGGATTTTCCTGGGTTGGGAGAGGTGCTCTCAAGTTACGAGTGGGACATCAAGTACGGGATCTGTTTGCCTCAGGAAAGGCCAGTCCCCATGCGAGTAACTATGGGGCCTCTCGGCATTCCTCTGAAGACGATTCCGGGTCCTAAGACCTTCTGTGGAGTCGGGGTCAGAGCCTCAGGCGTCCTCTCCAGTGCTGACATGGATCTTGGGGGTACTTCTGGCGTCTTCACAGGGGAGTCATACCTGGTCTGCAGTGGGTGCATGCGCTTGCGCTTTCCTCCCGAGCTGTAGCAGTTGCGACTTGCTTCCTGAAGCGTGGATCAAGGGATCTGTGGCTTTCCCTCGAGGCTTACCCAGGAGGCTTTCCTACAGGGCGGTCCCAATTACCCCCATTGTGTGAGTCGATCCTCCGCGTGAAAGTCGAGGCAGTGCCGGGAAAAGAGTTTCCTCTGGTATGGACTGAGACATCTGGGGGACTCTTGTTATTGTGGCATGACCCTGGAATTCCTCTCGGCTTTCCTGTTGAGAGTGCCTCCTCTTGTGATGCGACGGTAATGCCGGGCATTTTTTTCCCGACGATGTACGGAAAGATCCCTAAACTAAAGCTATGAGGTGGAATCGGGGCTCCTATGGATGTGGGCGGGACCCTCGTGCTTTCTCTCGAGTGGAGACGGATATGTCGGGGAACTTTTTAGTTTCAGCAAGGGTGTGAAGGACCCTTCCGAAGTTCCAGACTTTAGGTGTGCTTAGCCTCGAGACGCCTCAGCGGAAATGGGCCTCATCTCGCCTGGAGGGGAGAACCTCGTGGATTTTCTCGAGTTGCAGCAGGTGATCTCGACTTACGATGGGACCTCAGGGACCCGCTCTGGTGGCCTCAGGAAAAGTCAGTCCCCATGCTTGTTGCTCGGGGGCCTCTCATGATTCCACTCCCGTCGTTGCTGGTTCCTAAGACCTTGTGTGGATTCGTGGCCGGAACCTGAGGACTCCTCTCCAGTGCTGACATGGATCATGGGGTACTTCTTGAGTCTCCACAGGGAAGTAGGTCCTCGGCTCGAGTAGGGGCATGAACGAGCGCTTTTCTCTGGAGTTGTAGCAGCAGTGTCATGCTTCCCGTCGCCTCGATCAAAGGATCTGTGGCTTACCCTCGAGGCTTTCCCACGAGGCTTTCCCAAAGGGCTGTCCCACGTCCCATCTTGGTGTGAGTCGATCCTCGGCGTGAAATTCGAGGCAATCCAGGAAAAACATGTTCCTCTGGAATGGACGGAGATATCTGGGGGACTCTTGGAAACGTGGCACAAAGCTGGAGTTCCTCTCGCCTTTCCTGTGGAGAGCGCCTCCACTTGACATGTGACAAGAACGCCGGGAAATCTTACCCGACCATGCAGGTAAATGATCCCTCATATCGAGCTACAAGGTGAAAACGGGGCTCCTCTGGATGTGGGCAGGACCCGCTTGCTTCCTCTCGAGTGGAGACGGGTATGTCGGGGAACTTCTTGAGTTGCAGCAAGGGTGCGAAGGACCCTATGGAAGGTCCACAGGTTAGGTGACATTAGCCTCGTGACGCCTCAGCGGAAACGGGCCTCATCTCGCCTGGAGGGGAGAACCTCCTGGATTTCTCTAGGTGCAGCAGGTGCACTCGACTTACGACGAGGACCTCAGGGACCTGCTCAGATGTCCTCAGGAAAGGCCAGTCACCATGTGAGTTCCTAGGGGCCTCTCGGGATTCCGCTCTGTCGATGCCGGGGTCTAAGACCTGGTGAGGAGTCGGGGCCGGAACCTAAGGATTCCTCCCCTGTGCTGAAATGGATCTTGGGGTACTTCTGGAGAATCCAAAGGGGAGTCAGTCCTCGTCTCAAGTGGGGGCATGCACGAGCGCTTTCCTTCCGAGCTGCAGCAGCAGTGTCACACTTCCCATCGCGTGGATCAAGGGATCTGTGTCTTTCCCTCGAGGCTTTCCCACGAGGTTTTCCCACGAGGCTTTCCCACAGGGCTGTCCCACGTGCCACCTTGATGTGAGTCGATCCTCGGCGTGAAAGTCGAGGCAGTACAGGGAAACAGGTTCCTCTGGAATGGACTGAGACATCTGGGGGACTCGTGGAATGCTGACACGACCCTGAAGTTCCTTTCGCCTTTCCAGTGGAGAGCACCTCCTCTTGAGATGCCAGGGGAACGCCGGGAATTTTTTCCTGAACAAGCAGGGAAATGATCCCTCTTCTCGAGCTACGAGGGGGAAACGGGGCTCCTCTGGATGTGGGCGGGACCCTAGTGCTTCCTCTCGAGTGGAGATAGGTATGTCGGGGAACTGCTTGCGTTGCATCAAGGGTGTTAGGAAACCTTTGGAAGTGCCAGAGGTTAGGTATGCTTAGGCTGGAGACGCTTCAGCGGAAATGGGCCTCATCTCACCTGGAGGGGAGAACCTCCTGGATGTTCTTGAGGTGTGGCAGGTGCTCTTGGCTTACGATGGGGACCTCAGGGACCCTCTCTATGGCCTCAGGAAAGGCCAGTCCTTATGCGAGTTGCTAGGGGGCCTCTCGGGATTCCTCTCCCATCGATGCCGGGGCCTAAGACCTTGGGTGGAGTTGGGGACAGAAAATTAGGATTCCTCTCCAGTGCAGACATGGAACTTGGGGTACTTCTGGAGTCTCCAGAGGGGAGTCAGTCCTCATCTCGAGTGGGGGCATGCACATGCCCTTTCCTCCCAAGTGGTAGTAGCAGTGTCACGTTTCCTGTCGTGTGGATCAAGGGATCTGTGGATTTCCCTCGAATCTTTGCCACGAGGCTTTCCCACATGGCTTTCCCACAGGGCTGTCCCACGTGAGACTGTGGTGGGAGTCGATCCTCGGCGTGAAAGTCGAGGCAGTGCAGGGAAAACAGGTTCCTCCGGAATGGACTGAGACATCTGGGGGACTCTTGGAATGGTGGCACGACGCTGGAGTTGCTCTCACCTTTACTGTGGAGAGCACCTCCTCTTGCGATGCGACGGGAACGCCCAGGATTCTCTCCCGAACAATCAGCGAAAGGATCCCTCATCTCCACCTACGAGGCGGAAACGGAGCTCTTCTGGATGTGGGTGGGACCCACGTGCTTCCTCTCGAGTGGAGAGGGGTATGTCGGGGAACTTCTTGAGTTGCAACAAGGGTGTGAAGGACCCTTTGGAAGTTCCAGAGGTTAGATGTGATTAGCCTCGAGACGCCTCAGCGGAAATGGGCCTCATCGAGCCTGGATGGGAGAACTTCCTGGATTTTCTCGAGTTTTGGCAGGTGGTCTCGTCTTAGGACGGTGACCTAAGGAACCCGCTCTGGTGACCTCAGGACTGGCCAGTTCCCATACGACTTGTTCGGTGGCCTCCTGGGATTACACTCCCGTCGATGCCGGGGCCTAAGATGTTGTGTGGAGTCGGGGCCGGAACCTGAGGATTCCTCTCCAGTGCTGACATGGATCTTGGGGTACTTCTGGAGTCTCCCCAGGGGAGTCAGTCCTCGTCTCGAATGCGGGCATGCACTTGCGCTTTCCTCTAGAGTGGTAGCAGCAGTGTCACGCAGTCCATCGCATAGATCAAAGGATCTATGGCTTTCCCTCCAGTCTTTCCCACGAGGCTTTCCCACAGGGCTGTCCCACGTGCACACGTGGTGGGAGTCGATCCTCGGCTTGAACGTCAAGGCAGTGCAGGGAAAACAGGTTCCTCTGGAATGGACTGACACATCTGGGGGACTCTTGAAATGGTGGCACGACACTGGAGTCCCTCTCGCCTTTCCTGTGGAGAGCTTCTCCTCTTGAGATGCGACGGGAACGCCGGGATTTCTTTCCCTACGAAACAGGGAAAGGATCCCTCATCTCGAGCTAGGAGGCCAACACGCGGCTCCCCTGGATGTGTGCGGGACCCTCGTGCTTCCTCTCGAGTGGAGACGGGTATGTCGGGGAACTTCTTCAGTTGCAGCAAGGGTGTGAAGGACCCTTTGGAAGTTCCAGTGGTTAAATGTGATTAGCCTCGAGAAGCCTCAGCAAAAATGGGCCTCATCTCGCCTGAAGGTCAAACCCTCCTGGATTTTCTCGAGTTGCGGCAGGTGCTCTCGACTTACGACGGGGACCTCAGGGACCCGCTCTGGTGGCCTCAGGAAAGACCAGTTCCCATGCGAGTTCCTCGGGGGCGTCTCGGGATTCCTCTCCCGTCGATGCCGGGGCCTAAGACCTTGTGTGGAGTCGGGGCCGGAACCTGAGGATTCCTCTCCAGTGCTGACATGGATCTTGGGGTACTTCTGGAGTCTCCCCAGGGGAGTCAGTCCTCGTCTCGAATGCGGGCATGCACTTGTGCATTCCTCCAGAGCGGTAGCAGCAGTGTCACGCATTCCCTCGCGTGGATCAAAGGATCGATGGCTTTCCCTCGAGTCTTGCCCACGAGGCTTGCCCACGAGGCTTTCCCACAGGCCTGTCCCACGTGCACACGTGGTGGGAGTCGATCCTCGGCTTGAACGTCAAGGCAGTGCAGGGAAAACAGGTTCCTCTGCAATGGACTGACACATCTGGAGGACTCTTGGAATGGTGGCACTATCCTGGAGTTCCTCTCTCCTTTCCTGTGGAGAGTGCCTCCTCTTGAGATGCGACGGGAACGCCGGGAATTCTTTCCCTACGAATCAGGGAAAGGATCCCTCATCTCGAGCTAGGAGGCGGAAACGGGGATCCCCTGGATCTGTGCGGGAACCTCGTGTTTCCTCTCGAGTGGAGACGGGTATGTCGGGGAACTCCTTGAGTTGCAGCAAGGGTGTGAAGGACCCTTTGGAAGTTCCAGTGGTTAGATGTGATTAGCCTTGAGAAGCCTCAGCGGAAATGGGCCTCATCTCGCCTGGAGGGCAAAACCTCCTGGATTTTCTCGAGTTGCGGCAGGTGCTCTCGACTTACGACGGGGACCTTAGGGACCCGCTCTGGTGGCCTCAGGAAAGGCCAGTCCCCATGCGAGTTGCTCAGGGGCCTCTAGGGGTTCCTCTCCCTTTGATGACAGTGCCTAAGACCTTGTGTGGAGTCGGGGCCGGAACCTGAGGATTCCTCTCCAGTGCTGACATGGATCTTGGGGTACTTCTGGACTCACCCCACTAGAGTAAGTCCTCGTCTCGAATGGGGGAATGCACGTGCACTTTCCTCCAGAGCTGTAGCAGCAGTGGCAGACTTCCCATCGCCTGGAACAAGGGATATGTGGCTTTACATCTAGGCTTTCCCTCGAGGCTTTCCCAGGAGGCTTTCCCACAGGGCTGCCCCACGTGCCACAGTGGTGGGAGTCGATCCTCGGCGTGAAAGTCGAGGCAGTGCAGGGAAAACAGGTTCCTTTGGAATTGACAGAGACTTCTGGGGGACTCTTGGAATGGTGGCACGACGCTGGAGTTCCTCTCGCCTTTCCTGTTTAGAGTGCCTCCTCTTGAGATGTGACGGGAATGCCCAGAATTCTTTCCCGACCAAGCAGGGAAAGGACCCCGTATCTCAAGGGGCGAGGCGGAAATGGGGCTCCTCTGGATGTGGGCGGGGCCCTCGTGCTTCCGCTAGATTGGAGAGGGGTATGTCGGGGAACTACTTGAGTTGCAGCAAGGGTGTGAAGGACCTTTTGGAAGTTCCAGAGGTTAGGTGTGATTAGCCTCGAGAAGCCTCAGCGGAAATGGGCCTCATCTCGCCTGGAGGGCAAACCCTCCTGGATTTTCTCGAGTTGCGGCAGGTGCTCTCGACTTACGACGGGGACCTCAGGGACCCGCTCTGGTGGCCTCAGGAAAGGCCAGTCCCCAGGCGAGTTCCTCGGGGGCCTCTCGGGATTCCGGTCCCGTCGATTCCGGGGCCTAAAACCTTGTGTGGAGTCGGGGCCGGAACTTGAGGATTCCTCTCCAGTGCTGACATGGATCTTGGGGTACTTCTGGAGTCTCCCCAGGGAAGTCAGTCCTCGTCTCGAATGCGGGCATGTACTTGTGCTTTCCTCCAGAGCGGTAACAGCAGTTTCACGCATTCCCACGCGAGGATCAAAGGATCTGCGGTTTTCCCTCGAGTCTTTCCCACGAGGCTTTCCCACGAGGCTTTCCCACAGGGCTGTCCCACGTGCACACGTGGTGGGAGTCGATCCTCGGCTTGAACGTCAAGGCAGTGCAGGGAAAACAGGTTCCTCTGGAATGGACTGACACATCTGGGGGACTCTTGAAATGGTGGCACGACACTGGAGTTCCTCTCGCCTTTCCTGTGGAGAGCGCCTCCTCTTGAGATGCGACGGGAACGCCGGAAATTCTTTCCCTACGAAACAGGGAAAGGATCCCTCATCTCGAGCTAGGAGGCAAACACGCGGCTCCCCTGGATGTGTGCGGGACCCACGTGCTTCCTCTCGAGTGGAGACGGGTATGTCGGGGAACTTCTTGAGTTGCAGCAAGGGTGTGAAGGACCCTTTGGACGTTCCAGTGGTTAGATGTGATTAGCCTCGAGAAGCCTCAGCGAAAATGGCCTCATCTCGCCTGGAGGGCAAAACCTCCTGGATTTTCTCGAGTTGCGGCAGGTGCTCTCGACTTACGACGGGGACCTCAGGGACCCGCTCTGGTGACCTCAGGAAAGGCCAGTCCCCATGGGCGTTCCTCGGGGCCTCTAGGGATTCCTCTCCCGTCGATGCCGGGGCCTAAGACCTTGTGTGGAGTCGGGGCCCGAACCTGAGGATTCCTCTCCAGTGCTGACATGGATCCTGGGGTATTTCTGGAGTCTCCCCAGGGGAGTCAGTCCTCGTCTGGAATGCGGGCATGCACTTGCGCTTTCCTCCAGAGCGGTAGCAGCAGTGTCACGCAGTCTGCCGCGTGGATCAAAGGATCTATGATTTTCGCTCGAGTCTTTCCCACGAGGCTTTCCCACGAGGCTTTCCCACAGGGCTGTCCCACGTGCACACGTGGTGGGAGTCGATCATCAGCTTCAACGTCAAGGCAGTGCAGGGAAAACAGGTTCCTCCGGAATGGACTGACACATCTGGGGGACTCTTGGAATGGTGGCACGACCCTGGAGTTCCTCTCACCTTTCCTGTGGAGAGCGCCTCCTCTTGAGATGCGACGGGAATGCCGGGAGTTCTTTCCCTACGAAACAGGGAAAGGATCCCTCATCTCGAGCTAGGAGGCGGAAACGGGGCTCCCCTGGATGTGTGCGGGACCCTCGTGCTTCCTCTCGAGTGGAGACGGGTATGTCGGGGAACTTCTTGAGTTGCAGCAAGGGTGTGAAGGACCCTTTGGAAGTTCCAGTGGTTAGATGTGATTAGCCTGGAGAAGCCACAGCGGAAATGGGCCTCATCTCGCCTGGAGGGCAAAACCTCCTGGATTTTCTCGAGTTGCGGCAGGTGCTCTCGACTTACGACGGGGACCTCAGGGACCCGCTCTTGTGGCCTCAGGAAAGGCCAGTCCCCATGCGAGTTCCTCGGGGGCCTCTCGGGATTCCTGTCCCGTCGATTCCGGGGCCTAAAACCTTGTGTGGAGTCGGGGCCGGAACTTGAGGATTCCTCTCCTGTGCTGACATGGATCTTGGGGTACTTCTGGAGTCTCCCCAGGGAAGTCAGTCCTCGTCTCGAATGCGGGCATGCACTTGTGCTTTCCTCCAGAGTGGTAACAGCAGTTTCACGCATTCCCGCGCGAGGATCAAAGGATCTGCGGTTTTCCCTCGAGTCTTTCCCACGAGGCTTTCCCACGAGGCTTTCCCACAGGGCTGTCCCACGTGCACACGTGTTGGGAGTCGATCCTCGGCTTGAACGTCAAGGCAGTGCAGGGAAAACAGGTTCCTCTGGAATGGACTGACACATCTGGGGGACTCTTGAAATGGTGGCACGACACTGGAGTCCCTCTCGCCTTTCCTGTGGAGAGCGCCTCCTCTTGAGATGCGACGGGAACGCCGGGATTTCTTTCCCTACGAAACAGGGAAAGGATCCCTCATCTCGAGCTAGGAGGCCAACACGCGGCTCCCCTGGAGGTGTGCGGGACCCTCGTGCTTCCTCTCGAGTGGAGACGGGTATGTCGGGGAACTCCTTGAGTTGCAGCAAGGGTGTGAAGGACCCTTTGGAAGTTCCAGTGGTTAGATGTGATTAGCCTTGAGAAGCCTCAGCGGAAATGGGCCTCATCTCGCCTGGAGGGCAAAACCTCCTGGATTTTCTCGAGTTGCGGCAGGTGCTCTCGACTTACGACGGGGACCTTAGGGACCCGCTCTGGTGGCCTCAGGAAAGGCCAGTCCCCATGCGAGTTGCTCAGGGGCCTCTAGGGGTTCCTCTCCCTTTGATGACAGTGCCTAAGACCTTGTGTGGAGTCGGGGCCGGAACCTGAGGATTCCTCTCCAGTGCTGACATGGATCTTGGGGTACTTCTGGACTCACCCCACTAGAGTAAGTCCTCGTCTCGAATGGGGGAATGCACGTGCACTTTCCTCCAGAGCTGTAGCAGCAGTGGCAGACTTCCCATCGCCTGGAACAAGGGATATGTGGCTTTACATCTAGGCTTTCCCTCGAGGCTTTCCCAGGAGGCTTTCCCACAGGGCTGCCCCACGTGCCACAGTGGTGGGAGTCGATCCTCGGCGTGAAAGTCGAGGCAGTGCAGGGAAAACAGGTTCCTTTGGAATTGACAGAGACTTCTGGGGGACTCTTGGAATGGTGGCACGACGCTGGAGTTCCTCTCGCCTTTCCTGTTTAGAGTGCCTCCTCTTGAGATGTGACGGGAATGCCCAGAATTCTTTCCCGACCAAGCAGGGAAAGGACCCCGTATCTCAAGGGGCGAGGCGGAAATGGGGCTCCTCTGGATGTGGGCGGGGCCCTCGTGCTTCCGCTAGATTGGAGAGGGGTATGTCGGGGAACTACTTGAGTTGCAGCAAGGGTGTGAAGGACCTTTTGGAAGTTCCAGAGGTTAGGTGTGATTAGCCTCGAGAAGCCTCAGCGGAAATGGGCCTCATCTCGCCTGGAGGGCAAACCCTCCTGGATTTTCTCGAGTTGCGGCAGGTGCTCTCGACTTACGACGGGGACCTCAGGGACCCGCTCTGGTGGCCTCAGGAAAGGCCAGTCCCCAGGCGAGTTCCTCGGGGGCCTCTCGGGATTCCGGTCCCGTCGATTCCGGGGCCTAAAACCTTGTGTGGAGTCGGGGCCGGAACTTGAGGATTCCTCTCCAGTGCTGACATGGATCTTGGGGTACTTCTGGAGTCTCCCCAGGGAAGTCAGTCCTCGTCTCGAATGCGGGCATGTACTTGTGCTTTCCTCCAGAGCGGTAACAGCAGTTTCACGCATTCCCACGCGAGGATCAAAGGATCTGCGGTTTTCCCTCGAGTCTTTCCCACGAGGCTTTCCCACGAGGCTTTCCCACAGGGCTGTCCCACGTGCACACGTGGTGGGAGTCGATCCTCGGCTTGAACGTCAAGGCAGTGCAGGGAAAACAGGTTCCTCTGGAATGGACTGACACATCTGGGGGACTCTTGAAATGGTGGCACGACACTGGAGTTCCTCTCGCCTTTCCTGTGGAGAGCGCCTCCTCTTGAGATGCGACGGGAACGCCGGAAATTCTTTCCCTACGAAACAGGGAAAGGATCCCTCATCTCGAGCTAGGAGGCAAACACGCGGCTCCCCTGGATGTGTGCGGGACCCACGTGCTTCCTCTCGAGTGGAGACGGGTATGTCGGGGAACTTCTTGAGTTGCAGCAAGGGTGTGAAGGACCCTTTGGACGTTCCAGTGGTTAGATGTGATTAGCCTCGAGAAGCCTCAGCGAAAATGGCCTCATCTCGCCTGGAGGGCAAAACCTCCTGGATTTTCTCGAGTTGCGGCAGGTGCTCTCGACTTACGACGGGGACCTCAGGGACCCGCTCTGGTGACCTCAGGAAAGGCCAGTCCCCATGGGCGTTCCTCGGGGCCTCTAGGGATTCCTCTCCCGTCGATGCCGGGGCCTAAGACCTTGTGTGGAGTCGGGGCCCGAACCTGAGGATTCCTCTCCAGTGCTGACATGGATCCTGGGGTATTTCTGGAGTCTCCCCAGGGGAGTCAGTCCTCGTCTGGAATGCGGGCATGCACTTGCGCTTTCCTCCAGAGCGGTAGCAGCAGTGTCACGCAGTCTGCCGCGTGGATCAAAGGATCTATGATTTTCGCTCGAGTCTTTCCCACGAGGCTTTCCCACGAGGCTTTCCCACAGGGCTGTCCCACGTGCACACGTGGTGGGAGTCGATCATCAGCTTCAACGTCAAGGCAGTGCAGGGAAAACAGGTTCCTCCGGAATGGACTGACACATCTGGGGGACTCTTGGAATGGTGGCACGACCCTGGAGTTCCTCTCACCTTTCCTGTGGAGAGCGCCTCCTCTTGAGATGCGACGGGAATGCCGGGAGTTCTTTCCCTACGAAACAGGGAAAGGATCCCTCATCTCGAGCTAGGAGGCGGAAACGGGGCTCCCCTGGATGTGTGCGGGACCCTCGTGCTTCCTCTCGAGTGGAGACGGGTATGTCGGGGAACTTCTTGAGTTGCAGCAAGGGTGTGAAGGACCCTTTGGAAGTTCCAGTGGTTAGATGTGATTAGCCTGGAGAAGCCACAGCGGAAATGGGCCTCATCTCGCCTGGAGGGCAAAACCTCCTGGATTTTCTCGAGTTGCGGCAGGTGCTCTCGACTTACGACGGGGACCTCAGGGACCCGCTCTGGTGGCCTCAGGAAAGGCCAGTCCCCATGCGAGTTCCTCGGGGGCCTCTCGGGATTCCTGTCCCGTCGATTCCGGGGCCTAAAACCTTGTGTGGAGTCGGGGCCGGAACTTGAGGATTCCTCTCCTGTGCTGACATGGATCTTGGGGTACTTCTGGAGTCTCCCCAGGGAAGTCAGTCCTCGTCTCGAATGCGGGCATGCACTTGTGCTTTCCTCCAGAGTGGTAACAGCAGTTTCACGCATTCCCGCGCGAGGATCAAAGGATCTGCGGTTTTCCCTCGAGTCTTTCCCACGAGGCTTTCCCACGAGGCTTTCCCACAGGGCTGTCCCACGTGCACACGTGTTGGGAGTCGATCCTCGGCTTGAACGTCAAGGCAGTGCAGGGAAAACAGGTTCCTCTGGAATGGACTGACACATCTGGGGGACTCTTGAAATGGTGGCACGACACTGGAGTCCCTCTCGCCTTTCCTGTGGAGAGCGCCTCCTCTTGAGATGCGACGGGAACGCCGGGATTTCTTTCCCTACGAAACAGGGAAAGGATCCCTCATCTCGAGCTAGGAGGCCAACACGCGGCTCCCCTGGAGGTGTGCGGGACCCTCGTGCTTCCTCTCGAGTGGAGACGGGTATGTCGGGGAACTTCTTGAGTTGCAGCAAGGGTGTGAAGGACACTTTGGAAGTTCCAGTGGTTAAATGTGATTAGCCTCGAGAAGCCTCAGCAAAAATGGGCCTCATCTCGCCTGGAGGTCAAACCCTCCTGGATTTTCTCGAGTTGCGGCAGGTGATCTCAACTTACGACGAGGACCTCAGGGACCCGCTCTGGTGGCCTCAGGAAAGACCAGTTCCCATGCGAGTTCCTCGGGGGCCTCTCGGGATTCCTCTCCCGTCGATGCCGGGGCCTAAGACCATGTGTGGAGTCGGGGCCGGAACCTGAGGATTCCTCTCCAGTGCTGACATGGATCTTGGGGTACTTCTGGAGTCTCCCCAGGGGAGTCAGTCCTCGTCTCGAATGCGGGCATGCACTTGTGCATTCCTCCAGAGCGGTAGCAGCAGTGTCACGCATTCCGTCGAGTGGATCAAAGGATCGATGGCTTTCCCTCGAGTCTTTCCCTGGAGTCTTTCACAAGAGGCTTTCTCACGAGGCTTTCCCACAGGGCTGTCCCACGTGCACACGTGGTGGGAGTCGATCCTCGGCTTGAACGTCAAGGCAGTGCAGGGAAAACAGTTTCCTCTGGAATGGACTGACACATCTGGGGCCTCTTGGAATGGTGGCACGACCCTGGACTTCCTCTCGCCTTTCCTGTGGAGAGCGCCTCCTCTTGAGATGCGACGGGAACGCCGGGAATTCTTTCCCTACGAAACAGGGAAAGGATCCCTCATCTCGAGCTAGGAGGCGGAAACGGGGCTCCCCTGGATGTGTGCGGGACCCTCATGCTTCCTCTCGAGTGGAGACGGGTATGTCGGGGAACTTCTTGAGTTGCAGCAAGGGTGTGAAGGACCCTTTGGAAGTTCCAGTGTTTAGATGTGATTAGCCTCGAGAAGCCTCAGCGGTAATGGGTCTCATCTCGCCTGGAGGGCAAAACCTCCTGGATTCTCTCGAGTTGCGGCAGGTGTTCTCGACTTACGACGGGGACCTCAGGGACACGCTCTGGTGGCCTCAGGAAAGGCCAGTCCCCATGCGAGTTCCTCGGGGGCCTGTCGGGATTCCTCTCCCTTCGATGCCGGGTCCTAAGCCCTTGTGTGGAGTCGGGGCCGGAACCTGAGGATTCCTCTCCAGTGCTGACATGGATCTTGGGGTACTTCTGCAGTCTCCCCAGGGGTGTCCGTCCTCGTCTAGAATGCGGGCATGCACTTGCGCTTTCCTCCAGCGGTAGCAGCAGTGTCACGCAATCCGCTTCGTGGATCAAAAGATCTATGATTTTCACTCGATTCTTTCCCACGAGGCTTTCCCACAGGGCTGTCCCACGTGCACACGTGTTGGGAGTCGATCCTCGGCTTGAACGTCAAGTCAGTGCAGGGAAAAAAGGTTCGTCTGGAAGGACTGACATATGTGGGGGTCTCTTGGAATGGTGGCACGACCCTGGAGTTCCTCTCGCCTTTCCTATGGAGAGCGCCTCCTCTTGAGATGCGATGGGAAAGCCGGGAATTCTTTCCCTACGAAAGAGGGAAAGGATCCCTCATCTCGAGCTAGGAGGTGGAAACGGGGCTCCCCTGGATTTGTGTGGGACCCTCGTGCTTCCACTCGAGTGGAGACGGGTATGTCGGGGAACTTCTTGAGTTGCAGGAAGGGTGTCAAGAACCCTTTGGAAGTTCCAGTTGTTAGATGTGATTTGCCTCAAGAAGCCTCAGCCGAAATGGGCCTCATCTCGCCTGGAGGGCAAAACCTCCTGGATTTTCTCGAGTTGCGGCAGGTGCTCTCGACTTACGACGGGGCCCTCAGGGACCCGCTCTGGTGGCCTCAGGAAAGGCCAGTCCCCATGCGAGTTCCTCGGGGGCGTCTCGGGATTCCTGTCCCGTCGATTCCGGGGCCTAAAACCTTGTGTGGAGTCGGGGCCGCAACTTGAGGATTCCTCTCCTGTGCTGACATGGATCTTGGGGTACTTCTGGAGTCTCCCCAGGGAAGTCAGTCCTCGTCTCGAATGCGGGCATGCACTTTTGCTTTCCTCCAGAGCGGTAACAGCAGTTTCACGCATTCCCGCGCGAGGATCAAAGGATCTGCGGTTTTCCCTCGAGTCTTTCCCACGAGGCTTTCCCACGAGGCTTTCCCACAGGGCTGTCCCACGTGCACAGGTTGTGGGAGTCGATCCTCGGCATGAACGTCAAGGCAGTGCAGGGAAAACAGGTTCCTCTGGAATGGACTGACACATCTTGGGGAATCTTGAAATGGTGCCACGACCCTGGAGTTCCTCAGGACTTTCCTGTGGAGAGCGCCTCCTCTTGAGATGCGACGGGAACGCCGGGAATTCTTTCCCTAGGAAACAGGGAAAGGATTCCTCATCTCGAGCTAGGAGGCGGAAACGGGGCTCCCCTGGATGTGTGCGGGACCCTCGTGCTTCCTCTCGAGTGGAGACGGGTATGTCGGGGAACTTCTTGAGTTGCAGCAAGGGTGTGAAGGACCCTTTGGAAGTTCCAGTGCTTAGATGTGATTAGGCTCGAGAAGCCTCAGCGGAAATGGACCTCGTCTCGCCTGGAGGGCAAAATCTCCTGGATTTTCTCAAGTTGCGGCATGTGCTCTCGACTTACTTCGGGGACCTCAGGGACCCGCTCTGGTGCCCTCAGGAAAGGCAAGTCACCATGCGAGTTCCTCGGGGGCCTCTTGGGATTCCTCTCCCGTCGATGCCGGGCCTAAGACCTTGTGTGGAGTCGGGGCCGGAACCTGAGGATTCCTCTCCAGTGCTGACATGGATCTTGGGGTACTTCTGGAGTCTCCCCAGGGGAGTCAGTCGTCGTCTCGAATGCGGGCATGCACTTGCGCTTTCCTCCACAGCGGTAGCAGCAGTGTCAGGCAGTCCGCCGCCTGGAGCAAAGGATCTATGGTTTTCCCTCGAGTCTTTCCCACGAGGCTTTCACACGAGGCTTTCCCACAGGGCTTTCCCCCAGGGCTGTCCCACGTGCACACGTGGTGTGAGTCCATCCTCGGCTTGAACGTCAAGGCAGTGCAGGGAAAACAGGTTCCTCTGGAATGGACTAACATATCTGGGTGACTCTTGGAATGGTGGCACGACCCTGGAGTTCCTCTCGCCTTTCCTGTGGAGAGCGCCCCCTCTTGAGATGCGACGGGAACGCCGGGAATTCTTTCACTACGAAACAGGGAAAGGATCCCTCATCTCGAGCTAGGAGGCGAACACGAGGCTCCCCTGGATGTGCGCGGGATGCTCGTGCTTCCTCTCGAGTGGAGACGGGTATGTCCGGGAACTCTTGACTTGCAGCAAGGGTGTGAAGGACCCTTTGGAAGTTCCAGTGGTTAGATGTGATTAGCCTCGAGAAGCCTCAGCGGAAATGGGCCTCATCTCGCCTGGAGGGCAAAACCTCCTGGATTTTCTCGCGTTGCGGCAGGTGCTCTCGACTTACGACGGGGCCCTCAGGGACCCGCTCAGGTGGCCTCAGGAAATCCCAGTCCCCATGCGAGTTCCTCGGCGGCCTCTCTGGATTCCTCTCCCTTCGATGCCGGGGCCTAAGACCTTGTGTGGAGTCGGGGCCTGAACCTGAGGATTCCTCTCCAGTGCTGACATGGAAATTTGCGTACTTCTGGAGTCTCCTCAGGGGATTCAGTCCTCGTCTCCAGAGGGGACATGCAAATGGGCTTTCCTCCCGCACTGGAGCAGCTATGTCACGCTTCCCGTCGAGTCGATCATGGGATGTGTGGGTTTCCCTCGAGGCTTTCCCCCTAGGCTTTCCCACGAGGATTTCCCACAGGGATGTCCCACGTGCCACCGTGGTGGGAGTCCATCCTCGGCGTGAAAGTCGAGGCAGTGGAGCAAAACAGGTTCCTCTGGAATGGTCTGAGCCATCTGCGGGACTCTTGGAATGGGGACACGACCCTGGAGTTACTCTCGACTTTCCTGTGGAGAGCACCTCCACTTCAGATGCGAGGGGAACGCCGGGAATGCTTTCCCGACCAAGCAGGGAAAGGATCCCTTATCTCGAGCTACGAGGTGGAATCGGAGCTCCTCTGGATGTAGGCGGGACTCTCGTTCTTCCTCTAGAATGTAGGTCTGTATGTCGGGAAAGTTCTTGAGTTGTAAAAGGGTGTGAAGGACCTTTTTTAAGTTCCAGAAGTTAGGTGTGGTTAGCATTGAGAAGGCTCAGCGGAAATGGGTCTTATCTCACCTGGAGGGCAAAACCTCCTGGATTTCCTTGAGTTGGGGCAGGTGCTCTCAACTTCCGACTGGGACTTCATGGACCCGCTCTGGTTGGCTCAGGAAAGGCCAGTCCCTATGCGAATTGCCCGGGGTCTCTCAGAATTCCTTTCCCTTCGAAGCCGGTGCCTAAGACCTTGTGTGGTGTCGAGGCCGGAACCTCAGGATTCCTCTCCAGTGCTGACATGAATCTTGGGGTACTTCTGGAGTCTCCCCAGGGGAGTAAGTCCTCGTCTCGAATGGGGGCATGCACGTGAGCTTTCCTCCAGAGCGGTAGCAGCCGTGTCACGCTTCCCATCGCCTGAATCAAGGGATCTGTGGCTTCCCCTCGAGGCTTTCCCACCAGGGTTTCCCACAGGGCTGTCCCACTTCCCAGCGTGGTGGGAGTCGATCCTCGGCGTGGGAGTCGATCCTCGGCGTGAAAGCCGAGGTAGTGCAGGGCAAACAGGTTCCTCTGGAATGGACTGACACATCTGGGGGACTCTTGGAATGGTCGCACGACGCTGGAGTTCCTCTCGCCTTTCCTCTGGAGAGCGCCTGCTCTTGAGGTGAGAGGGGAACGCCGGGAATTATTTCCGGACAAAGCAGCGAAATGTCCCTCATCTCGAGCTACGAGGCGGAAACGGGGCTCCTCTGGATGTGGATGGGATCCTCGTGCTTCCTCTAGAGTGGAGACGGGTATGTCAGGCAACTTCTTGAGTTGCACCAAGGGTGTGAAGGACCTTTTGGAAGTTCCAGAGGCTAGACGTGATTAGCCTGGAGAAGCCTCAGCGGAAATGGGCCTCATCTCGCCTGGAGGGAAAAACCTCCTGGATTTTCTCGAGTTGCGGCAGGTGCTCTCGTCTTACGACGGTGACCTAAGGGACCCGCTCTGGTGTCCTCAGGACTGGCCAGTCCCCATTCCAGTGGCTCGGGAGCCTCTCGGGATTCCTCTCCCGTCGATGCCGGGGCCTAAGACCTTGTGTGGAGTCGGGCCCGGAACCTGAGAATTTCTCTCCAGTGCTGACATGGATCTTGGGGTACTTCTGGAGTCTCCCCAGAGGAGTAAGTCCTCGTTTCGAATGGGGGCATGCACGTGCACTTTCCTCCAGAGCTGTAGCAGCAGTGTCACGCTTCCCATCGCTTGGATCAAGGGATCAGTGTCTTTCCCTCGAGGCTTTCCCACAGGGCTGTCCCACGTGCACAGGTGGTGGGAGTCGATCCTCGGCATGAACGTCAAGGCAGTGCAGGGAAAACAGGTTCCTCTGGAATGGACTGACACATCTTGGGGAATCTTGAAATGGTGCCACGACCCTGGAGTTCCTCAGGCCTTTCCTGTGGAGAGCGCCTCCTCTTGAGATGCGACGGGAACGCCGGGAACTCTTTCCCTACGAAACAGGGAAAGGATCCCTCATCTCGAGCTAGGAGGCGGAAACGGGGATCCCCTGGATGTGTGCGGGACCCTCATGCTTCCTCTCGAGTGGAGACGGGTATGTCGGGGAACTTCTTGAGATGCAGCAAGGGTGTGAAGGACCCTTTGGAAGTTCCAGTGGTTAGATGTGATTAGACTCGAGAAGCCTCAGCGGAAATGGGCCTCATCTCACCTGGAGGGGAGGACCTCCTGGATTTTCTCGAGTTGCGGCAGGTGCTCTCGACTTACGACGGGGCCCTCAGCGACGCGCTCTGGTGGCCTCAAGAAAGGCCAGTCCCCATGCGCAGTTCCTCGGGGGCCTCTCGGGATTCCTTTCCCGTCGATGCCGGGGCCTAAGACCTTGTGTGGAGTCGGGGCCGGAACCTGAGGATTCCTCTCCAGTGCTGACATGGATCTTGGGGTATTTCTGGAGTCTTCCCAGGGTAGTAAGTCCTCGTCTCGAATGCGGACATGCACTTGCGCTTTCCTCCAGAGCGGTAGCAGCAGTGTCACGCAGTCCACCGCGTGGATCAAGGATCTATGGTTTTCCCTCGAGTCTTTCCCACGAGGCTTTCCCACGAGGCTTTCCCACAGGGCTATCCCAAGTGCACACGTGGTGGGAGTCAGTAGTCGGCTTGAACGTCAAGGCAGTGCAGGGAAAACAGGTTCCTCTGTAATGGACTGACACATCTGGGGGACTCTTGGAATGGTGGCACGACCCTGGAGTTCCTCTCGCCTTTCCTGTGGAGAGCGCCTCCTCTTGAGATGCGACGGGAACGCCGGAAGTTTTTTCCCTACGAAACAGGGAAAGGATCCCTGATCTCGCCCTAGAACGCGGAAACGGGGCTCCCCTCGATGTGTGCGGGAACCTCGTGCTTCCTCTCGAGTGGAGACGGGTATGTCGGGGAACTTCTTGAGTTGCAGCAAGGGTGTGAAAGACCCTTTGGAATTTCCAGTGGTTAGATGTGATTAGCCTCGAGAAGCCTCAGCGGAAATGGGCCTCATCTCACCTGGAGGGGAGGACCTCCTGGATTTTCTCGAGTTGCGGCAGGTGCTCTAGACTTACGACGGGGCCCTCAGCGACGCGCTCTGGTGGCCTCAGGAAAGGCCAGTCCCCATGCGCAGTTCCTCGGGGGCCTCTCGTGATTCCTCTCCCGTCGATGCCGGGGCCTAAGACCTTGTTTGGAGTCGGGGCCGGAACCTGAGGATTCCTCTCCAGTGCTGACATGGATCTTGGGGCACTTCTGGAGTCTTCCCAGGGTAGTCAGTCCTCGTCTCCAATGCGGACATGCACTTGCGCTTTCCTCCAGAGCGGTAGCAGCAGTGTCACGCAGTCCGCCGCGTGGATCAAGGGATCTATGGCTTTCCCTCCAGGATTTCCCACGAGGCTTTCCCACAGGGCTGTCCCACGTGCACACGTGGTGAGAGTCGATCCTCGGCTTGAACGTCAAGGCAGTGCAGGGAATACAGATTCCTCTGGAATCCAGTGACACATCTGGGGGACTCTTGGAATGGTGATACGACCCTGGAGTTCCTCTCGCCTTTCCTGTGGAGAGCGCCTCCACTTCAGATGCGACGGGAACGCCGGGAATTCTTTCCCTACGAAACAGGGAAAGGATCCCTCATCTCGAGCTAGGAGGCGGAAACGGGGCTCCCCTGGATGTGTGCGGGACCCTCGTGCTTCCTCTCGAGTGGAGACCGGTATGTCGGGGAACTTCTTGAGTTGCAGCAAGGGTGTGAAGGACCCTTTGGAAGTTCAGGTGGTTAGATGTGATTAGCCTCGAGAAGCCTCAGCGGAAATGGGCCTCATCTCGCCTGGAGGGCAAAACCTCCTGGATTTTCTCGAGTTTTGGCAGGTGCTCTCGACGTACGACGGGGACCTCAGGGACCCGCTCTGGTGGCCTCAGGAAAGGCCAGTCCCCATGCGAGTTCTTCGGGGGCCTCTCGGGATGCCTCTCCCGTCGATGCTGAGGCATAAGATCATGTGTGGAGTCGGGGCCGGAACCTGAGGATTCCTCTCCAGTGCTGACATGGATCTTGGGGTACCTCTGGAGTCTCCCCAGGTGAGTCAGTCCTCGTCTCGAGCGGGCCTGCACTTGCGATTTCCTCCAGAGCGGTAGCAACAGTGTCACGCAGTCCGCCACGTGGATGAAAGGATCTATGTTTTTCCCTCAGATCTTTCCCACGAGGCTTTCCCACAGGGCTGTCCAACGTGCACACGTGGTGGGAGTCGATCCTTGGCTTGAACGTCAAGGCAGTGCAGGGAAGACATGTTCCTCTGGAATGGACTGACACATCTGGGGGACTCTTGGAATGGTGGCACGACCCTGGAGTTCCTCTCGCCTTTCCTGTGGAGAACGCCTCCTCTTGAGATGCGACGGGAACGCCGGGATTTCTTTCCCTATGAAACAGGGAAAGGATCCCTCATCTCAAGCTAGGACGCGGAAACGGGGCTCCCCTCGATGTGTGTGGGACCCTCGTGCTTCCTCTCGAGTGGAGACGGGTATGTCGGGGAACTTCTTGAGTTGCAGCAAGGGTGTGAAGGACCCTTTGGAAGTTCCAGTGTTTAGATGTGATTAGCCTCGAAAAGCCTCAGCAGAAATGGGCCTCAACTCGCCTGGAGGGCAAAACCTCCTGGATTTTCTCGAGTTGCGGCAGGTGCTCTAGACTCTCGACGGGGCCCTCAGGGACCCGCTCTGGTGGCCTCAGGAAAGCCTGTCCCCATGCGAGTTCCTCGGAGGCCTCTCGGGATTCCCCTCCCGTCGATGCTGAGGCCTAAGATCTAGTGTGGAGTAGGGGCCGGAACCTGAGGATTCCTCTCCAGTGCTGAGATGGATCTTGGGCTACTCTGGAGTCTCCCCAGGGGAGTCAGTCCTCGTCTCGAATGCGGGCATGCACTTGCGCTTTCCTCCAGAGCGGTAGCAACAGTGTTACGCGGTCCGCCGCGTGGATCAAAGGATCTATGGTTTTCCCTCGGGTCTTTCCCACGAGGCTATCCCACGAGGCTTTCACACATGGCTGTCCCACGTGCACACGTGGTGGGAGTCGATCCTCGGCTTGAACTTCAAGGCAGTGCAGGGAAAACAGGTTCCTCTGGAATGGACTGACACATCTGGGGGAGTCTTGGAATGGTGGCACGATCCTGGAGTTCCTCTCGCCTTTCATGTGGAGAGCCCCTCCTCTTCAGATGCGACGGGAACGCCGGGAATTCTTTCCCTAGGAAACAGAGAAAGGATCCTTCATCTTGAGCTAGGAGGCGGAAACGGGCTCCCCTGGATGTGTGCGGGACCCTCGTGCTTCCTCGCGAGTGGAGACGGGTATGTCAGGGAACTTCTTGAGTTGCAGCAAGGGTGTGAAGGACCCTTTGGAAGTTCCAGTGGTTAGATGTGATTAGCCTCGAGAAGCCTCAGCGGAAATGGGCCTCATCTGGCCTGGAGGGCAAAACCTCCTGGATTTTCTCGAGTTGCGGCAGGTGCACTCGACTTACGACGGGGACCACAGGGACACGCTCTGGTGGCATCAGGAAAGGACAGTCCGCATGCGAGTTGTTTGGGGGCCTCTCGGGATTCCTCTCCTTTCTATGCTGGGGCCTAACACCTTGTGTGGAGTCGAGCCCGGAAACTGAGGATTCCTCTCCAGTGCTGACATGGATCTTGGGGTACTTCTGGAGTCTCCCAAGGGGAGTAAATCCTCGTCTGGAATGGGCGCATGCTCGTGATCTTTCCTCAAGACTGTAGCAGCAGTGTCACGTTTCCCATCGCCTGGATCAAGGGATCTGCGGCTTTCTCTCGAGGCTTTCCCACAGGGCTGTTCTACGTGCCACAGTTGTGTGAGTCGAATCTCGGCGTGAAAGTCGAGGCATTGCAGGGAAAACAGGTTTCTCTGGAATGGGCTGAGACTTCTGAGGGACTCTTGGAATGGTGGCAGGACCCTGGAGTTCCTCTCGCCTTTCCTGTGGAGAGTGCCTCCTCTTGAGATGCGACGGGAATGCTCAGAATTCTTTCCCGACCAAGCAGGGAAAGGATACCTCAACTGGAGCTACGAGGCGGAAACGGGGCTCCTCTGGATATGGGCGGGACCCTCGTGCTTCCTCTAGAGTGGAGACGGGTATGTCGGGGAATTTCTTCAGTTGCAGCAAGGGTGTGAAGGACCTTTTGGAAGATCCAGAGCTTAGATGTGATTAGCCTTGAGTAGCCTCAGCGGAAATGGGCCTCATCTCGCCTGGAGGGCAAAACCTCCTGGATTTTCTCGAGTTGCGGCAGGTGTTCTCAACTTACGACGGGGACCGCAGGGACCCGCTCTGGTGGCCTCAGGAAAGGACAGTCCACATGCGAATTGCCCGAGGGCCTCTCTGGATTCCTCTCCCTTCAATGCCGGGGCCATAGACCTTGTGTGGATGCGGGACCGGAACCTGAGGATTCCTCTCCAGTGCTGACATGGTTCTTGGGCTACTTCTGGAGTCTCCCCAGCGGAGTAAGTCCTCCTCTCGAAGGGGGCATGCACGTGCGCTTTCCTCCAGAGGGGTAGCAGCAGTGTCATGCTTCCAGTCGCGTGGATCAAGGGATCTGTGGATTTCCCTCGACGCTTTCCCACGAGGATTTCCCACAGGGCTGTCGAACATGACACCATGGTTGGAGGCGATCCTCCGCGTGAAAGTCGAGGCAGTGCAGGGAAAACAGGTTCCTCTGGAATGGACTGAGACTTCTGGGGGACTCTTGGAATGGTGGCACGATGCTGGAGTTTCTCTCGCCTTTCCTGTGGAGAGCTCCTCCCCTTGAGATGGGTCGGGAATGCCCAGAATTCTTTCCCGACAAAGCAGCGAAAGTTCCCTCATATCGAGCAACGAGTCGGAAATGGGGCTCCTCTGGATGTGGCAGGGACCCTCGTACTTCCTCTAGAATGGAGTTGGGTATGTCAGGAACCTGCTTGAGTTGCAGCAAGGGTGTGAAGGACCTTTTGGAATTTCCAGAGGTTAGGTGTGATTAGATTCGAGAAGCCTCAGCGGAAATGGGCCTCATCTCGCCTGGAGGGCAAAACCTCCTAGATTTTCTCGAGTTGTGGCACGTGCTCTCGACTTATGACGGGGACCTCAGGGACCCGCTCTGGTGGCCTCAGGAAAGGCCAGTCCGCATGCGAGTTGCTCGGGGTCCTCTCGGGATTCCTCTCTCTTCGATGCCCGGCCCTAAGACCTTGTGTGGAGTCGGGCCCAGAACCTGAGGATTCCTCTGCAGTGCTGACATGGACCTTGGGGTACGTCTGGAGTCTCCCCAGGGGTTAAGTCCTCGTGTCGAATGGGGGCATGCACGTGCACTTTCCTCAGGAGCTTTAGCAGCAGTGTCAGGCTTCCCATCGCCTGGATCAAGGGATCTGTGGCTTAACCTCGAGGCTTCCCACGAGGCTTTCCCACAGGGCTGTCCCACGTGCCACCATGGTGTGAGTTGATCCTCGACGTGAAAGTCGAGGCAGTGCAGGGAAAACAGGTTCCTCTGGAAAGGACTGAAACATCTGGGGGACTGCTGGAATGGTGGTACGACGTTGGAGTTCCTCTCGCCTTTCCTGTGGAGAGCGCCTCCTCTTGAAATGAGACGGGTACGCCGGAAATTCTTTCCCGACCAAGCAGGGAAAGGATCCCTCATCTCGAGCTACGAGTTGGAAACGGGGCTCCTCTGGATGTGGGCGGGAACCTCGTGTTTCCTCTAGAGTGGAGACGGGGATGTCGGGGTACTTCTTCAGTTGCAGCAAGGGTGTGAAGGACCTTTTGGAAATTCCAGAGGTTAGGTGTGAATAGTCTCGAGACGCCTCAGTGGAAATGGGCCTGATCTCGCCTGGAGGGCAAAATCTCCTGGATTTTCTCGAGTTGCAGCAGGTGCTCTCAACTTACGACGGGGACCGCAGGGACCCGCTCTGGTGGCCTCAGGAAAAGACAGTCCACATGCGAATTACTCGCGGGCCTCTCTGGATTCCTCTCCCTTCAATGCCGGGACCAAAGATCTTGTGTGGATGCGGGACCGGAACCTGAGGATTCCTCTCCAGTGCTGACATGGATCTTGGGCTAATTCTGGAGTCTCCCCAGGGGAGTAAGTCCTCCTCTCGAAGGGGGCATGCACGTTCGCTTTCCTCCATAGCGGTAGCAGCAGTGTCACGCTTCCCGACGCGTGGATCAAGGGATCTGTGGCTTTCCCTCGAGGCTTTCCCACTGGGCTTTCCCACGTGCCACCGTTGTGGGAGTCGATCCTCGGGTGAAAGTCGAGGCAGTGCAGGGAAAACATGTTCCTCTGGAATGGACTAAGGCATCTGGGGGACTCTTGGAATGGTGGCACGACGCTGGAGTTCCACTCGCCTTTCCTGTGGAGAGCGGCTCCTCTTGAGATGCGACGGGAATGCCCAGAACTCTTTCCCGACCAAGCAGCGAAAGGATCCCTCATCTCGAGTTACGAGGCGGAAACGGGGCTCCCATGGATGTGTGCGGGACCCTCGTGCTTCCTCTAGAGTGGAGACGGGTATGTGAGGGAACTTCTTGAGTTGCAGCAAGGGTGTGAAGAACCTTTTGGAAATTCCAGAGGTTAGGTGTGATTAGCCTCGAGAAGCCTCAGTGGAAATGGGCCTGATCTCGCCTGGAGAGTAAAACCTCCTGGATTTTGTCGAGTTGCGGCAGGTGCACTCGACTTCCGACGGGGACCGCAGGGACCCACTCTGGTGGCCTCAGGAAAGGACAGTCCGCATGCGAGTTGCTCGGGGGCCTCTCGGGATTCCTCTCGCTTCGATGCCGGGACCTAAGACCTTGTGTGGAGTCGGGCCCAGAACCTGAGGATTCCTCTCCAGTACTGCCATGGATCTTGGGGTACTTCTTGAGTCTCCCCAGGGGAGTAAGTCCTCGTCTGGAATGGGCGCATGCACGTGATCTTTCCTCAAGACTGTAGCAGCAGTGTCACGTTTCCCATCGCCTGGATCAAGGGATCTGTAGCTTTCCCTCGAGACTTTCCCATGAGGCTTTCCCACAGGGCTTTCCCACAGGGCTGTCCCACGTGCCACCGTGGTGTGAGTCGATCCTCGGTGTGAAAGTAAAGGCAGTGCAGGGAAAACAGGTTCCGTTGGAATGAACTGAGACATCTAGGGGACTCTGGGAATGTTGGCACGACCCTGGAGTTCCTCTCCCATTTCCTGTGGAGAGCACCTCCTCTTGAGATGCGACGGGAATGCCGGGAAATCTTTCCCGACCACGCAGGGAAAGGATCCCTCATCTCGAGCTGTGAGGCGGCAACGGGGCTCCTCTGGATGTTCGCGGGACCATCGTGCTTCCTCTCGAATGGAGACTGTATTTCGGGGAACTCTTGAGTGGCAGCAAGGGTGTGAAGGAATTTTTGGAGGTTCCAGAGGTTAGGTGTGATTAGACTCGAGAAGCCTCAGCGGAAATGGGCCTCATCTGGCCTTGAGGGCAAATCCTCCGGAATTTCTCGTGTTGCGGTAGGTGCTCTAGACTTTGGTCGGGGACTTCAGGGACCCGCTCTGGTGGCCTCAGGAAAGGCCAGTCCCATTGCGAGTTGTTCGCGGGCCTCTCGGGATTCCTCTCCCTTCGATGCCAGAGCCTAAGACTTTGTGTGGAGTCGGGGCCCGAACCTGAGGATTCCTCTCCAGTGCTCTCATGGAACTTGCGGTACCTCGGGAGTCTCCCCAGGAGAGTAAGTTCTCGTTTCGAGAGGGTGCATGCACGTGTGCTTTCCTCCCGAGCTGTAGCACCAGTATCATGCTTTCCGTCGCGTCAATCATGGGATCTGTGTCTTTTCCTCAAGGATTTTCCACGAAGCTTTCCCACGAGGCTTTCCCACAGGGCTGTCCCACGTGCCACCGTGGTGTGAGTCGATCCTCGGCGTGAAAGTAAAGGCAGTGCAGGGAAAACAGGTTCCTCTGGAATGGACTGAGACATCTGGGGGACTCTGGGAATGGTGGCACGACCTTGGAGTTCCTGTCGCCTTTCCTGTGGAGAGTGCCTCCTCTTGAGATACGCCGGGAAACCCAGGAATTATTTCCCGACCAAGCAGGGAAAGGACCCCCCATGTCCAGTTACAAGTCGGAAACTGGGCTCCTCTGGATGTGGGCGGGACCCTCTTGCTTCCTCTCGAGTGGAGACGGGTATGTCGGGGAACTTCTTGAGTTGCAGCAAGGGTGTGAAGGGCCTTTTGGAAGATCCAGAGGTTAGATGTGATTATCCTCGAGACGCCTCAGCGGAAATGGGCCTCATCTATCCTGGAGGTGAGAACGTCCTGGATTTTCTCAAGTTGTGGCAGGTGCTCTCGTCTTATAACGATGACGAAAGGGACCGACTCGGGTGGCCTCAGGACTGGTCAGTCCCCATTCGAGTTGTTCGGGGGCTTCTGGGAATGCCTCTCCCTTTGATGCCGGGGCCTAAGACCTTGTGTGGAGTCGGGCCCGGAACATGAGGTTTCCTCTCCAGTGTTGAAATGGATCTTGGGGCACTTCTGGAGTCTCCCCAGGGGAGTCAGTCCTCGTCTCGAATGGGGGCATGCACGTGCACTTTCCTCCCGATCTGTAGCAGCAGTGTCACACTTCCTGTCGCGTGGATCAAGGGATCTGTGGCTTTCCCTCGCGGCTTTCCCACGCGGCTTTCCCACAGGGCTGTCCCACGTGCCACCTTGATGGGAGTGGATCCTCTGCGCGAAAGTCGAGACAGTGCAGGGAAAACAGGTTCTTTTGGAATAGAGTGAGATATCTGGGGGACTCTTGGCATGGTGGCATGACGCCTGAGTTCCTCTCGACTTTCCTGTCGAGAGCGGCTTCTCTTGAGTTGGGACGGGAATGCCCAGAATTCTTTCCCGACAAAGCAGCGAAAGGAATCCTCATCTTGAGCTACGAGGCGGAAACGGCGCTACTTTGGATGTGGGCGGGACCCTCGTGCTTCCTCTAAAGCGGAGACAGGGATGTCGGGGAACTTCTTGAGTTGCAGCAAGGGTGTGAAGGACCTTTTGGAAGTTCCAGATGTTAGGTGTGATTAGCCTCGAGAAGCCTCAGCGGAAATGGGCCTCATCCGGCCTGGAGGGCAAAACCTCGTGGATTATCTCGAGTTGTGGCAGGTGCTCTCGACTTATGACGGGGCCCTCAGAGACCCGCTCTGGTGGTCTCAGGAAAGGCCAGTCCCCAGGCGAGTTGCTCGGGGGCCTCTTGGGATTCTTCTCCCTTGATGCCGGGGCCTAAGACCTTGTGTGCAGGCGGGACTGGAACCTGAGGATTCCTCTCCAGTGCTGACATGGACCTTGGGGATACTTCTGGAGTCTCCCCAGGGGAGTAAGTCCTCATCTCGAATGGGGGCAGGCACGTGCGCTTTCCTCCAGAGTTGCAGCAGCAATGTCACGCTTCCCGTCGCGTGGATCAAGGGATCTGTGGCTTTCCCTCGAGGCTTTCCCACGAGGTTTTCCCACGTGGCTTTCCCACGAGGCTTTCCCACGTGGCTTTCCCACGAGGCTTTAACACAGGGCTTTCCCACCTGCCACCGTGGTGGGAGTCGATCCTCGGCGTGAAAGTCGAGGCAGTGCATGGAAAATAGGTTCCTCTGGAATGGACTGAGACATCTGGGGGCTCTCGGAATGGTGGCACGACGCTGGAGTTCCTCTCGCCTTTCCTATTGCGACCGCCTCCTCTTGAAATGCAGCGGGAACGCCGAGAATTCTTCCCCGACCAAGAAGCGAAAGGATGCCTCATCTCGAGCCACTAGGCGGAAACGAGGCTCCTCTGGATGTGCCCAGGACCCTCGTGCTTCCTCTAGAGTGGAGACGGGTAAGTCGGGGAACTTCTCGAGTGGCAGCAAGGGAGTGAAGGACCTTTTGGAAGTTCCAGAGGTTAGGGGTGATTAGCCTCGAGAAGCATCAGTGGAAATGGGACTCTTCTCGCCTGGAGGGCAAAACCTCCTGGATTTCTTCGAGTTGCGGCTGGTGCTCTTGACTTACCACGGGGACCTCAGGGACACGATCTGGTGGCCTCAGGAAAGGCCAGTCCCCATGCAGGTTTCTCGCGGGCATCTTGGGATTCCTCTCACTTTGATGCCGGGGCCTAAGACCTTGTGTGGAGTTGGGCCCGGAACATGAGGATTCCTCTCCAGTGTTGAAATGGATCTTGGGTCACTTCTGGAGTCTCCCCAGGGGAGTGAGTCCTCGTCTCGAGAGGGGGCATGCACGTGCGCTTTCCTTCCGACCTGTAGCAGCAGTGTCACGCTTCCCGTCGCGTGGATCAAGGGATCTGTGGCTTTCCCTCGATGCTTTCCCACGAGGCTTTCCCACAGGGCTGTCCCACGTGAGACTGTGGTGGGAGTCGATCCTCGGCGTGAAAGTCGAGGCAGTGCACGGAAAACAGGTTCCTCCGGAATGGACTGAGACATCTGGGGGACTCTTGGAATGGTGGCACGACACTGGAGTTGCTCTCACCTTTCCTGTGGAGAGCACCTCCTCTTGCGATGCGACGGGAACACCCAGGATTCTCTCCTGAACAATCAGCGAAAGGATCCCTCATCTTCACCTACGAGGCGGAAACGGAGCTCTTCTGGATGTGGGCGGGACCCACGTGCTTTCTCTCGAGTGGAGAGGGGTATGTCGGGGAACTTCTTGAGTTGCAACAAGGGTGTGAAGGACCCTTTGGAAGTTCCAGAGGTTAGATGTGATTAGCCTCGAGACGCCTCAGCGGAAATGGGCCTCATCGAGCCTGGATGGGAGAACTTCCTGGATTTTCTCGAGTTTTGACAGGTGGTCTCGTCTTACCACGGTGACCTAAGGAACCCGCTCTGGTGACCTCAGGACTGGCCAGTCCCCATACGACTTGTTCGGTGGCCTCCTGGGATTACACTCCCGTCGATGCCAGGGCCTAAGGTGTTGTGTGGAGTCGGGGCCGGAACCTGAGTATTCCTCTCCAGTGCTGAAATGGATATTGGGGTAATTCTGGAGTCTCCCCAGGGAAGTCAGCCCTCCGCTCTAAGGGACATGCACGTGCGCTTTCCTCCCGAGCTGTAGCAGCAGTGTGACGCTTGCCATCACGTTGATCATGGGATCTGTGGCTTTCCCTCGAGGATTTCCCTCGAGGCTTTCAGACGAGGATTTCGTACAGAGCTGTCCAACGTGCCACCGTGGTCGGAGTCGATCCTCGGCGTGAAAGTAGAGTCAGCACAGGGAAAACAGGTCCTCTGGAATGGACTGAGACAATGGGGGACTCTTGGTTTGGTGACACGACCCTGGTGTTCCTTTCGCGTTTCCTGTGGAGAACGCATCCTCTTGAGATGGGACGGGAATGCCCAGAATTCTTTCCCGACCAAGCAGGGAAAGGATCCCTCATGTCAAGCTGGGAGGCGGAAACGGGGCTCCTCTGGATGTGGGCGGGACCTTCGTGCTTCCTCTCGAGTGGAGACAGGTATGTCGGGGAACTTCTTCAGTTGCAGCAAGGGTGTGAAGGACCTTTTGAAAGTCCCAGATGTTAGGTGTGATTAGCCTCGAAACGCCTCAGCGGAAATGGGCCTCATCTCACCTGGAGGGCAAAACCTCGTGGATTTTCTCGAGTTGCGGCAGGTGCTCTCGACTTACGACGGGGACCTCAGGGACCCGCTCTGGTGGCCTCAGGAAAGGCCAGTCCCCATGCGAGTTTCTCGGGGGCCTCACAGGATTCCTCTCCCTTCGATGCCAGGGCCTAAAACCTTGTGTGGAATCCGGGCCGGAACCTGAGGATTCCTCTCCAGTGCTGACATGGATCGTGGGGTACTTCTGGAGTCTTCCCAGGGGAGTAAGTCCTCGTCTCCAATGGGGGCATGCACGTGCGCTTTCCTCCAGAGTGGTAGCAGCAGTGTCACGCTACCGTCGCGTGGATCAAGGGATCTGTGGCTTTCCCTCGAAGCTTTCCCACGAGGCTTTCCCACAGGGCTCTCCCACGTGCCACCGTGGTGGTAGTCGATCCTCGGCGTGAAAGTCGAGGCAGTGCAGGGAAAACAGGTTCCTCTAGAATGGACTGAGATATTTGGGGGACTCTTGGAATGGCGGCACGACGTTGGAGTTCCTCTCGCCTTTTCTGTGGAGAGTGCCTCCTCTTGAGATGCGACGGGAATGCCCAGAATTCTTTCCCGACCAAGCAGGGAAAGGATCCCTCATCTCAAGGGGCGAGGCGGAAATGGGGCTCCTCTGGATGTGGGCGGGACCCTCGTGCTTCCTCTAGAGTGGAGAGGGGTATGTTGGGGAACTACTTGAGTTGCAGCAAGGGTGTGAAGGACCTTTTGGAAGTTCCAGAGTTTAGGTGTGATTAGCCTCGAGACTCCTCAGCGAAAATGGGCCTCATCTCGCCTGCAGGGCAAAACCTCCTGGATTTTCTCGAGTTGCGGCAGGTGCTGTCGACTTACGTCGGGGACCTCAGGGATCCGCTCTGGTGGCCTCAGGAAAGGCCAGTCCCCATGCGAGTTGCTCGCGGGCCTCTGGGGATTCCTCACCGTTGGATGCCGGATCCTAAGACCTTGTGTGGAGTCGGGGCCGGAACCTGAGGATTCCTCTCCAGTGCTGACACGGATCTTGGGGTACTTCTGGAGTCTCCTCAGCGGAGTAAGTCCTCGTCTCGAATTGGGGCATGCACGTGCGCTTTCCTCCAGAGCGGCAGCAGCAGCGTCACGCTTCCCGTCGCGTGGATCAAGGGATCTGTGGCTATACCTCGAGGTTTTCCCACGAGGCTTTCCCAAGAGGCTTTCCCACAGGTCTGTCCCATGTGCCCCCGTGGTTGGAGTCGATCCTTGGCGTGAAAGTCCAGTCAGTGCAGGGAAAACAGGTTCCTCTGGAATGGGCGGAGACATATGGGGGACTCTTGGAATGGTGGCATGACGCTCTTGTTCCTCTCGCCTTTCCTGTGGAGAGCGCCTCCTCTTGAGATGCGACGGGAACGCCGGGAATTCTTTCCCGACCAAGCAGGGAAAGGATCCCTCATCTCGAGCTACAAGGCGGAAACGGGCTCCTCTGGAGGTGGGCGGGACCCTCGTGCTTCCTCTCGAGTGGAGACGGGGATGTCGGGGAACTTCTTGAGTTGCAGCACGGGTGTGAAGGACCTTTTGGAAGTTCCAGAGGTTAGGTGTGATTAGCCTCGAGAAGCCTCACTGGAAATGGTCCTCATCTCGCATGGAGGCCAAAACCTCCTAGATTTTCTCGAGTTTCGGCAGGTGCTCAAGACTTACAATGGGGTCCTCCGGGACCGGCTCTGGTGGCCTCAGGAAAGGCCAGTCCGCATGCGAGTTGATAGGGAGCCTCTCGGGATTCCTCTCCCATCGATGCCAGGGCCTAAGACCTTGTGTGGAGTCGGGGCCGGAACCTGAGGATTCCTCTCCAGTGCTGACATGGATCTTGGGCTACTTCTGGAGTCTCCCCAGGGAAGTAAGTCCTCGTCTCGAATGGGGTCATGCACGTGAGCTTTCCTCCCGATCGGTAGCAGCAGTGTCACGCTTCCGGTCGCGTTTATCAAGGGATCTGTGGCTTTCCCTGGAGGCTTTCCCACCAGGCTTTCCCACGAGGCTTTCCCACAGGGCTCTCCCATGTGCCACCGTGGTGGGAGTCGATCCTCGGCGTGAAAGTCGAGGCAGTGCATGGAAAACAGGTTCCTCTGAAATGGACTGAGACAATGGGGGACTCTTGGTTTGGTGACACGACGATGGTGTTCCTTTCGCCTTTCCTGTGTAAAACGCATCCTCTTGAGATGGAACGGGAATGCCCAGAATTCTTTCCCGATCAAGCAGCCAAAGGATCCCTCATGTCGAGCTAGGAGGCGGAAACGGGGCTCCTCTGGATGTGGGCGGGACCCTCGTGCCTCCTCTCGAGTGGAGACAGGTATGTCGGGGAACTTCTTGAGTTGCAGCAAGGGTGTGAAGGACCTTTTGAAAGTCCCAGATGTTAGGTGTGATTAGCCTTGAGACGCCTCAGCGGAAATGGACCCCATCTCGCCTGGAGGGCAAAACCTCCTGGATTTTCTCGAGTTGCGGCAGGTGCTCTTGACTTACGTCGGGGACCTCAGGGACCCGCTCTGGTGGCCTCAGGAAAGGCCAGTCCCCTGCGAGTTGCTCGGGTGCCTTTGGGGATTCCTCTCCCTTCGATGCCGGGGCGTAAGGCGTGTGTGGATGCGGGGCTGGAACCTGAGGATTCCTCTCCTGTGCTGACATGGATCTTGGGTTACTTCTGGAGTCTCCTCAGGGGAGTAAGTCCTCATCTCGAATGGGGACATGCACCTGCGCTTTCCTCCAGAGCTCTAGCAGCAGTGTCACGCTTTCCATCGCCTGGATCAAGGGATCTGTGACTTTCACTCCAGGCTTTCCCAGGAGGCTTTCTCACGAGGCTTCCCCACAGGGGTCCCACGTGCCACCTTGGTTTGAGTCTATCCTCGGAGTGAAAGTCGAGGCAGTGCAGGGAAAACAGGTTCCTCTGAAATGGACTGAGATATTTGGGGGACTCTTGGAATGGTGGCACGATGCTGGAGTTCCGCTCGCCTTTGCTGTGGAGAGCGCCTCCTCTTGAAATGCGACAGGAATGCCCAGAATTCTTTCCCGACCAAGCAGGGAAAGTGTCCCTCATCTTGAGCTACGAGGAAGAAACGGGGCTCCTCTGGATGTGTTCGGGACCCTCATGCTTCCTCTAGAGTGCAGACAGGGAAGTCGGGGAACGTCTTGAGTTGCAGCAAGGGTTTGAAGGACCTTTTGGAAGTTCCAGGGCTTAGATGTGATTAGCCTTGCGAAGCCTCAGTGGAAATGGGCCTAATCTCGCCTGGAGGGCAAAACCTCCTGGATTTTCTCGAGTTGCGGCAGGTGCTCTCGACTTACGACGGGGACCTCAGGGACCCGCACTTGTGGCCTCAGGAAAGGCCAGTCCCAATGCAAGTTGCTCGGGGGCCTCTCGGGATTTCTCTCCCTTTGATGCCGGGGCCTAAGACCTTGTGTGGAGGCGGGGCTGGAACCTGAAGATTCCTCTCCAGTGCTGACTTGCATCTTTGGGTACTTCTGGAGTCTCCCCAGGGGAGTAAGTCCTCGTCTCAAATGGGGGCATGCACGTGCGCTTTCCTCCATAGCGGCAGCAGCAGTGTCACGCTTCCCATCTCCTGGATCAAGATATCTGTGGCTTTCCCTAGAGGCTTTCCCACGAGGCTTTTCCACGTGGCTTTACCACTGGGCTGTCACACGTGCCAGCGTGGTGGGAGTCGATCCTCTGCGTGGGAGTCGATCCTCGGCGTGAAAGCCGAGGCAGTGCAGGGCAAAAAGGTTCCTCTGGAATGGACTGAGACATCTCGGGGACTCTTGGAATGGTGGCACGACGCTGGAGTTCCTCTCGCCTTTCCTGTGGAGAGCGCCTCCTCTTGTGGTGAGAGGGGAACGCCGGGAATTCTTTCCGGACAAAGCAGCGAAATGTCCCTCATCTCGAGCTACGAGGCAGAAACGGGGCTCCTCTGGATGTGGATGGGAGACTCGTGCTTCCTCTAGAGTGGAGACGCGCATGTCAGGCAACTTCTTGAGTTGCCGCAAGGGTGTGAAGGACCTTTTGGAAGTTCCAGAGGCTAGAAGTGATTAGCCTGGAGAAGCCTCAGCGGAAATGGGCCTCATCTCGCCTGGAGGGAAAAACCTCCTGGATTTACTCGAGTTGCGGCAGGTGCTCTCGTCTTACGACGGTGACCTAAGGGACCCGCTCTGGTGGCCTCAGGACTGGCCAGTACCCATTCCAGTGGCTCGGGAGCCTCTCGGGATTCCTCTCCCGTCGATGCCGGGCCTAAGACCTTGTGTGGAGTCAGGGCCGGATCCTAAGGATTCCTCTCCAGTGCTGACATGGAACTTTGGGTACTTCTGGAGTCTCCCCAGGGGAGTCAGTCCTCGTCTCTAGAGGGGACATGCAAATGGGCTTTCCTCCCGCGCTGGAGCAGAAATATCACGCTTCCCGTCGGGTCGATCATGGGATCTGTGTCTTTCCCTCGAGGCTTTCCCCCGAGGCTTTCCCAGGAGGCTTTCCCACAGGGCTGTCCCACGTGCCACCGTGGTGGGAGTCCATCCTCGGCATGAAAGTCGAGGCAGTGGAGCAAAACAGTTTCCTCTGGAATGGACTGAGACATCTGCGGGACTCTTGGAATGTGGACACGACCCTGGAGTTACTCTCGCCTTTCCTGTGGAGAGCGCCTCCTCTTCAGATGCGACGTGAACGCTGGGAATGCTTTCCCAACCAAGCAGGGAAAGGATCCCTCATCTCGGATACGAGGCGGAAACGGGGCTCCTCTGGATGTGGGCGGGACCCTCGTTCTTCCTCTAGAATGGAGACCTGTATGTCGGGAAACTTCTTTAGTTGAAGCAAGTGTGTGAAGGACCTTTTGGAATTTCGAGAAGTTAGGTGTGATTAGCATTGAGAAGGCTCAGCGGAAATGGGTCTCATCTCGCCTGGAGGGCAAAACCTTCTGGATTTTCTCGAGTTGGGGCAGGTGCTCTCGACTTATGACGGGGACCTCAGGGACCCGCTCTGGTGGCCTCAGGAAAGGCTAGTTCCCATGCGAGTTGCTCGGGGGCCTCTCGGGATTCTTCTCCCTTCGATGCCGGGGCCTAAGACCTTGTGTGGAGTCGAGACCGGGACCTGAGGATTCCTCTCCAGTGCTGACATGGATCTTGGGGTACTTCTGGAGTCTCCCAGGGGAGTAAGTCCTCGTCTCGAATGGGGGCATGCACGTGCGCTTTCCTCCAGAGCAGTAGAAGTAGTGCCATGCTTCCCGTCGCGTGGATCAAGGGATCTGTGGCTTTCCTTCGATGCTTTCCCACGAGGCTTTCCCACGAGGCTTTCCCGCAGGGCTGTCCCACGTGAGACCGTGGTGGGAGTCGATCCTCGGCGTGAAAGTCAAGGCAGTGCAGGGAAAACAGCTTCCTCTGGAATGGACTGAGACATCTAGGGGTCTCTGGGAATGGTTGCACGACGCTGGAGTTTTCGCCTTTCCTGTGGAGAGCACTTCCTCTTGAGACGCGCCGGGAATTCCCAGAATTCTTTCCCGAACAAGCAGCGAAATTATCCCTCATCTCGAGCTACGAGTCGGGAACTGGGCTCCTCTGGATGTGGCCAGGACCCTCCTGCTTCCTCTCGAGTGGAGACGGGTATGTCGGGGAACTTCTTGAGTTGCAGCAAGGCTGTGAATTACCCTTTCTACTCTCCAGGGTTAGATGTGATTATCCTAGAGATGCCTCAGTGGAAATGGGCCTCATCTATCCTTTAGGTGAGAACGTCCTGGATTTTCTCAAGTTGTGGCTGATGCTCTCGTCTTATGACGGTGACGAAAGGGACTGACTCTGGTGGCCTCAGGACTGGTCAGTCCCCATTCGAGTTGTTCGGGGGCTTGTGGGGATTACTCTCCCTTTGATGCCGGGGCCTAAGACCTTGTGTGGAGTCAGGCCCGGAACATGAGGATTCCTCTCTAGTGTTGAAATGGATCTTGGGTCACTTCTGGAGTCTCCCCAGGGGAGTGAGTCCTCGTCTCAAGAGGGGGCATGCACATGCGCTTTCCTTCCAACCTGTAGCAGCAGTGTCCGGCTTCCCGTCGCGTGGATCTAGGGATCTGTGGCTTTCCCTGAGGCTTTCCCACGAGGCTTTCCCACAGGGCTGTCCCACGTGAGACTGTGGTGGGAGTCGATCCTCGGCGTGAAATTCGAGGCAGTGCAGAGAAACAGGTTCCTCTAGAATGGACTGAGACATCAAGGGGACTCTTGGAATGGTGGAACGACGATGGAGTTCCTCTCGCCTTTCCTGTGGAGAGCGCCTCCTCTGAGGTGCGACGGGAATACCGGGAATTCTTTCCCGACCAAGCAGGGAAAGGATCCCTCATCTCGATCTACAAGGCGGAAACGGGGCTCCTCTGGATGGTGCCGGGACTCTCCTGCTTCCTCTAGAGTGGAGACGAGGATGTCGGGGAACTTCTTGAGTTGCAGCAAGGGTGTGAAGGACCTTTTGGAAGTTCCAGAGTTTAGGTGTGATTAGCCTCGAGAAGCCTCATGGAAATGGGCCTCATCTCGCCTGGAGAGCAAAACCTCCTGGATTTTCTTGAGTTGCGGCAAGTGCTCTCGACTTACAATGGAGACCTCAGGGACCCGCTCTTGTGGCCTCAGTAAAGGCCATTCCCCTGCGAGTTGCTCGGGGACCTCTCGGGATTCCTCTCCGTTCGATGCCAGGGCCTAAGACCTTGTGTGGTGTCGGGCCCTGAACCTGAGGATTCCTCTTCAATGCTGACATGGATCTTGGGGTACTTCTGGAGTCTCCCCAGGGGAGTAAGTCCTCGTCTCTAATGGGGGCATGCACGTGCGCTTTCCTCCAGAGCTGTAGCAGCAGTGTCACGCTTCCCATCGCCTGGATCAAGGGATCTGTGTCTTTCCTGCTAGGCTTTCCCACGAGGCTTTCCCACAGGGATGTCCCACGTGCCACCGTGGTGGGAGTCTCTCCTCGGCGTGAAAGTCGAGGCAGTTCAGGGAAAACAGGTTCCTCTAGAATGGACTAAGACATCTGGGGGACTCTTGGAATGGTGGCAAGACGCTGGAGTTCCTCTCGCCTTTGCTGTGGAGAGCGCCTCCTCTGAGGTGCGAAGGGAACCCCGGGAATTCTTTCCCGACCAAGCAGCGAAAGGATCCCTCATCTCGAGCTACGAGGCAGAAACGGAGCTCCTCTGGATGTGGGTGGGACCCTCGTGCTTCCTCTAGAGTGGAGACGGGTATGTCGGGGAACTTCTTGAGTTCCAGCAAGGGTGTGAAGGACCTTTTGGAAGTTCCAGAGGTTAGATGTGATTAGCCTTGAGAAGCCTCAGCGGAAATGGGCCTCATCACGACTGGAGGGCAAAACCTACTGGATTTTCTCGAGTTACGGCAGGTGCTCTTGACTTACGACGGAGACCTCAGGGACCCACTCTTGTGGCCTCAGGAAAGGCCAGTCCCAATGCGAGTGGCTCGGGGGCCTCTCTGGATTCCTTTCCCTTTGATGCTAGGGCTAAGACTTGTGTAGAAGCGGGGCCGGAACCTGAGGATTCCTCTCCAGTGCTCACATGGATCTTGGGGTACTTCTGGGGTCTTCCCAGGGGAGTAAGTCCTCGTCTCGAATGGGGGTATGCACGTGCGCTTTCCTCCAGAGCTGTAGCTGCAGTGTCACGCTTCCCGTCGCGTGGATCAAGGGATCTGTGGCTTTCCCTCGAGGCTTTCCCACGAGGCTTTCCACTAGGCTTTCCCACAGGGCTGCTTCACGTGCCACCGTTGTGGCTGTCGATCCTCGGCGAGAAAGTCGAGGCAGTGCAGGGAAAACAGGTTCCTCTGAAATGAACTGAGAAATCTGGGGGACTCGGAATGGTGGCGCGGCCCTGGAGTTCCTCTTGCCTTTCCTGTGGAGACGGCCTCCTCTTTAGATGCAACGGGAACGACGGGAATTCTTTCCCAACCAAGCAGGGAAAGGATCCCTCATCTCGAACTATGAGGCAGAAACGGGGCTCCCCTGGATGTGCGAGGGAGCCTCGTGCTCCCTCTAGAGTGGAGACAGGTATGTCGGGGTCCTTCTTGAGTTGCAGCAAGTGTGTGAAGGACCTTTTAGAATTTCCACAAATTAGGTGTGATTAGCCTTGAGAAGCCTCAGAGGAAATGGGCCTCATCTCGCCTGGAGGGCAAAACCTCCTGAATTTTCTCGAGTTGGGGCAGGTGCTCTCGACTTACGATGGGGACCTCAGGGACCCGCTCTGGTGACCTCAGGAAAGGCCAGTCCCCATGCGAGTTGCTCGGGGGCCTCTCGGGATTCCTCTCCCGTCGATGCCGGGGCCTAAGACCTTGTGTGGATTCGGGGCCGGAAACTGAGGATTCCTCTCCAGTGCTGACAAGGATCTTGGGGTACTTCTGGAGTCTCCCCAGGGGAGTCAGTCCTCGTCTCGAATGCGGGCATGCACTTGCGCATTCCTCCAGAGCGGTAGCAGCAGTGTCACGCAGTCCGCCGCGTGGATCAAAGGATCGATGGCTTTCCCTCGAGTCTTGCCCACGAGGCTTTCCCACAGGGCTGTCCCAAGTGCCACCGTGGTGTGAGTCGATGCTCGGTGTGAAACTCGAGGCAATGCACGGAAAACAGGTTCCTCTGGAATGGACTGAGATATCTGGGGGACTCTGGGAATGGTGGCACGACGCTGGAGTTCCTCTCGCCTTTCCTGTGGGGAGCGCCTCCACTTGAGATGCAACAGGAACTCCCAGAATTATTTCCCGAAAAAGCTGCGAAAGGATCCCTCATCTTGAGCTACGAGGCGGACACGGGGCTCCTCTGGATGTAGGCGGGACCGTCGTGCTTCCTCTCGAGTGGAGATGGGTATGTTAGGGAACTTCTGAGTTGCAGCAAGGCTGTGAAGGACCTTTTAGAAGTTCCAGAGGTTAGATGTGATTACCTTCCAGAAGCCTCAGCGGAAATGGGCGTCATCTCGCCTGGAGTGCCAAACCTCCTTGATTTTCTCGAGTTGCCGCAGGTGCTCTCGACTTACGATGGGGACTTTAGGGACCTGCTCTGGTGGCCTCAAGACTGGCCCGTCCCCATCCGAATTGCTCGGGGTCCTCTCGGGTTTCCTCTTCCGTAGATGCCGGGGCCTAAGTCCTTGTGTGGAGTCGGGGCCGGAACATGAGGATTCCTCTCCAGTACTGACATGGATCTTGGAGTACTTTTGGAGTCTCCCCAAGGGAGTAAGTCCTCGTCTCGAATGGGGGCATGCACGTGTGCTTTCCTCCGAGCTGTAGCACCAGCGTCACGATTCCTGTCGCGTGGATCAAGGGATCTGTGGCTTTCCCTCGAGGGTTTCCCACGAGGCTTTCCCACAGGGCTGTCCCACGTGAGACCGTGGTGGGAGTCGATCCTCCTCGTGAAAGTCAAGGCAGTGCAGGGAAAACAGTTTCCTCAGGAATGTTCTGAGACATCTGGGGGACTCTTGGAATGGTGGCACGACACTGGAGTTGCTCTCAGCTTTCCTGTGGAGAGCCCCTACTCTTGAGATGTGACGGGAACGCCCAGAAATCTCTCCTGAACAAGCAGCGAAAGGATTCCTCATCTCGACCTACGAGGCGGAAATGGAGCTCTTTTGGATGTGGGTGGGACCCACGTGCTTCCTCTCGAGTGGAGAGGGGTATCTCGGGGAACTTCTTGAGTTGCAGCAAGGGTATCAAGGACCCTTTGGAAGTTCCAGAGCTTAGGTGTGATTAGCCTTGAGAAGCCTCAGCGGAAATGGGCCTCATCTCGCCTGGAGGGCAAATCCTCCTGGATTTTCTCGAGTTGCGGCAGGTGCTCTCGACATACGACGGGGACCTCTGGGACCCGCTCTGGTGGCCTCAGGAAAGGCCAGTCCCCATGCGAGTTGCACGTGGGCCTCTCGGGATACCTCTCCCTTCGATGCCTGCGCCTAATACCTTGTGTGGAGGCGGGGCTGGAACCGGAGGATGCCTCTCCAGTGCTGACATGGATAATGGGGTAATTCTGGAGTCTCCCCAGGGGAGTAAGTCCTCGTCTCAAATGGGGGCATGCACGTGTGCTTTCCTCCAGAGCAGTAGCAGCAGTGTCATGCTTTCCATCGCCTGGAACAAGGGATCTGTGGCTTTCCCTCGAGGCGTTCCAACGAGGCTTTCCCACAGGGCTGTCACACGTGCCACTGTGGTGGGAGTCAATCCTCGGCGTGAAAGTCGAGGCAGTGCAGGGAAAACAGGTTCCTCTAGAATGGACTGAGACATCAAGGGGACTCTTGGAATGGTGGAACGACGATGGAGTTCCTCTCGCCTTTCCTGTGGAGAGCGCCTCCTCTGAGGTGCGACGGGAATACCGGGAATTCTTTCCCGACCAAGCAGGGAAAGGATCCCTCATCTCGATCTACAAGGCGGAAACGGGGCTCCTCTGGATGGTGCCGGGACTCTCCTGCTTCCTCTAGAGTGGAGACGAGGATGTCGGGGAACTTCTTGAGTTGCAGCAAGGGTGTGAAGGACCTTTTGGAAGTTCCAGAGTTTAGGTGTGATTAGCCTCGAGAAGCCTCATGGAAATGGGCCTCATCTCGCCTGGAGAGCAAAACCTCCTGGATTTTCTTGAGTTGCGGCAAGTGCTCTCGACTTACAATGGAGACCTCAGGGACCCGCTCTTGTGGCCTCAGTAAAGGCCATTCCCCTGCGAGTTGCTCGGGGACCTCTCGGGATTCCTCTCCGTTCGATGCCAGGGCCTAAGACCTTGTGTGGTGTCGGGCCCTGAACCTGAGGATTCCTCTTCAATGCTGACATGGATCTTGGGGTACTTCTGGAGTCTCCCCAGGGGAGTAAGTCCTCGTCTCTAATGGGGGCATGCACGTGCGCTTTCCTCCAGAGCTGTAGCAGCAGTGTCACGCTTCCCATCGCCTGGATCAAGGGATCTGTGTCTTTCCTGCTAGGCTTTCCCACGAGGCTTTCCCACAGGGATGTCCCACGTGCCACCGTGGTGGGAGTCTCTCCTCGGCGTGAAAGTCGAGGCAGTTCAGGGAAAACAGGTTCCTCTAGAATGGACTAAGACATCTGGGGGACTCTTGGAATGGTGGCAAGACGCTGGAGTTCCTCTCGCCTTTGCTGTGGAGAGCGCCTCCTCTGAGGTGCGAAGGGAACCCCGGGAATTCTTTCCCGACCAAGCAGCGAAAGGATCCCTCATCTCGAGCTACGAGGCAGAAACGGAGCTCCTCTGGATGTGGGTGGGACCCTCGTGCTTCCTCTAGAGTGGAGACGGGTATGTCGGGGAACTTCTTGAGTTCCAGCAAGGGTGTGAAGGACCTTTTGGAAGTTCCAGAGGTTAGATGTGATTAGCCTTGAGAAGCCTCAGCGGAAATGGGCCTCATCACGACTGGAGGGCAAAACCTACTGGATTTTCTCGAGTTACGGCAGGTGCTCTTGACTTACGACGGAGACCTCAGGGACCCGCTCTTGTGGCCTCAGGAAAGGCCAGTCCCAATGCGAGTGGCTCGGGGGCCTCTCTGGATTCCTTTCCCTTTGATGCTAGGGCTAAGACTTGTGTAGAAGCGGGGCCGGAACCTGAGGATTCCTCTCCAGTGCTCACATGGATCTTGGGGTACTTCTGGGGTCTTCCCAGGGGAGTAAGTCCTCGTCTCGAATGGGGGTATGCACGTGCGCTTTCCTCCAGAGCTGTAGCTGCAGTGTCACGCTTCCCGTCGCGTGGATCAAGGGATCTGTGGCTTTCCCTCGAGGCTTTCCCACGAGGCTTTCCACTAGGCTTTCCCACAGGGCTGCTTCACGTGCCACCGTTGTGGCTGTCGATCCTCGGCGAGAAAGTCGAGGCAGTGCAGGGAAAACAGGTTCCTCTGAAATGAACTGAGAAATCTGGGGGACTCGGAATGGTGGCGCGGCCCTGGAGTTCCTCTTGCCTTTCCTGTGGAGACGGCCTCCTCTTTAGATGCAACGGGAACGACGGGAATTCTTTCCCAACCAAGCAGGGAAAGGATCCCTCATCTCGAACTATGAGGCAGAAACGGGGCTCCCCTGGATGTGCGAGGGAGCCTCGTGCTCCCTCTAGAGTGGAGACAGGTATGTCGGGGTCCTTCTTGAGTTGCAGCAAGTGTGTGAAGGACCTTTTAGAATTTCCACAAATTAGGTGTGATTAGCCTTGAGAAGCCTCAGAGGAAATGGGCCTCATCTCGCCTGGAGGGCAAAACCTCCTGAATTTTCTCGAGTTGGGGCAGGTGCTCTCGACTTACGATGGGGACCTCAGGGACCCGCTCTGGTGACCTCAGGAAAGGCCAGTCCCCATGCGAGTTGCTCGGGGGCCTCTCGGGATTCCTCTCCCGTCGATGCCGGGGCCTAAGACCTTGTGTGGATTCGGGGCCGGAAACTGAGGATTCCTCTCCAGTGCTGACATGGATCTTGGGGTACTTCTGGAGTCTCCCCAGGGGAGTCAGTCCTCGTCTCGAATGCGGGCATGCACTTGCGCTTTCCTCCAGAGCGGTAGCAGCAGTGTCACGCAGTCCGCCGCGTGGATCAAAGGATCGATGGCTTTCCCTCGAGTCTTGCCCACGAGGCTTTCCCACAGGGCTGTCCCAAGTGCCACCGTGGTGTGAGTCGATGCTCGGTGTGAAACTCGAGGCAATGCACGGAAAACAGGTTCCTCTGGAATGGACTGAGATATCTGGGGGACTCTGGGAATGGTGGCACGACGCTGGAGTTCCTCTCGCCTTTCCTGTGGGGAGCGCCTCCACTTGAGATGCAACAGGAACTCCCAGAATTATTTCCCGAAAAAGCTGCGAAAGGATCCCTCATCTTGAGCTACGAGGCGGACACGGGGCTCCTCTGGATGTAGGCGGGACCGTCGTGCTTCCTCTCGAGTGGAGATGGGTATGTTAGGGAACTTCTGAGTTGCAGCAAGGCTGTGAAGGACCTTTTAGAAGTTCCAGAGGTTAGATGTGATTACCTTCCAGAAGCCTCAGCGGAAATGGGCGTCATCTCGCCTGGAGTGCCAAACCTCCTTGATTTTCTCGAGTTGCCGCAGGTGCTCTCGACTTACGATGGGGACTTTAGGGACCTGCTCTGGTGGCCTCAAGACTGGCCCGTCCCCATCCGAATTGCTCGGGGTCCTCTCGGGTTTCCTCTTCCGTAGATGCCGGGGCCTAAGTCCTTGTGTGGAGTCGGGGCCGGAACATGAGGATTCCTCTCCAGTACTGACATGGATCTTGGAGTACTTTTGGAGTCTCCCCAAGGGAGTAAGTCCTCGTCTCGAATGGGGGCATGCACGTGTGCTTTCCTCCGAGCTGTAGCACCAGCGTCACGATTCCTGTCGCGTGGATCAAGGGATCTGTGGCTTTCCCTCGAGGGTTTCCCACGAGGCTTTCCCACAGGGCTGTCCCACGTGAGACCGTGGTGGGAGTCGATCCTCCTCGTGAAAGTCAAGGCAGTGCAGGGAAAACAGTTTCCTCAGGAATGTTCTGAGACATCTGGGGGACTCTTGGAATGGTGGCACGACACTGGAGTTGCTCTCAGCTTTCCTGTGGAGAGCCCCTACTCTTGAGATGTGACGGGAACGCCCAGAAATCTCTCCTGAACAAGCAGCGAAAGGATTCCTCATCTCGACCTACGAGGCGGAAATGGAGCTCTTTTGGATGTGGGTGGGACCCACGTGCTTCCTCTCGAGTGGAGAGGGGTATCTCGGGGAACTTCTTGAGTTGCAGCAAGGGTATCAAGGACCCTTTGGAAGTTCCAGAGCTTAGGTGTGATTAGCCTTGAGAAGCCTCAGCGGAAATGGGCCTCATCTCGCCTGGAGGGCAAATCCTCCTGGATTTTCTCGAGTTGCGGCAGGTGCTCTCGACATACGACGGGGACCTCTGGGACCCGCTCTGGTGGCCTCAGGAAAGGCCAGTCCCCATGCGAGTTGCACGTGGGCCTCTCGGGATACCTCTCCCTTCGATGCCTGCGCCTAATACCTTGTGTGGAGGCGGGGCTGGAACCGGAGGATGCCTCTCCAGTGCTGACATGGATAATGGGGTAATTCTGGAGTCTCCCCAGGGGAGTAAGTCCTCGTCTCAAATGGGGGCATGCACGTGTGCTTTCCTCCAGAGCAGTAGCAGCAGTGTCATGCTTTCCATCGCCTGGAACAAGGGATCTGTGGCTTTCCCTCGAGGCGTTCCAACGAGGCTTTCCCACAGGGCTGTCACACGTGCCACTGTGGTGGGAGTCAATCCTCGGCGTGAAAGTCGAGGCAGTGCAGGGAAAACAGGTTCCTCTAGAATGGACTGAGACATCAAGGGGACTCTTGGAATGGTGGAACGACGATGGAGTTCCTCTCGCCTTTCCTGTGGAGAGCGCCTCCTCTGAGGTGCGACGGGAATACCGGGAATTCTTTCCCGACCAAGCAGGGAAAGGATCCCTCATCTCGATCTACAAGGCGGAAACGGGGCTCCTCTGGATGGTGCCGGGACTCTCCTGCTTCCTCTAGAGTGGAGACGAGGATGTCGGGGAACTTCTTGAGTTGCAGCAAGGGTGTGAAGGACCTTTTGGAAGTTCCAGAGTTTAGGTGTGATTAGCCTCGAGAAGCCTCATGGAAATGGGCCTCATCTCGCCTGGAGAGCAAAACCTCCTGGATTTTCTTGAGTTGCGGCAAGTGCTCTCGACTTACAATGGAGACCTCAGGGACCCGCTCTTGTGGCCTCAGTAAAGGCCATTCCCCTGCGAGTTGCTCGGGGACCTCTCGGGATTCCTCTCCGTTCGATGCCAGGGCCTAAGACCTTGTGTGGTGTCGGGCCCTGAACCTGAGGATTCCTCTTCAATGCTGACATGGATCTTGGGGTACTTCTGGAGTCTCCCCAGGGGAGTAAGTCCTCGTCTCTAATGGGGGCATGCACGTGCGCTTTCCTCCAGAGCTGTAGCAGCAGTGTCACGCTTCCCATCGCCTGGATCAAGGGATCTGTGTCTTTCCTGCTAGGCTTTCCCACGAGGCTTTCCCACAGGGATGTCCCACGTGCCACCGTGGTGGGAGTCTCTCCTCGGCGTGAAAGTCGAGGCAGTTCAGGGAAAACAGGTTCCTCTAGAATGGACTAAGACATCTGGGGGACTCTTGGAATGGTGGCAAGACGCTGGAGTTCCTCTCGCCTTTGCTGTGGAGAGCGCCTCCTCTGAGGTGCGAAGGGAACCCCGGGAATTCTTTCCCGACCAAGCAGTGAAAGGATCCCTCATCTCGAGCTACGAGGCAGAAACGGAGCTCCTCTGGATGTGGGTGGGACCCTCGTGCTTCCTCTAGAGTGGAGACGGGTATGTCGGGGAACTTCTTGAGTTCCAGCAAGGGTGTGAAGGACCTTTTGGAAGTTCCAGAGGTTAGATGTGATTAGCCTTGAGAAGCCTCAGCGGAAATGGGCCTCATCACGACTGGAGGGCAAAACCTACTGGATTTTCTCGAGTTACGGCAGGTGCTCTTGACTTACGACGGAGACCTCAGGGACCCGCTCTTGTGGCCTCAGGAAAGGCCAGTCCCAATGCGAGTGGCTCGGGGGCCTCTCTGGATTCCTTTCCCTTTGATGCTAGGGCTAAGACTTGTGTAGAAGCGGGGCCGGAACCTGAGGATTCCTCTCCAGTGCTCACATGGATCTTGGGGTACTTCTGGGGTCTTCCCAGGGGAGTAAGTCCTCGTCTCGAATGGGGGTATGCACGTGCGCTTTCCTCCAGAGCTGTAGCTGCAGTGTCACGCTTCCCGTCGCGTGGATCAAGGGATCTGTGGCTTTCCCTCGAGGCTTTCCCACGAGGCTTTCCACTAGGCTTTCCCACAGGGCTGCTTCACGTGCCACCGTTGTGGCTGTCGATCCTCGGCGAGAAAGTCGAGGCAGTGCAGGGAAAACAGGTTCCTCTGAAATGAACTGAGAAATCTGGGGGACTCGGAATGGTGGCGCGGCCCTGGAGTTCCTCTTGCCTTTCCTGTGGAGACGGCCTCCTCTTTAGATGCAACGGGAACGACGGGAATTCTTTCCCAACCAAGCAGGGAAAGGATCCCTCATCTCGAACTATGAGGCAGAAACGGGGCTCCCCTGGATGTGCGAGGGAGCCTCGTGCTCCCTCTAGAGTGGAGACAGGTATGTCGGGGTCCTTCTTGAGTTGCAGCAAGTGTGTGAAGGACCTTTTAGAATTTCCACAAATTAGGTGTGATTAGCCTTGAGAAGCCTCAGAGGAAATGGGCCTCATCTCGCCTGGAGGGCAAAACCTCCTGAATTTTCTCGAGTTGGGGCAGGTGCTCTCGACTTACGATGGGGACCTCAGGGACCCGCTCTGGTGACCTCAGGAAAGGCCAGTCCCCATGCGAGTTGCTCGGGGGCCTCTCGGGATTCCTCTCCCGTCGATGCCGGGGCCTAAGACCTTGTGTGGATTCGGGGCCGGAAACTGAGGATTCCTCTCCAGTGCTGACATGGATCTTGGGGTACTTCTGGAGTCTCCCCAGGGGAGTCAGTCCTCGTCTCGAATGCGGGCATGCACTTGCGCATTCCTCCAGAGCGGTAGCAGCAGTGTCACGCAGTCCGCCGCGTGGATCAAAGGATCGATGGCTTTCCCTCGAGTCTTGCCCACGAGGCTTTCCCACAGGGCTGTCCCAAGTGCCACCGTGGTGTGAGTCGATGCTCGGTGTGAAACTCGAGGCAATGCACGGAAAACAGGTTCCTCTGGAATGGACTGAGATATCTGGGGGACTCTGGGAATGGTGGCACGACGCTGGAGTTCCTCTCGCCTTTCCTGTGGGGAGCGCCTCCACTTGAGATGCAACAGGAACTCCCAGAATTATTTCCCGAAAAAGCTGCGAAAGGATCCCTCATCTTGAGCTACGAGGCGGACACGGGGCTCCTCTGGATGTAGGCGGGACCGTCGTGCTTCCTCTCGAGTGGAGATGGGTATGTTAGGGAACTTCTGAGTTGCAGCAAGGCTGTGAAGGACCTTTTAGAAGTTCCAGAGGTTAGATGTGATTACCTTCCAGAAGCCTCAGCGGAAATGGGCGTCATCTCGCCTGGAGTGCCAAACCTCCTTGATTTTCTCGAGTTGCCGCAGGTGCTCTCGACTTACGATGGGGACTTTAGGGACCTGCTCTGGTGGCCTCAAGACTGGCCCGTCCCCATCCGAATTGCTCGGGGTCCTCTCGGGTTTCCTCTTCCGTAGATGCCGGGGCCTAAGTCCTTGTGTGGAGTCGGGGCCGGAACATGAGGATTCCTCTCCAGTACTGACATGGATCTTGGAGTACTTTTGGAGTCTCCCCAAGGGAGTAAGTCCTCGTCTCGAATGGGGGCATGCACGTGTGCTTTCCTCCGAGCTGTAGCACCAGCGTCACGATTCCTGTCGCGTGGATCAAGGGATCTGTGGCTTTCCCTCGAGGGTTTCCCACGAGGCTTTCCCACAGGGCTGTCCCACGTGAGACCGTGGTGGGAGTCGATCCTCCTCGTGAAAGTCAAGGCAGTGCAGGGAAAACAGTTTCCTCAGGAATGTTCTGAGACATCTGGGGGACTCTTGGAATGGTGGCACGACACTGGAGTTGCTCTCAGCTTTCCTGTGGAGAGCCCCTACTCTTGAGATGTGACGGGAACGCCCAGAAATCTCTCCTGAACAAGCAGCGAAAGGATTCCTCATCTCGACCTACGAGGCGGAAATGGAGCTCTTTTGGATGTGGGTGGGACCCACGTGCTTCCTCTCGAGTGGAGAGGGGTATCTCGGGGAACTTCTTGAGTTGCAGCAAGGGTATCAAGGACCCTTTGGAAGTTCCAGAGCTTAGGTGTGATTAGCCTTGAGAAGCCTCAGCGGAAATGGGCCTCATCTCGCCTGGAGGGCAAATCCTCCTGGATTTTCTCGAGTTGCGGCAGGTGCTCTCGACATACGACGGGGACCTCTGGGACCCGCTCTGGTGGCCTCAGGAAAGGCCAGTCCCCATGCGAGTTGCACGTGGGCCTCTCGGGATACCTCTCCCTTCGATGCCTGCGCCTAATACCTTGTGTGGAGGCGGGGCTGGAACCGGAGGATGCCTCTCCAGTGCTGACATGGATAATGGGGTAATTCTGGAGTCTCCCCAGGGGAGTAAGTCCTCGTCTCAAATGGGGGCATGCACGTGTGCTTTCCTCCAGAGCAGTAGCAGCAGTGTCATGCTTTCCATCGCCTGGAACAAGGGATCTGTGGCTTTCCCTCGAGGCGTTCCAACGAGGCTTTCCCACAGGGCTGTCACACGTGCCACTGTGGTGGGAGTCAATCCTCGGCGTGAAAGTCGAGGCAGTGCAGGGAAAACAGGTTCCTCTAGAATGGACTGAGACATCAAGGGGACTCTTGGAATGGTGGAACGACGATGGAGTTCCTCTCGCCTTTCCTGTGGAGAGCGCCTCCTCTGAGGTGCGACGGGAATACCGGGAATTCTTTCCCGACCAAGCAGGGAAAGGATCCCTCATCTCGATCTACAAGGCGGAAACGGGGCTCCTCTGGATGGTGCCGGGACTCTCCTGCTTCCTCTAGAGTGGAGACGAGGATGTCGGGGAACTTCTTGAGTTGCAGCAAGGGTGTGAAGGACCTTTTGGAAGTTCCAGAGTTTAGGTGTGATTAGCCTCGAGAAGCCTCATGGAAATGGGCCTCATCTCGCCTGGAGAGCAAAACCTCCTGGATTTTCTTGAGTTGCGGCAAGTGCTCTCGACTTACAATGGAGACCTCAGGGACCCGCTCTTGTGGCCTCAGTAAAGGCCATTCCCCTGCGAGTTGCTCGGGGACCTCTCGGGATTCCTCTCCGTTCGATGCCAGGGCCTAAGACCTTGTGTGGTGTCGGGCCCTGAACCTGAGGATTCCTCTTCAATGCTGACATGGATCTTGGGGTACTTCTGGAGTCTCCCCAGGGGAGTAAGTCCTCGTCTCTAATGGGGGCATGCACGTGCGCTTTCCTCCAGAGCTGTAGCAGCAGTGTCACGCTTCCCATCGCCTGGATCAAGGGATCTGTGTCTTTCCTGCTAGGCTTTCCCACGAGGCTTTCCCACAGGGATGTCCCACGTGCCACCGTGGTGGGAGTCTCTCCTCGGCGTGAAAGTCGAGGCAGTTCAGGGAAAACAGGTTCCTCTAGAATGGACTAAGACATCTGGGGGACTCTTGGAATGGTGGCAAGACGCTGGAGTTCCTCTCGCCTTTGCTGTGGAGAGCGCCTCCTCTGAGGTGCGAAGGGAACCCCGGGAATTCTTTCCCGACCAAGCAGCGAAAGGATCCCTCATCTCGAGCTACGAGGCAGAAACGGAGCTCCTCTGGATGTGGGTGGGACCCTCGTGCTTCCTCTAGAGTGGAGACGGGTATGTCGGGGAACTTCTTGAGTTCCAGCAAGGGTGTGAAGGACCTTTTGGAAGTTCCAGAGGTTAGATGTGATTAGCCTTGAGAAGCCTCAGCGGAAATGGGCCTCATCACGACTGGAGGGCAAAACCTACTGGATTTTCTCGAGTTACGGCAGGTGCTCTTGACTTACGACGGAGACCTCAGGGACCCGCTCTTGTGGCCTCAGGAAAGGCCAGTCCCAATGCGAGTGGCTCGGGGGCCTCTCTGGATTCCTTTCCCTTTGATGCTAGGGCTAAGACTTGTGTAGAAGCGGGGCCGGAACCTGAGGATTCCTCTCCAGTGCTCACATGGATCTTGGGGTACTTCTGGGGTCTTCCCAGGGGAGTAAGTCCTCGTCTCGAATGGGGGTATGCACGTGCGCTTTCCTCCAGAGCTGTAGCTGCAGTGTCACGCTTCCCGTCGCGTGGATCAAGGGATCTGTGGCTTTCCCTCGAGGCTTTCCCACGAGGCTTTCCACTAGGCTTTCCCACAGGGCTGCTTCACGTGCCACCGTTGTGGCTGTCGATCCTCGGCGAGAAAGTCGAGGCAGTGCAGGGAAAACAGGTTCCTCTGAAATGAACTGAGAAATCTGGGGGACTCGGAATGGTGGCGCGGCCCTGGAGTTCCTCTTGCCTTTCCTGTGGAGACGGCCTCCTCTTTAGATGCAACGGGAACGACGGGAATTCTTTCCCAACCAAGCAGGGAAAGGATCCCTCATCTCGAACTATGAGGCAGAAACGGGGCTCCCCTGGATGTGCGAGGGAGCCTCGTGCTCCCTCTAGAGTGGAGACAGGTATGTCGGGGTCCTTCTTGAGTTGCAGCAAGTGTGTGAAGGACCTTTTAGAATTTCCACAAATTAGGTGTGATTAGCCTTGAGAAGCCTCAGAGGAAATGGGCCTCATCTCGCCTGGAGGGCAAAACCTCCTGAATTTTCTCGAGTTGGGGCAGGTGCTCTCGACTTACGATGGGGACCTCAGGGACCCGCTCTGGTGACCTCAGGAAAGGCCAGTCCCCATGCGAGTTGCTCGGGGGCCTCTCGGGATTCCTCTCCCGTCGATGCCGGGGCCTAAGACCTTGTGTGGATTCGGGGCCGGAAACTGAGGATTCCTCTCCAGTGCTGACATGGATCTTGGGGTACTTCTGGAGTCTCCCCAGGGGAGTCAGTCCTCGTCTCGAATGCGGGCATGCACTTGCGCATTCCTCCAGAGCGGTAGCAGCAGTGTCACGCAGTCCGCCGCGTGGATCAAAGGATCGATGGCTTTCCCTCGAGTCTTGCCCACGAGGCTTTCCCACAGGGCTGTCCCAAGTGCCACCGTGGTGTGAGTCGATGCTCGGTGTGAAACTCGAGGCAATGCACGGAAAACAGGTTCCTCTGGAATGGACTGAGATATCTGGGGGACTCTGGGAATGGTGGCACGACGCTGGAGTTCCTCTCGCCTTTCCTGTGGGGAGCGCCTCCACTTGAGATGCAACAGGAACTCCCAGAATTATTTCCCGAAAAAGCTGCGAAAGGATCCCTCATCTTGAGCTACGAGGCGGACACGGGGCTCCTCTGGATGTAGGCGGGACCGTCGTGCTTCCTCTCGAGTGGAGATGGGTATGTTAGGGAACTTCTGAGTTGCAGCAAGGCTGTGAAGGACCTTTTAGAAGTTCCAGAGGTTAGATGTGATTACCTTCCAGAAGCCTCAGCGGAAATGGGCGTCATCTCGCCTGGAGTGCCAAACCTCCTTGATTTTCTCGAGTTGCCGCAGGTGCTCTCGACTTACGATGGGGACTTTAGGGACCTGCTCTGGTGGCCTCAAGACTGGCCCGTCCCCATCCGAATTGCTCGGGGTCCTCTCGGGTTTCCTCTTCCGTAGATGCCGGGGCCTAAGTCCTTGTGTGGAGTCGGGGCCGGAACATGAGGATTCCTCTCCAGTACTGACATGGATCTTGGAGTACTTTTGGAGTCTCCCCAAGGGAGTAAGTCCTCGTCTCGAATGGGGGCATGCACGTGTGCTTTCCTCCGAGCTGTAGCACCAGCGTCACGATTCCTGTCGCGTGGATCAAGGGATCTGTGGCTTTCCCTCGAGGGTTTCCCACGAGGCTTTCCCACAGGGCTGTCCCACGTGAGACCGTGGTGGGAGTCGATCCTCCTCGTGAAAGTCAAGGCAGTGCAGGGAAAACAGTTTCCTCAGGAATGTTCTGAGACATCTGGGGGACTCTTGGAATGGTGGCACGACACTGGAGTTGCTCTCAGCTTTCCTGTGGAGAGCCCCTACTCTTGAGATGTGACGGGAACGCCCAGAAATCTCTCCTGAACAAGCAGCGAAAGGATTCCTCATCTCGACCTACGAGGCGGAAATGGAGCTCTTTTGGATGTGGGTGGGACCCACGTGCTTCCTCTCGAGTGGAGAGGGGTATCTCGGGGAACTTCTTGAGTTGCAGCAAGGGTATCAAGGACCCTTTGGAAGTTCCAGAGCTTAGGTGTGATTAGCCTTGAGAAGCCTCAGCGGAAATGGGCCTCATCTCGCCTGGAGGGCAAATCCTCCTGGATTTTCTCGAGTTGCGGCAGGTGCTCTCGACATACGACGGGGACCTCTGGGACCCGCTCTGGTGGCCTCAGGAAAGGCCAGTCCCCATGCGAGTTGCACGTGGGCCTCTCGGGATACCTCTCCCTTCGATGCCTGCGCCTAATACCTTGTGTGGAGGCGGGGCTGGAACCGGAGGATGCCTCTCCAGTGCTGACATGGATAATGGGGTAATTCTGGAGTCTCCCCAGGGGAGTAAGTCCTCGTCTCAAATGGGGGCATGCACGTGTGCTTTCCTCCAGAGCAGTAGCAGCAGTGTCATGCTTTCCATCGCCTGGAACAAGGGATCTGTGGCTTTCCCTCGAGGCGTTCCAACGAGGCTTTCCCACAGGGCTGTCACACGTGCCACTGTGGTGGGAGTCAATCCTCGGCGTGAAAGTCGAGGCAGTGCAGGGAAAACAGGTTCCTCTAGAATGGACTGAGACATCAAGGGGACTCTTGGAATGGTGGAACGACGATGGAGTTCCTCTCGCCTTTCCTGTGGAGAGCGCCTCCTCTGAGGTGCGACGGGAATACCGGGAATTCTTTCCCGACCAAGCAGGGAAAGGATCCCTCATCTCGATCTACAAGGCGGAAACGGGGCTCCTCTGGATGGTGCCGGGACTCTCCTGCTTCCTCTAGAGTGGAGACGAGGATGTCGGGGAACTTCTTGAGTTGCAGCAAGGGTGTGAAGGACCTTTTGGAAGTTCCAGAGTTTAGGTGTGATTAGCCTCGAGAAGCCTCATGGAAATGGGCCTCATCTCGCCTGGAGAGCAAAACCTCCTGGATTTTCTTGAGTTGCGGCAAGTGCTCTCGACTTACAATGGAGACCTCAGGGACCCGCTCTTGTGGCCTCAGTAAAGGCCATTCCCCTGCGAGTTGCTCGGGGACCTCTCGGGATTCCTCTCCGTTCGATGCCAGGGCCTAAGACCTTGTGTGGTGTCGGGCCCTGAACCTGAGGATTCCTCTTCAATGCTGACATGGATCTTGGGGTACTTCTGGAGTCTCCCCAGGGGAGTAAGTCCTCGTCTCTAATGGGGGCATGCACGTGCGCTTTCCTCCAGAGCTGTAGCAGCAGTGTCACGCTTCCCATCGCCTGGATCAAGGGATCTGTGTCTTTCCTGCTAGGCTTTCCCACGAGGCTTTCCCACAGGGATGTCCCACGTGCCACCGTGGTGGGAGTCTCTCCTCGGCGTGAAAGTCGAGGCAGTTCAGGGAAAACAGGTTCCTCTAGAATGGACTAAGACATCTGGGGGACTCTTGGAATGGTGGCAAGACGCTGGAGTTCCTCTCGCCTTTGCTGTGGAGAGCGCCTCCTCTGAGGTGCGAAGGGAACCCCGGGAATTCTTTCCCGACCAAGCAGCGAAAGGATCCCTCATCTCGAGCTACGAGGCAGAAACGGAGCTCCTCTGGATGTGGGTGGGACCCTCGTGCTTCCTCTAGAGTGGAGACGGGTATGTCGGGGAACTTCTTGAGTTCCAGCAAGGGTGTGAAGGACCTTTTGGAAGTTCCAGAGGTTAGATGTGATTAGCCTTGAGAAGCCTCAGCGGAAATGGGCCTCATCACGACTGGAGGGCAAAACCTACTGGATTTTCTCGAGTTACGGCAGGTGCTCTTGACTTACGACGGAGACCTCAGGGACCCGCTCTTGTGGCCTCAGGAAAGGCCAGTCCCAATGCGAGTGGCTCGGGGGCCTCTCTGGATTCCTTTCCCTTTGATGCTAGGGCTAAGACTTGTGTAGAAGCGGGGCCGGAACCTGAGGATTCCTCTCCAGTGCTCACATGGATCTTGGGGTACTTCTGGGGTCTTCCCAGGGGAGTAAGTCCTCGTCTCGAATGGGGGTATGCACGTGCGCTTTCCTCCAGAGCTGTAGCTGCAGTGTCACGCTTCCCGTCGCGTGGATCAAGGGATCTGTGGCTTTCCCTCGAGGCTTTCCCACGAGGCTTTCCACTAGGCTTTCCCACAGGGCTGCTTCACGTGCCACCGTTGTGGCTGTCGATCCTCGGCGAGAAAGTCGAGGCAGTGCAGGGAAAACAGGTTCCTCTGAAATGAACTGAGAAATCTGGGGGACTCGGAATGGTGGCGCGGCCCTGGAGTTCCTCTTGCCTTTCCTGTGGAGACGGCCTCCTCTTTAGATGCAACGGGAACGACGGGAATTCTTTCCCAACCAAGCAGGGAAAGGATCCCTCATCTCGAACTATGAGGCAGAAACGGGGCTCCCCTGGATGTGCGAGGGAGCCTCGTGCTCCCTCTAGAGTGGAGACAGGTATGTCGGGGTCCTTCTTGAGTTGCAGCAAGTGTGTGAAGGACCTTTTAGAATTTCCACAAATTAGGTGTGATTAGCCTTGAGAAGCCTCAGAGGAAATGGGCCTCATCTCGCCTGGAGGGCAAAACCTCCTGAATTTTCTCGAGTTGGGGCAGGTGCTCTCGACTTACGATGGGGACCTCAGGGACCCGCTCTGGTGACCTCAGGAAAGGCCAGTCCCCATGCGAGTTGCTCGGGGGCCTCTCGGGATTCCTCTCCCGTCGATGCCGGGGCCTAAGACCTTGTGTGGATTCGGGGCCGGAAACTGAGGATTCCTCTCCAGTGCTGACATGGATCTTGGGGTACTTCTGGAGTCTCCCCAGGGGAGTCAGTCCTCGTCTCGAATGCGGGCATGCACTTGCGCATTCCTCCAGAGCGGTAGCAGCAGTGTCACGCAGTCCGCCGCGTGGATCAAAGGATCGATGGCTTTCCCTCGAGTCTTGCCCACGAGGCTTTCCCACAGGGCTGTCCCAAGTGCCACCGTGGTGTGAGTCGATGCTCGGTGTGAAACTCGAGGCAATGCACGGAAAACAGGTTCCTCTGGAATGGACTGAGATATCTGGGGGACTCTGGGAATGGTGGCACGACGCTGGAGTTCCTCTCGCCTTTCCTGTGGGGAGCGCCTCCACTTGAGATGCAACAGGAACTCCCAGAATTATTTCCCGAAAAAGCTGCGAAAGGATCCCTCATCTTGAGCTACGAGGCGGACACGGGGCTCCTCTGGATGTAGGCGGGACCGTCGTGCTTCCTCTCGAGTGGAGATGGGTATGTTAGGGAACTTCTGAGTTGCAGCAAGGCTGTGAAGGACCTTTTAGAAGTTCCAGAGGTTAGATGTGATTACCTTCCAGAAGCCTCAGCGGAAATGGGCGTCATCTCACCTGGAGTGCCAAACCTCCTTGATTTTCTCGAGTTGCCGCAGGTGCTCTCGACTTACGATGGGGACTTTAGGGACCTGCTCTGGTGGCCTCAAGACTGGCCCGTCCCCATCCGAATTGCTCGGGGTCCTCTCGGGTTTCCTCTTCCGTAGATGCCGGGGCCTAAGTCCTTGTGTGGAGTCGGGGCCGGAACATGAGGATTCCTCTCCAGTACTGACATGGATCTTGGAGTACTTTTGGAGTCTCCCCAAGGGAGTAAGTCCTCGTCTCGAATGGGGGCATGCACGTGTGCTTTCCTCCGAGCTGTAGCACCAGCGTCACGATTCCTGTCGCGTGGATCAAGGGATCTGTGGCTTTCCCTCGAGGGTTTCCCACGAGGCTTTCCCACAGGGCTGTCCCACGTGAGACCGTGGTGGGAGTCGATCCTCCTCGTGAAAGTCAAGGCAGTGCAGGGAAAACAGTTTCCTCAGGAACGTTCTGAGACATCTGGGGGACTCTTGGAATGGTGGCACGACACTGGAGTTGCTCTCAGCTTTCCTGTGGAGAGCCCCTACTCTTGAGATGTGACGGGAACGCCCAGAAATCTCTCCTGAACAAGCAGCGAAAGGATTCCTCATCTCGACCTACGAGGCGGAAATGGAGCTCTTTTGGATGTGGGTGGGACCCACGTGCTTCCTCTCGAGTGGAGAGGGGTATCTCGGGGAACTTCTTGAGTTGCAGCAAGGGTATCAAGGACCCTTTGGAAGTTCCAGAGCTTAGGTGTGATTAGCCTTGAGAAGCCTCAGCGGAAATGGGCCTCATCTCGCCTGGAGGGCAAATCCTCCTGGATTTTCTCGAGTTGCGGCAGGTGCTCTCGACATACGACGGGGACCTCTGGGACCCGCTCTGGTGGCCTCAGGAAAGGCCAGTCCCCATGCGAGTTGCACGTGGGCCTCTCGGGATACCTCTCCCTTCGATGCCTGCGCCTAATACCTTGTGTGGAGGCGGGGCTGGAACCGGAGGATGCCTCTCCAGTGCTGACATGGATAATGGGGTAATTCTGGAGTCTCCCCAGGGGAGTAAGTCCTCGTCTCAAATGGGGGCATGCACGTGTGCTTTCCTCCAGAGCAGTAGCAGCAGTGTCATGCTTTCCATCGCCTGGAACAAGGGATCTGTGGCTTTCCCTCGAGGCGTTCCAACGAGGCTTTCCCACAGGGCTGTCACACGTGCCACTGTGGTGGGAGTCAATCCTCGGCGTGAAAGTCGAGGCAGTGCAGGGAAAACAGGTTCCTCTAGAATGGACTGAGACATCAAGGGGACTCTTGGAATGGTGGAACGACGATGGAGTTCCTCTCGCCTTTCCTGTGGAGAGCGCCTCCTCTGAGGTGCGACGGGAATACCGGGAATTCTTTCCCGACCAAGCAGGGAAAGGATCCCTCATCTCGATCTACAAGGCGGAAACGGGGCTCCTCTGGATGGTGCCGGGACTCTCCTGCTTCCTCTAGAGTGGAGACGAGGATGTCGGGGAACTTCTTGAGTTGCAGCAAGGGTGTGAAGGACCTTTTGGAAGTTCCAGAGTTTAGGTGTGATTAGCCTCGAGAAGCCTCATGGAAATGGGCCTCATCTCGCCTGGAGAGCAAAACCTCCTGGATTTTCTTGAGTTGCGGCAAGTGCTCTCGACTTACAATGGAGACCTCAGGGACCCGCTCTTGTGGCCTCAGTAAAGGCCATTCCCCTGCGAGTTGCTCGGGGACCTCTCGGGATTCCTCTCCGTTCGATGCCAGGGCCTAAGACCTTGTGTGGTGTCGGGCCCTGAACCTGAGGATTCCTCTTCAATGCTGACATGGATCTTGGGGTACTTCTGGAGTCTCCCCAGGGGAGTAAGTCCTCGTCTCTAATGGGGGCATGCACGTGCGCTTTCCTCCAGAGCTGTAGCAGCAGTGTCACGCTTCCCATCGCCTGGATCAAGGGATCTGTGTCTTTCCTGCTAGGCTTTCCCACGAGGCTTTCCCACAGGGATGTCCCACGTGCCACCGTGGTGGGAGTCTCTCCTCGGCGTGAAAGTCGAGGCAGTTCAGGGAAAACAGGTTCCTCTAGAATGGACTAAGACATCTGGGGGACTCTTGGAATGGTGGCAAGACGCTGGAGTTCCTCTCGCCTTTGCTGTGGAGAGCGCCTCCTCTGAGGTGCGAAGGGAACCCCGGGAATTCTTTCCCGACCAAGCAGCGAAAGGATCCCTCATCTCGAGCTACGAGGCAGAAACGGAGCTCCTCTGGATGTGGGTGGGACCCTCGTGCTTCCTCTAGAGTGGAGACGGGTATGTCGGGGAACTTCTTGAGTTCCAGCAAGGGTGTGAAGGACCTTTTGGAAGTTCCAGAGGTTAGATGTGATTAGCCTTGAGAAGCCTCAGCGGAAATGGGCCTCATCACGACTGGAGGGCAAAACCTACTGGATTTTCTCGAGTTACGGCAGGTGCTCTTGACTTACGACGGAGACCTCAGGGACCCGCTCTTGTGGCCTCAGGAAAGGCCAGTCCCAATGCGAGTGGCTCGGGGGCCTCTCTGGATTCCTTTCCCTTTGATGCTAGGGCTAAGACTTGTGTAGAAGCGGGGCCGGAACCTGAGGATTCCTCTCCAGTGCTCACATGGATCTTGGGGTACTTCTGGGGTCTTCCCAGGGGAGTAAGTCCTCGTCTCGAATGGGGGTATGCACGTGCGCTTTCCTCCAGAGCTGTAGCTGCAGTGTCACGCTTCCCGTCGCGTGGATCAAGGGATCTGTGGCTTTCCCTCGAGGCTTTCCCACGAGGCTTTCCACTAGGCTTTCCCACAGGGCTGCTTCACGTGCCACCGTTGTGGCTGTCGATCCTCGGCGAGAAAGTCGAGGCAGTGCAGGGAAAACAGGTTCCTCTGAAATGAACTGAGAAATCTGGGGGACTCGGAATGGTGGCGCGGCCCTGGAGTTCCTCTTGCCTTTCCTGTGGAGACGGCCTCCTCTTTAGATGCAACGGGAACGACGGGAATTCTTTCCCAACCAAGCAGGGAAAGGATCCCTCATCTCGAACTATGAGGCAGAAACGGGGCTCCCCTGGATGTGCGAGGGAGCCTCGTGCTCCCTCTAGAGTGGAGACAGGTATGTCGGGGTCCTTCTTGAGTTGCAGCAAGTGTGTGAAGGACCTTTTAGAATTTCCACAAATTAGGTGTGATTAGCCTTGAGAAGCCTCAGAGGAAATGGGCCTCATCTCGCCTGGAGGGCAAAACCTCCTGAATTTTCTCGAGTTGGGGCAGGTGCTCTCGACTTACGATGGGGACCTCAGGGACCCGCTCTGGTGACCTCAGGAAAGGCCAGTCCCCATGCGAGTTGCTCGGGGGCCTCTCGGGATTCCTCTCCCGTCGATGCCGGGGCCTAAGACCTTGTGTGGATTCGGGGCCGGAAACTGAGGATTCCTCTCCAGTGCTGACATGGATCTTGGGGTACTTCTGGAGTCTCCCCAGGGGAGTCAGTCCTCGTCTCGAATGCGGGCATGCACTTGCGCATTCCTCCAGAGCGGTAGCAGCAGTGTCACGCAGTCCGCCGCGTGGATCAAAGGATCGATGGCTTTCCCTCGAGTCTTGCCCACGAGGCTTTCCCACAGGGCTGTCCCAAGTGCCACCGTGGTGTGAGTCGATGCTCGGTGTGAAACTCGAGGCAATGCACGGAAAACAGGTTCCTCTGGAATGGACTGAGATATCTGGGGGACTCTGGGAATGGTGGCACGACGCTGGAGTTCCTCTCGCCTTTCCTGTGGGGAGCGCCTCCACTTGAGATGCAACAGGAACTCCCAGAATTATTTCCCGAAAAAGCTGCGAAAGGATCCCTCATCTTGAGCTACGAGGCGGACACGGGGCTCCTCTGGATGTAGGCGGGACCGTCGTGCTTCCTCTCGAGTGGAGATGGGTATGTTAGGGAACTTCTGAGTTGCAGCAAGGCTGTGAAGGACCTTTTAGAAGTTCCAGAGGTTAGATGTGATTACCTTCCAGAAGCCTCAGCGGAAATGGGCGTCATCTCGCCTGGAGTGCCAAACCTCCTTGATTTTCTCGAGTTGCCGCAGGTGCTCTCGACTTACGATGGGGACTTTAGGGACCTGCTCTGGTGGCCTCAAGACTGGCCCGTCCCCATCCGAATTGCTCGGGGTCCTCTCGGGTTTCCTCTTCCGTAGATGCCGGGGCCTAAGTCCTTGTGTGGAGTCGGGGCCGGAACATGAGGATTCCTCTCCAGTACTGACATGGATCTTGGAGTACTTTTGGAGTCTCCCCAAGGGAGTAAGTCCTCGTCTCGAATGGGGGCATGCACGTGTGCTTTCCTCCGAGCTGTAGCACCAGCGTCACGATTCCTGTCGCGTGGATCAAGGGATCTGTGGCTTTCCCTCGAGGGTTTCCCACGAGGCTTTCCCACAGGGCTGTCCCACGTGAGACCGTGGTGGGAGTCGATCCTCCTCGTGAAAGTCAAGGCAGTGCAGGGAAAACAGTTTCCTCAGGAACGTTCTGAGACATCTGGGGGACTCTTGGAATGGTGGCACGACACTGGAGTTGCTCTCAGCTTTCCTGTGGAGAGCCCCTACTCTTGAGATGTGACGGGAACGCCCAGAAATCTCTCCTGAACAAGCAGCGAAAGGATTCCTCATCTCGACCTACGAGGCGGAAATGGAGCTCTTTTGGATGTGGGTGGGACCCACGTGCTTCCTCTCGAGTGGAGAGGGGTATCTCGGGGAACTTCTTGAGTTGCAGCAAGGGTATCAAGGACCCTTTGGAAGTTCCAGAGCTTAGGTGTGATTAGCCTTGAGAAGCCTCAGCGGAAATGGGCCTCATCTCGCCTGGAGGGCAAATCCTCCTGGATTTTCTCGAGTTGCGGCAGGTGCTCTCGACATACGACGGGGACCTCTGGGACCCGCTCTGGTGGCCTCAGGAAAGGCCAGTCCCCATGCGAGTTGCACGTGGGCCTCTCGGGATACCTCTCCCTTCGATGCCTGCGCCTAATACCTTGTGTGGAGGCGGGGCTGGAACCGGAGGATGCCTCTCCAGTGCTGACATGGATAATGGGGTAATTCTGGAGTCTCCCCAGGGGAGTAAGTCCTCGTCTCAAATGGGGGCATGCACGTGTGCTTTCCTCCAGAGCAGTAGCAGCAGTGTCATGCTTTCCATCGCCTGGAACAAGGGATCTGTGGCTTTCCCTCGAGGCGTTCCAACGAGGCTTTCCCACAGGGCTGTCACACGTGCCACTGTGGTGGGAGTCAATCCTCGGCGTGAAAGTCGAGGCAGTGCAGGGAAAACAGGTTCCTCTAGAATGGACTGAGACATCAAGGGGACTCTTGGAATGGTGGAACGACGATGGAGTTCCTCTCGCCTTTCCTGTGGAGAGCGCCTCCTCTGAGGTGCGACGGGAATACCGGGAATTCTTTCCCGACCAAGCAGGGAAAGGATCCCTCATCTCGATCTACAAGGCGGAAACGGGGCTCCTCTGGATGGTGCCGGGACTCTCCTGCTTCCTCTAGAGTGGAGACGAGGATGTCGGGGAACTTCTTGAGTTGCAGCAAGGGTGTGAAGGACCTTTTGGAAGTTCCAGAGTTTAGGTGTGATTAGCCTCGAGAAGCCTCATGGAAATGGGCCTCATCTCGCCTGGAGAGCAAAACCTCCTGGATTTTCTTGAGTTGCGGCAAGTGCTCTCGACTTACAATGGAGACCTCAGGGACCCGCTCTTGTGGCCTCAGTAAAGGCCATTCCCCTGCGAGTTGCTCGGGGACCTCTCGGGATTCCTCTCCGTTCGATGCCAGGGCCTAAGACCTTGTGTGGTGTCGGGCCCTGAACCTGAGGATTCCTCTTCAATGCTGACATGGATCTTGGGGTACTTCTGGAGTCTCCCCAGGGGAGTAAGTCCTCGTCTCTAATGGGGGCATGCACGTGCGCTTTCCTCCAGAGCTGTAGCAGCAGTGTCACGCTTCCCATCGCCTGGATCAAGGGATCTGTGTCTTTCCTGCTAGGCTTTCCCACGAGGCTTTCCCACAGGGATGTCCCACGTGCCACCGTGGTGGGAGTCTCTCCTCGGCGTGAAAGTCGAGGCAGTTCAGGGAAAACAGGTTCCTCTAGAATGGACTAAGACATCTGGGGGACTCTTGGAATGGTGGCAAGACGCTGGAGTTCCTCTCGCCTTTGCTGTGGAGAGCGCCTCCTCTGAGGTGCGAAGGGAACCCCGGGAATTCTTTCCCGACCAAGCAGCGAAAGGATCCCTCATCTCGAGCTACGAGGCAGAAACGGAGCTCCTCTGGATGTGGGTGGGACCCTCGTGCTTCCTCTAGAGTGGAGACGGGTATGTCGGGGAACTTCTTGAGTTCCAGCAAGGGTGTGAAGGACCTTTTGGAAGTTCCAGAGGTTAGATGTGATTAGCCTTGAGAAGCCTCAGCGGAAATGGGCCTCATCACGACTGGAGGGCAAAACCTACTGGATTTTCTCGAGTTACGGCAGGTGCTCTTGACTTACGACGGAGACCTCAGGGACCCGCTCTTGTGGCCTCAGGAAAGGCCAGCCCCAATGCGAGTGGCTCGGGGGCCTCTCTGGATTCCTTTCCCTTTGATGCTAGGGCTAAGACTTGTGTAGAAGCGGGGCCGGAACCTGAGGATTCCTCTCCAGTGCTCACATGGATCTTGGGGTACTTCTGGGGTCTTCCCAGGGGAGTAAGTCCTCGTCTCGAATGGGGGTATGCACGTGCGCTTTCCTCCAGAGCTGTAGCTGCAGTGTCACACTTCCCGTCGCGTGGATCAAGGGATCTGTGGCTTTCCCTCGAGGCTTTCCCACGAGGCTTTCCACTAGGCTTTCCCACAGGGCTGCTTCACGTGCCACCGTTGTGGCTGTCGATCCTCGGCGAGAAAGTCGAGGCAGTGCAGGGAAAACAGGTTCCTCTGAAATGAACTGAGAAATCTGGGGGACTCGGAATGGTGGCGCGGCCCTGGAGTTCCTCTTGCCTTTCCTGTGGAGACGGCCTCCTCTTTAGATGCAACGGGAACGACGGGAATTCTTTCCCAACCAAGCAGGGAAAGGATCCCTCATCTCGAACTATGAGGCAGAAACGGGGCTCCCCTGGATGTGCGAGGGAGCCTCGTGCTCCCTCTAGAGTGGAGACAGGTATGTCGGGGTCCTTCTTGAGTTGCAGCAAGTGTGTGAAGGACCTTTTAGAATTTCCACAAATTAGGTGTGATTAGCCTTGAGAAGCCTCAGAGGAAATGGGCCTCATCTCGCCTGGAGGGCAAAACCTCCTGAATTTTCTCGAGTTGGGGCAGGTGCTCTCGACTTACGATGGGGACCTCAGGGACCCGCTCTGGTGACCTCAGGAAAGGCCAGTCCCCATGCGAGTTGCTCGGGGGCCTCTCGGGATTCCTCTCCCGTCGATGCCGGGGCCTAAGACCTTGTGTGGATTCGGGGCCGGAACCTGAGGATTCCTCTCCAGTGCTGACATGGATCTTGGGGTACTTCTGGAGTCTCCCCAGGGGAGTCAGTCCTCGTCTCGAATGCGGGCATGCACTTGCGCATTCCTCCAGAGCGGTAGCAGCAGTGTCACGCAGTCCGCCGCGTGGATCAAAGGATCGATGGCTTTCCCTCGAGTCTTGCCCACGAGGCTTTCCCACAGGGCTGTCCCAAGTGCCACCGTGGTGTGAGTCGATGCTCGGTGTGAAACTCGAGGCAATGCACGGAAAACAGGTTCCTCTGGAATGGACTGAGATATCTGGGGGACTCTGGGAATGGTGGCACGACGCTGGAGTTCCTCTCGCCTTTCCTGTGGGGAGCGCCTCCACTTGAGATGCAACAGGAACTCCCAGAATTATTTCCCGAAAAAGCTGCGAAAGGATCCCTCATCTTGAGCTACGAGGCGGACACGGGGCTCCTCTGGATGTAGGCGGGACCGTCGTGCTTCCTCTCGAGTGGAGATGGGTATGTTAGGGAACTTCTGAGTTGCAGCAAGGCTGTGAAGGACCTTTTAGAAGTTCCAGAGGTTAGATGTGATTACCTTCCAGAAGCCTCAGCGGAAATGGGCGTCATCTCGCCTGGAGTGCCAAACCTCCTTGATTTTCTCGAGTTGCCGCAGGTGCTCTCGACTTACGATGGGGACTTTAGGGACCTGCTCTGGTGGCCTCAAGACTGGCCCGTCCCCATCCGAATTGCTCGGGGTCCTCTCGGGTTTCCTCTTCCGTAGATGCCGGGGCCTAAGTCCTTGTGTGGAGTCGGGGCCGGAACATGAGGATTCCTCTCCAGTACTGACATGGATCTTGGAGTACTTTTGGAGTCTCCCCAAGGGAGTAAGTCCTCGTCTCGAATGGGGGCATGCACGTGTGCTTTCCTCCGAGCTGTAGCACCAGCGTCACGATTCCTGTCGCGTGGATCAAGGGATCTGTGGCTTTCCCTCGAGGGTTTCCCACGAGGCTTTCCCACAGGGCTGTCCCACGTGAGACCGTGGTGGGAGTCGATCCTCCTCGTGAAAGTCAAGGCAGTGCAGGGAAAACAGTTTCCTCAGGAACGTTCTGAGACATCTGGGGGACTCTTGGAATGGTGGCACGACACTGGAGTTGCTCTCAGCTTTCCTGTGGAGAGCCCCTACTCTTGAGATGTGACGGGAACGCCCAGAAATCTCTCCTGAACAAGCAGCGAAAGGATTCCTCATCTCGACCTACGAGGCGGAAATGGAGCTCTTTTGGATGTGGGTGGGACCCACGTGCTTCCTCTCGAGTGGAGAGGGGTATCTCGGGGAACTTCTTGAGTTGCAGCAAGGGTATCAAGGACCCTTTGGAAGTTCCAGAGCTTAGGTGTGATTAGCCTTGAGAAGCCTCAGCGGAAATGGGCCTCATCTCGCCTGGAGGGCAAATCCTCCTGGATTTTCTCGAGTTGCGGCAGGTGCTCTCGACATACGACGGGGACCTCTGGGACCCGCTCTGGTGGCCTCAGGAAAGGCCAGTCCCCATGCGAGTTGCACGTGGGCCTCTCGGGATACCTCTCCCTTCGATGCCTGCGCCTAATACCTTGTGTGGAGGCGGGGCTGGAACCGGAGGATGCCTCTCCAGTGCTGACATGGATAATGGGGTAATTCTGGAGTCTCCCCAGGGGAGTAAGTCCTCGTCTCAAATGGGGGCATGCACGTGTGCTTTCCTCCAGAGCAGTAGCAGCAGTGTCATGCTTTCCATCGCCTGGAACAAGGGATCTGTGGCTTTCCCTCGAGGCGTTCCAACGAGGCTTTCCCACAGGGCTGTCACACGTGCCACTGTGGTGGGAGTCAATCCTCGGCGTGAAAGTCGAGGCAGTGCAGGGAAAACAGGTTCCTCTAGAATGGACTGAGACATCAAGGGGACTCTTGGAATGGTGGAACGACGATGGAGTTCCTCTCGCCTTTCCTGTGGAGAGCGCCTCCTCTGAGGTGCGACGGGAATACCGGGAATTCTTTCCCGACCAAGCAGGGAAAGGATCCCTCATCTCGATCTACAAGGCGGAAACGGGGCTCCTCTGGATGGTGCCGGGACTCTCCTGCTTCCTCTAGAGTGGAGACGAGGATGTCGGGGAACTTCTTGAGTTGCAGCAAGGGTGTGAAGGACCTTTTGGAAGTTCCAGAGTTTAGGTGTGATTAGCCTCGAGAAGCCTCATGGAAATGGGCCTCATCTCGCCTGGAGAGCAAAACCTCCTGGATTTTCTTGAGTTGCGGCAAGTGCTCTCGACTTACAATGGAGACCTCAGGGACCCGCTCTTGTGGCCTCAGTAAAGGCCATTCCCCTGCGAGTTGCTCGGGGACCTCTCGGGATTCCTCTCTGTTCGATGCCAGGGCCTAAGACCTTGTGTGGTGTCGGGCCCTGAACCTGAGGATTCCTCTTCAATGCTGACATGGATCTTGGGGTACTTCTGGAGTCTCCCCAGGGGAGTAAGTCCTCGTCTCTAATGGGGGCATGCACGTGCGCTTTCCTCCAGAGCTGTAGCAGCAGTGTCACGCTTCCCATCGCCTGGATCAAGGGATCTGTGTCTTTCCTGCTAGGCTTTCCCACGAGGCTTTCCCACAGGGATGTCCCACGTGCCACCGTGGTGGGAGTCTCTCCTCGGCGTGAAAGTCGAGGCAGTTCAGGGAAAACAGGTTCCTCTAGAATGGACTAAGACATCTGGGGGACTCTTGGAATGGTGGCAAGACGCTGGAGTTCCTCTCGCCTTTGCTGTGGAGAGCGCCTCCTCTGAGGTGCGAAGGGAACCCCGGGAATTCTTTCCCGACCAAGCAGCGAAAGGATCCCTCATCTCGAGCTACGAGGCAGAAACGGAGCTCCTCTGGATGTGGGTGGGACCCTCGTGCTTCCTCTAGAGTGGAGACGGGTATGTCGGGGAACTTCTTGAGTTCCAGCAAGGGTGTGAAGGACCTTTTGGAAGTTCCAGAGGTTAGATGTGATTAGCCTTGAGAAGCCTCAGCGGAAATGGGCCTCATCACGACTGGAGGGCAAAACCTACTGGATTTTCTCGAGTTACGGCAGGTGCTCTTGACTTACGACGGAGACCTCAGGGACCCGCTCTTGTGGCCTCAGGAAAGGCCAGTCCCAATGCGAGTGGCTCGGGGGCCTCTCTGGATTCCTTTCCCTTTGATGCTAGGGCTAAGACTTGTGTAGAAGCGGGGCCGGAACCTGAGGATTCCTCTCCAGTGCTCACATGGATCTTGGGGTACTTCTGGGGTCTTCCCAGGGGAGTAAGTCCTCGTCTCGAATGGGGGTATGCACGTGCGCTTTCCTCCAGAGCTGTAGCTGCAGTGTCACGCTTCCCGTCGCGTGGATCAAGGGATCTGTGGCTTTCCCTCGAGGCTTTCCCACGAGGCTTTCCACTAGGCTTTCCCACAGGGCTGCTTCACGTGCCACCGTTGTGGCTGTCGATCCTCGGCGAGAAAGTCGAGGCAGTGCAGGGAAAACAGGTTCCTCTGAAATGAACTGAGAAATCTGGGGGACTCGGAATGGTGGCGCGGCCCTGGAGTTCCTCTTGCCTTTCCTGTGGAGACGGCCTCCTCTTTAGATGCAACGGGAACGACGGGAATTCTTTCCCAACCAAGCAGGGAAAGGATCCCTCATCTCGAACTATGAGGCAGAAACGGGGCTCCCCTGGATGTGCGAGGGAGCCTCGTGCTCCCTCTAGAGTGGAGACAGGTATGTCGGGGTCCTTCTTGAGTTGCAGCAAGTGTGTGAAGGACCTTTTAGAATTTCCACAAATTAGGTGTGATTAGCCTTGAGAAGCCTCAGAGGAAATGGGCCTCATCTCGCCTGGAGGGCAAAACCTCCTGAATTTTCTCGAGTTGGGGCAGGTGCTCTCGACTTACGATGGGGACCTCAGGGACCCGCTCTGGTGACCTCAGGAAAGGCCAGTCCCCATGCGAGTTGCTCGGGGGCCTCTCGGGATTCCTCTCCCGTCGATGCCGGGGCCTAAGACCTTGTGTGGATTCGGGGCCGGAAACTGAGGATTCCTCTCCAGTGCTGACATGGATCTTGGGGTACTTCTGGAGTCTCCCCAGGGGAGTCAGTCCTCGTCTCGAATGCGGGCATGCACTTGCGCATTCCTCCAGAGCGGTAGCAGCAGTGTCACGCAGTCCGCCGCGTGGATCAAAGGATCGATGGCTTTCCCTCGAGTCTTGCCCACGAGGCTTTCCCACAGGGCTGTCCCAAGTGCCACCGTGGTGTGAGTCGATGCTCGGTGTGAAACTCGAGGCAATGCACGGAAAACAGGTTCCTCTGGAATGGACTGAGATATCTGGGGGACTCTGGGAATGGTGGCACGACGCTGGAGTTCCTCTCGCCTTTCCTGTGGGGAGCGCCTCCACTTGAGATGCAACAGGAACTCCCAGAATTATTTCCCGAAAAAGCTGCGAAAGGATCCCTCATCTTGAGCTACGAGGCGGACACGGGGCTCCTCTGGATGTAGGCGGGACCGTCGTGCTTCCTCTCGAGTGGAGATGGGTATGTTAGGGAACTTCTGAGTTGCAGCAAGGCTGTGAAGGACCTTTTAGAAGTTCCAGAGGTTAGATGTGATTACCTTCCAGAAGCCTCAGCGGAAATGGGCGTCATCTCGCCTGGAGTGCCAAACCTCCTTGATTTTCTCGAGTTGCCGCAGGTGCTCTCGACTTACGATGGGGACTTTAGGGACCTGCTCTGGTGGCCTCAAGACTGGCCCGTCCCCATCCGAATTGCTCGGGGTCCTCTCGGGTTTCCTCTTCCGTAGATGCCGGGGCCTAAGTCCTTGTGTGGAGTCGGGGCCGGAACATGAGGATTCCTCTCCAGTACTGACATGGATCTTGGAGTACTTTTGGAGTCTCCCCAAGGGAGTAAGTCCTCGTCTCGAATGGGGGCATGCACGTGTGCTTTCCTCCGAGCTGTAGCACCAGCGTCACGATTCCTGTCGCGTGGATCAAGGGATCTGTGGCTTTCCCTCGAGGGTTTCCCACGAGGCTTTCCCACAGGGCTGTCCCACGTGAGACCGTGGTGGGAGTCGATCCTCCTCGTGAAAGTCAAGGCAGTGCAGGGAAAACAGTTTCCTCAGGAATGTTCTGAGACATCTGGGGGACTCTTGGAATGGTGGCACGACACTGGAGTTGCTCTCAGCTTTCCTGTGGAGAGCCCCTACTCTTGAGATGTGACGGGAACGCCCAGAAATCTCTCCTGAACAAGCAGCGAAAGGATTCCTCATCTCGACCTACGAGGCGGAAATGGAGCTCTTTTGGATGTGGGTGGGACCCACGTGCTTCCTCTCGAGTGGAGAGGGGTATCTCGGGGAACTTCTTGAGTTGCAGCAAGGGTATCAAGGACCCTTTGGAAGTTCCAGAGCTTAGGTGTGATTAGCCTTGAGAAGCCTCAGCGGAAATGGGCCTCATCTCGCCTGGAGGGCAAATCCTCCTGGATTTTCTCGAGTTGCGGCAGGTGCTCTCGACATACGACGGGGACCTCTGGGACCCGCTCTGGTGGCCTCAGGAAAGGCCAGTCCCCATGCGAGTTGCACGTGGGCCTCTCGGGATACCTCTCCCTTCGATGCCTGCGCCTAATACCTTGTGTGGAGGCGGGGCTGGAACCGGAGGATGCCTCTCCAGTGCTGACATGGATAATGGGGTAATTCTGGAGTCTCCCCAGGGGAGTAAGTCCTCGTCTCAAATGGGGGCATGCACGTGTGCTTTCCTCCAGAGCAGTAGCAGCAGTGTCATGCTTTCCATCGCCTGGAACAAGGGATCTGTGGCTTTCCCTCGAGGCGTTCCAACGAGGCTTTCCCACAGGGCTGTCACACGTGCCACTGTGGTGGGAGTCAATCCTCGGCGTGAAAGTCGAGGCAGTGCAGGGAAAACAGGTTCCTCTAGAATGGACTGAGACATCAAGGGGACTCTTGGAATGGTGGAACGACGATGGAGTTCCTCTCGCCTTTCCTGTGGAGAGCGCCTCCTCTGAGGTGCGACGGGAATACCGGGAATTCTTTCCCGACCAAGCAGGGAAAGGATCCCTCATCTCGATCTACAAGGCGGAAACGGGGCTCCTCTGGATGGTGCCGGGACTCTCCTGCTTCCTCTAGAGTGGAGACGAGGATGTCGGGGAACTTCTTGAGTTGCAGCAAGGGTGTGAAGGACCTTTTGGAAGTTCCAGAGTTTAGGTGTGATTAGCCTCGAGAAGCCTCATGGAAATGGGCCTCATCTCGCCTGGAGAGCAAAACCTCCTGGATTTTCTTGAGTTGCGGCAAGTGCTCTCGACTTACAATGGAGACCTCAGGGACCCGCTCTTGTGGCCTCAGTAAAGGCCATTCCCCTGCGAGTTGCTCGGGGACCTCTCGGGATTCCTCTCCGTTCGATGCCAGGGCCTAAGACCTTGTGTGGTGTCGGGCCCTGAACCTGAGGATTCCTCTTCAATGCTGACATGGATCTTGGGGTACTTCTGGAGTCTCCCCAGGGGAGTAAGTCCTCGTCTCTAATGGGGGCATGCACGTGCGCTTTCCTCCAGAGCTGTAGCAGCAGTGTCACGCTTCCCATCGCCTGGATCAAGGGATCTGTGTCTTTCCTGCTAGGCTTTCCCACGAGGCTTTCCCACAGGGATGTCCCACGTGCCACCGTGGTGGGAGTCTCTCCTCGGCGTGAAAGTCGAGGCAGTTCAGGGAAAACAGGTTCCTCTAGAATGGACTAAGACATCTGGGGGACTCTTGGAATGGTGGCAAGACGCTGGAGTTCCTCTCGCCTTTGCTGTGGAGAGCGCCTCCTCTGAGGTGCGAAGGGAACCCCGGGAATTCTTTCCCGACCAAGCAGCGAAAGGATCCCTCATCTCGAGCTACGAGGCAGAAACGGAGCTCCTCTGGATGTGGGTGGGACCCTCGTGCTTCCTCTAGAGTGGAGACGGGTATGTCGGGGAACTTCTTGAGTTCCAGCAAGGGTGTGAAGGACCTTTTGGAAGTTCCAGAGGTTAGATGTGATTAGCCTTGAGAAGCCTCAGCGGAAATGGGCCTCATCACGACTGGAGGGCAAAACCTACTGGATTTTCTCGAGTTACGGCAGGTGCTCTTGACTTACGACGGAGACCTCAGGGACCCGCTCTTGTGGCCTCAGGAAAGGCCAGTCCCAATGCGAGTGGCTCGGGGGCCTCTCTGGATTCCTTTCCCTTTGATGCTAGGGCTAAGACTTGTGTAGAAGCGGGGCCGGAACCTGAGGATTCCTCTCCAGTGCTCACATGGATCTTGGGGTACTTCTGGGGTCTTCCCAGGGGAGTAAGTCCTCGTCTCGAATGGGGGTATGCACGTGCGCTTTCCTCCAGAGCTGTAGCTGCAGTGTCACGCTTCCCGTCGCGTGGATCAAGGGATCTGTGGCTTTCCCTCGAGGCTTTCCCACGAGGCTTTCCACTAGGCTTTCCCACAGGGCTGCTTCACGTGCCACCGTTGTGGCTGTCGATCCTCGGCGAGAAAGTCGAGGCAGTGCAGGGAAAACAGGTTCCTCTGAAATGAACTGAGAAATCTGGGGGACTCGGAATGGTGGCGCGGCCCTGGAGTTCCTCTTGCCTTTCCTGTGGAGACGGCCTCCTCTTTAGATGCAACGGGAACGACGGGAATTCTTTCCCAACCAAGCAGGGAAAGGATCCCTCATCTCGAACTATGAGGCAGAAACGGGGCTCCCCTGGATGTGCGAGGGAGCCTCGTGCTCCCTCTAGAGTGGAGACAGGTATGTCGGGGTCCTTCTTGAGTTGCAGCAAGTGTGTGAAGGACCTTTTAGAATTTCCACAAATTAGGTGTGATTAGCCTTGAGAAGCCTCAGAGGAAATGGGCCTCATCTCGCCTGGAGGGCAAAACCTCCTGAATTTTCTCGAGTTGGGGCAGGTGCTCTCGACTTACGATGGGGACCTCAGGGACCCGCTCTGGTGACCTCAGGAAAGGCCAGTCCCCATGCGAGTTGCTCGGGGGCCTCTCGGGATTCCTCTCCCGTCGATGCCGGGGCCTAAGACCTTGTGTGGATTCGGGGCCGGAAACTGAGGATTCCTCTCCAGTGCTGACATGGATCTTGGGGTACTTCTGGAGTCTCCCCAGGGGAGTCAGTCCTCGTCTCGAATGCGGGCATGCACTTGCGCATTCCTCCAGAGCGGTAGCAGCAGTGTCACGCAGTCCGCCGCGTGGATCAAAGGATCGATGGCTTTCCCTCGAGTCTTGCCCACGAGGCTTTCCCACAGGGCTGTCCCAAGTGCCACCGTGGTGTGAGTCGATGCTCGGTGTGAAACTCGAGGCAATGCACGGAAAACAGGTTCCTCTGGAATGGACTGAGATATCTGGGGGACTCTGGGAATGGTGGCACGACGCTGGAGTTCCTCTCGCCTTTCCTGTGGGGAGCGCCTCCACTTGAGATGCAACAGGAACTCCCAGAATTATTTCCCGAAAAAGCTGCGAAAGGATCCCTCATCTTGAGCTACGAGGCGGACACGGGGCTCCTCTGGATGTAGGCGGGACCGTCGTGCTTCCTCTCGAGTGGAGATGGGTATGTTAGGGAACTTCTGAGTTGCAGCAAGGCTGTGAAGGACCTTTTAGAAGTTCCAGAGGTTAGATGTGATTACCTTCCAGAAGCCTCAGCGGAAATGGGCGTCATCTCGCCTGGAGTGCCAAACCTCCTTGATTTTCTCGAGTTGCCGCAGGTGCTCTCGACTTACGATGGGGACTTTAGGGACCTGCTCTGGTGGCCTCAAGACTGGCCCGTCCCCATCCGAATTGCTCGGGGTCCTCTCGGGTTTCCTCTTCCGTAGATGCCGGGGCCTAAGTCCTTGTGTGGAGTCGGGGCCGGAACATGAGGATTCCTCTCCAGTACTGACATGGATCTTGGAGTACTTTTGGAGTCTCCCCAAGGGAGTAAGTCCTCGTCTCGAATGGGGGCATGCACGTGTGCTTTCCTCCGAGCTGTAGCACCAGCGTCACGATTCCTGTCGCGTGGATCAAGGGATCTGTGGCTTTCCCTCGAGGGTTTCCCACGAGGCTTTCCCACAGGGCTGTCCCACGTGAGACCGTGGTGGGAGTCGATCCTCCTCGTGAAAGTCAAGGCAGTGCAGGGAAAACAGTTTCCTCAGGAATGTTCTGAGACATCTGGGGGACTCTTGGAATGGTGGCACGACACTGGAGTTGCTCTCAGCTTTCCTGTGGAGAGCCCCTACTCTTGAGATGTGACGGGAACGCCCAGAAATCTCTCCTGAACAAGCAGCGAAAGGATTCCTCATCTCGACCTACGAGGCGGAAATGGAGCTCTTTTGGATGTGGGTGGGACCCACGTGCTTCCTCTCGAGTGGAGAGGGGTATCTCGGGGAACTTCTTGAGTTGCAGCAAGGGTATCAAGGACCCTTTGGAAGTTCCAGAGCTTAGGTGTGATTAGCCTTGAGAAGCCTCAGCGGAAATGGGCCTCATCTCGCCTGGAGGGCAAATCCTCCTGGATTTTCTCGAGTTGCGGCAGGTGCTCTCGACATACGACGGGGACCTCTGGGACCCGCTCTGGTGGCCTCAGGAAAGGCCAGTCCCCATGCGAGTTGCACGTGGGCCTCTCGGGATACCTCTCCCTTCGATGCCTGCGCCTAATACCTTGTGTGGAGGCGGGGCTGGAACCGGAGGATGCCTCTCCAGTGCTGACATGGATAATGGGGTAATTCTGGAGTCTCCCCAGGGGAGTAAGTCCTCGTCTCAAATGGGGGCATGCACGTGTGCTTTCCTCCAGAGCAGTAGCAGCAGTGTCATGCTTTCCATCGCCTGGAACAAGGGATCTGTGGCTTTCCCTCGAGGCGTTCCAACGAGGCTTTCCCACAGGGCTGTCACACGTGCCACTGTGGTGGGAGTCAATCCTCGGCGTGAAAGTCGAGGCAGTGCAGGGAAAACAGGTTCCTCTAGAATGGACTGAGACATCAAGGGGACTCTTGGAATGGTGGAACGACGATGGAGTTCCTCTCGCCTTTCCTGTGGAGAGCGCCTCCTCTGAGGTGCGACGGGAATACCGGGAATTCTTTCCCGACCAAGCAGGGAAAGGATCCCTCATCTCGATCTACAAGGCGGAAACGGGGCTCCTCTGGATGGTGCCGGGACTCTCCTGCTTCCTCTAGAGTGGAGACGAGGATGTCGGGGAACTTCTTGAGTTGCAGCAAGGGTGTGAAGGACCTTTTGGAAGTTCCAGAGTTTAGGTGTGATTAGCCTCGAGAAGCCTCATGGAAATGGGCCTCATCTCGCCTGGAGAGCAAAACCTCCTGGATTTTCTTGAGTTGCGGCAAGTGCTCTCGACTTACAATGGAGACCTCAGGGACCCGCTCTTGTGGCCTCAGTAAAGGCCATTCCCCTGCGAGTTGCTCGGGGACCTCTCGGGATTCCTCTCCGTTCGATGCCAGGGCCTAAGACCTTGTGTGGTGTCGGGCCCTGAACCTGAGGATTCCTCTTCAATGCTGACATGGATCTTGGGGTACTTCTGGAGTCTCCCCAGGGGAGTAAGTCCTCGTCTCTAATGGGGGCATGCACGTGCGCTTTCCTCCAGAGCTGTAGCAGCAGTGTCACGCTTCCCATCGCCTGGATCAAGGGATCTGTGTCTTTCCTGCTAGGCTTTCCCACGAGGCTTTCCCACAGGGATGTCCCACGTGCCACCGTGGTGGGAGTCTCTCCTCGGCGTGAAAGTCGAGGCAGTTCAGGGAAAACAGGTTCCTCTAGAATGGACTAAGACATCTGGGGGACTCTTGGAATGGTGGCAAGACGCTGGAGTTCCTCTCGCCTTTGCTGTGGAGAGCGCCTCCTCTGAGGTGCGAAGGGAACCCCGGGAATTCTTTCCCGACCAAGCAGCGAAAGGATCCCTCATCTCGAGCTACGAGGCAGAAACGGAGCTCCTCTGGATGTGGGTGGGACCCTCGTGCTTCCTCTAGAGTGGAGACGGGTATGTCGGGGAACTTCTTGAGTTCCAGCAAGGGTGTGAAGGACCTTTTGGAAGTTCCAGAGGTTAGATGTGATTAGCCTTGAGAAGCCTCAGCGGAAATGGGCCTCATCACGACTGGAGGGCAAAACCTACTGGATTTTCTCGAGTTACGGCAGGTGCTCTTGACTTACGACGGAGACCTCAGGGACCCGCTCTTGTGGCCTCAGGAAAGGCCAGTCCCAATGCGAGTGGCTCGGGGGCCTCTCTGGATTCCTTTCCCTTTGATGCTAGGGCTAAGACTTGTGTAGAAGCGGGGCCGGAACCTGAGGATTCCTCTCCAGTGCTCACATGGATCTTGGGGTACTTCTGGGGTCTTCCCAGGGGAGTAAGTCCTCGTCTCGAATGGGGGTATGCACGTGCGCTTTCCTCCAGAGCTGTAGCTGCAGTGTCACGCTTCCCGTCGCGTGGATCAAGGGATCTGTGGCTTTCCCTCGAGGCTTTCCCACGAGGCTTTCCACTAGGCTTTCCCACAGGGCTGCTTCACGTGCCACCGTTGTGGCTGTCGATCCTCGGCGAGAAAGTCGAGGCAGTGCAGGGAAAACAGGTTCCTCTGAAATGAACTGAGAAATCTGGGGGACTCGGAATGGTGGCGCGGCCCTGGAGTTCCTCTTGCCTTTCCTGTGGAGACGGCCTCCTCTTTAGATGCAACGGGAACGACGGGAATTCTTTCCCAACCAAGCAGGGAAAGGATCCCTCATCTCGAACTATGAGGCAGAAACGGGGCTCCCCTGGATGTGCGAGGGAGCCTCGTGCTCCCTCTAGAGTGGAGACAGGTATGTCGGGGTCCTTCTTGAGTTGCAGCAAGTGTGTGAAGGACCTTTTAGAATTTCCACAAATTAGGTGTGATTAGCCTTGAGAAGCCTCAGAGGAAATGGGCCTCATCTCGCCTGGAGGGCAAAACCTCCTGAATTTTCTCGAGTTGGGGCAGGTGCTCTCGACTTACGATGGGGACCTCAGGGACCCGCTCTGGTGACCTCAGGAAAGGCCAGTCCCCATGCGAGTTGCTCGGGGGCCTCTCGGGATTCCTCTCCCGTCGATGCCGGGGCCTAAGACCTTGTGTGGATTCGGGGCCGGAAACTGAGGATTCCTCTCCAGTGCTGACATGGATCTTGGGGTACTTCTGGAGTCTCCCCAGGGGAGTCAGTCCTCGTCTCGAATGCGGGCATGCACTTGCGCATTCCTCCAGAGCGGTAGCAGCAGTGTCACGCAGTCCGCCGCGTGGATCAAAGGATCGATGGCTTTCCCTCGAGTCTTGCCCACGAGGCTTTCCCACAGGGCTGTCCCAAGTGCCACCGTGGTGTGAGTCGATGCTCGGTGTGAAACTCGAGGCAATGCACGGAAAACAGGTTCCTCTGGAATGGACTGAGATATCTGGGGGACTCTGGGAATGGTGGCACGACGCTGGAGTTCCTCTCGCCTTTCCTGTGGGGAGCGCCTCCACTTGAGATGCAACAGGAACTCCCAGAATTATTTCCCGAAAAAGCTGCGAAAGGATCCCTCATCTTGAGCTACGAGGCGGACACGGGGCTCCTCTGGATGTAGGCGGGACCGTCGTGCTTCCTCTCGAGTGGAGATGGGTATGTTAGGGAACTTCTGAGTTGCAGCAAGGCTGTGAAGGACCTTTTAGAAGTTCCAGAGGTTAGATGTGATTACCTTCCAGAAGCCTCAGCGGAAATGGGCGTCATCTCGCCTGGAGTGCCAAACCTCCTTGATTTTCTCGAGTTGCCGCAGGTGCTCTCGACTTACGATGGGGACTTTAGGGACCTGCTCTGGTGGCCTCAAGACTGGCCCGTCCCCATCCGAATTGCTCGGGGTCCTCTCGGGTTTCCTCTTCCGTAGATGCCGGGGCCTAAGTCCTTGTGTGGAGTCGGGGCCGGAACATGAGGATTCCTCTCCAGTACTGACATGGATCTTGGAGTACTTTTGGAGTCTCCCCAAGGGAGTAAGTCCTCGTCTCGAATGGGGGCATGCACGTGTGCTTTCCTCCGAGCTGTAGCACCAGCGTCACGATTCCTGTCGCGTGGATCAAGGGATCTGTGGCTTTCCCTCGAGGGTTTCCCACGAGGCTTTCCCACAGGGCTGTCCCACGTGAGACCGTGGTGGGAGTCGATCCTCCTCGTGAAAGTCAAGGCAGTGCAGGGAAAACAGTTTCCTCAGGAATGTTCTGAGACATCTGGGGGACTCTTGGAATGGTGGCACGACACTGGAGTTGCTCTCAGCTTTCCTGTGGAGAGCCCCTACTCTTGAGATGTGACGGGAACGCCCAGAAATCTCTCCTGAACAAGCAGCGAAAGGATTCCTCATCTCGACCTACGAGGCGGAAATGGAGCTCTTTTGGATGTGGGTGGGACCCACGTGCTTCCTCTCGAGTGGAGAGGGGTATCTCGGGGAACTTCTTGAGTTGCAGCAAGGGTATCAAGGACCCTTTGGAAGTTCCAGAGCTTAGGTGTGATTAGCCTTGAGAAGCCTCAGCGGAAATGGGCCTCATCTCGCCTGGAGGGCAAATCCTCCTGGATTTTCTCGAGTTGCGGCAGGTGCTCTCGACATACGACGGGGACCTCTGGGACCCGCTCTGGTGGCCTCAGGAAAGGCCAGTCCCCATGCGAGTTGCACGTGGGCCTCTCGGGATACCTCTCCCTTCGATGCCTGCGCCTAATACCTTGTGTGGAGGCGGGGCTGGAACCGGAGGATGCCTCTCCAGTGCTGACATGGATAATGGGGTAATTCTGGAGTCTCCCCAGGGGAGTAAGTCCTCGTCTCAAATGGGGGCATGCACGTGTGCTTTCCTCCAGAGCAGTAGCAGCAGTGTCATGCTTTCCATCGCCTGGAACAAGGGATCTGTGGCTTTCCCTCGAGGCGTTCCAACGAGGCTTTCCCACAGGGCTGTCACACGTGCCACTGTGGTGGGAGTCAATCCTCGGCGTGAAAGTCGAGGCAGTGCAGGGAAAACAGGTTCCTCTAGAATGGACTGAGACATCAAGGGGACTCTTGGAATGGTGGAACGACGATGGAGTTCCTCTCGCCTTTCCTGTGGAGAGCGCCTCCTCTGAGGTGCGACGGGAATACCGGGAATTCTTTCCCGACCAAGCAGGGAAAGGATCCCTCATCTCGATCTACAAGGCGGAAACGGGGCTCCTCTGGATGGTGCCGGGACTCTCCTGCTTCCTCTAGAGTGGAGACGAGGATGTCGGGGAACTTCTTGAGTTGCAGCAAGGGTGTGAAGGACCTTTTGGAAGTTCCAGAGTTTAGGTGTGATTAGCCTCGAGAAGCCTCATGGAAATGGGCCTCATCTCGCCTGGAGAGCAAAACCTCCTGGATTTTCTTGAGTTGCGGCAAGTGCTCTCGACTTACAATGGAGACCTCAGGGACCCGCTCTTGTGGCCTCAGTAAAGGCCATTCCCCTGCGAGTTGCTCGGGGACCTCTCGGGATTCCTCTCCGTTCGATGCCAGGGCCTAAGACCTTGTGTGGTGTCGGGCCCTGAACCTGAGGATTCCTCTTCAATGCTGACATGGATCTTGGGGTACTTCTGGAGTCTCCCCAGGGGAGTAAGTCCTCGTCTCTAATGGGGGCATGCACGTGCGCTTTCCTCCAGAGCTGTAGCAGCAGTGTCACGCTTCCCATCGCCTGGATCAAGGGATCTGTGTCTTTCCTGCTAGGCTTTCCCACGAGGCTTTCCCACAGGGATGTCCCACGTGCCACCGTGGTGGGAGTCTCTCCTCGGCGTGAAAGTCGAGGCAGTTCAGGGAAAACAGGTTCCTCTAGAATGGACTAAGACATCTGGGGGACTCTTGGAATGGTGGCAAGACGCTGGAGTTCCTCTCGCCTTTGCTGTGGAGAGCGCCTCCTCTGAGGTGCGAAGGGAACCCCGGGAATTCTTTCCCGACCAAGCAGCGAAAGGATCCCTCATCTCGAGCTACGAGGCAGAAACGGAGCTCCTCTGGATGTGGGTGGGACCCTCGTGCTTCCTCTAGAGTGGAGACGGGTATGTCGGGGAACTTCTTGAGTTCCAGCAAGGGTGTGAAGGACCTTTTGGAAGTTCCAGAGGTTAGATGTGATTAGCCTTGAGAAGCCTCAGCGGAAATGGGCCTCATCACGACTGGAGGGCAAAACCTACTGGATTTTCTCGAGTTACGGCAGGTGCTCTTGACTTACGACGGAGACCTCAGGGACCCGCTCTTGTGGCCTCAGGAAAGGCCAGTCCCAATGCGAGTGGCTCGGGGGCCTCTCTGGATTCCTTTCCCTTTGATGCTAGGGCTAAGACTTGTGTAGAAGCGGGGCCGGAACCTGAGGATTCCTCTCCAGTGCTCACATGGATCTTGGGGTACTTCTGGGGTCTTCCCAGGGGAGTAAGTCCTCGTCTCGAATGGGGGTATGCACGTGCGCTTTCCTCCAGAGCTGTAGCTGCAGTGTCACGCTTCCCGTCGCGTGGATCAAGGGATCTGTGGCTTTCCCTCGAGGCTTTCCCACGAGGCTTTCCACTAGGCTTTCCCACAGGGCTGCTTCACGTGCCACCGTTGTGGCTGTCGATCCTCGGCGAGAAAGTCGAGGCAGTGCAGGGAAAACAGGTTCCTCTGAAATGAACTGAGAAATCTGGGGGACTCGGAATGGTGGCGCGGCCCTGGAGTTCCTCTTGCCTTTCCTGTGGAGACGGCCTCCTCTTTAGATGCAACGGGAACGACGGGAATTCTTTCCCAACCAAGCAGGGAAAGGATCCCTCATCTCGAACTATGAGGCAGAAACGGGGCTCCCCTGGATGTGCGAGGGAGCCTCGTGCTCCCTCTAGAGTGGAGACAGGTATGTCGGGGTCCTTCTTGAGTTGCAGCAAGTGTGTGAAGGACCTTTTAGAATTTCCACAAATTAGGTGTGATTAGCCTTGAGAAGCCTCAGAGGAAATGGGCCTCATCTCGCCTGGAGGGCAAAACCTCCTGAATTTTCTCGAGTTGGGGCAGGTGCTCTCGACTTACGATGGGGACCTCAGGGACCCGCTCTGGTGACCTCAGGAAAGGCCAGTCCCCATGCGAGTTGCTCGGGGGCCTCTCGGGATTCCTCTCCCGTCGATGCCGGGGCCTAAGACCTTGTGTGGATTCGGGGCCGGAAACTGAGGATTCCTCTCCAGTGCTGACATGGATCTTGGGGTACTTCTGGAGTCTCCCCAGGGGAGTCAGTCCTCGTCTCGAATGCGGGCATGCACTTGCGCATTCCTCCAGAGCGGTAGCAGCAGTGTCACGCAGTCCGCCGCGTGGATCAAAGGATCGATGGCTTTCCCTCGAGTCTTGCCCACGAGGCTTTCCCACAGGGCTGTCCCAAGTGCCACCGTGGTGTGAGTCGATGCTCGGTGTGAAACTCGAGGCAATGCACGGAAAACAGGTTCCTCTGGAATGGACTGAGATATCTGGGGGACTCTGGGAATGGTGGCACGACGCTGGAGTTCCTCTCGCCTTTCCTGTGGGGAGCGCCTCCACTTGAGATGCAACAGGAACTCCCAGAATTATTTCCCGAAAAAGCTGCGAAAGGATCCCTCATCTTGAGCTACGAGGCGGACACGGGGCTCCTCTGGATGTAGGCGGGACCGTCGTGCTTCCTCTCGAGTGGAGATGGGTATGTTAGGGAACTTCTGAGTTGCAGCAAGGCTGTGAAGGACCTTTTAGAAGTTCCAGAGGTTAGATGTGATTACCTTCCAGAAGCCTCAGCGGAAATGGGCGTCATCTCGCCTGGAGTGCCAAACCTCCTTGATTTTCTCGAGTTGCCGCAGGTGCTCTCGACTTACGATGGGGACTTTAGGGACCTGCTCTGGTGGCCTCAAGACTGGCCCGTCCCCATCCGAATTGCTCGGGGTCCTCTCGGGTTTCCTCTTCCGTAGATGCCGGGGCCTAAGTCCTTGTGTGGAGTCGGGGCCGGAACATGAGGATTCCTCTCCAGTACTGACATGGATCTTGGAGTACTTTTGGAGTCTCCCCAAGGGAGTAAGTCCTCGTCTCGAATGGGGGCATGCACGTGTGCTTTCCTCCGAGCTGTAGCACCAGCGTCACGATTCCTGTCGCGTGGATCAAGGGATCTGTGGCTTTCCCTCGAGGGTTTCCCACGAGGCTTTCCCACAGGGCTGTCCCACGTGAGACCGTGGTGGGAGTCGATCCTCCTCGTGAAAGTCAAGGCAGTGCAGGGAAAACAGTTTCCTCAGGAATGTTCTGAGACATCTGGGGGACTCTTGGAATGGTGGCACGACACTGGAGTTGCTCTCAGCTTTCCTGTGGAGAGCCCCTACTCTTGAGATGTGACGGGAACGCCCAGAAATCTCTCCTGAACAAGCAGCGAAAGGATTCCTCATCTCGACCTACGAGGCGGAAATGGAGCTCTTTTGGATGTGGGTGGGACCCACGTGCTTCCTCTCGAGTGGAGAGGGGTATCTCGGGGAACTTCTTGAGTTGCAGCAAGGGTATCAAGGACCCTTTGGAAGTTCCAGAGCTTAGGTGTGATTAGCCTTGAGAAGCCTCAGCGGAAATGGGCCTCATCTCGCCTGGAGGGCAAATCCTCCTGGATTTTCTCGAGTTGGGGCAGGTGCTCTCGACATACGACGGGGACCTCTGGGACCCGCTCTGGTGGCCTCAGGAAAGGCCAGTCCCCATGCGAGTTGCACGTGGGCCTCTCGGGATACCTCTCCCTTCGATGCCTGCGCCTAATACCTTGTGTGGAGGCGGGGCTGGAACCGGAGGATGCCTCTCCAGTGCTGACATGGATAATGGGGTAATTCTGGAGTCTCCCCAGGGGAGTAAGTCCTCGTCTCAAATGGGGGCATGCACGTGTGCTTTCCTCCAGAGCAGTAGCAGCAGTGTCATGCTTTCCATCGCCTGGAACAAGGGATCTGTGGCTTTCCCTCGAGGCGTTCCAACGAGGCTTTCCCACAGGGCTGTCACACGTGCCACTGTGGTGGGAGTCAATCCTCGGCGTGAAAGTCGAGGCAGTGCAGGGAAAACAGGTTCCTCTAGAATGGACTGAGACATCAAGGGGACTCTTGGAATGGTGGAACGACGATGGAGTTCCTCTCGCCTTTCCTGTGGAGAGCGCCTCCTCTGAGGTGCGACGGGAATACCGGGAATTCTTTCCCGACCAAGCAGGGAAAGGATCCCTCATCTCGATCTACAAGGCGGAAACGGGGCTCCTCTGGATGGTGCCGGGACTCTCCTGCTTCCTCTAGAGTGGAGACGAGGATGTCGGGGAACTTCTTGAGTTGCAGCAAGGGTGTGAAGGACCTTTTGGAAGTTCCAGAGTTTAGGTGTGATTAGCCTCGAGAAGCCTCATGGAAATGGGCCTCATCTCGCCTGGAGAGCAAAACCTCCTGGATTTTCTTGAGTTGCGGCAAGTGCTCTCGACTTACAATGGAGACCTCAGGGACCCGCTCTTGTGGCCTCAGTAAAGGCCATTCCCCTGCGAGTTGCTCGGGGACCTCTCGGGATTCCTCTCCGTTCGATGCCAGGGCCTAAGACCTTGTGTGGTGTCGGGCCCTGAACCTGAGGATTCCTCTTCAATGCTGACATGGATCTTGGGGTACTTCTGGAGTCTCCCCAGGGGAGTAAGTCCTCGTCTCTAATGGGGGCATGCACGTGCGCTTTCCTCCAGAGCTGTAGCAGCAGTGTCACGCTTCCCATCGCCTGGATCAAGGGATCTGTGTCTTTCCTGCTAGGCTTTCCCACGAGGCTTTCCCACAGGGATGTCCCACGTGCCACCGTGGTGGGAGTCTCTCCTCGGCGTGAAAGTCGAGGCAGTTCAGGGAAAACAGGTTCCTCTAGAATGGACTAAGACATCTGGGGGACTCTTGGAATGGTGGCACGACGCTGGAGTTCCTCTCGCCTTTGCTGTGGAGAGCGCCTCCTCTGAGGTGCGAAGGGAACCCCGGGAATTCTTTCCCGACCAAGCAGCGAAAGGATCCCTCATCTCGAGCTACGAGGCAGAAACGGAGCTCCTCTGGATGTGGGTGGGACCCTCGTGCTTCCTCTAGAGTGGAGACGGGTATGTCGGGGAACTTCTTGAGTTCCAGCAAGGGTGTGAAGGACCTTTTGGAAGTTCCAGAGGTTAGATGTGATTAGCCTTGAGAAGCCTCAGCGGAAATGGGCCTCATCACGACTGGAGGGCAAAACCTACTGGATTTTCTCGAGTTACGGCAGGTGCTCTTGACTTACGACGGAGACCTCAGGGACCCGCTCTTGTGGCCTCAGGAAAGGCCAGTCCCAATGCGAGTGGCTCGGGGGCCTCTCTGGATTCCTTTCCCTTTGATGCTAGGGCTAAGACTTGTGTAGAAGCGGGGCCGGAACCTGAGGATTCCTCTCCAGTGCTCACATGGATCTTGGGGTACTTCTGGGGTCTTCCCAGGGGAGTAAGTCCTCGTCTCGAATGGGGGTATGCACGTGCGCTTTCCTCCAGAGCTGTAGCTGCAGTGTCACGCTTCCCGTCGCGTGGATCAAGGGATCTGTGGCTTTCCCTCGAGGCTTTCCCACGAGGCTTTCCACTAGGCTTTCCCACAGGGCTGCTTCACGTGCCACCGTTGTGGCTGTCGATCCTCGGCGAGAAAGTCGAGGCAGTGCAGGGAAAACAGGTTCCTCTGAAATGAACTGAGAAATCTGGGGGACTCGGAATGGTGGCGCGGCCCTGGAGTTCCTCTTGCCTTTCCTGTGGAGACGGCCTCCTCTTTAGATGCAACGGGAACGACGGGAATTCTTTCCCAACCAAGCAGGGAAAGGATCCCTCATCTCGAACTATGAGGCAGAAACGGGGCTCCCCTGGATGTGCGAGGGAGCCTCGTGCTCCCTCTAGAGTGGAGACAGGTATGTCGGGGTCCTTCTTGAGTTGCAGCAAGTGTGTGAAGGACCTTTTAGAATTTCCACAAATTAGGTGTGATTAGCCTTGAGAAGCCTCAGAGGAAATGGGCCTCATCTCGCCTGGAGGGCAAAACCTCCTGAATTTTCTCGAGTTGGGGCAGGTGCTCTCGACTTACGATGGGGACCTCAGGGACCCGCTCTGGTGACCTCAGGAAAGGCCAGTCCCCATGCGAGTTGCTCGGGGGCCTCTCGGGATTCCTCTCCCGTCGATGCCGGGGCCTAAGACCTTGTGTGGATTCGGGGCCGGAAACTGAGGATTCCTCTCCAGTGCTGACATGGATCTTGGGGTACTTCTGGAGTCTCCCCAGGGGAGTCAGTCCTCGTCTCGAATGCGGGCATGCACTTGCGCATTCCTCCAGAGCGGTAGCAGCAGTGTCACGCAGTCCGCCGCGTGGATCAAAGGATCGATGGCTTTCCCTCGAGTCTTGCCCACGAGGCTTTCCCACAGGGCTGTCCCAAGTGCCACCGTGGTGTGAGTCGATGCTCGGTGTGAAACTCGAGGCAATGCACGGAAAACAGGTTCCTCTGGAATGGACTGAGATATCTGGGGGACTCTGGGAATGGTGGCACGACGCTGGAGTTCCTCTCGCCTTTCCTGTGGGGAGCGCCTCCACTTGAGATGCAACAGGAACTCCCAGAATTATTTCCCGAAAAAGCTGCGAAAGGATCCCTCATCTTGAGCTACGAGGCGGACACGGGGCTCCTCTGGATGTAGGCGGGACCGTCGTGCTTCCTCTCGAGTGGAGATGGGTATGTTAGGGAACTTCTGAGTTGCAGCAAGGCTGTGAAGGACCTTTTAGAAGTTCCAGAGGTTAGATGTGATTACCTTCCAGAAGCCTCAGCGGAAATGGGCGTCATCTCGCCTGGAGTGCCAAACCTCCTTGATTTTCTCGAGTTGCCGCAGGTGCTCTCGACTTACGATGGGGACTTTAGGGACCTGCTCTGGTGGCCTCAAGACTGGCCCGTCCCCATCCGAATTGCTCGGGGTCCTCTCGGGTTTCCTCTTCCGTAGATGCCGGGGCCTAAGTCCTTGTGTGGAGTCGGGGCCGGAACATGAGGATTCCTCTCCAGTACTGACATGGATCTTGGAGTACTTTTGGAGTCTCCCCAAGGGAGTAAGTCCTCGTCTCGAATGGGGGCATGCACGTGTGCTTTCCTCCGAGCTGTAGCACCAGCGTCACGATTCCTGTCGCGTGGATCAAGGGATCTGTGGCTTTCCCTCGAGGGTTTCCCACGAGGCTTTCCCACAGGGCTGTCCCACGTGAGACCGTGGTGGGAGTCGATCCTCCTCGTGAAAGTCAAGGCAGTGCAGGGAAAACAGTTTCCTCAGGAATGTTCTGAGACATCTGGGGGACTCTTGGAATGGTGGCACGACACTGGAGTTGCTCTCAGCTTTCCTGTGGAGAGCCCCTACTCTTGAGATGTGACGGGAACGCCCAGAAATCTCTCCTGAACAAGCAGCGAAAGGATTCCTCATCTCGACCTACGAGGCGGAAATGGAGCTCTTTTGGATGTGGGTGGGACCCACGTGCTTCCTCTCGAGTGGAGAGGGGTATCTCGGGGAACTTCTTGAGTTGCAGCAAGGGTATCAAGGACCCTTTGGAAGTTCCAGAGCTTAGGTGTGATTAGCCTTGAGAAGCCTCAGCGGAAATGGGCCTCATCTCGCCTGGAGGGCAAATCCTCCTGGATTTTCTCGAGTTGCGGCAGGTGCTCTCGACATACGACGGGGACCTCTGGGACCCGCTCTGGTGGCCTCAGGAAAGGCCAGTCCCCATGCGAGTTGCACGTGGGCCTCTCGGGATACCTCTCCCTTCGATGCCTGCGCCTAATACCTTGTGTGGAGGCGGGGCTGGAACCGGAGGATGCCTCTCCAGTGCTGACATGGATAATGGGGTAATTCTGGAGTCTCCCCAGGGGAGTAAGTCCTCGTCTCAAATGGGGGCATGCACGTGTGCTTTCCTCCAGAGCAGTAGCAGCAGTGTCATGCTTTCCATCGCCTGGAACAAGGGATCTGTGGCTTTCCCTCGAGGCGTTCCAACGAGGCTTTCCCACAGGGCTGTCACACGTGCCACTGTGGTGGGAGTCAATCCTCGGCGTGAAAGTCGAGGCAGTGCAGGGAAAACAGGTTCCTCTAGAATGGACTGAGACATCAAGGGGACTCTTGGAATGGTGGAACGACGATGGAGTTCCTCTCGCCTTTCCTGTGGAGAGCGCCTCCTCTGAGGTGCGACGGGAATACCGGGAATTCTTTCCCGACCAAGCAGGGAAAGGATCCCTCATCTCGATCTACAAGGCGGAAACGGGGCTCCTCTGGATGGTGCCGGGACTCTCCTGCTTCCTCTAGAGTGGAGACGAGGATGTCGGGGAACTTCTTGAGTTGCAGCAAGGGTGTGAAGGACCTTTTGGAAGTTCCAGAGTTTAGGTGTGATTAGCCTCGAGAAGCCTCATGGAAATGGGCCTCATCTCGCCTGGAGAGCAAAACCTCCTGGATTTTCTTGAGTTGCGGCAAGTGCTCTCGACTTACAATGGAGACCTCAGGGACCCGCTCTTGTGGCCTCAGTAAAGGCCATTCCCCTGCGAGTTGCTCGGGGACCTCTCGGGATTCCTCTCCGTTCGATGCCAGGGCCTAAGACCTTGTGTGGTGTCGGGCCCTGAACCTGAGGATTCCTCTTCAATGCTGACATGGATCTTGGGGTACTTCTGGAGTCTCCCCAGGGGAGTAAGTCCTCGTCTCTAATGGGGGCATGCACGTGCGCTTTCCTCCAGAGCTGTAGCAGCAGTGTCACGCTTCCCATCGCCTGGATCAAGGGATCTGTGTCTTTCCTGCTAGGCTTTCCCACGAGGCTTTCCCACAGGGATGTCCCACGTGCCACCGTGGTGGGAGTCTCTCCTCGGCGTGAAAGTCGAGGCAGTTCAGGGAAAACAGGTTCCTCTAGAATGGACTAAGACATCTGGGGGACTCTTGGAATGGTGGCAAGACGCTGGAGTTCCTCTCGCCTTTGCTGTGGAGAGCGCCTCCTCTGAGGTGCGAAGGGAACCCCGGGAATTCTTTCCCGACCAAGCAGCGAAAGGATCCCTCATCTCGAGCTACGAGGCAGAAACGGAGCTCCTCTGGATGTGGGTGGGACCCTCGTGCTTCCTCTAGAGTGGAGACGGGTATGTCGGGGAACTTCTTGAGTTCCAGCAAGGGTGTGAAGGACCTTTTGGAAGTTCCAGAGGTTAGATGTGATTAGCCTTGAGAAGCCTCAGCGGAAATGGGCCTCATCACGACTGGAGGGCAAAACCTACTGGATTTTCTCGAGTTACGGCAGGTGCTCTTGACTTACGACGGAGACCTCAGGGACCCGCTCTTGTGGCCACAGGAAAGGCCAGTCCCAATGCGAGTGGCTCGGGGGCCTCTCTGGATTCCTTTCCCTTTGATGCTAGGGCTAAGACTTGTGTAGAAGCGGGGCCGGAACCTGAGGATTCCTCTCCAGTGCTCACATGGATCTTGGGGTACTTCTGGGGTCTTCCCAGGGGAGTAAGTCCTCGTCTCGAATGGGGGTATGCACGTGCGCTTTCCTCCAGAGCTGTAGCTGCAGTGTCACGCTTCCCGTCGCGTGGATCAAGGGATCTGTGGCTTTCCCTCGAGGCTTTCCCACGAGGCTTTCCACTAGGCTTTCCCACAGGGCTGCTTCACGTGCCACCGTTGTGGCTGTCGATCCTCGGCGAGAAAGTCGAGGCAGTGCAGGGAAAACAGGTTCCTCTGAAATGAACTGAGAAATCTGGGGGACTCGGAATGGTGGCGCGGCCCTGGAGTTCCTCTTGCCTTTCCTGTGGAGACGGCCTCCTCTTTAGATGCAACGGGAACGACGGGAATTCTTTCCCAACCAAGCAGGGAAAGGATCCCTCATCTCGAACTATGAGGCAGAAACGGGGCTCCCCTGGATGTGCGAGGGAGCCTCGTGCTCCCTCTAGAGTGGAGACAGGTATGTCGGGGTCCTTCTTGAGTTGCAGCAAGTGTGTGAAGGACCTTTTAGAATTTCCACAAATTAGGTGTGATTAGCCTTGAGAAGCCTCAGAGGAAATGGGCCTCATCTCGCCTGGAGGGCAAAACCTCCTGAATTTTCTCGAGTTGGGGCAGGTGCTCTCGACTTACGATGGGGACCTCAGGGACCCGCTCTGGTGACCTCAGGAAAGGCCAGTCCCCATGCGAGTTGCTCGGGGGCCTCTCGGGATTCCTCTCCCGTCGATGCCGGGGCCTAAGACCTTGTGTGGATTCGGGGCCGGAAACTGAGGATTCCTCTCCAGTGCTGACATGGATCTTGGGGTACTTCTGGAGTCTCCCCAGGGGAGTCAGTCCTCGTCTCGAATGCGGGCATGCACTTGCGCATTCCTCCAGAGCGGTAGCAGCAGTGTCACGCAGTCCGCCGCGTGGATCAAAGGATCGATGGCTTTCCCTCGAGTCTTGCCCACGAGGCTTTCCCACAGGGCTGTCCCAAGTGCCACCGTGGTGTGAGTCGATGCTCGGTGTGAAACTCGAGGCAATGCACGGAAAACAGGTTCCTCTGGAATGGACTGAGATATCTGGGGGACTCTGGGAATGGTGGCACGACGCTAGAGTTCCTCTCGCCTTTCCTGTGGGGAGCGCCTCCACTTGAGATGCAACAGGAACTCCCAGAATTATTTCCCGAAAAAGCTGCGAAAGGATCCCTCATCTTGAGCTACGAGGCGGACACGGGGCTCCTCTGGATGTAGGCGGGACCGTCGTGCTTCCTCTCGAGTGGAGATGGGTATGTTAGGGAACTTCTGAGTTGCAGCAAGGCTGTGAAGGACCTTTTAGAAGTTCCAGAGGTTAGATGTGATTACCTTCCAGAAGCCTCAGCGGAAATGGGCGTCATCTCGCCTGGAGTGCCAAACCTCCTTGATTTTCTCGAGTTGCCGCAGGTGCTCTCGACTTACGATGGGGACTTTAGGGACCTGCTCTGGTGGCCTCAAGACTGGCCCGTCCCCATCCGAATTGCTCGGGGTCCTCTCGGGTTTCCTCTTCCGTAGATGCCGGGGCCTAAGTCCTTGTGTGGAGTCGGGGCCGGAACATGAGGATTCCTCTCCAGTACTGACATGGATCTTGGAGTACTTTTGGAGTCTCCCCAAGGGAGTAAGTCCTCGTCTCGAATGGGGGCATGCACGTGTGCTTTCCTCCGAGCTGTAGCACCAGCGTCACGATTCCTGTCGCGTGGATCAAGGGATCTGTGGCTTTCCCTCGAGGGTTTCCCACGAGGCTTTCCCACAGGGCTGTCCCACGTGAGACCGTGGTGGGAGTCGATCCTCCTCGTGAAAGTCAAGGCAGTGCAGGGAAAACAGTTTCCTCAGGAATGTTCTGAGACATCTGGGGGACTCTTGGAATGGTGGCACGACACTGGAGTTGCTCTCAGCTTTCCTGTGGAGAGCCCCTACTCTTGAGATGTGACGGGAACGCCCAGAAATCTCTCCTGAACAAGCAGCGAAAGGATTCCTCATCTCGACCTACGAGGCGGAAATGGAGCTCTTTTGGATGTGGGTGGGACCCACGTGCTTCCTCTCGAGTGGAGAGGGGTATCTCGGGGAACTTCTTGAGTTGCAGCAAGGGTATCAAGGACCCTTTGGAAGTTCCAGAGCTTAGGTGTGATTAGCCTTGAGAAGCCTCAGCGGAAATGGGCCTCATCTCGCCTGGAGGGCAAATCCTCCTGGATTTTCTCGAGTTGCGGCAGGTGCTCTCGACATACGACGGGGACCTCTGGGACCCGCTCTGGTGGCCTCAGGAAAGGCCAGTCCCCATGCGAGTTGCACGTGGGCCTCTCGGGATACCTCTCCCTTCGATGCCTGCGCCTAATACCTTGTGTGGAGGCGGGGCTGGAACCGGAGGATGCCTCTCCAGTGCTGACATGGATAATGGGGTAATTCTGGAGTCTCCCCAGGGGAGTAAGTCCTCGTCTCAAATGGGGGCATGCACGTGTGCTTTCCTCCAGAGCAGTAGCAGCAGTGTCATGCTTTCCATCGCCTGGAACAAGGGATCTGTGGCTTTCCCTCGAGGCGTTCCAACGAGGCTTTCCCACAGGGCTGTCACACGTGCCACTGTGGTGGGAGTCAATCCTCGGCGTGAAAGTCGAGGCAGTGCAGGGAAAACAGGTTCCTCTAGAATGGACTGAGACATCAAGGGGACTCTTGGAATGGTGGAACGACGATGGAGTTCCTCTCGCCTTTCCTGTGGAGAGCGCCTCCTCTGAGGTGCGACGGGAATACCGGGAATTCTTTCCCGACCAAGCAGGGAAAGGATCCCTCATCTCGATCTACAAGGCGGAAACGGGGCTCCTCTGGATGGTGCCGGGACTCTCCTGCTTCCTCTAGAGTGGAGACGAGGATGTCGGGGAACTTCTTGAGTTGCAGCAAGGGTGTGAAGGACCTTTTGGAAGTTCCAGAGTTTAGGTGTGATTAGCCTCGAGAAGCCTCATGGAAATGGGCCTCATCTCGCCTGGAGAGCAAAACCTCCTGGATTTTCTTGAGTTGCGGCAAGTGCTCTCGACTTACAATGGAGACCTCAGGGACCCGCTCTTGTGGCCTCAGTAAAGGCCATTCCCCTGCGAGTTGCTCGGGGACCTCTCGGGATTCCTCTCCGTTCGATGCCAGGGCCTAAGACCTTGTGTGGTGTCGGGCCCTGAACCTGAGGATTCCTCTTCAATGCTGACATGGATCTTGGGGTACTTCTGGAGTCTCCCCAGGGGAGTAAGTCCTCGTCTCTAATGGGGGCATGCACGTGCGCTTTCCTCCAGAGCTGTAGCAGCAGTGTCACGCTTCCCATCGCCTGGATCAAGGGATCTGTGTCTTTCCTGCTAGGCTTTCCCACGAGGCTTTCCCACAGGGATGTCCCACGTGCCACCGTGGTGGGAGTCTCTCCTCGGCGTGAAAGTCGAGGCAGTTCAGGGAAAACAGGTTCCTCTAGAATGGACTAAGACATCTGGGGGACTCTTGGAATGGTGGCAAGACGCTGGAGTTCCTCTCGCCTTTGCTGTGGAGAGCGCCTCCTCTGAGGTGCGAAGGGAACCCCGGGAATTCTTTCCCGACCAAGCAGCGAAAGGATCCCTCATCTCGAGCTACGAGGCAGAAACGGAGCTCCTCTGGATGTGGGTGGGACCCTCGTGCTTCCTCTAGAGTGGAGACGGGTATGTCGGGGAACTTCTTGAGTTCCAGCAAGGGTGTGAAGGACCTTTTGGAAGTTCCAGAGGTTAGATGTGATTAGCCTTGAGAAGCCTCAGCGGAAATGGGCCTCATCACGACTGGAGGGCAAAACCTACTGGATTTTCTCGAGTTACGGCAGGTGCTCTTGACTTACGACGGAGACCTCAGGGACCCGCTCTTGTGGCCTCAGGAAAGGCCAGTCCCAATGCGAGTGGCTCGGGGGCCTCTCTGGATTCCTTTCCCTTTGATGCTAGGGCTAAGACTTGTGTAGAAGCGGGGCCGGAACCTGAGGATTCCTCTCCAGTGCTCACATGGATCTTGGGGTACTTCTGGGGTCTTCCCAGGGGAGTAAGTCCTCGTCTCGAATGGGGGTATGCACGTGCGCTTTCCTCCAGAGCTGTAGCTGCAGTGTCACGCTTCCCGTCGCGTGGATCAAGGGATCTGTGGCTTTCCCTCGAGGCTTTCCCACGAGGCTTTCCACTAGGCTTTCCCACAGGGCTGCTTCACGTGCCACCGTTGTGGCTGTCGATCCTCGGCGAGAAAGTCGAGGCAGTGCAGGGAAAACAGGTTCCTCTGAAATGAACTGAGAAATCTGGGGGACTCGGAATGGTGGCGCGGCCCTGGAGTTCCTCTTGCCTTTCCTGTGGAGACGGCCTCCTCTTTAGATGCAACGGGAACGACGGGAATTCTTTCCCAACCAAGCAGGGAAAGGATCCCTCATCTCGAACTATGAGGCAGAAACGGGGCTCCCCTGGATGTGCGAGGGAGCCTCGTGCTCCCTCTAGAGTGGAGACAGGTATGTCGGGGTCCTTCTTGAGTTGCAGCAAGTGTGTGAAGGACCTTTTAGAATTTCCACAAATTAGGTGTGATTAGCCTTGAGAAGCCTCAGAGGAAATGGGCCTCATCTCGCCGGGAGGGCAAAACCTCCTGAATTTTCTCGAGTTGGGGCAGGTGCTCTCGACTTACGATGGGGACCTCAGGGACCCGCTCTGGTGACCTCAGGAAAGGCCAGTCCCCATGCGAGTTGCTCGGGGGCCTCTCGGGATTCCTCTCCCGTCGATGCCGGGGCCTAAGACCTTGTGTGGATTCGGGGCCGGAAACTGAGGATTCCTCTCCAGTGCTGACATGGATCTTGGGGTACTTCTGGAGTCTCCCCAGGGGAGTCAGTCCTCGTCTCGAATGCGGGCATGCACTTGCGCATTCCTCCAGAGCGGTAGCAGCAGTGTCACGCAGTCCGCCGCGTGGATCAAAGGATCGATGGCTTTCCCTCGAGTCTTGCCCACGAGGCTTTCCCACAGGGCTGTCCCAAGTGCCACCGTGGTGTGAGTCGATGCTCGGTGTGAAACTCGAGGCAATGCACGGAAAACAGGTTCCTCTGGAATGGACTGAGATATCTGGGGGACTCTGGGAATGGTGGCACGACGCTGGAGTTCCTCTCGCCTTTCCTGTGGGGAGCGCCTCCACTTGAGATGCAACAGGAACTCCCAGAATTATTTCCCGAAAAAGCTGCGAAAGGATCCCTCATCTTGAGCTACGAGGCGGACACGGGGCTCCTCTGGATGTAGGCGGGACCGTCGTGCTTCCTCTCGAGTGGAGATGGGTATGTTAGGGAACTTCTGAGTTGCAGCAAGGCTGTGAAGGACCTTTTAGAAGTTCCAGAGGTTAGATGTGATTACCTTCCAGAAGCCTCAGCGGAAATGGGCGTCATCTCGCCTGGAGTGCCAAACCTCCTTGATTTTCTCGAGTTGCCGCAGGTGCTCTCGACTTACGATGGGGACTTTAGGGACCTGCTCTGGTGGCCTCAAGACTGGCCCGTCCCCATCCGAATTGCTCGGGGTCCTCTCGGGTTTCCTCTTCCGTAGATGCCGGGGCCTAAGTCCTTGTGTGGAGTCGGGGCCGGAACATGAGGATTCCTCTCCAGTACTGACATGGATCTTGGAGTACTTTTGGAGTCTCCCCAAGGGAGTAAGTCCTCGTCTCGAATGGGGGCATGCACGTGTGCTTTCCTCCGAGCTGTAGCACCAGCGTCACGATTCCTGTCGCGTGGATCAAGGGATCTGTGGCTTTCCCTCGAGGGTTTCCCACGAGGCTTTCCCACAGGGCTGTCCCACGTGAGACCGTGGTGGGAGTCGATCCTCCTCGTGAAAGTCAAGGCAGTGCAGGGAAAACAGTTTCCTCAGGAATGTTCTGAGACATCTGGGGGACTCTTGGAATGGTGGCACGACACTGGAGTTGCTCTCAGCTTTCCTGTGGAGAGCCCCTACTCTTGAGATGTGACGGGAACGCCCAGAAATCTCTCCTGAACAAGCAGCGAAAGGATTCCTCATCTCGACCTACGAGGCGGAAATGGAGCTCTTTTGGATGTGGGTGGGACCCACGTGCTTCCTCTCGAGTGGAGAGGGGTATCTCGGGGAACTTCTTGAGTTGCAGCAAGGGTATCAAGGACCCTTTGGAAGTTCCAGAGCTTAGGTGTGATTAGCCTTGAGAAGCCTCAGCGGAAATGGGCCTCATCTCGCCTGGAGGGCAAATCCTCCTGGATTTTCTCGAGTTGCGGCAGGTGCTCTCGACATACGACGGGGACCTCTGGGACCCGCTCTGGTGGCCTCAGGAAAGGCCAGTCCCCATGCGAGTTGCACGTGGGCCTCTCGGGATACCTCTCCCTTCGATGCCTGCGCCTAATACCTTGTGTGGAGGCGGGGCTGGAACCGGAGGATGCCTCTCCAGTGCTGACATGGATAATGGGGTAATTCTGGAGTCTCCCCAGGGGAGTAAGTCCTCGTCTCAAATGGGGGCATGCACGTGTGCTTTCCTCCAGAGCAGTAGCAGCAGTGTCATGCTTTCCATCGCCTGGAACAAGGGATCTGTGGCTTTCCCTCGAGGCGTTCCAACGAGGCTTTCCCACAGGGCTGTCACACGTGCCACTGTGGTGGGAGTCAATCCTCGGCGTGAAAGTCGAGGCAGTGCAGGGAAAACAGGTTCCTCTAGAATGGACTGAGACATCAAGGGGACTCTTGGAATGGTGGAACGACGATGGAGTTCCTCTCGCCTTTCCTGTGGAGAGCGCCTCCTCTGAGGTGCGACGGGAATACCGGGAATTCTTTCCCGACCAAGCAGGGAAAGGATCCCTCATCTCGATCTACAAGGCGGAAACGGGGCTCCTCTGGATGGTGCCGGGACTCTCCTGCTTCCTCTAGAGTGGAGACGAGGATGTCGGGGAACTTCTTGAGTTGCAGCAAGGGTGTGAAGGACCTTTTGGAAGTTCCAGAGTTTAGGTGTGATTAGCCTCGAGAAGCCTCATGGAAATGGGCCTCATCTCGCCTGGAGAGCAAAACCTCCTGGATTTTCTTGAGTTGCGGCAAGTGCTCTCGACTTACAATGGAGACCTCAGGGACCCGCTCTTGTGGCCTCAGTAAAGGCCATTCCCCTGCGAGTTGCTCGGGGACCTCTCGGGATTCCTCTCCGTTCGATGCCAGGGCCTAAGACCTTGTGTGGTGTCGGGCCCTGAACCTGAGGATTCCTCTTCAATGCTGACATGGATCTTGGGGTACTTCTGGAGTCTCCCCAGGGGAGTAAGTCCTCGTCTCTAATGGGGGCATGCACGTGCGCTTTCCTCCAGAGCTGTAGCAGCAGTGTCACGCTTCCCATCGCCTGGATCAAGGGATCTGTGTCTTTCCTGCTAGGCTTTCCCACGAGGCTTTCCCACAGGGATGTCCCACGTGCCACCGTGGTGGGAGTCTCTCCTCGGCGTGAAAGTCGAGGCAGTTCAGGGAAAACAGGTTCCTCTAGAATGGACTAAGACATCTGGGGGACTCTTGGAATGGTGGCAAGACGCTGGAGTTCCTCTCGCCTTTGCTGTGGAGAGCGCCTCCTCTGAGGTGCGAAGGGAACCCCGGGAATTCTTTCCCGACCAAGCAGCGAAAGGATCCCTCATCTCGAGCTACGAGGCAGAAACGGAGCTCCTCTGGATGTGGGTGGGACCCTCGTGCTTCCTCTAGAGTGGAGACGGGTATGTCGGGGAACTTCTTGAGTTCCAGCAAGGGTGTGAAGGACCTTTTGGAAGTTCCAGAGGTTAGATGTGATTAGCCTTGAGAAGCCTCAGCGGAAATGGGCCTCATCACGACTGGAGGGCAAAACCTACTGGATTTTCTCGAGTTACGGCAGGTGCTCTTGACTTACGACGGAGACCTCAGGGACCCGCTCTTGTGGCCTCAGGAAAGGCCAGTCCCAATGCGAGTGGCTCGGGGGCCTCTCTGGATTCCTTTCCCTTTGATGCTAGGGCTAAGACTTGTGTAGAAGCGGGGCCGGAACCTGAGGATTCCTCTCCAGTGCTCACATGGATCTTGGGGTACTTCTGGGGTCTTCCCAGGGGAGTAAGTCCTCGTCTCGAATGGGGGTATGCACGTGCGCTTTCCTCCAGAGCTGTAGCTGCAGTGTCACGCTTCCCGTCGCGTGGATCAAGGGATCTGTGGCTTTCCCTCGAGGCTTTCCCACGAGGCTTTCCACTAGGCTTTCCCACAGGGCTGCTTCACGTGCCACCGTTGTGGCTGTCGATCCTCGGCGAGAAAGTCGAGGCAGTGCAGGGAAAACAGGTTCCTCTGAAATGAACTGAGAAATCTGGGGGACTCGGAATGGTGGCGCGGCCCTGGAGTTCCTCTTGCCTTTCCTGTGGAGACGGCCTCCTCTTTAGATGCAACGGGAACGACGGGAATTCTTTCCCAACCAAGCAGGGAAAGGATCCCTCATCTCGAACTATGAGGCAGAAACGGGGCTCCCCTGGATGTGCGAGGGAGCCTCGTGCTCCCTCTAGAGTGGAGACAGGTATGTCGGGGTCCTTCTTGAGTTGCAGCAAGTGTGTGAAGGACCTTTTAGAATTTCCACAAATTAGGTGTGATTAGCCTTGAGAAGCCTCAGAGGAAATGGGCCTCATCTCGCCTGGAGGGCAAAACCTCCTGAATTTTCTCGAGTTGGGGCAGGTGCTCTCGACTTACGATGGGGACCTCAGGGACCCGCTCTGGTGACCTCAGGAAAGGCCAGTCCCCATGCGAGTTGCTCGGGGGCCTCTCGGGATTCCTCTCCCGTCGATGCCGGGGCCTAAGACCTTGTGTGGATTCGGGGCCGGAAACTGAGGATTCCTCTCCAGTGCTGACATGGATCTTGGGGTACTTCTGGAGTCTCCCCAGGGGAGTCAGTCCTCGTCTCGAATGCGGGCATGCACTTGCGCATTCCTCCAGAGCGGTAGCAGCAGTGTCACGCAGTCCGCCGCGTGGATCAAAGGATCGATGGCTTTCCCTCGAGTCTTGCCCACGAGGCTTTCCCACAGGGCTGTCCCAAGTGCCACCGTGGTGTGAGTCGATGCTCGGTGTGAAACTCGAGGCAATGCACGGAAAACAGGTTCCTCTGGAATGGACTGAGATATCTGGGGGACTCTGGGAATGGTGGCACGACGCTAGAGTTCCTCTCGCCTTTCCTGTGGGGAGCGCCTCCACTTGAGATGCAACAGGAACTCCCAGAATTATTTCCCGAAAAAGCTGCGAAAGGATCCCTCATCTTGAGCTACGAGGCGGACACGGGGCTCCTCTGGATGTAGGCGGGACCGTCGTGCTTCCTCTCGAGTGGAGATGGGTATGTTAGGGAACTTCTGAGTTGCAGCAAGGCTGTGAAGGACCTTTTAGAAGTTCCAGAGGTTAGATGTGATTACCTTCCAGAAGCCTCAGCGGAAATGGGCGTCATCTCGCCTGGAGTGCCAAACCTCCTTGATTTTCTCGAGTTGCCGCAGGTGCTCTCGACTTACGATGGGGACTTTAGGGACCTGCTCTGGTGGCCTCAAGACTGGCCCGTCCCCATCCGAATTGCTCGGGGTCCTCTCGGGTTTCCTCTTCCGTAGATGCCGGGGCCTAAGTCCTTGTGTGGAGTCGGGGCCGGAACATGAGGATTCCTCTCCAGTACTGACATGGATCTTGGAGTACTTTTGGAGTCTCCCCAAGGGAGTAAGTCCTCGTCTCGAATGGGGGCATGCACGTGTGCTTTCCTCCGAGCTGTAGCACCAGCGTCACGATTCCTGTCGCGTGGATCAAGGGATCTGTGGCTTTCCCTCGAGGGTTTCCCACGAGGCTTTCCCACAGGGCTGTCCCACGTGAGACCGTGGTGGGAGTCGATCCTCCTCGTGAAAGTCAAGGCAGTGCAGGGAAAACAGTTTCCTCAGGAACGTTCTGAGACATCTGGGGGACTCTTGGAATGGTGGCACGACACTGGAGTTGCTCTCAGCTTTCCTGTGGAGAGCCCCTACTCTTGAGATGTGACGGGAACGCCCAGAAATCTCTCCTGAACAAGCAGCGAAAGGATTCCTCATCTCGACCTACGAGGCGGAAATGGAGCTCTTTTGGATGTGGGTGGGACCCACGTGCTTCCTCTCGAGTGGAGAGGGGTATCTCGGGGAACTTCTTGAGTTGCAGCAAGGGTATCAAGGACCCTTTGGAAGTTCCAGAGCTTAGGTGTGATTAGCCTTGAGAAGCCTCAGCGGAAATGGGCCTCATCTCGCCTGGAGGGCAAATCCTCCTGGATTTTCTCGAGTTGCCGCAGGTGCTCTCGACATACGACGGGGACCTCTGGGACCCGCTCTGGTGGCCTCAGGAAAGGCCAGTCCCCATGCGAGTTGCACGTGGGCCTCTCGGGATACCTCTCCCTTCGATGCCTGCGCCTAATACCTTGTGTGGAGGCGGGGCTGGAACCGGAGGATGCCTCTCCAGTGCTGACATGGATAATGGGGTAATTCTGGAGTCTCCCCAGGGGAGTAAGTCCTCGTCTCAAATGGGGGCATGCACGTGTGCTTTCCTCCAGAGCAGTAGCAGCAGTGTCATGCTTTCCATCGCCTGGAACAAGGGATCTGTGGCTTTCCCTCGAGGCGTTCCAACGAGGCTTTCCCACAGGGCTGTCACACGTGCCACTGTGGTGGGAGATAATCCTCGGCGTGAAAGTCGAGGCAGTGCAGGGAAAACAGGTTCCTCTAGAATGGACTGAGACATCAAGGGGACTCTTGGAATGGTGGAACGACGATGGAGTTCCTCTCGCCTTTCCTGTGGAGAGCGCCTCCTCTGAGGTGCGACGGGAATACCGGGAATTCTTTCCCGACCAAGCAGGGAAAGGATCCCTCATCTCGATCTACAAGGCGGAAACGGGGCTCCTCTGGATGGTGCCGGGACTCTCCTGCTTCCTCTAGAGTGGAGACGAGGATGTCGGGGAACTTCTTGAGTTGCAGCAAGGGTGTGAAGGACCTTTTGGAAGTTCCAGAGTTTAGGTGTGATTAGCCTCGAGAAGCCTCATGGAAATGGGCCTCATCTCGCCTGGAGAGCAAAACCTCCTGGATTTTCTTGAGTTGCGGCAAGTGCTCTCGACTTACAATGGAGACCTCAGGGACCCGCTCTTGTGGCCTCAGTAAAGGCCATTCCCCTGCGAGTTGCTCGGGGACCTCTCGGGATTCCTCTCCGTTCGATGCCAGGGCCTAAGACCTTGTGTGGTGTCGGGCCCTGAACCTGAGGATTCCTCTTCAATGCTGACATGGATCTTGGGGTACTTCTGGAGTCTCCCCAGGGGAGTAAGTCCTCGTCTCTAATGGGGGCATGCACGTGCGCTTTCCTCCAGAGCTGTAGCAGCAGTGTCACGCTTCCCATCGCCTGGATCAAGGGATCTGTGTCTTTCCTGCTAGGCTTTCCCACGAGGCTTTCCCACAGGGATGTCCCACGTGCCACCGTGGTGGGAGTCTCTCCTCGGCGTGAAAGTCGAGGCAGTTCAGGGAAAACAGGTTCCTCTAGAATGGACTAAGACATCTGGGGGACTCTTGGAATGGTGGCACGACGCTGGAGTTCCTCTCGCCTTTGCTGTGGAGAGCGCCTCCTCTGAGGTGCGAAGGGAACCCCGGGAATTCTTTCCCGACCAAGCAGCGAAAGGATCCCTCATCTCGAGCTACGAGGCAGAAACGGAGCTCCTCTGGATGTGGGTGGGACCCTCGTGCTTCCTCTAGAGTGGAGACGGGTATGTCGGGGAACTTCTTGAGTTCCAGCAAGGGTGTGAAGGACCTTTTGGAAGTTCCAGAGGTTAGATGTGATTAGCCTTGAGAAGCCTCAGCGGAAATGGGCCTCATCACGACTGGAGGGCAAAACCTACTGGATTTTCTCGAGTTACGGCAGGTGCTCTTGACTTACGACGGAGACCTCAGGGACCCGCTCTTGTGGCCTCAGGAAAGGCCAGTCCCAATGCGAGTGGCTCGGGGGCCTCTCTGGATTCCTTTCCCTTTGATGCTAGGGCTAAGACTTGTGTAGAAGCGGGGCCGGAACCTGAGGATTCCTCTCCAGTGCTCACATGGATCTTGGGGTACTTCTGGGGTCTTCCCAGGGGAGTAAGTCCTCGTCTCGAATGGGGGTATGCACGTGCGCTTTCCTCCAGAGCTGTAGCTGCAGTGTCACGCTTCCCGTCGCGTGGATCAAGGGATCTGTGGCTTTCCCTCGAGGCTTTCCCACGAGGCTTTCCACTAGGCTTTCCCACAGGGCTGCTTCACGTGCCACCGTTGTGGCTGTCGATCCTCGGCGAGAAAGTCGAGGCAGTGCAGGGAAAACAGGTTCCTCTGAAATGAACTGAGAAATCTGGGGGACTCGGAATGGTGGCGCGGCCCTGGAGTTCCTCTTGCCTTTCCTGTGGAGACGGCCTCCTCTTTAGATGCAACGGGAACGACGGGAATTCTTTCCCAACCAAGCAGGGAAAGGATCCCTCATCTCGAACTATGAGGCAGAAACGGGGCTCCCCTGGATGTGCGAGGGAGCCTCGTGCTCCCTCTAGAGTGGAGACAGGTATGTCGGGGTCCTTCTTGAGTTGCAGCAAGTGTGTGAAGGACCTTTTAGAATTTCCACAAATTAGGTGTGATTAGCCTTGAGAAGCCTCAGAGGAAATGGGCCTCATCTCGCCTGGAGGGCAAAACCTCCTGAATTTTCTCGAGTTGGGGCAGGTGCTCTCGACTTACGATGGGGACCTCAGGGACCCGCTCTGGTGACCTCAGGAAAGGCCAGTCCCCATGCGAGTTGCTCGGGGGCCTCTCGGGATTCCTCTCCCGTCGATGCCGGGGCCTAAGACCTTGTGTGGATTCGGGGCCGGAAACTGAGGATTCCTCTCCAGTGCTGACATGGATCTTGGGGTACTTCTGGAGTCTCCCCAGGGGAGTCAGTCCTCGTCTCGAATGCGGGCATGCACTTGCGCATTCCTCCAGAGCGGTAGCAGCAGTGTCACGCAGTCCGCCGCGTGGATCAAAGGATCGATGGCTTTCCCTCGGGTCTTGCCCACGAGGCTTTCCCACAGGGCTGTCCCAAGTGCCACCGTGGTGTGAGTCGATGCTCGGTGTGAAACTCGAGGCAATGCACGGAAAACAGGTTCCTCTGGAATGGACTGAGATATCTGGGGGACTCTGGGAATGGTGGCACGACGCTGGAGTTCCTCTCGCCTTTCCTGTGGGGAGCGCCTCCACTTGAGATGCAACAGGAACTCCCAGAATTATTTCCCGAAAAAGCTGCGAAAGGATCCCTCATCTTGAGCTACGAGGCGGACACGGGGCTCCTCTGGATGTAGGCGGGACCGTCGTGCTTCCTCTCGAGTGGAGATGGGTATGTTAGGGAACTTCTGAGTTGCAGCAAGGCTGTGAAGGACCTTTTAGAAGTTCCAGAGGTTAGATGTGATTACCTTCCAGAAGCCTCAGCGGAAATGGGCGTCATCTCGCCTGGAGTGCCAAACCTCCTTGATTTTCTCGAGTTGCCGCAGGTGCTCTCGACTTACGATGGGGACTTTAGGGACCTGCTCTGGTGGCCTCAAGACTGGCCCGTCCCCATCCGAATTGCTCGGGGTCCTCTCGGGTTTCCTCTTCCGTAGATGCCGGGGCCTAAGTCCTTGTGTGGAGTCGGGGCCGGAACATGAGGATTCCTCTCCAGTACTGACATGGATCTTGGAGTACTTTTGGAGTCTCCCCAAGGGAGTAAGTCCTCGTCTCGAATGGGGGCATGCACGTGTGCTTTCCTCCGAGCTGTAGCACCAGCGTCACGATTCCTGTCGCGTGGATCAAGGGATCTGTGGCTTTCCCTCGAGGGTTTCCCACGAGGCTTTCCCACAGGGCTGTCCCACGTGAGACCGTGGTGGGAGTCGATCCTCCTCGTGAAAGTCAAGGCAGTGCAGGGAAAACAGTTTCCTCAGGAACGTTCTGAGACATCTGGGGGACTCTTGGAATGGTGGCACGACACTGGAGTTGCTCTCAGCTTTCCTGTGGAGAGCCCCTACTCTTGAGATGTGACGGGAACGCCCAGAAATCTCTCCTGAACAAGCAGCGAAAGGATTCCTCATCTCGACCTACGAGGCGGAAATGGAGCTCTTTTGGATGTGGGTGGGACCCACGTGCTTCCTCTCGAGTGGAGAGGGGTATCTCGGGGAACTTCTTGAGTTGCAGCAAGGGTATCAAGGACCCTTTGGAAGTTCCAGAGCTTAGGTGTGATTAGCCTTGAGAAGCCTCAGCGGAAATGGGCCTCATCTCGCCTGGAGGGCAAATCCTCCTGGATTTTCTCGAGTTGCGGCAGGTGCTCTCGACATACGACGGGGACCTCTGGGACCCGCTCTGGTGGCCTCAGGAAAGGCCAGTCCCCATGCGAGTTGCACGTGGGCCTCTCGGGATACCTCTCCCTTCGATGCCTGCGCCTAATACCTTGTGTGGAGGCGGGGCTGGAACCGGAGGATGCCTCTCCAGTGCTGACATGGATAATGGGGTAATTCTGGAGTCTCCCCAGGGGAGTAAGTCCTCGTCTCAAATGGGGGCATGCACGTGTGCTTTCCTCCAGAGCAGTAGCAGCAGTGTCATGCTTTCCATCGCCTGGAACAAGGGATCTGTGGCTTTCCCTCGAGGCGTTCCAACGAGGCTTTCCCACAGGGCTGTCACACGTGCCACTGTGGTGGGAGTCAATCCTCGGCGTGAAAGTCGAGGCAGTGCAGGGAAAACAGGTTCCTCTAGAATGGACTGAGACATCAAGGGGACTCTTGGAATGGTGGAACGACGATGGAGTTCCTCTCGCCTTTCCTGTGGAGAGCGCCTCCTCTGAGGTGCGACGGGAATACCGGGAATTCTTTCCCGACCAAGCAGGGAAAGGATCCCTCATCTCGATCTACAAGGCGGAAACGGGGCTCCTCTGGATGGTGCCGGGACTCTCCTGCTTCCTCTAGAGTGGAGACGAGGATGTCGGGGAACTTCTTGAGTTGCAGCAAGGGTGTGAAGGACCTTTTGGAAGTTCCAGAGTTTAGGTGTGATTAGCCTCGAGAAGCCTCATGGAAATGGGCCTCATCTCGCCTGGAGAGCAAAACCTCCTGGATTTTCTTGAGTTGCGGCAAGTGCTCTCGACTTACAATGGAGACCTCAGGGACCCGCTCTTGTGGCCTCAGTAAAGGCCATTCCCCTGCGAGTTGCTCGGGGACCTCTCGGGATTCCTCTCCGTTCGATGCCAGGGCCTAAGACCTTGTGTGGTGTCGGGCCCTGAACCTGAGGATTCCTCTTCAATGCTGACATGGATCTTGGGGTACTTCTGGAGTCTCCCCAGGGGAGTAAGTCCTCGTCTCTAATGGGGGCATGCACGTGCGCTTTCCTCCAGAGCTGTAGCAGCAGTGTCACGCTTCCCATCGCCTGGATCAAGGGATCTGTGTCTTTCCTGCTAGGCTTTCCCACGAGGCTTTCCCACAGGGATGTCCCACGTGCCACCGTGGTGGGAGTCTCTCCTCGGCGTGAAAGTCGAGGCAGTTCAGGGAAAACAGGTTCCTCTAGAATGGACTAAGACATCTGGGGGACTCTTGGAATGGTGGCAAGACGCTGGAGTTCCTCTCGCCTTTGCTGTGGAGAGCGCCTCCTCTGAGGTGCGAAGGGAACCCCGGGAATTCTTTCCCGACCAAGCAGCGAAAGGATCCCTCATCTCGAGCTACGAGGCAGAAACGGAGCTCCTCTGGATGTGGGTGGGACCCTCGTGCTTCCTCTAGAGTGGAGACGGGTATGTCGGGGAACTTCTTGAGTTCCAGCAAGGGTGTGAAGGACCTTTTGGAAGTTCCAGAGGTTAGATGTGATTAGCCTTGAGAAGCCTCAGCGGAAATGGGCCTCATCACGACTGGAGGGCAAAACCTACTGGATTTTCTCGAGTTACGGCAGGTGCTCTTGACTTACGACGGAGACCTCAGGGACCCGCTCTTGTGGCCTCAGGAAAGGCCAGTCCCAATGCGAGTGGCTCGGGGGCCTCTCTGGATTCCTTTCCCTTTGATGCTAGGGCTAAGACTTGTGTAGAAGCGGGGCCGGAACCTGAGGATTCCTCTCCAGTGCTCACATGGATCTTGGGGTACTTCTGGGGTCTTCCCAGGGGAGTAAGTCCTCGTCTCGAATGGGGGTATGCACGTGCGCTTTCCTCCAGAGCTGTAGCTGCAGTGTCACGCTTCCCGTCGCGTGGATCAAGGGATCTGTGGCTTTCCCTCGAGGCTTTCCCACGAGGCTTTCCACTAGGCTTTCCCACAGGGCTGCTTCACGTGCCACCGTTGTGGCTGTCGATCCTCGGCGAGAAAGTCGAGGCAGTGCAGGGAAAACAGGTTCCTCTGAAATGAACTGAGAAATCTGGGGGACTCGGAATGGTGGCGCGGCCCTGGAGTTCCTCTTGCCTTTCCTGTGGAGACGGCCTCCTCTTTAGATGCAACGGGAACGACGGGAATTCTTTCCCAACCAAGCAGGGAAAGGATCCCTCATCTCGAACTATGAGGCAGAAACGGGGCTCCCCTGGATGTGCGAGGGAGCCTCGTGCTCCCTCTAGAGTGGAGACAGGTATGTCGGGGTCCTTCTTGAGTTGCAGCAAGTGTGTGAAGGACCTTTTAGAATTTCCACAAATTAGGTGTGATTAGCCTTGAGAAGCCTCAGAGGAAATGGGCCTCATCTCGCCTGGAGGGCAAAACCTCCTGAATTTTCTCGAGTTGGGGCAGGTGCTCTCGACTTACGATGGGGACCTCAGGGACCCGCTCTGGTGACCTCAGGAAAGGCCAGTCCCCATGCGAGTTGCTCGGGGGCCTCTCGGGATTCCTCTCCCGTCGATGCCGGGGCCTAAGACCTTGTGTGGATTCGGGGCCGGAAACTGAGGATTCCTCTCCAGTGCTGACATGGATCTTGGGGTACTTCTGGAGTCTCCCCAGGGGAGTCAGTCCTCGTCTCGAATGCGGGCATTCACTTGCGCATTCCTCCAGAGCGGTAGCAGCAGTGTCACGCAGTCCGCCGCGTGGATCAAAGGATCGATGGCTTTCCCTCGAGTCTTGCCCACGAGGCTTTCCCACAGGGCTGTCCCAAGTGCCACCGTGGTGTGAGTCGATGCTCGGTGTGAAACTCGAGGCAATGCACGGAAAACAGGTTCCTCTGGAATGGACTGAGATATCTGGGGGACTCTGGGAATGGTGGCACGACGCTGGAGTTCCTCTCGCCTTTCCTGTGGGGAGCGCCTCCACTTGAGATGCAACAGGAACTCCCAGAATTATTTCCCGAAAAAGCTGCGAAAGGATCCCTCATCTTGAGCTACGAGGCGGACACGGGGCTCCTCTGGATGTAGGCGGGACCGTCGTGCTTCCTCTCGAGTGGAGATGGGTATGTTAGGGAACTTCTGAGTTGCAGCAAGGCTGTGAAGGACCTTTTAGAAGTTCCAGAGGTTAGATGTGATTACCTTCCAGAAGCCTCAGCGGAAATGGGCGTCATCTCGCCTGGAGTGCCAAACCTCCTTGATTTTCTCGAGTTGCCGCAGGTGCTCTCGACTTACGATGGGGACTTTAGGGACCTGCTCTGGTGGCCTCAAGACTGGCCCGTCCCCATCCGAATTGCTCGGGGTCCTCTCGGGTTTCCTCTTCCGTAGATGCCGGGGCCTAAGTCCTTGTGTGGAGTCGGGGCCGGAACATGAGGATTCCTCTCCAGTACTGACATGGATCTTGGAGTACTTTTGGAGTCTCCCCAAGGGAGTAAGTCCTCGTCTCGAATGGGGGCATGCACGTGTGCTTTCCTCCGAGCTGTAGCACCAGCGTCACGATTCCTGTCGCGTGGATCAAGGGATCTGTGGCTTTCCCTCGAGGGTTTCCCACGAGGCTTTCCCACAGGGCTGTCCCACGTGAGACCGTGGTGGGAGTCGATCCTCCTCGTGAAAGTCAAGGCAGTGCAGGGAAAACAGTTTCCTCAGGAACGTTCTGAGACATCTGGGGGACTCTTGGAATGGTGGCACGACACTGGAGTTGCTCTCAGCTTTCCTGTGGAGAGCCCCTACTCTTGAGATGTGACGGGAACGCCCAGAAATCTCTCCTGAACAAGCAGCGAAAGGATTCCTCATCTCGACCTACGAGGCGGAAATGGAGCTCTTTTGGATGTGGGTGGGACCCACGTGCTTCCTCTCGAGTGGAGAGGGGTATCTCGGGGAACTTCTTGAGTTGCAGCAAGGGTATCAAGGACCCTTTGGAAGTTCCAGAGCTTAGGTGTGATTAGCCTTGAGAAGCCTCAGCGGAAATGGGCCTCATCTCGCCTGGAGGGCAAATCCTCCTGGATTTTCTCGAGTTGCGGCAGGTGCTCTCGACATACGACGGGGACCTCTGGGACCCGCTCTGGTGGCCTCAGGAAAGGCCAGTCCCCATGCGAGTTGCACGTGGGCCTCTCGGGATACCTCTCCCTTCGATGCCTGCGCCTAATACCTTGTGTGGAGGCGGGGCTGGAACCGGAGGATGCCTCTCCAGTGCTGACATGGATAATGGGGTAATTCTGGAGTCTCCCCAGGGGAGTAAGTCCTCGTCTCAAATGGGGGCATGCACGTGTGCTTTCCTCCAGAGCAGTAGCAGCAGTGTCATGCTTTCCATCGCCTGGAACAAGGGATCTGTGGCTTTCCCTCGAGGCGTTCCAACGAGGCTTTCCCACAGGGCTGTCACACGTGCCACTGTGGTGGGAGTCAATCCTCGGCGTGAAAGTCGAGGCAGTGCAGGGAAAACAGGTTCCTCTAGAATGGACTGAGACATCAAGGGGACTCTTGGAATGGTGGAACGACGATGGAGTTCCTCTCGCCTTTCCTGTGGAGAGCGCCTCCTCTGAGGTGCGACGGGAATACCGGGAATTCTTTCCCGACCAAGCAGGGAAAGGATCCCTCATCTCGATCTACAAGGCGGAAACGGGGCTCCTCTGGATGGTGCCGGGACTCTCCTGCTTCCTCTAGAGTGGAGACGAGGATGTCGGGGAACTTCTTGAGTTGCAGCAAGGGTGTGAAGGACCTTTTGGAAGTTCCAGAGTTTAGGTGTGATTAGCCTCGAGAAGCCTCATGGAAATGGGCCTCATCTCGCCTGGAGAGCAAAACCTCCTGGATTTTCTTGAGTTGCGGCAAGTGCTCTCGACTTACAATGGAGACCTCAGGGACCCGCTCTTGTGGCCTCAGTAAAGGCCATTCCCCTGCGAGTTGCTCGGGGACCTCTCGGGATTCCTCTCCGTTCGATGCCAGGGCCTAAGACCTTGTGTGGTGTCGGGCCCTGAACCTGAGGATTCCTCTTCAATGCTGACATGGATCTTGGGGTACTTCTGGAGTCTCCCCAGGGGAGTAAGTCCTCGTCTCTAATGGGGGCATGCACGTGCGCTTTCCTCCAGAGCTGTAGCAGCAGTGTCACACTTCCCATCGCCTGGATCAAGGGATCTGTGTCTTTCCTGCTAGGCTTTCCCACGAGGCTTTCCCACAGGGATGTCCCACGTGCCACCGTGGTGGGAGTCTCTCCTCGGCGTGAAAGTCGAGGCAGTTCAGGGAAAACAGGTTCCTCTAGAATGGACTAAGACATCTGGGGGACTCTTGGAATGGTGGCAAGACGCTGGAGTTCCTCTCGCCTTTGCTGTGGAGAGCGCCTCCTCTGAGGTGCGAAGGGAACCCCGGGAATTCTTTCCCGACCAAGCAGCGAAAGGATCCCTCATCTCGAGCTACGAGGCAGAAACGGAGCTCCTCTGGATGTGGGTGGGACCCTCGTGCTTCCTCTAGAGTGGAGACGGGTATGTCGGGGAACTTCTTGAGTTCCAGCAAGGGTGTGAAGGACCTTTTGGAAGTTCCAGAGGTTAGATGTGATTAGCCTTGAGAAGCCTCAGCGGAAATGGGCCTCATCACGACTGGAGGGCAAAACCTACTGGATTTTCTCGAGTTACGGCAGGTGCTCTTGACTTACGACGGAGACCTCAGGGACCCGCTCTTGTGGCCTCAGGAAAGGCCAGTCCCAATGCGAGTGGCTCGGGGGCCTCTCTGGATTCCTTTCCCTTTGATGCTAGGGCTAAGACTTGTGTAGAAGCGGGGCCGGAACCTGAGGATTCCTCTCCAGTGCTCACATGGATCTTGGGGTACTTCTGGGGTCTTCCCAGGGGAGTAAGTCCTCGTCTCGAATGGGGGTATGCACGTGCGCTTTCCTCCAGAGCTGTAGCTGCAGTGTCACGCTTCCCGTCGCGTGGATCAAGGGATCTGTGGCTTTCCCTCGAGGCTTTCCCACGAGGCTTTCCACTAGGCTTTCCCACAGGGCTGCTTCACGTGCCACCGTTGTGGCTGTCGATCCTCGGCGAGAAAGTCGAGGCAGTGCAGGGAAAACAGGTTCCTCTGAAATGAACTGAGAAATCTGGGGGACTCGGAATGGTGGCGCGGCCCTGGAGTTCCTCTTGCCTTTCCTGTGGAGACGGCCTCCTCTTTAGATGCAACGGGAACGACGGGAATTCTTTCCCAACCAAGCAGGGAAAGGATCCCTCATCTCGAACTATGAGGCAGAAACGGGGCTCCCCTGGATGTGCGAGGGAGCCTCGTGCTCCCTCTAGAGTGGAGACAGGTATGTCGGGGTCCTTCTTGAGTTGCAGCAAGTGTGTGAAGGACCTTTTAGAATTTCCACAAATTAGGTGTGATTAGCCTTGAGAAGCCTCAGAGGAAATGGGCCTCATCTCGCCTGGAGGGCAAAACCTCCTGAATTTTCTCGAGTTGGGGCAGGTGCTCTCGACTTACGATGGGGACCTCAGGGACCCGCTCTGGTGACCTCAGGAAAGGCCAGTCCCCATGCGAGTTGCTCGGGGGCCTCTCGGGATTCCTCTCCCGTCGATGCCGGGGCCTAAGACCTTGTGTGGATTCGGGGCCGGAAACTGAGGATTCCTCTCCAGTGCTGACATGGATCTTGGGGTACTTCTGGAGTCTCCCCAGGGGAGTCAGTCCTCGTCTCGAATGCGGGCATGCACTTGCGCATTCCTCCAGAGCGGTAGCAGCAGTGTCACGCAGTCCGCCGCGTGGATCAAAGGATCGATGGCTTTCCCTCGAGTCTTGCCCACGAGGCTTTCCCACAGGGCTGTCCCAAGTGCCACCGTGGTGTGAGTCGATGCTCGGTGTGAAACTCGAGGCAATGCACGGAAAACAGGTTCCTCTGGAATGGACTGAGATATCTGGGGGACTCTGGGAATGGTGGCACGACGCTGGAGTTCCTCTCGCCTTTCCTGTGGGGAGCGCCTCCACTTGAGATGCAACAGGAACTCCCAGAATTATTTCCCGAAAAAGCTGCGAAAGGATCCCTCATCTTGAGCTACGAGGCGGACACGGGGCTCCTCTGGATGTAGGCGGGACCGTCGTGCTTCCTCTCGAGTGGAGATGGGTATGTTAGGGAACTTCTGAGTTGCAGCAAGGCTGTGAAGGACCTTTTAGAAGTTCCAGAGGTTAGATGTGATTACCTTCCAGAAGCCTCAGCGGAAATGGGCGTCATCTCGCCTGGAGTGCCAAACCTCCTTGATTTTCTCGAGTTGCCGCAGGTGCTCTCGACTTACGATGGGGACTTTAGGGACCTGCTCTGGTGGCCTCAAGACTGGCCCGTCCCCATCCGAATTGCTCGGGGTCCTCTCGGGTTTCCTCTTCCGTAGATGCCGGGGCCTAAGTCCTTGTGTGGAGTCGGGGCCGGAACATGAGGATTCCTCTCCAGTACTGACATGGATCTTGGAGTACTTTTGGAGTCTCCCCAAGGGAGTAAGTCCTCGTCTCGAATGGGGGCATGCACGTGTGCTTTCCTCCGAGCTGTAGCACCAGCGTCACGATTCCTGTCGCGTGGATCAAGGGATCTGTGGCTTTCCCTCGAGGGTTTCCCACGAGGCTTTCCCACAGGGCTGTCCCACGTGAGACCGTGGTGGGAGTCGATCCTCCTCGTGAAAGTCAAGGCAGTGCAGGGAAAACAGTTTCCTCAGGAACGTTCTGAGACATCTGGGGGACTCTTGGAATGGTGGCACGACACTGGAGTTGCTCTCAGCTTTCCTGTGGAGAGCCCCTACTCTTGAGATGTGACGGGAACGCCCAGAAATCTCTCCTGAACAAGCAGCGAAAGGATTCCTCATCTCGACCTACGAGGCGGAAATGGAGCTCTTTTGGATGTGGGTGGGACCCACGTGCTTCCTCTCGAGTGGAGAGGGGTATCTCGGGGAACTTCTTGAGTTGCAGCAAGGGTATCAAGGACCCTTTGGAAGTTCCAGAGCTTAGGTGTGATTAGCCTTGAGAAGCCTCAGCGGAAATGGGCCTCATCTCGCCTGGAGGGCAAATCCTCCTGGATTTTCTCGAGTTGCGGCAGGTGCTCTCGACATACGACGGGGACCTCTGGGACCCGCTCTGGTGGCCTCAGGAAAGGCCAGTCCCCATGCGAGTTGCACGTGGGCCTCTCGGGATACCTCTCCCTTCGATGCCTGCGCCTAATACCTTGTGTGGAGGCGGGGCTGGAACCGGAGGATGCCTCTCCAGTGCTGACATGGATAATGGGGTAATTCTGGAGTCTCCCCAGGGGAGTAAGTCCTCGTCTCAAATGGGGGCATGCACGTGTGCTTTCCTCCAGAGCAGTAGCAGCAGTGTCATGCTTTCCATCGCCTGGAACAAGGGATCTGTGGCTTTCCCTCGAGGCGTTCCAACGAGGCTTTCCCACAGGGCTGTCACACGTGCCACTGTGGTGGGAGTCAATCCTCGGCGTGAAAGTCGAGGCAGTGCAGGGAAAACAGGTTCCTCTAGAATGGACTGAGACATCAAGGGGACTCTTGGAATGGTGGAACGACGATGGAGTTCCTCTCGCCTTTCCTGTGGAGAGCGCCTCCTCTGAGGTGCGACGGGAATACCGGGAATTCTTTCCCGACCAAGCAGGGAAAGGATCCCTCATCTCGATCTACAAGGCGGAAACGGGGCTCCTCTGGATGGTGCCGGGACTCTCCTGCTTCCTCTAGAGTGGAGACGAGGATGTCGGGGAACTTCTTGAGTTGCAGCAAGGGTGTGAAGGACCTTTTGGAAGTTCCAGAGTTTAGGTGTGATTAGCCTCGAGAAGCCTCATGGAAATGGGCCTCATCTCGCCTGGAGAGCAAAACCTCCTGGATTTTCTTGAGTTGCGGCAAGTGCTCTCGACTTACAATGGAGACCTCAGGGACCCGCTCTTGTGGCCTCAGTAAAGGCCATTCCCCTGCGAGTTGCTCGGGGACCTCTCGGGATTCCTCTCCGTTCGATGCCAGGGCCTAAGACCTTGTGTGGTGTCGGGCCCTGAACCTGAGGATTCCTCTTCAATGCTGACATGGATCTTGGGGTACTTCTGGAGTCTCCCCAGGGGAGTAAGTCCTCGTCTCTAATGGGGGCATGCACGTGCGCTTTCCTCCAGAGCTGTAGCAGCAGTGTCACGCTTCCCATCGCCTGGATCAAGGGATCTGTGTCTTTCCTGCTAGGCTTTCCCACGAGGCTTTCCCACAGGGATGTCCCACGTGCCACCGTGGTGGGAGTCTCTCCTCGGCGTGAAAGTCGAGGCAGTTCAGGGAAAACAGGTTCCTCTAGAATGGACTAAGACATCTGGGGGACTCTTGGAATGGTGGCAAGACGCTGGAGTTCCTCTCGCCTTTGCTGTGGAGAGCGCCTCCTCTGAGGTGCGAAGGGAACCCCGGGAATTCTTTCCCGACCAAGCAGCGAAAGGATCCCTCATCTCGAGCTACGAGGCAGAAACGGAGCTCCTCTGGATGTGGGTGGGACCCTCGTGCTTCCTCTAGAGTGGAGACGGGTATGTCGGGGAACTTCTTGAGTTCCAGCAAGGGTGTGAAGGACCTTTTGGAAGTTCCAGAGGTTAGATGTGATTAGCCTTGAGAAGCCTCAGCGGAAATGGGCCTCATCACGACTGGAGGGCAAAACCTACTGGATTTTCTCGAGTTACGGCAGGTGCTCTTGACTTACGACGGAGACCTCAGGGACCCGCTCTTGTGGCCTCAGGAAAGGCCAGTCCCAATGCGAGTGGCTCGGGGGCCTCTCTGGATTCCTTTCCCTTTGATGCTAGGGCTAAGACTTGTGTAGAAGCGGGGCCGGAACCTGAGGATTCCTCTCCAGTGCTCACATGGATCTTGGGGTACTTCTGGGGTCTTCCCAGGGGAGTAAGTCCTCGTCTCGAATGGGGGTATGCACGTGCGCTTTCCTCCAGAGCTGTAGCTGCAGTGTCACGCTTCCCGTCGCGTGGATCAAGGGATCTGTGGCTTTCCCTCGAGGCTTTCCCACGAGGCTTTCCACTAGGCTTTCCCACAGGGCTGCTTCACGTGCCACCGTTGTGGCTGTCGATCCTCGGCGAGAAAGTCGAGGCAGTGCAGGGAAAACAGGTTCCTCTGAAATGAACTGAGAAATCTGGGGGACTCGGAATGGTGGCGCGGCCCTGGAGTTCCTCTTGCCTTTCCTGTGGAGACGGCCTCCTCTTTAGATGCAACGGGAACGACGGGAATTCTTTCCCAACCAAGCAGGGAAAGGATCCCTCATCTCGAACTATGAGGCAGAAACGGGGCTCCCCTGGATGTGCGAGGGAGCCTCGTGCTCCCTCTAGAGTGGAGACAGGTATGTCGGGGTCCTTCTTGAGTTGCAGCAAGTGTGTGAAGGACCTTTTAGAATTTCCACAAATTAGGTGTGATTAGCCTTGAGAAGCCTCAGAGGAAATGGGCCTCATCTCGCCTGGAGGGCAAAACCTCCTGAATTTTCTCGAGTTGGGGCAGGTGCTCTCGACTTACGATGGGGACCTCAGGGACCCGCTCTGGTGACCTCAGGAAAGGCCAGTCCCCATGCGAGTTGCTCGGGGGCCTCTCGGGATTCCTCTCCCGTCGATGCCGGGGCCTAAGACCTTGTGTGGATTCGGGGCCGGAAACTGAGGATTCCTCTCCAGTGCTGACATGGATCTTGGGGTACTTCTGGAGTCTCCCCAGGGGAGTCAGTCCTCGTCTCGAATGCGGGCATGCACTTGCGCATTCCTCCAGAGCGGTAGCAGCAGTGTCACGCAGTCCGCCGCGTGGATCAAAGGATCGATGGCTTTCCCTCGAGTCTTGCCCACGAGGCTTTCCCACAGGGCTGTCCCAAGTGCCACCGTGGTGTGAGTCGATGCTCGGTGTGAAACTCGAGGCAATGCACGGAAAACAGGTTCCTCTGGAATGGACTGAGATATCTGGGGGACTCTGGGAATGGTGGCACGACGCTGGAGTTCCTCTCGCCTTTCCTGTGGGGAGCGCCTCCACTTGAGATGCAACAGGAACTCCCAGAATTATTTCCCGAAAAAGCTGCGAAAGGATCCCTCATCTTGAGCTACGAGGCGGACACGGGGCTCCTCTGGATGTAGGCGGGACCGTCGTGCTTCCTCTCGAGTGGAGATGGGTATGTTAGGGAACTTCTGAGTTGCAGCAAGGCTGTGAAGGACCTTTTAGAAGTTCCAGAGGTTAGATGTGATTACCTTCCAGAAGCCTCAGCGGAAATGGGCGTCATCTCGCCTGGAGTGCCAAACCTCCTTGATTTTCTCGAGTTGCCGCAGGTGCTCTCGACTTACGATGGGGACTTTAGGGACCTGCTCTGGTGGCCTCAAGACTGGCCCGTCCCCATCCGAATTGCTCGGGGTCCTCTCGGGTTTCCTCTTCCGTAGATGCCGGGGCCTAAGTCCTTGTGTGGAGTCGGGGCCGGAACATGAGGATTCCTCTCCAGTACTGACATGGATCTTGGAGTACTTTTGGAGTCTCCCCAAGGGTGTAAGTCCTCGTCTCGAATGGGGGCATGCACGTGTGCTTTCCTCCGAGCTGTAGCACCAGCGTCACGATTCCTGTCGCGTGGATCAAGGGATCTGTGGCTTTCCCTCGAGGGTTTCCCACGAGGCTTTCCCACAGGGCTGTCCCACGTGAGACCGTGGTGGGAGTCGATCCTCCTCGTGAAAGTCAAGGCAGTGCAGGGAAAACAGTTTCCTCAGGAACGTTCTGAGACATCTGGGGGACTCTTGGAATGGTGGCACGACACTGGAGTTGCTCTCAGCTTTCCTGTGGAGAGCCCCTACTCTTGAGATGTGACGGGAACGCCCAGAAATCTCTCCTGAACAAGCAGCGAAAGGATTCCTCATCTCGACCTACGAGGCGGAAATGGAGCTCTTTTGGATGTGGGTGGGACCCACGTGCTTCCTCTCGAGTGGAGAGGGGTATCTCGGGGAACTTCTTGAGTTGCAGCAAGGGTATCAAGGACCCTTTGGAAGTTCCAGAGCTTAGGTGTGATTAGCCTTGAGAAGCCTCAGCGGAAATGGGCCTCATCTCGCCTGGAGGGCAAATCCTCCTGGATTTTCTCGAGTTGCGGCAGGTGCTCTCGACATACGACGGGGACCTCTGGGACCCGCTCTGGTGGCCTCAGGAAAGGCCAGTCCCCATGCGAGTTGCACGTGGGCCTCTCGGGATACCTCTCCCTTCGATGCCTGCGCCTAATACCTTGTGTGGAGGCGGGGCTGGAACCGGAGGATGCCTCTCCAGTGCTGACATGGATAATGGGGTAATTCTGGAGTCTCCCCAGGGGAGTAAGTCCTCGTCTCAAATGGGGGCATGCACGTGTGCTTTCCTCCAGAGCAGTAGCAGCAGTGTCATGCTTTCCATCGCCTGGAACAAGGGATCTGTGGCTTTCCCTCGAGGCGTTCCAACGAGGCTTTCCCACAGGGCTGTCACACGTGCCACTGTGGTGGGAGTCAATCCTCGGCGTGAAAGTCGAGGCAGTGCAGGGAAAACAGGTTCCTCTAGAATGGACTGAGACATCAAGGGGACTCTTGGAATGGTGGAACGACGATGGAGTTCCTCTCGCCTTTCCTGTGGAGAGCGCCTCCTCTGAGGTGCGACGGGAATACCGGGAATTCTTTCCCGACCAAGCAGGGAAAGGATCCCTCATCTCGATCTACAAGGCGGAAACGGGGCTCCTCTGGATGGTGCCGGGACTCTCCTGCTTCCTCTAGAGTGGAGACGAGGATGTCGGGGAACTTCTTGAGTTGCAGCAAGGGTGTGAAGGACCTTTTGGAAGTTCCAGAGTTTAGGTGTGATTAGCCTCGAGAAGCCTCATGGAAATGGGCCTCATCTCGCCTGGAGAGCAAAACCTCCTGGATTTTCTTGAGTTGCGGCAAGTGCTCTCGACTTACAATGGAGACCTCAGGGACCCGCTCTTGTGGCCTCAGTAAAGGCCATTCCCCTGCGAGTTGCTCGGGGACCTCTCGGGATTCCTCTCCGTTCGATGCCAGGGCCTAAGACCTTGTGTGGTGTCGGGCCCTGAACCTGAGGATTCCTCTTCAATGCTGACATGGATCTTGGGGTACTTCTGGAGTCTCCCCAGGGGAGTAAGTCCTCGTCTCTAATGGGGGCATGCACGTGCGCTTTCCTCCAGAGCTGTAGCAGCAGTGTCACGCTTCCCATCGCCTGGATCAAGGGATCTGTGTCTTTCCTGCTAGGCTTTCCCACGAGGCTTTCCCACAGGGATGTCCCACGTGCCACCGTGGTGGGAGTCTCTCCTCGGCGTGAAAGTCGAGGCAGTTCAGGGAAAACAGGTTCCTCTAGAATGGACTAAGACATCTGGGGGACTCTTGGAATGGTGGCAAGACGCTGGAGTTCCTCTCGCCTTTGCTGTGGAGAGCGCCTCCTCTGAGGTGCGAAGGGAACCCCGGGAATTCTTTCCCGACCAAGCAGCGAAAGGATCCCTCATCTCGAGCTACGAGGCAGAAACGGAGCTCCTCTGGATGTGGGTGGGACCCTCGTGCTTCCTCTAGAGTGGAGACGGGTATGTCGGGGAACTTCTTGAGTTCCAGCAAGGGTGTGAAGGACCTTTTGGAAGTTCCAGAGGTTAGATGTGATTAGCCTTGAGAAGCCTCAGCGGAAATGGGCCTCATCACGACTGGAGGGCAAAACCTACTGGATTTTCTCGAGTTACGGCAGGTGCTCTTGACTTACGACGGAGACCTCAGGGACCCGCTCTTGTGGCCTCAGGAAAGGCCAGTCCCAATGCGAGTGGCTCGGGGGCCTCTCTGGATTCCTTTCCCTTTGATGCTAGGGCTAAGACTTGTGTAGAAGCGGGGCCGGAACCTGAGGATTCCTCTCCAGTGCTCACATGGATCTTGGGGTACTTCTGGGGTCTTCCCAGGGGAGTAAGTCCTCGTCTCGAATGGGGGTATGCACGTGCGCTTTCCTCCAGAGCTGTAGCTGCAGTGTCACGCTTCCCGTCGCGTGGATCAAGGGATCTGTGGCTTTCCCTCGAGGCTTTCCCACGAGGCTTTCCACTAGGCTTTCCCACAGGGCTGCTTCACGTGCCACCGTTGTGGCTGTCGATCCTCGGCGAGAAAGTCGAGGCAGTGCAGGGAAAACAGGTTCCTCTGAAATGAACTGAGAAATCTGGGGGACTCGGAATGGTGGCGCGGCCCTGGAGTTCCTCTTGCCTTTCCTGTGGAGACGGCCTCCTCTTTAGATGCAACGGGAACGACGGGAATTCTTTCCCAACCAAGCAGGGAAAGGATCCCTCATCTCGAACTATGAGGCAGAAACGGGGCTCCCCTGGATGTGCGAGGGAGCCTCGTGCTCCCTCTAGAGTGGAGACAGGTATGTCGGGGTCCTTCTTGAGTTGCAGCAAGTGTGTGAAGGACCTTTTAGAATTTCCACAAATTAGGTGTGATTAGCCTTGAGAAGCCTCAGAGGAAATGGGCCTCATCTCGCCTGGAGGGCAAAACCTCCTGAATTTTCTCGAGTTGGGGCAGGTGCTCTCGACTTACGATGGGGACCTCAGGGACCCGCTCTGGTGACCTCAGGAAAGGCCAGTCCCCATGCGAGTTGCTCGGGGGCCTCTCGGGATTCCTCTCCCGTCGATGCCGGGGCCTAAGACCTTGTGTGGATTCGGGGCCGGAAACTGAGGATTCCTCTCCAGTGCTGACATGGATCTTGGGGTACTTCTGGAGTCTCCCCAGGGGAGTCAGTCCTCGTCTCGAATGCGGGCATGCACTTGCGCATTCCTCCAGAGCGGTAGCAGCAGTGTCACGCAGTCCGCCGCGTGGATCAAAGGATCGATGGCTTTCCCTCGAGTCTTGCCCACGAGGCTTTCCCACAGGGCTGTCCCAAGTGCCACCGTGGTGTGAGTCGATGCTCGGTGTGAAACTCGAGGCAATGCACGGAAAACAGGTTCCTCTGGAATGGACTGAGATATCTGGGGGACTCTGGGAATGGTGGCACGACGCTGGAGTTCCTCTCGCCTTTCCTGTGGGGAGCGCCTCCACTTGAGATGCAACAGGAACTCCCAGAATTATTTCCCGAAAAAGCTGCGAAAGGATCCCTCATCTTGAGCTACGAGGCGGACACGGGGCTCCTCTGGATGTAGGCGGGACCGTCGTGCTTCCTCTCGAGTGGAGATGGGTATGTTAGGGAACTTCTGAGTTGCAGCAAGGCTGTGAAGGACCTTTTAGAAGTTCCAGAGGTTAGATGTGATTACCTTCCAGAAGCCTCAGCGGAAATGGGCGTCATCTCGCCTGGAGTGCCAAACCTCCTTGATTTTCTCGAGTTGCCGCAGGTGCTCTCGACTTACGATGGGGACTTTAGGGACCTGCTCTGGTGGCCTCAAGACTGGCCCGTCCCCATCCGAATTGCTCGGGGTCCTCTCGGGTTTCCTCTTCCGTAGATGCCGGGGCCTAAGTCCTTGTGTGGAGTCGGGGCCGGAACATGAGGATTCCTCTCCAGTACTGACATGGATCTTGGAGTACTTTTGGAGTCTCCCCAAGGGTGTAAGTCCTCGTCTCGAATGGGGGCATGCACGTGTGCTTTCCTCCGAGCTGTAGCACCAGCGTCACGATTCCTGTCGCGTGGATCAAGGGATCTGTGGCTTTCCCTCGAGGGTTTCCCACGAGGCTTTCCCACAGGGCTGTCCCACGTGAGACCGTGGTGGGAGTCGATCCTCCTCGTGAAAGTCAAGGCAGTGCAGGGAAAACAGTTTCCTCAGGAACGTTCTGAGACATCTGGGGGACTCTTGGAATGGTGGCACGACACTGGAGTTGCTCTCAGCTTTCCTGTGGAGAGCCCCTACTCTTGAGATGTGACGGGAACGCCCAGAAATCTCTCCTGAACAAGCAGCGAAAGGATTCCTCATCTCGACCTACGAGGCGGAAATGGAGCTCTTTTGGATGTGGGTGGGACCCACGTGCTTCCTCTCGAGTGGAGAGGGGTATCTCGGGGAACTTCTTGAGTTGCAGCAAGGGTATCAAGGACCCTTTGGAAGTTCCAGAGCTTAGGTGTGATTAGCCTTGAGAAGCCTCAGCGGAAATGGGCCTCATCTCGCCTGGAGGGCAAATCCTCCTGGATTTTCTCGAGTTGCGGCAGGTGCTCTCGACATACGACGGGGACCTCTGGGACCCGCTCTGGTGGCCTCAGGAAAGGCCAGTCCCCATGCGAGTTGCACGTGGGCCTCTCGGGATACCTCTCCCTTCGATGCCTGCGCCTAATACCTTGTGTGGAGGCGGGGCTGGAACCGGAGGATGCCTCTCCAGTGCTGACATGGATAATGGGGTAATTCTGGAGTCTCCCCAGGGGAGTAAGTCCTCGTCTCAAATGGGGGCATGCACGTGTGCTTTCCTCCAGAGCAGTAGCAGCAGTGTCATGCTTTCCATCGCCTGGAACAAGGGATCTGTGGCTTTCCCTCGAGGCGTTCCAACGAGGCTTTCCCACAGGGCTGTCACACGTGCCACTGTGGTGGGAGTCAATCCTCGGCGTGAAAGTCGAGGCAGTGCAGGGAAAACAGGTTCCTCTAGAATGGACTGAGACATCAAGGGGACTCTTGGAATGGTGGAACGACGATGGAGTTCCTCTCGCCTTTCCTGTGGAGAGCGCCTCCTCTGAGGTGCGACGGGAATACCGGGAATTCTTTCCCGACCAAGCAGGGAAAGGATCCCTCATCTCGATCTACAAGGCGGAAACGGGGCTCCTCTGGATGGTGCCGGGACTCTCCTGCTTCCTCTAGAGTGGAGACGAGGATGTCGGGGAACTTCTTGAGTTGCAGCAAGGGTGTGAAGGACCTTTTGGAAGTTCCAGAGTTTAGGTGTGATTAGCCTCGAGAAGCCTCATGGAAATGGGCCTCATCTCGCCTGGAGAGCAAAACCTCCTGGATTTTCTTGAGTTGCGGCAAGTGCTCTCGACTTACAATGGAGACCTCAGGGACCCGCTCTTGTGGCCTCAGTAAAGGCCATTCCCCTGCGAGTTGCTCGGGGACCTCTCGGGATTCCTCTCCGTTCGATGCCAGGGCCTAAGACCTTGTGTGGTGTCGGGCCCTGAACCTGAGGATTCCTCTTCAATGCTGACATGGATCTTGGGGTACTTCTGGAGTCTCCCCAGGGGAGTAAGTCCTCGTCTCTAATGGGGGCATGCACGTGCGCTTTCCTCCAGAGCTGTAGCAGCAGTGTCACGCTTCCCATCGCCTGGATCAAGGGATCTGTGTCTTTCCTGCTAGGCTTTCCCACGAGGCTTTCCCACAGGGATGTCCCACGTGCCACCGTGGTGGGAGTCTCTCCTCGGCGTGAAAGTCGAGGCAGTTCAGGGAAAACAGGTTCCTCTAGAATGGACTAAGACATCTGGGGGACTCTTGGAATGGTGGCAAGACGCTGGAGTTCCTCTCGCCTTTGCTGTGGAGAGCGCCTCCTCTGAGGTGCGAAGGGAACCCCGGGAATTCTTTCCCGACCAAGCAGCGAAAGGATCCCTCATCTCGAGCTACGAGGCAGAAACGGAGCTCCTCTGGATGTGGGTGGGACCCTCGTGCTTCCTCTAGAGTGGAGACGGGTATGTCGGGGAACTTCTTGAGTTCCAGCAAGGGTGTGAAGGACCTTTTGGAAGTTCCAGAGGTTAGATGTGATTAGCCTTGAGAAGCCTCAGCGGAAATGGGCCTCATCACGACTGGAGGGCAAAACCTACTGGATTTTCTCGAGTTACGGCAGGTGCTCTTGACTTACGACGGAGACCTCAGGGACCCGCTCTTGTGGCCTCAGGAAAGGCCAGTCCCAATGCGAGTGGCTCGGGGGCCTCTCTGGATTCCTTTCCCTTTGATGCTAGGGCTAAGACTTGTGTAGAAGCGGGGCCGGAACCTGAGGATTCCTCTCCAGTGCTCACATGGATCTTGGGGTACTTCTGGGGTCTTCCCAGGGGAGTAAGTCCTCGTCTCGAATGGGGGTATGCACGTGCGCTTTCCTCCAGAGCTGTAGCTGCAGTGTCACGCTTCCCGTCGCGTGGATCAAGGGATCTGTGGCTTTCCCTCGAGGCTTTCCCACGAGGCTTTCCACTAGGCTTTCCCACAGGGCTGCTTCACGTGCCACCGTTGTGGCTGTCGATCCTCGGCGAGAAAGTCGAGGCAGTGCAGGGAAAACAGGTTCCTCTGAAATGAACTGAGAAATCTGGGGGACTCGGAATGGTGGCGCGGCCCTGGAGTTCCTCTTGCCTTTCCTGTGGAGACGGCCTCCTCTTTAGATGCAACGGGAACGACGGGAATTCTTTCCCAACCAAGCAGGGAAAGGATCCCTCATCTCGAACTATGAGGCAGAAACGGGGCTCCCCTGGATGTGCGAGGGAGCCTCGTGCTCCCTCTAGAGTGGAGACAGGTATGTCGGGGTCCTTCTTGAGTTGCAGCAAGTGTGTGAAGGACCTTTTAGAATTTCCACAAATTAGGTGTGATTAGCCTTGAGAAGCCTCAGAGGAAATGGGCCTCATCTCGCCTGGAGGGCAAAACCTCCTGAATTTTCTCGAGTTGGGGCAGGTGCTCTCGACTTACGATGGGGACCTCAGGGACCCGCTCTGGTGACCTCAGGAAAGGCCAGTCCCCATGCGAGTTGCTCGGGGGCCTCTCGGGATTCCTCTCCCGTCGATGCCGGGGCCTAAGACCTTGTGTGGATTCGGGGCCGGAAACTGAGGATTCCTCTCCAGTGCTGACATGGATCTTGGGGTACTTCTGGAGTCTCCCCAGGGGAGTCAGTCCTCGTCTCGAATGCGGGCATGCACTTGCGCATTCCTCCAGAGCGGTAGCAGCAGTGTCACGCAGTCCGCCGCGTGGATCAAAGGATCGATGGCTTTCCCTCGAGTCTTGCCCACGAGGCTTTCCCACAGGGCTGTCCCAAGTGCCACCGTGGTGTGAGTCGATGCTCGGTGTGAAACTCGAGGCAATGCACGGAAAACAGGTTCCTCTGGAATGGACTGAGATATCTGGGGGACTCTGGGAATGGTGGCACGACGCTGGAGTTCCTCTCGCCTTTCCTGTGGGGAGCGCCTCCACTTGAGATGCAACAGGAACTCCCAGAATTATTTCCCGAAAAAGCTGCGAAAGGATCCCTCATCTTGAGCTACGAGGCGGACACGGGGCTCCTCTGGATGTAGGCGGGACCGTCGTGCTTCCTCTCGAGTGGAGATGGGTATGTTAGGGAACTTCTGAGTTGCAGCAAGGCTGTGAAGGACCTTTTAGAAGTTCCAGAGGTTAGATGTGATTACCTTCCAGAAGCCTCAGCGGAAATGGGCGTCATCTCGCCTGGAGTGCCAAACCTCCTTGATTTTCTCGAGTTGCCGCAGGTGCTCTCGACTTACGATGGGGACTTTAGGGACCTGCTCTGGTGGCCTCAAGACTGGCCCGTCCCCATCCGAATTGCTCGGGGTCCTCTCGGGTTTCCTCTTCCGTAGATGCCGGGGCCTAAGTCCTTGTGTGGAGTCGGGGCCGGAACATGAGGATTCCTCTCCAGTACTGACATGGATCTTGGAGTACTTTTGGAGTCTCCCCAAGGGAGTAAGTCCTCGTCTCGAATGGGGGCATGCACGTGTGCTTTCCTCCGAGCTGTAGCACCAGCGTCACGATTCCTGTCGCGTGGATCAAGGGATCTGTGGCTTTCCCTCGAGGGTTTCCCACGAGGCTTTCCCACAGGGCTGTCCCACGTGAGACCGTGGTGGGAGTCGATCCTCCTCGTGAAAGTCAAGGCAGTGCAGGGAAAACAGTTTCCTCAGGAACGTTCTGAGACATCTGGGGGACTCTTGGAATGGTGGCACGACACTGGAGTTGCTCTCAGCTTTCCTGTGGAGAGCCCCTACTCTTGAGATGTGACGGGAACGCCCAGAAATCTCTCCTGAACAAGCAGCGAAAGGATTCCTCATCTCTACCTACGAGGCGGAAATGGAGCTCTTTTGGATGTGGGTGGGACCCACGTGCTTCCTCTCGAGTGGAGAGGGGTATCTCGGGGAACTTCTTGAGTTGCAGCAAGGGTATCAAGGACCCTTTGGAAGTTCCAGAGCTTAGGTGTGATTAGCCTTGAGAAGCCTCAGCGGAAATGGGCCTCATCTCGCCTGGAGGGCAAATCCTCCTGGATTTTCTCGAGTTGCGGCAGGTGCTCTCGACATACGACGGGGACCTCTGGGACCCGCTCTGGTGGCCTCAGGAAAGGCCAGTCCCCATGCGAGTTGCACGTGGGCCTCTCGGGATACCTCTCCCTTCGATGCCTGCGCCTAATACCTTGTGTGGAGGCGGGGCTGGAACCGGAGGATGCCTCTCCAGTGCTGACATGGATAATGGGGTAATTCTGGAGTCTCCCCAGGGGAGTAAGTCCTCGTCTCAAATGGGGGCATGCACGTGTGCTTTCCTCCAGAGCAGTAGCAGCAGTGTCATGCTTTCCATCGCCTGGAACAAGGGATCTGTGGCTTTCCCTCGAGGCGTTCCAACGAGGCTTTCCCACAGGGCTGTCACACGTGCCACTGTGGTGGGAGTCAATCCTCGGCGTGAAAGTCGAGGCAGTGCAGGGAAAACAGGTTCCTCTAGAATGGACTGAGACATCAAGGGGACTCTTGGAATGGTGGAACGACGATGGAGTTCCTCTCGCCTTTCCTGTGGAGAGCGCCTCCTCTGAGGTGCGACGGGAATACCGGGAATTCTTTCCCGACCAAGCAGGGAAAGGATCCCTCATCTCGATCTACAAGGCGGAAACGGGGCTCCTCTGGATGGTGCCGGGACTCTCCTGCTTCCTCTAGAGTGGAGACGAGGATGTCGGGGAACTTCTTGAGTTGCAGCAAGGGTGTGAAGGACCTTTTGGAAGTTCCAGAGTTTAGGTGTGATTAGCCTCGAGAAGCCTCATGGAAATGGGCCTCATCTCGCCTGGAGAGCAAAACCTCCTGGATTTTCTTGAGTTGCGGCAAGTGCTCTCGACTTACAATGGAGACCTCAGGGACCCGCTCTTGTGGCCTCAGTAAAGGCCATTCCCCTGCGAGTTGCTCGGGGACCTCTCGGGATTCCTCTCCGTTCGATGCCAGGGCCTAAGACCTTGTGTGGTGTCGGGCCCTGAACCTGAGGATTCCTCTTCAATGCTGACATGGATCTTGGGGTACTTCTGGAGTCTCCCCAGGGGAGTAAGTCCTCGTCTCTAATGGGGGCATGCACGTGCGCTTTCCTCCAGAGCTGTAGCAGCAGTGTCACGCTTCCCATCGCCTGGATCAAGGGATCTGTGTCTTTCCTGCTAGGCTTTCCCACGAGGCTTTCCCACAGGGATGTCCCACGTGCCACCGTGGTGGGAGTCTCTCCTCGGCGTGAAAGTCGAGGCAGTTCAGGGAAAACAGGTTCCTCTAGAATGGACTAAGACATCTGGGGGACTCTTGGAATGGTGGCAAGACGCTGGAGTTCCTCTCGCCTTTGCTGTGGAGAGCGCCTCCTCTGAGGTGCGAAGGGAACCCCGGGAATTCTTTCCCGACCAAGCAGCGAAAGGATCCCTCATCTCGAGCTACGAGGCAGAAACGGAGCTCCTCTGGATGTGGGTGGGACCCTCGTGCTTCCTCTAGAGTGGAGACGGGTATGTCGGGGAACTTCTTGAGTTCCAGCAAGGGTGTGAAGGACCTTTTGGAAGTTCCAGAGGTTAGATGTGATTAGCCTTGAGAAGCCTCAGCGGAAATGGGCCTCATCACGACTGGAGGGCAAAACCTACTGGATTTTCTCGAGTTACGGCAGGTGCTCTTGACTTACGACGGAGACCTCAGGGACCCGCTCTTGTGGCCTCAGGAAAGGCCAGTCCCAATGCGAGTGGCTCGGGGGCCTCTCTGGATTCCTTTCCCTTTGATGCTAGGGCTAAGACTTGTGTAGAAGCGGGGCCGGAACCTGAGGATTCCTCTCCAGTGCTCACATGGATCTTGGGGTACTTCTGGGGTCTTCCCAGGGGAGTAAGTCCTCGTCTCGAATGGGGGTATGCACGTGCGCTTTCCTCCAGAGCTGTAGCTGCAGTGTCACGCTTCCCGTCGCGTGGATCAAGGGATCTGTGGCTTTCCCTCGAGGCTTTCCCACGAGGCTTTCCACTAGGCTTTCCCACAGGGCTGCTTCACGTGCCACCGTTGTGGCTGTCGATCCTCGGCGAGAAAGTCGAGGCAGTGCAGGGAAAACAGGTTCCTCTGAAATGAACTGAGAAATCTGGGGGACTCGGAATGGTGGCGCGGCCCTGGAGTTCCTCTTGCCTTTCCTGTGGAGACGGCCTCCTCTTTAGATGCAACGGGAACGACGGGAATTCTTTCCCAACCAAGCAGGGAAAGGATCCCTCATCTCGAACTATGAGGCAGAAACGGGGCTCCCCTGGATGTGCGAGGGAGCCTCGTGCTCCCTCTAGAGTGGAGACAGGTATGTCGGGGTCCTTCTTGAGTTGCAGCAAGTGTGTGAAGGACCTTTTAGAATTTCCACAAATTAGGTGTGATTAGCCTTGAGAAGCCTCAGAGGAAATGGGCCTCATCTCGCCTGGAGGGCAAAACCTCCTGAATTTTCTCGAGTTGGGGCAGGTGCTCTCGACTTACGATGGGGACCTCAGGGACCCGCTCTGGTGACCTCAGGAAAGGCCAGTCCCCATGCGAGTTGCTCGGGGGCCTCTCGGGATTCCTCTCCCGTCGATGCCGGGGCCTAAGACCTTGTGTGGATTCGGGGCCGGAACCTGAGGATTCCTCTCCAGTGCTGACATGGATCTTGGGGTACTTCTGGAGTCTCCCCAGGGGAGTCAGTCCTCGTCTCGAATGCGGGCATGCACTTGCGCATTCCTCCAGAGCGGTAGCAGCAGTGTCACGCAGTCCGCCGCGTGGATCAAAGGATCGATGGCTTTCCCTCGAGTCTTGCCCACGAGGCTTTCCCACAGGGCTGTCCCAAGTGCCACCGTGGTGTGAGTCGATGCTCGGTGTGAAACTCGAGGCAATGCACGGAAAACAGGTTCCTCTGGAATGGACTGAGATATCTGGGGGACTCTGGGAATGGTGGCACGACGCTGGAGTTCCTCTCGCCTTTCCTGTGGGGAGCGCCTCCACTTGAGATGCAACAGGAACTCCCAGAATTATTTCCCGAAAAAGCTGCGAAAGGATCCCTCATCTTGAGCTACGAGGCGGACACGGGGCTCCTCTGGATGTAGGCGGGACCGTCGTGCTTCCTCTCGAGTGGAGATGGGTATGTTAGGGAACTTCTGAGTTGCAGCAAGGCTGTGAAGGACCTTTTAGAAGTTCCAGAGGTTAGATGTGATTACCTTCCAGAAGCCTCAGCGGAAATGGGCGTCATCTCGCCTGGAGTGCCAAACCTCCTTGATTTTCTCGAGTTGCCGCAGGTGCTCTCGACTTACGATGGGGACTTTAGGGACCTGCTCTGGTGGCCTCAAGACTGGCCCGTCCCCATCCGAATTGCTCGGGGTCCTCTCGGGTTTCCTCTTCCGTAGATGCCGGGGCCTAAGTCCTTGTGTGGAGTCGGGGCCGGAACATGAGGATTCCTCTCCAGTACTGACATGGATCTTGGAGTACTTTTGGAGTCTCCCCAAGGGAGTAAGTCCTCGTCTCGAATGGGGGCATGCACGTGTGCTTTCCTCCGAGCTGTAGCACCAGCGTCACGATTCCTGTCGCGTGGATCAAGGGATCTGTGGCTTTCCCTCGAGGGTTTCCCACGAGGCTTTCCCACAGGGCTGTCCCACGTGAGACCGTGGTGGGAGTCGATCCTCCTCGTGAAAGTCAAGGCAGTGCAGGGAAAACAGTTTCCTCAGGAACGTTCTGAGACATCTGGGGGACTCTTGGAATGGTGGCACGACACTGGAGTTGCTCTCAGCTTTCCTGTGGAGAGCCCCTACTCTTGAGATGTGACGGGAACGCCCAGAAATCTCTCCTGAACAAGCAGCGAAAGGATTCCTCATCTCGACCTACGAGGCGGAAATGGAGCTCTTTTGGATGTGGGTGGGACCCACGTGCTTCCTCTCGAGTGGAGAGGGGTATCTCGGGGAACTTCTTGAGTTGCAGCAAGGGTATCAAGGACCCTTTGGAAGTTCCAGAGCTTAGGTGTGATAAGCCTTGAGAAGCCTCAGCGGAAATGGGCCTCATCTCGCCTGGAGGGCAAATCCTCCTGGATTTTCTCGAGTTGCGGCAGGTGCTCTCGACATACGACGGGGACCTCTGGGACCCGCTCTGGTGGCCTCAGGAAAGGCCATTCCCCTGCGAGTTGCTCGGGGACCTCTCGGGATTCCTCTCCGTTCGATGCCAGGGCCTAAGACCTTGTGTGGTGTCGGGCCCTGAACCTGAGGATTCCTCTTCAATGCTGACATGGATCTTGGGGTACTTCTGGAGTCTCCCCAGGGGAGTAAGTCCTCGTCTCTAATGAGGGCATGCACGTGCGCTTTCCTCCAGAGCTGTAGCAGCAGTGTCACGCTTCCCATCGCCTGGATCAAGGGATCTGTGTCTTTCCTGCTAGGCTTTCCCACGAGGCTTTCCCACAGGGATGTCCCACGTGCCACCGTGGTGGGAGTCTCTCCTCGGCGTGAAAGTCGAGGCAGTTCAGGGAAAACAGGTTCCTCTAGAATGGACTAAGACATCTGGGGGACTCTTGGAATGGTGGCAAGACGCTGGAGTTCCTCTCGCCTTTGCTGTGGAGAGCGCCTCCTCTGAGGTGCGAAGGGAACCCCGGGAATTCTTTCCCGACCAAGCAGCGAAAGGATCCCTCATCTCGAGCTACGAGGCAGAAACGGAGCTCCTCTGGATGTGGGTGGGACCCTCGTGCTTCCTCTAGAGTGGAGACGGGTATGTCGGGGAACTTCTTGAGTTCCAGCAAGGGTGTGAAGGACCTTTTGGAAGTTCCAGAGGTTAGATGTGATTAGCCTTGAGAAGCCTCAGCGGAAATGGGCCTCATCACGACTGGAGGGCAAAACCTACTGGATTTTCTCGAGTTACGGCAGGTGCTCTTGACTTACGACGGAGACCTCAGGGACCCGCTCTTGTGGCCTCAGGAAAGGCCAGTCCCAATGCGAGTGGCTCGGGGGCCTCTCTGGATTCCTTTCCCTTTGATGCTAGGGCTAAGACTTGTGTAGAAGCGGGGCCGGAACCTGAGGATTCCTCTCCAGTGCTCACATGGATCTTGGGGTACTTCTGGGGTCTTCCCAGGGGAGTAAGTCCTCGTCTCGAATGGGGGTATGCACGTGCGCTTTCCTCCAGAGCTGTAGCTGCAGTGTCACGCTTCCCGTCGCGTGGATCAAGGGATCTGTGGCTTTCCCTCGAGGCTTTCCCACGAGGCTTTCCACTAGGCTTTCCCACAGGGCTGCTTCACGTGCCACCGTTGTGGCTGTCGATCCTCGGCGAGAAAGTCGAGGCAGTGCAGGGAAAACAGGTTCCTCTGAAATGAACTGAGAAATCTGGGGGACTCGGAATGGTGGCGCGGCCCTGGAGTTCCTCTTGCCTTTCCTGTGGAGACGGCCTCCTCTTTAGATGCAACGGGAACGACGGGAATTCTTTCCCAACCAAGCAGGGAAAGGATCCCTCATCTCGAACTATGAGGCAGAAACGGGGCTCCCCTGGATGTGCGAGGGAGCCTCGTGCTCCCTCTAGAGTGGAGACAGGTATGTCGGGGTCCTTCTTGAGTTGCAGCAAGTGTGTGAAGGACCTTTTAGAATTTCCACAAATTAGGTGTGATTAGCCTTGAGAAGCCTCAGAGGAAATGGGCCTCATCTCGCCTGGAGGGCAAAACCTCCTGAATTTTCTCGAGTTGGGGCAGGTGCTCTCGACTTACGATGGGGACCTCAGGGACCCGCTCTGGTGACCTCAGGAAAGGCCAGTCCCCATGCGAGTTGCTCGGGGGCCTCTCGGGATTCCTCTCCCGTCGATGCCGGGGCCTAAGACCTTGTGTGGATTCGGGGCCGGAAACTGAGGATTCCTCTCCAGTGCTGACATGGATCTTGGGGTACTTCTGGAGTCTCCCCAGGGGAGTCAGTCCTCGTCTCGAATGCGGGCATGCACTTGCGCATTCCTCCAGAGCGGTAGCAGCAGTGTCACGCAGTCCGCCGCGTGGATCAAAGGATCGATGGCTTTCCCTCGAGTCTTGCCCACGAGGCTTTCCCACAGGGCTGTCCCAAGTGCCACCGTGGTGTGAGTCGATGCTCGGTGTGAAACTCGAGGCAATGCACGGAAAACAGGTTCCTCTGGAATGGACTGAGATATCTGGGGGACTCTGGGAATGGTGGCACGACGCTGGAGTTCCTCTCGCCTTTCCTGTGGGGAGCGCCTCCACTTGAGATGCAACAGGAACTCCCAGAATTATTTCCCGAAAAAGCTGCGAAAGGATCCCTCATCTTGAGCTACGAGGCGGACACGGGGCTCCTCTGGATGTAGGCGGGACCGTCGTGCTTCCTCTCGAGTGGAGATGGGTATGTTAGGGAACTTCTGAGTTGCAGCAAGGCTGTGAAGGACCTTTTAGAAGTTCCAGAGGTTAGATGTGATTACCTTCCAGAAGCCTCAGCGGAAATGGGCGTCATCTCGCCTGGAGTGCCAAACCTCCTTGATTTTCTCGAGTTGCCGCAGGTGCTCTCGACTTACGATGGGGACTTTAGGGACCTGCTCTGGTGGCCTCAAGACTGGCCCGTCCCCATCCGAATTGCTCGGGGTCCTCTCGGGTTTCCTCTTCCGTAGATGCCGGGGCCTAAGTCCTTGTGTGGAGTCGGGGCCGGAACATGAGGATTCCTCTCCAGTACTGACATGGATCTTGGAGTACTTTTGGAGTCTCCCCAAGGGAGTAAGTCCTCGTCTCGAATGGGGGCATGCACGTGTGCTTTCCTCCGAGCTGTAGCACCAGCGTCACGATTCCTGTCGCGTGGATCATGGGATCTGTGGCTTTCCCTCAAGGGTTTCCCACGAGGCTTTCCCACAGGGCTGTCCCACGTGAGACCGTGGTGGGAGTCGATCCTCCTCGTGAAAGTCAAGGCAGTGCAGGGAAAACAGTTTCCTCAGGAATGTTCTGAGACATCTGGGGGACTCTTGGAATGGTGGCACGACACTGGAGTTGCTCTCAGCTTTCCTGTGGAGAGCCCCTACTCTTGAGATGTGACGGGAACGCCCAGAAATCTCTCCTGAACAAGCAGCGAAAGGATTCCTCATCTCGACCTACGAGGCGGAAATGGAGCTCTTTTGGATGTGGGTGGGACCCACGTGCTTCCTCTCGAGTGGAGAGGGGTATCTCGGGGAACTTCTTGAGTTGCAGCAAGGGTATCAAGGACCCTTTGGAAGTTCCAGAGCTTAGGTGTGATTAGCCTTGAGAAGCCTCAGCGGAAATGGGCCTCATCTCGCCTGGAGGGCAAATCCTCCTGGATTTTCTCGAGTTGCGGCAGGTGCTCTCGACATACGACGGGGACCTCTGGGACCCGCTCTGGTGGCCTCAGGAAAGGCCAGTCCCCATGCGAGTTGCACGTGGGCCTCTCGGGATACCTCTCCCTTCGATGCCTGCGCCTAATACCTTGTGTGGAGGCGGGGCTGGAACCGGAGGATGCCTCTCCAGTGCTGACATGGATAATGGGGTAATTCTGGAGTCTCCCCAGGGGAGTAAGTCCTCGTCTCAAATGGGGGCATGCACGTGTGCTTTCCTCCAGAGCAGTAGCAGCAGTGTCATGCTTTCCATCGCCTGGAACAAGGGATCTGTGGCTTTCCCTCGAGGCGTTCCAACGAGGCTTTCCCACAGGGCTGTCACACGTGCCACTGTGGTGGGAGTCAATCCTCGGCGTGAAAGTCGAGGCAGTGCAGGGAAAACAGGTTCCTCTAGAATGGACTGAGACATCAAGGGGACTCTTGGAATGGTGGAACGACGATGGAGTTCCTCTCGCCTTTCCTGTGGAGAGCGCCTCCTCTGAGGTGCGACGGGAATACCGGGAATTCTTTCCCGACCAAGCAGGGAAAGGATCCCTCATCTCGATCTACAAGGCGGAAACGGGGCTCCTCTGGATGGTGCCGGGACTCTCCTGCTTCCTCTAGAGTGGAGACGAGGATGTCGGGGAACTTCTTGAGTTGCAGCAAGGGTGTGAAGGACCTTTTGGAAGTTCCAGAGTTTAGGTGTGATTAGCCTCGAGAAGCCTCATGGAAATGGGCCTCATCTCGCCTGGAGAGCAAAACCTCCTGGATTTTCTTGAGTTGCGGCAAGTGCTCTCGACTTACAATGGAGACCTCAGGGACCCGCTCTTGTGGCCTCAGTAAAGGCCATTCCCCTGCGAGTTGCTCGGGGACCTCTCGGGATTCCTCTCCGTTCGATGCCAGGGCCTAAGACCTTGTGTGGTGTCGGGCCCTGAACCTGAGGATTCCTCTTCAATGCTGACATGGATCTTGGGGTACTTCTGGAGTCTCCCCAGGGGAGTAAGTCCTCGTCTCTAATGGGGGCATGCACGTGCGCTTTCCTCCAGAGCTGTAGCAGCAGTGTCACGCTTCCCATCGCCTGGATCAAGGGATCTGTGTCTTTCCTGCTAGGCTTTCCCACGAGGCTTTCCCACAGGGATGTCCCACGTGCCACCGTGGTGGGAGTCTCTCCTCGGCGTGAAAGTCGAGGCAGTTCAGGGAAAACAGGTTCCTCTAGAATGGACTAAGACATCTGGGGGACTCTTGGAATGGTGGCAAGACGCTGGAGTTCCTCTCGCCTTTGCTGTGGAGAGCGCCTCCTCTGAGGTGCGAAGGGAACCCCGGGAATTCTTTCCCGACCAAGCAGCGAAAGGATCCCTCATCTCGAGCTACGAGGCAGAAACGGAGCTCCTCTGGATGTGGGTGGGACCCTCGTGCTTCCTCTAGAGTGGAGACGGGTATGTCGGGGAACTTCTTGAGTTCCAGCAAGGGTGTGAAGGACCTTTTGGAAGTTCCAGAGGTTAGATGTGATTAGCCTTGAGAAGCCTCAGCGGAAATGGGCCTCATCACGACTGGAGGGCAAAACCTACTGGATTTTCTCGAGTTACGGCAGGTGCTCTTGACTTACGACGGAGACCTCAGGGACCCGCTCTTGTGGCCTCAGGAAAGGCCAGTCCCAATGCGAGTGGCTCGGGGGCCTCTCTGGATTCCTTTCCCTTTGATGCTAGGGCTAAGACTTGTGTAGAAGCGGGGCCGGAACCTGAGGATTCCTCTCCAGTGCTCACATGGATCTTGGGGTACTTCTGGGGTCTTCCCAGGGGAGTAAGTCCTCGTCTCGAATGGGGGTATGCACGTGCGCTTTCCTCCAGAGCTGTAGCTGCAGTGTCACGCTTCCCGTCGCGTGGATCAAGGGATCTGTGGCTTTCCCTCGAGGCTTTCCCACGAGGCTTTCCACTAGGCTTTCCCACAGGGCTGCTTCACGTGCCACCGTTGTGGCTGTCGATCCTCGGCGAGAAAGTCGAGGCAGTGCAGGGAAAACAGGTTCCTCTGAAATGAACTGAGAAATCTGGGGGACTCGGAATGGTGGCGCGGCCCTGGAGTTCCTCTTGCCTTTCCTGTGGAGACGGCCTCCTCTTTAGATGCAACGGGAACGACGGGAATTCTTTCCCAACCAAGCAGGGAAAGGATCCCTCATCTCGAACTATGAGGCAGAAACGGGGCTCCCCTGGATGTGCGAGGGAGCCTCGTGCTCCCTCTAGAGTGGAGACAGGTATGTCGGGGTCCTTCTTGAGTTGCAGCAAGTGTGTGAAGGACCTTTTAGAATTTCCACAAATTAGGTGTGATTAGCCTTGAGAAGCCTCAGAGGAAATGGGCCTCATCTCGCCTGGAGGGCAAAACCTCCTGAATTTTCTCGAGTTGGGGCAGGTGCTCTCGACTTACGATGGGGACCTCAGGGACCCGCTCTGGTGACCTCAGGAAAGGCCAGTCCCCATGCGAGTTGCTCGGGGGCCTCTCGGGATTCCTCTCCCGTCGATGCCGGGGCCTAAGACCTTGTGTGGATTCGGGGCCGGAAACTGAGGATTCCTCTCCAGTGCTGACATGGATCTTGGGGTACTTCTGGAGTCTCCCCAGGGGAGTCAGTCCTCGTCTCGAATGCGGGCATGCACTTGCGCATTCCTCCAGAGCGGTAGCAGCAGTGTCACGCAGTCCGCCGCGTGGATCAAAGGATCGATGGCTTTCCCTCGAGTCTTGCCCACGAGGCTTTCCCACAGGGCTGTCCCAAGTGCCACCGTGGTGTGAGTCGATGCTCGGTGTGAAACTCGAGGCAATGCACGGAAAACAGGTTCCTCTGGAATGGACTGAGATATCTGGGGGACTCTGGGAATGGTGGCACGACGCTGGAGTTCCTCTCGCCTTTCCTGTGGGGAGCGCCTCCACTTGAGATGCAACAGGAACTCCCAGAATTATTTCCCGAAAAAGCTGCGAAAGGATCCCTCATCTTGAGCTACGAGGCGGACACGGGGCTCCTCTGGATGTAGGCGGGACCGTCGTGCTTCCTCTCGAGTGGAGATGGGTATGTTAGGGAACTTCTGAGTTGCAGCAAGGCTGTGAAGGACCTTTTAGAAGTTCCAGAGGTTAGATGTGATTACCTTCCAGAAGCCTCAGCGGAAATGGGCGTCATCTCGCCTGGAGTGTCAAACCTCCTTGATTTTCTCGAGTTGCCGCAGGTGCTCTCGACTTACGATGGGGACTTTAGGGACCTGCTCTGGTGGCCTCAAGACTGGCCCGTCCCCATCCGAATTGCTCGGGGTCCTCTCGGGTTTCCTCTTCCGTAGATGCCGGGGCCTAAGTCCTTGTGTGGAGTCGGGGCCGGAACATGAGGATTCCTCTCCAGTACTGACATGGATCTTGGAGTACTTTTGGAGTCTCCCCAAGGGAGTAAGTCCTCGTCTCGAATGGGGGCATGCACGTGTGCTTTCCTCCGAGCTGTAGCACCAGCGTCATGATTCCTGTCGCGTGGATCAAGGGATCTGTGGCTTTCCCTCGAGGGTTTCCCACGAGGCTTTCCCACAGGGCTGTCCCACGTGAGACCGTGGTGGGAGTCGATCCTCCTCGTGAAAGTCAAGGCAGTGCAGGGAAAACAGTTTCCTCAGGAACGTTCTGAGACATCTGGGGGACTCTTGGAATGGTGGCACGACACTGGAGTTGCTCTCAGCTTTCCTGTGGAGAGCCCCTACTCTTGAGATGTGACGGGAACGCCCAGAAATCTCTCCTGAACAAGCAGCGAAAGGATTCCTCATCTCGACCTACGAGGCGGAAATGGAGCTCTTTTGGATGTGGGTGGGACCCACGTGCTTCCTCTCGAGTGGAGAGGGGTATCTCGGGGAACTTCTTGAGTTGCAGCAAGGGTATCAAGGACCCTTTGGAAGTTCCAGAGCTTAGGTGTGATTAGCCTTGAGAAGCCTCAGCGGAAATGGGCCTCATCTCGCCTGGAGGGCAAATCCTCCTGGATTTTCTCGAGTTGCGGCAGGTGCTCTCGACATACGACGGGGACCTCTGGGACCCGCTCTGGTGGCCTCAGGAAAGGCCAGTCCCCATGCGAGTTGCACGTGGGCCTCTCGGGATACCTCTCCCTTCGATGCCTGCGCCTAATACCTTGTGTGGAGGCGGGGCTGGAACCGGAGGATGCCTCTCCAGTGCTGACATGGATAATGGGGTAATTCTGGAGTCTCCCCAGGGGAGTAAGTCCTCGTCTCAAATGGGGGCATGCACGTGTGCTTTCCTCCAGAGCAGTAGCAGCAGTGTCATGCTTTCCATCGCCTGGAACAAGGGATCTGTGGCTTTCCCTCGAGGCGTTCCAACGAGGCTTTCCCACAGGGCTGTCACACGTGCCACTGTGGTGGGAGTCAATCCTCGGCGTGAAAGTCGAGGCAGTGCAGGGAAAACAGGTTCCTCTAGAATGGACTGAGACATCAAGGGGACTCTTGGAATGGTGGAACGACGATGGAGTTCCTCTCGCCTTTCCTGTGGAGAGCGCCTCCTCTGAGGTGCGACGGGAATACCGGGAATTCTTTCCCGACCAAGCAGGGAAAGGATCCCTCATCTCGATCTACAAGGCGGAAACGGGGCTCCTCTGGATGGTGCCGGGACTCTCCTGCTTCCTCTAGAGTGGAGACGAGGATGTCGGGGAACTTCTTGAGTTGCAGCAAGGGTGTGAAGGACCTTTTGGAAGTTCCAGAGTTTAGGTGTGATTAGCCTCGAGAAGCCTCATGGAAATGGGCCTCATCTCGCCTGGAGAGCAAAACCTCCTGGATTTTCTTGAGTTGCGGCAAGTGCTCTCGACTTACAATGGAGACCTCAGGGACCCGCTCTTGTGGCCTCAGTAAAGGCCATTCCCCTGCGAGTTGCTCGGGGACCTCTCGGGATTCCTCTCCGTTCGATGCCAGGGCCTAAGACCTTGTGTGGTGTCGGGCCCTGAACCTGAGGATTCCTCTTCAATGCTGACATGGATCTTGGGGTACTTCTGGAGTCTCCCCAGGGGAGTAAGTCCTCGTCTCTAATGGGGGCATGCACGTGCGCTTTCCTCCAGAGCTGTAGCAGCAGTGTCACGCTTCCCATCGCCTGGATCAAGGGATCTGTGTCTTTCCTGCTAGGCTTTCCCACGAGGCTTTCCCACAGGGATGTCCCACGTGCCACCGTGGTGGGAGTCTCTCCTCGGCGTGAAAGTCGAGGCAGTTCAGGGAAAACAGGTTCCTCTAGAATGGACTAAGACATCTGGGGGACTCTTGGAATGGTGGCAAGACGCTGGAGTTCCTCTCGCCTTTGCTGTGGAGAGCGCCTCCTCTGAGGTGCGAAGGGAACCCCGGGAATTCTTTCCCGACCAAGCAGCGAAAGGATCCCTCATCTCGAGCTACGAGGCAGAAACGGAGCTCCTCTGGATGTGGGTGGGACCCTCGTGCTTCCTCTAGAGTGGAGACGGGTATGTCGGGGAACTTCTTGAGTTCCAGCAAGGGTGTGAAGGACCTTTTGGAAGTTCCAGAGGTTAGATGTGATTAGCCTTGAGAAGCCTCAGCGGAAATGGGCCTCATCACGACTGGAGGGCAAAACCTACTGGATTTTCTCGAGTTACGGCAGGTGCTCTTGACTTACGACGGAGACCTCAGGGACCCGCTCTTGTGGCCTCAGGAAAGGCCAGTCCCAATGCGAGTGGCTCGGGGGCCTCTCTGGATTCCTTTCCCTTTGATGCTAGGGCTAAGACTTGTGTAGAAGCGGGGCCGGAACCTGAGGATTCCTCTCCAGTGCTCACATGGATCTTGGGGTACTTCTGGGGTCTTCCCAGGGGAGTAAGTCCTCGTCTCGAATGGGGGTATGCACGTGCGCTTTCCTCCAGAGCTGTAGCTGCAGTGTCACGCTTCCCGTCGCGTGGATCAAGGGATCTGTGGCTTTCCCTCGAGGCTTTCCCACGAGGCTTTCCACTAGGCTTTCCCACAGGGCTGCTTCACGTGCCACCGTTGTGGCTGTCGATCCTCGGCGAGAAAGTCGAGGCAGTGCAGGGAAAACAGGTTCCTCTGAAATGAACTGAGAAATCTGGGGGACTCGGAATGGTGGCGCGGCCCTGGAGTTCCTCTTGCCTTTCCTGTGGAGACGGCCTCCTCTTTAGATGCAACGGGAACGACGGGAATTCTTTCCCAACCAAGCAGGGAAAGGATCCCTCATCTCGAACTATGAGGCAGAAACGGGGCTCCCCTGGATGTGCGAGGGAGCCTCGTGCTCCCTCTAGAGTGGAGACAGGTATGTCGGGGTCCTTCTTGAGTTGCAGCAAGTGTGTGAAGGACCTTTTAGAATTTCCACAAATTAGGTGTGATTAGCCTTGAGAAGCCTCAGAGGAAATGGGCCTCATCTCGCCTGGAGGGCAAAACCTCCTGAATTTTCTCGAGTTGGGGCAGGTGCTCTCGACTTACGATGGGGACCTCAGGGACCCGCTCTGGTGACCTCAGGAAAGGCCAGTCCCCATGCGAGTTGCTCGGGGGCCTCTCGGGATTCCTCTCCCGTCGATGCCGGGGCCTAAGACCTTGTGTGGATTCGGGGCCGGAAACTGAGGATTCCTCTCCAGTGCTGACATGGATCTTGGGGTACTTCTGGAGTCTCCCCAGGGGAGTCAGTCCTCGTCTCGAATGCGGGCATGCACTTGCGCATTCCTCCAGAGCGGTAGCAGCAGTGTCACGCAGTCCGCCGCGTGGATCAAAGGATCGATGGCTTTCCCTCGAGTCTTGCCCACGAGGCTTTCCCACAGGGCTGTCCCAAGTGCCACCGTGGTGTGAGTCGATGCTCGGTGTGAAACTCGAGGCAATGCACGGAAAACAGGTTCCTCTGGAATGGACTGAGATATCTGGGGGACTCTGGGAATGGTGGCACGACGCTGGAGTTCCTCTCGCCTTTCCTGTGGGGAGCGCCTCCACTTGAGATGCAACAGGAACTCCCAGAATTATTTCCCGAAAAAGCTGCGAAAGGATCCCTCATCTTGAGCTACGAGGCGGACACGGGGCTCCTCTGGATGTAGGCGGGACCGTCGTGCTTCCTCTCGAGTGGAGATGGGTATGTTAGGGAACTTCTGAGTTGCAGCAAGGCTGTGAAGGACCTTTTAGAAGTTCCAGAGGTTAGATGTGATTACCTTCCAGAAGCCTCAGCGGAAATGGGCGTCATCTCGCCTGGAGTGCCAAACCTCCTTGATTTTCTCGAGTTGCCGCAGGTGCTCTCGACTTACGATGGGGACTTTAGGGACCTGCTCTGGTGGCCTCAAGACTGGCCCGTCCCCATCCGAATTGCTCGGGGTCCTCTCGGGTTTCCTCTTCCGTAGATGCCGGGGCCTAAGTCCTTGTGTGGAGTCGGGGCCGGAACATGAGGATTCCTCTCCAGTACTGACATGGATCTTGGAGTACTTTTGGAGTCTCCCCAAGGGAGTAAGTCCTCGTCTCGAATGGGGGCATGCACGTGTGCTTTCCTCCGAGCTGTAGCACCAGCGTCACGATTCCTGTCGCGTGGATCAAGGGATCTGTGGCTTTCCCTCGAGGGTTTCCCACGAGGCTTTCCCACAGGGCTGTCCCACGTGAGACCGTGGTGGGAGTCGATCCTCCTCGTGAAAGTCAAGGCAGTGCAGGGAAAACAGTTTCCTCAGGAACGTTCTGAGACATCTGGGGGACTCTTGGAATGGTGGCACGACACTGGAGTTGCTCTCAGCTTTCCTGTGGAGAGCCCCTACTCTTGAGATGTGACGGGAACGCCCAGAAATCTCTCCTGAACAAGCAGCGAAAGGATTCCTCATCTCGACCTACGAGGCGGAAATGGAGCTCTTTTGGATGTGGGTGGGACCCACGTGCTTCCTCTCGAGTGGAGAGGGGTATCTCGGGGAACTTCTTGAGTTGCAGCAAGGGTATCAAGGACCCTTTGGAAGTTCCAGAGCTTAGGTGTGATTAGCCTTGAGAAGCCTCAGCGGAAATGGGCCTCATCTCGCCTGGAGGGCAAATCCTCCTGGATTTTCTCGAGTTGCGGCAGGTGCTCTCGACATACGACGGGGACCTCTGGGACCCGCTCTGGTGGCCTCAGGAAAGGCCAGTCCCCATGCGAGTTGCACGTGGGCCTCTCGGGATACCTCTCCCTTCGATGCCTGCGCCTAATACCTTGTGTGGAGGCGGGGCTGGAACCGGAGGATGCCTCTCCAGTGCTGACATGGATAATGGGGTAATTCTGGAGTCTCCCCAGGGGAGTAAGTCCTCGTCTCAAATGGGGGCATGCACGTGTGCTTTCCTCCAGAGCAGTAGCAGCAGTGTCATGCTTTCCATCGCCTGGAACAAGGGATCTGTGGCTTTCCCTCGAGGCGTTCCAACGAGGCTTTCCCACAGGGCTGTCACACGTGCCACTGTGGTGGGAGTCAATCCTCGGCGTGAAAGTCGAGGCAGTGCAGGGAAAACAGGTTCCTCTAGAATGGACTGAGACATCAAGGGGACTCTTGGAATGGTGGAACGACGATGGAGTTCCTCTCGCCTTTCCTGTGGAGAGCGCCTCCTCTGAGGTGCGACGGGAATACCGGGAATTCTTTCCCGACCAAGCAGGGAAAGGATCCCTCATCTCGATCTACAAGGCGGAAACGGGGCTCCTCTGGATGGTGCCGGGACTCTCCTGCTTCCTCTAGAGTGGAGACGAGGATGTCGGGGAACTTCTTGAGTTGCAGCAAGGGTGTGAAGGACCTTTTGGAAGTTCCAGAGTTTAGGTGTGATTAGCCTCGAGAAGCCTCATGGAAATGGGCCTCATCTCGCCTGGAGAGCAAAACCTCCTGGATTTTCTTGAGTTGCGGCAAGTGCTCTCGACTTACAATGGAGACCTCAGGGACCCGCTCTTGTGGCCTCAGTAAAGGCCATTCCCCTGCGAGTTGCTCGGGGACCTCTCGGGATTCCTCTCCGTTCGATGCCAGGGCCTAAGACCTTGTGTGGTGTCGGGCCCTGAACCTGAGGATTCCTCTTCAATGCTGACATGGATCTTGGGGTACTTCTGGAGTCTCCCCAGGGGAGTAAGTCCTCGTCTCTAATGGGGGCATGCACGTGCGCTTTCCTCCAGAGCTGTAGCAGCAGTGTCACGCTTCCCATCGCCTGGATCAAGGGATCTGTGTCTTTCCTGCTAGGCTTTCCCACGAGGCTTTCCCACAGGGATGTTCCACGTGCCACCGTGGTGGGAGTCTCTCCTTGGCGTGAAAGTCGAGGCAGTTCAGGGAAAACAGGTTCCTCTAGAATGGACTAAGACATCTGGGGGACTCTTGGAATGGTGGCAAGACGCTGGAGTTCCTCTCGCCTTTGCTGTGGAGAGCGCCTCCTCTGAGGTGCGAAGGGAACCCCGGGAATTCTTTCCCGACCAAGCAGCGAAAGGATCCCTCATCTCGAGCTACGAGGCAGAAACGGAGCTCCTCTGGATGTGGGTGGGACCCTCGTGCTTCCTCTAGAGTGGAGACGGGTATGTCGGGGAACTTCTTGAGTTCCAGCAAGGGTGTGAAGGACCTTTTGGAAGTTCCAGAGGTTAGATGTGATTAGCCTTGAGAAGCCTCAGCGGAAATGGGCCTCATCACGACTGGAGGGCAAAACCTACTGGATTTTCTCGAGTTACGGCAGGTGCTCTTGACTTACGACGGAGACCTCAGGGACCCGCTCTTGTGGCCTCAGGAAAGGCCAGTCCCAATGCGAGTGGCTCGGGGGCCTCTCTGGATTCCTTTCCCTTTGATGCTAGGGCTAAGACTTGTGTAGAAGCGGGGCCGGAACCTGAGGATTCCTCTCCAGTGCTCACATGGATCTTGGGGTACTTCTGGGGTCTTCCCAGGGGAGTAAGTCCTCGTCTCGAATGGGGGTATGCACGTGCGCTTTCCTCCAGAGCTGTAGCTGCAGTGTCACGCTTCCCGTCGCGTGGATCAAGGGATCTGTGGCTTTCCCTCGAGGCTTTCCCACGAGGCTTTCCACTAGGCTTTCCCACAGGGCTGCTTCACGTGCCACCGTTGTGGCTGTCGATCCTCGGCGAGAAAGTCGAGGCAGTGCAGGGAAAACAGGTTCCTCTGAAATGAACTGAGAAATCTGGGGGACTCGGAATGGTGGCGCGGCCCTGGAGTTCCTCTTGCCTTTCCTGTGGAGACGGCCTCCTCTTTAGATGCAACGGGAACGACGGGAATTCTTTCCCAACCAAGCAGGGAAAGGATCCCTCATCTCGAACTATGAGGCAGAAACGGGGCTCCCCTGGATGTGCGAGGGAGCCTCGTGCTCCCTCTAGAGTGGAGACAGGTATGTCGGGGTCCTTCTTGAGTTGCAGCAAGTGTGTGAAGGACCTTTTAGAATTTCCACAAATTAGGTGTGATTAGCCTTGAGAAGCCTCAGAGGAAATGGGCCTCATCTCGCCTGGAGGGCAAAACCTCCTGAATTTTCTCGAGTTGGGGCAGGTGCTCTCGACTTACGATGGGGACCTCAGGGACCCGCTCTGGTGACCTCAGGAAAGGCCAGTCCCCATGCGAGTTGCTCGGGGGCCTCTCGGGATTCCTCTCCCGTCGATGCCGGGGCCTAAGACCTTGTGTGGATTCGGGGCCGGAAACTGAGGATTCCTCTCCAGTGCTGACATGGATCTTGGGGTACTTCTGGAGTCTCCCCAGGGGAGTCAGTCCTCGTCTCGAATGCGGGCATGCACGTGCGCATTCCTCCAGAGCGGTAGCAGCAGTGTCACGCAGTCCGCCGCGTGGATCAAAGGATCGATGGCTTTCCCTCGAGTCTTGCCCACGAGGCTTTCCCACAGGGCTGTCCCAAGTGCCACCGTGGTGTGAGTCGATGCTCGGTGTGAAACTCGAGGCAATGCACGGAAAACAGGTTCCTCTGGAATGGACTGAGATATCTGGGGGACTCTGGGAATGGTGGCACGACGCTGGAGTTCCTCTCGCCTTTCCTGTGGGGAGCGCCTCCACTTGAGATGCAACAGGAACTCCCAGAATTATTTCCCGAAAAAGCTGCGAAAGGATCCCTCATCTTGAGCTACGAGGCGGACACGGGGCTCCTCTGGATGTAGGCGGGACCGTCGTGCTTCCTCTCGAGTGGAGATGGGTATGTTAGGGAACTTCTGAGTTGCAGCAAGGCTGTGAAGGACCTTTTAGAAGTTCCAGAGGTTAGATGTGATTACCTTCCAGAAGCCTCAGCGGAAATGGGCGTCATCTCGCCTGGAGTGCCAAACCTCCTTGATTTTCTCGAGTTGCCGCAGGTGCTCTCGACTTACGATGGGGACTTTAGGGACCTGCTCTGGTGGCCTCAAGACTGGCCCGTCCCCATCCGAATTGCTCGGGGTCCTCTCGGGTTTCCTCTTCCGTAGATGCCGGGGCCTAAGTCCTTGTGTGGAGTCGGGGCCGGAACATGAGGATTCCTCTCCAGTACTGACATGGATCTTGGAGTACTTTTGGAGTCTCCCCAAGGGAGTAAGTCCTCGTCTCGAATGGGGGCATGCACGTGTGCTTTCCTCCGAGCTGTAGCACCAGCGTCACGATTCCTGTCGCGTGGATCAAGGGATCTGTGGCTTTCCCTCGAGGGTTTCCCACGAGGCTTTCCCACAGGGCTGTCCCACGTGAGACCGTGGTGGGAGTCGATCCTCCTCGTGAAAGTCAAGGCAGTGCAGGGAAAACAGTTTCCTCAGGAACGTTCTGAGACATCTGGGGGACTCTTGGAATGGTGGCACGACACTGGAGTTGCTCTCAGCTTTCCTGTGGAGAGCCCCTACTCTTGAGATGTGACGGGAACGCCCAGAAATCTCTCCTGAACAAGCAGCGAAAGGATTCCTCATCTCGACCTACGAGGCGGAAATGGAGCTCTTTTGGATGTGGGTGGGACCCACGTGCTTCCTCTCGAGTGGAGAGGGGTATCTCGGGGAACTTCTTGAGTTGCAGCAAGGGTATCAAGGACCCTTTGGAAGTTCCAGAGCTTAGGTGTGATTAGCCTTGAGAAGCCTCAGCGGAAATGGGCCTCATCTCGCCTGGAGGGCAAATCCTCCTGGATTTTCTCGAGTTGCGGCAGGTGCTCTCGACATACGACGGGGACCTCTGGGACCCGCTCTGGTGGCCTCAGGAAAGGCCAGTCCCCATGCGAGTTGCACGTGGGCCTCTCGGGATACCTCTCCCTTCGATGCCTGCGCCTAATACCTTGTGTGGAGGCGGGGCTGGAACCGGAGGATGCCTCTCCAGTGCTGACATGGATAATGGGGTAATTCTGGAGTCTCCCCAGGGGAGTAAGTCCTCGTCTCAAATGGGGGCATGCACGTGTGCTTTCCTCCAGAGCAGTAGCAGCAGTGTCATGCTTTCCATCGCCTGGAACAAGGGATCTGTGGCTTTCCCTCGAGGCGTTCCAACGAGGCTTTCCCACAGGGCTGTCACACGTGCCACTGTGGTGGGAGTCAATCCTCGGCGTGAAAGTCGAGGCAGTGCAGGGAAAACAGGTTCCTCTAGAATGGACTGAGACATCAAGGGGACTCTTGGAATGGTGGAACGACGATGGAGTTCCTCTCGCCTTTCCTGTGGAGAGCGCCTCCTCTGAGGTGCGACGGGAATACCGGGAATTCTTTCCCGACCAAGCAGGGAAAGGATCCCTCATCTCGATCTACAAGGCGGAAACGGGGCTCCTCTGGATGGTGCCGGGACTCTCCTGCTTCCTCTAGAGTGGAGACGAGGATGTCGGGGAACTTCTTGAGTTGCAGCAAGGGTGTGAAGGACCTTTTGGAAGTTCCAGAGTTTAGGTGTGATTAGCCTCGAGAAGCCTCATGGAAATGGGCCTCATCTCGCCTGGAGAGCAAAACCTCCTGGATTTTCTTGAGTTGCGGCAAGTGCTCTCGACTTACAATGGAGACCTCAGGGACCCGCTCTTGTGGCCTCAGTAAAGGCCATTCCCCTGCGAGTTGCTCGGGGACCTCTCGGGATTCCTCTCCGTTCGATGCCAGGGCCTAAGACCTTGTGTGGTGTCGGGCCCTGAACCTGAGGATTCCTCTTCAATGCTGACATGGATCTTGGGGTACTTCTGGAGTCTCCCCAGGGGAGTAAGTCCTCGTCTCTAATGGGGGCATGCACGTGCGCTTTCCTCCAGAGCTGTAGCAGCAGTGTCACGCTTCCCATCGCCTGGATCAAGGGATCTGTGTCTTTCCTGCTAGGCTTTCCCACGAGGCTTTCCCACAGGGATGTCCCACGTGCCACCGTGGTGGGAGTCTCTCCTCGGCGTGAAAGTCGAGGCAGTTCAGGGAAAACAGGTTCCTCTAGAATGGACTAAGACATCTGGGGGACTCTTGGAATGGTGGCAAGACGCTGGAGTTCCTCTCGCCTTTGCTGTGGAGAGCGCCTCCTCTGAGGTGCGAAGGGAACCCCGGGAATTCTTTCCCGACCAAGCAGCGAAAGGATCCCTCATCTCGAGCTACGAGGCAGAAACGGAGCTCCTCTGGATGTGGGTGGGACCCTCGTGCTTCCTCTAGAGTGGAGACGGGTATGTCGGGGAACTTCTTGAGTTCCAGCAAGGGTGTGAAGGACCTTTTGGAAGTTCCAGAGGTTAGATGTGATTAGCCTTGAGAAGCCTCAGCGGAAATGGGCCTCATCACGACTGGAGGGCAAAACCTACTGGATTTTCTCGAGTTACGGCAGGTGCTCTTGACTTACGACGGAGACCTCAGGGACCCGCTCTTGTGGCCTCAGGAAAGGCCAGTCCCAATGCGAGTGGCTCGGGGGCCTCTCTGGATTCCTTTCCCTTTGATGCTAGGGCTAAGACTTGTGTAGAAGCGGGGCCGGAACCTGAGGATTCCTCTCCAGTGCTCACATGGATCTTGGGGTACTTCTGGGGTCTTCCCAGGGGAGTAAGTCCTCGTCTCGAATGGGGGTATGCACGTGCGCTTTCCTCCAGAGCTGTAGCTGCAGTGTCACACTTCCCGTCGCGTGGATCAAGGGATCTGTGGCTTTCCCTCGAGGCTTTCCCACGAGGCTTTCCACTAGGCTTTCCCACAGGGCTGCTTCACGTGCCACCGTTGTGGCTGTCGATCCTCGGCGAGAAAGTCGAGGCAGTGCAGGGAAAACAGGTTCCTCTGAAATGAACTGAGAAATCTGGGGGACTCGGAATGGTGGCGCGGCCCTGGAGTTCCTCTTGCCTTTCCTGTGGAGACGGCCTCCTCTTTAGATGCAACGGGAACGACGGGAATTCTTTCCCAACCAAGCAGGGAAAGGATCCCTCATCTCGAACTATGAGGCAGAAACGGGGCTCCCCTGGATGTGCGAGGGAGCCTCGTGCTCCCTCTAGAGTGGAGACAGGTATGTCGGGGTCCTTCTTGAGTTGCAGCAAGTGTGTGAAGGACCTTTTAGAATTTCCACAAATTAGGTGTGATTAGCCTTGAGAAGCCTCAGAGGAAATGGGCCTCATCTCGCCTGGAGGGCAAAACCTCCTGAATTTTCTCGAGTTGGGGCAGGTGCTCTCGACTTACGATGGGGACCTCAGGGACCCGCTCTGGTGACCTCAGGAAAGGCCAGTCCCCATGCGAGTTGCTCGGGGGCCTCTCGGGATTCCTCTCCCGTCGATGCCGGGGCCTAAGACCTTGTGTGGATTCGGGGCCGGAACCTGAGGATTCCTCTCCAGTGCTGACATGGATCTTGGGGTACTTCTGGAGTCTCCCCAGGGGAGTCAGTCCTCGTCTCGAATGCGGGCATGCACTTGCGCATTCCTCCAGAGCGGTAGCAGCAGTGTCACGCAGTCCGCCGCGTGGATCAAAGGATCGATGGCTTTCCCTCGAGTCTTGCCCACGAGGCTTTCCCACAGGGCTGTCCCAAGTGCCACCGTGGTGTGAGTCGATGCTCGGTGTGAAACTCGAGGCAATGCACGGAAAACAGGTTCCTCTGGAATGGACTGAGATATCTGGGGGACTCTGGGAATGGTGGCACGACGCTGGAGTTCCTCTCGCCTTTCCTGTGGGGAGCGCCTCCACTTGAGATGCAACAGGAACTCCCAGAATTATTTCCCGAAAAAGCTGCGAAAGGATCCCTCATCTTGAGCTACGAGGCGGACACAGGGCTCCTCTGGATGTAGGCGGGACCGTCGTGCTTCCTCTCGAGTGGAGATGGGTATGTTAGGGAACTTCTGAGTTGCAGCAAGGCTGTGAAGGACCTTTTAGAAGTTCCAGAGGTTAGATGTGATTACCTTCCAGAAGCCTCAGCGGAAATGGGCGTCATCTCGCCTGGAGTGCCAAACCTCCTTGATTTTCTCGAGTTGCCGCAGGTGCTCTCGACTTACGATGGGGACTTTAGGGACCTGCTCTGGTGGCCTCAAGACTGGCCCGTCCCCATCCGAATTGCTCGGGGTCCTCTCGGGTTTCCTCTTCCGTAGATGCCGGGGCCTAAGTCCTTGTGTGGAGTCGGGGCCGGAACATGAGGATTCCTCTCCAGTACTGACATGGATCTTGGAGTACTTTTGGAGTCTCCCCAAGGGAGTAAGTCCTCGTCTCGAATGGGGGCATGCACGTGTGCTTTCCTCCGAGCTGTAGCACCAGCGTCACGATTCCTGTCGCGTGGATCAAGGGATCTGTGGCTTTCCCTCGAGGGTTTCCCACGAGGCTTTCCCACAGGGCTGTCCCACGTGAGACCGTGGTGGGAGTCGATCCTCCTCGTGAAAGTCAAGGCAGTGCAGGGAAAACAGTTTCCTCAGGAACGTTCTGAGACATCTGGGGGACTCTTGGAATGGTGGCACGACACTGGAGTTGCTCTCAGCTTTCCTGTGGAGAGCCCCTACTCTTGAGATGTGACGGGAACGCCCAGAAATCTCTCCTGAACAAGCAGCGAAAGGATTCCTCATCTCGACCTACGAGGCGGAAATGGAGCTCTTTTGGATGTGGGTGGGACCCACGTGCTTCCTCTCGAGTGGAGAGGGGTATCTCGGGGAACTTCTTGAGTTGCAGCAAGGGTATCAAGGACCCTTTGGAAGTTCCAGAGCTTAGGTGTGATTAGCCTTGAGAAGCCTCAGCGGAAATGGGCCTCATCTCGCCTGGAGGGCAAATCCTCCTGGATTTTCTCGAGTTGCGGCAGGTGCTCTCGACATACGACGGGGACCTCTGGGACCCGCTCTGGTGGCCTCAGGAAAGGCCAGTCCCCATGCGAGTTGCACGTGGGCCTCTCGGGATACCTCTCCCTTCGATGCCTGCGCCTAATACCTTGTGTGGAGGCGGGGCTGGAACCGGAGGATGCCTCTCCAGTGCTGACATGGATAATGGGGTAATTCTGGAGTCTCCCCAGGGGAGTAAGTCCTCGTCTCAAATGGGGGCATGCACGTGTGCTTTCCTCCAGAGCAGTAGCAGCAGTGTCATGCTTTCCATCGCCTGGAACAAGGGATCTGTGGCTTTCCCTCGAGGCGTTCCAACGAGGCTTTCCCACAGGGCTGTCACACGTGCCACTGTGGTGGGAGTCAATCCTCGGCGTGAAAGTCGAGGCAGTGCAGGGAAAACAGGTTCCTCTAGAATGGACTGAGACATCAAGGGGACTCTTGGAATGGTGGAACGACGATGGAGTTCCTCTCGCCTTTCCTGTGGAGAGCGCCTCCTCTGAGGTGCGACGGGAATACCGGGAATTCTTTCCCGACCAAGCAGGGAAAGGATCCCTCATCTCGATCTACAAGGCGGAAACGGGGCTCCTCTGGATGGTGCCGGGACTCTCCTGCTTCCTCTAGAGTGGAGACGAGGATGTCGGGGAACTTCTTGAGTTGCAGCAAGGGTGTGAAGGACCTTTTGGAAGTTCCAGAGTTTAGGTGTGATTAGCCTCGAGAAGCCTCATGGAAATGGGCCTCATCTCGCCTGGAGAGCAAAACCTCCTGGATTTTCTTGAGTTGCGGCAAGTGCTCTCGACTTACAATGGAGACCTCAGGGACCCGCTCTTGTGGCCTCAGTAAAGGCCATTCCCCTGCGAGTTGCTCGGGGACCTCTCGGGATTCCTCTCTGTTCGATGCCAGGGCCTAAGACCTTGTGTGGTGTCGGGCCCTGAACCTGAGGATTCCTCTTCAATGCTGACATGGATCTTGGGGTACTTCTGGAGTCTCCCCAGGGGAGTAAGTCCTCGTCTCTAATGGGGGCATGCACGTGCGCTTTCCTCCAGAGCTGTAGCAGCAGTGTCACGCTTCCCATCGCCTGGATCAAGGGATCTGTGTCTTTCCTGCTAGGCTTTCCCACGAGGCTTTCCCACAGGGATGTCCCACGTGCCACCGTGGTGGGAGTCTCTCCTCGGCGTGAAAGTCGAGGCAGTTCAGGGAAAACAGGTTCCTCTAGAATGGACTAAGACATCTGGGGGACTCTTGGAATGGTGGCAAGACGCTGGAGTTCCTCTCGCCTTTGCTGTGGAGAGCGCCTCCTCTGAGGTGCGAAGGGAACCCCGGGAATTCTTTCCCGACCAAGCAGCGAAAGGATCCCTCATCTCGAGCTACGAGGCAGAAACGGAGCTCCTCTGGATGTGGGTGGGACCCTCGTGCTTCCTCTAGAGTGGAGACGGGTATGTCGGGGAACTTCTTGAGTTCCAGCAAGGGTGTGAAGGACCTTTTGGAAGTTCCAGAGGTTAGATGTGATTAGCCTTGAGAAGCCTCAGCGGAAATGGGCCTCATCACGACTGGAGGGCAAAACCTACTGGATTTTCTCGAGTTACGGCAGGTGCTCTTGACTTACGACGGAGACCTCAGGGACCCGCTCTTGTGGCCTCAGGAAAGGCCAGTCCCAATGCGAGTGGCTCGGGGGCCTCTCTGGATTCCTTTCCCTTTGATGCTAGGGCTAAGACTTGTGTAGAAGCGGGGCCGGAACCTGAGGATTCCTCTCCAGTGCTCACATGGATCTTGGGGTACTTCTGGGGTCTTCCCAGGGGAGTAAGTCCTCGTCTCGAATGGGGGTATGCACGTGCGCTTTCCTCCAGAGCTGTAGCTGCAGTGTCACGCTTCCCGTCGCGTGGATCAAGGGATCTGTGGCTTTCCCTCGAGGCTTTCCCACGAGGCTTTCCACTAGGCTTTCCCACAGGGCTGCTTCACGTGCCACCGTTGTGGCTGTCGATCCTCGGCGAGAAAGTCGAGGCAGTGCAGGGAAAACAGGTTCCTCTGAAATGAACTGAGAAATCTGGGGGACTCGGAATGGTGGCGCGGCCCTGGAGTTCCTCTTGCCTTTCCTGTGGAGACGGCCTCCTCTTTAGATGCAACGGGAACGACGGGAATTCTTTCCCAACCAAGCAGGGAAAGGATCCCTCATCTCGAACTATGAGGCAGAAACGGGGCTCCCCTGGATGTGCGAGGGAGCCTCGTGCTCCCTCTAGAGTGGAGACAGGTATGTCGGGGTCCTTCTTGAGTTGCAGCAAGTGTGTGAAGGACCTTTTAGAATTTCCACAAATTAGGTGTGATTAGCCTTGAGAAGCCTCAGAGGAAATGGGCCTCATCTCGCCTGGAGGGCAAAACCTCCTGAATTTTCTCGAGTTGGGGCAGGTGCTCTCGACTTACGATGGGGACCTCAGGGACCCGCTCTGGTGACCTCAGGAAAGGCCAGTCCCCATGCGAGTTGCTCGGGGGCCTCTCGGGATTCCTCTCCCGTCGATGCCGGGGCCTAAGACCTTGTGTGGATTCGGGGCCGGAAACTGAGGATTCCTCTCCAGTGCTGACATGGATCTTGGGGTACTTCTGGAGTCTCCCCAGGGGAGTCAGTCCTCGTCTCGAATGCGGGCATGCACTTGCGCATTCCTCCAGAGCGGTAGCAGCAGTGTCACGCAGTCCGCCGCGTGGATCAAAGGATCGATGGCTTTCCCTCGAGTCTTGCCCACGAGGCTTTCCCACAGGGCTGTCCCAAGTGCCACCGTGGTGTGAGTCGATGCTCGGTGTGAAACTCGAGGCAATGCACGGAAAACAGGTTCCTCTGGAATGGACTGAGATATCTGGGGGACTCTGGGAATGGTGGCACGACGCTGGAGTTCCTCTCGCCTTTCCTGTGGGGAGCGCCTCCACTTGAGATGCAACAGGAACTCCCAGAATTATTTCCCGAAAAAGCTGCGAAAGGATCCCTCATCTTGAGCTACGAGGCGGACACGGGGCTCCTCTGGATGTAGGCGGGACCGTCGTGCTTCCTCTCGAGTGGAGATGGGTATGTTAGGGAACTTCTGAGTTGCAGCAAGGCTGTGAAGGACCTTTTAGAAGTTCCAGAGGTTAGATGTGATTACCTTCCAGAAGCCTCAGCGGAAATGGGCGTCATCTCGCCTGGAGTGCCAAACCTCCTTGATTTTCTCGAGTTGCCGCAGGTGCTCTCGACTTACGATGGGGACTTTAGGGACCTGCTCTGGTGGCCTCAAGACTGGCCCGTCCCCATCCGAATTGCTCGGGGTCCTCTCGGGTTTCCTCTTCCGTAGATGCCGGGGCCTAAGTCCTTGTGTGGAGTCGGGGCCGGAACATGAGGATTCCTCTCCAGTACTGACATGGATCTTGGAGTACTTTTGGAGTCTCCCCAAGGGAGTAAGTCCTCGTCTCGAATGGGGGCATGCACGTGTGCTTTCCTCCGAGCTGTAGCACCAGCGTCACGATTCCTGTCGCGTGGATCAAGGGATCTGTGGCTTTCCCTCGAGGGTTTCCCACGAGGCTTTCCCACAGGGCTGTCCCACGTGAGACCGTGGTGGGAGTCGATCCTCCTCGTGAAAGTCAAGGCAGTGCAGGGAAAACAGTTTCCTCAGGAACGTTCTGAGACATCTGGGGGACTCTTGGAATGGTGGCACGACACTGGAGTTGCTCTCAGCTTTCCTGTGGAGAGCCCCTACTCTTGAGATGTGACGGGAACGCCCAGAAATCTCTCCTGAACAAGCAGCGAAAGGATTCCTCATCTCGACCTACGAGGCGGAAATGGAGCTCTTTTGGATGTGGGTGGGACCCACGTGCTTCCTCTCGAGTGGAGAGGGGTATCTCGGGGAACTTCTTGAGTTGCAGCAAGGGTATCAAGGACCCTTTGGAAGTTCCAGAGCTTAGGTGTGATTAGCCTTGAGAAGCCTCAGCGGAAATGGGCCTCATCTCGCCTGGAGGGCAAATCCTCCTGGATTTTCTCGAGTTGCGGCAGGTGCTCTCGACATACGACGGGGACCTCTGGGACCCGCTCTGGTGGCCTCAGGAAAGGCCAGTCCCCATGCGAGTTGCACGTGGGCCTCTCGGGATACCTCTCCCTTCGATGCCTGCGCCTAATACCTTGTGTGGAGGCGGGGCTGGAACCGGAGGATGCCTCTCCAGTGCTGACATGGATAATGGGGTAATTCTGGAGTCTCCCCAGGGGAGTAAGTCCTCGTCTCAAATGGGGGCATGCACGTGTGCTTTCCTCCAGAGCAGTAGCAGCAGTGTCATGCTTTCCATCGCCTGGAACAAGGGATCTGTGGCTTTCCCTCGAGGCGTTCCAACGAGGCTTTCCCACAGGGCTGTCACACGTGCCACTGTGGTGGGAGTCAATCCTCGGCGTGAAAGTCGAGGCAGTGCAGGGAAAACAGGTTCCTCTAGAATGGACTGAGACATCAAGGGGACTCTTGGAATGGTGGAACGACGATGGAGTTCCTCTCGCCTTTCCTGTGGAGAGCGCCTCCTCTGAGGTGCGACGGGAATACCGGGAATTCTTTCCCGACCAAGCAGGGAAAGGATCCCTCATCTCGATCTACAAGGCGGAAACGGGGCTCCTCTGGATGGTGCCGGGACTCTCCTGCTTCCTCTAGAGTGGAGACGAGGATGTCGGGGAACTTCTTGAGTTGCAGCAAGGGTGTGAAGGACCTTTTGGAAGTTCCAGAGTTTAGGTGTGATTAGCCTCGAGAAGCCTCATGGAAATGGGCCTCATCTCGCCTGGAGAGCAAAACCTCCTGGATTTTCTTGAGTTGCGGCAAGTGCTCTCGACTTACAATGGAGACCTCAGGGACCCGCTCTTGTGGCCTCAGTAAAGGCCATTCCCCTGCGAGTTGCTCGGGGACCTCTCGGGATTCCTCTCCGTTCGATGCCAGGGCCTAAGACCTTGTGTGGTGTCGGGCCCTGAACCTGAGGATTCCTCTTCAATGCTGACATGGATCTTGGGGTACTTCTGGAGTCTCCCCAGGGGAGTAAGTCCTCGTCTCTAATGGGGGCATGCACGTGCGCTTTCCTCCAGAGCTGTAGCAGCAGTGTCACGCTTCCCATCGCCTGGATCAAGGGATCTGTGTCTTTCCTGCTAGGCTTTCCCACGAGGCTTTCCCACAGGGATGTCCCACGTGCCACCGTGGTGGGAGTCTCTCCTCGGCGTGAAAGTCGAGGCAGTTCAGGGAAAACAGGTTCCTCTAGAATGGACTAAGACATCTGGGGGACTCTTGGAATGGTGGCAAGACGCTGGAGTTCCTCTCGCCTTTGCTGTGGAGAGCGCCTCCTCTGAGGTGCGAAGGGAACCCCGGGAATTCTTTCCCGACCAAGCAGCGAAAGGATCCCTCATCTCGAGCTACGAGGCAGAAACGGAGCTCCTCTGGATGTGGGTGGGACCCTCGTGCTTCCTCTAGAGTGGAGACGGGTATGTCGGGGAACTTCTTGAGTTCCAGCAAGGGTGTGAAGGACCTTTTGGAAGTTCCAGAGGTTAGATGTGATTAGCCTTGAGAAGCCTCAGCGGAAATGGGCCTCATCACGACTGGAGGGCAAAACCTACTGGATTTTCTCGAGTTACGGCAGGTGCTCTTGACTTACGACGGAGACCTCAGGGACCCGCTCTTGTGGCCTCAGGAAAGGCCAGTCCCAATGCGAGTGGCTCGGGGGCCTCTCTGGATTCCTTTCCCTTTGATGCTAGGGCTAAGACTTGTGTAGAAGCGGGGCCGGAACCTGAGGATTCCTCTCCAGTGCTCACATGGATCTTGGGGTACTTCTGGGGTCTTCCCAGGGGAGTAAGTCCTCGTCTCGAATGGGGGTATGCACGTGCGCTTTCCTCCAGAGCTGTAGCTGCAGTGTCACGCTTCCCGTCGCGTGGATCAAGGGATCTGTGGCTTTCCCTCGAGGCTTTCCCACGAGGCTTTCCACTAGGCTTTCCCACAGGGCTGCTTCACGTGCCACCGTTGTGGCTGTCGATCCTCGGCGAGAAAGTCGAGGCAGTGCAGGGAAAACAGGTTCCTCTGAAATGAACTGAGAAATCTGGGGGACTCGGAATGGTGGCGCGGCCCTGGAGTTCCTCTTGCCTTTCCTGTGGAGACGGCCTCCTCTTTAGATGCAACGGGAACGACGGGAATTCTTTCCCAACCAAGCAGGGAAAGGATCCCTCATCTCGAACTATGAGGCAGAAACGGGGCTCCCCTGGATGTGCGAGGGAGCCTCGTGCTCCCTCTAGAGTGGAGACAGGTATGTCGGGGTCCTTCTTGAGTTGCAGCAAGTGTGTGAAGGACCTTTTAGAATTTCCACAAATTAGGTGTGATTAGCCTTGAGAAGCCTCAGAGGAAATGGGCCTCATCTCGCCTGGAGGGCAAAACCTCCTGAATTTTCTCGAGTTGGGGCAGGTGCTCTCGACTTACGATGGGGACCTCAGGGACCCGCTCTGGTGACCTCAGGAAAGGCCAGTCCCCATGCGAGTTGCTCGGGGGCCTCTCGGGATTCCTCTCCCGTCGATGCCGGGGCCTAAGACCTTGTGTGGATTCGGGGCCGGAAACTGAGGATTCCTCTCCAGTGCTGACATGGATCTTGGGGTACTTCTGGAGTCTCCCCAGGGGAGTCAGTCCTCGTCTCGAATGCGGGCATGCACTTGCGCATTCCTCCAGAGCGGTAGCAGCAGTGTCACGCAGTCCGCCGCGTGGATCAAAGGATCGATGGCTTTCCCTCGAGTCTTGCCCACGAGGCTTTCCCACAGGGCTGTCCCAAGTGCCACCGTGGTGTGAGTCGATGCTCGGTGTGAAACTCGAGGCAATGCACGGAAAACAGGTTCCTCTGGAATGGACTGAGATATCTGGGGGACTCTGGGAATGGTGGCACGACGCTGGAGTTCCTCTCGCCTTTCCTGTGGGGAGCGCCTCCACTTGAGATGCAACAGGAACTCCCAGAATTATTTCCCGAAAAAGCTGCGAAAGGATCCCTCATCTTGAGCTACGAGGCGGACACGGGGCTCCTCTGGATGTAGGCGGGACCGTCGTGCTTCCTCTCGAGTGGAGATGGGTATGTTAGGGAACTTCTGAGTTGCAGCAAGGCTGTGAAGGACCTTTTAGAAGTTCCAGAGGTTAGATGTGATTACCTTCCAGAAGCCTCAGCGGAAATGGGCGTCATCTCGCCTGGAGTGCCAAACCTCCTTGATTTTCTCGAGTTGCCGCAGGTGCTCTCGACTTACGATGGGGACTTTAGGGACCTGCTCTGGTGGCCTCAAGACTGGCCCGTCCCCATCCGAATTGCTCGGGGTCCTCTCGGGTTTCCTCTTCCGTAGATGCCGGGGCCTAAGTCCTTGTGTGGAGTCGGGGCCGGAACATGAGGATTCCTCTCCAGTACTGACATGGATCTTGGAGTACTTTTGGAGTCTCCCCAAGGGAGTAAGTCCTCGTCTCGAATGGGGGCATGCACGTGTGCTTTCCTCCGAGCTGTAGCACCAGCGTCACGATTCCTGTCGCGTGGATCAAGGGATCTGTGGCTTTCCCTCGAGGGTTTCCCACGAGGCTTTCCCACAGGGCTGTCCCACGTGAGACCGTGGTGGGAGTCGATCCTCCTCGTGAAAGTCAAGGCAGTGCAGGGAAAACAGTTTCCTCAGGAACGTTCTGAGACATCTGGGGGACTCTTGGAATGGTGGCACGACACTGGAGTTGCTCTCAGCTTTCCTGTGGAGAGCCCCTACTCTTGAGATGTGACGGGAACGCCCAGAAATCTCTCCTGAACAAGCAGCGAAAGGATTCCTCATCTCGACCTACGAGGCGGAAATGGAGCTCTTTTGGATGTGGGTGGGACCCACGTGCTTCCTCTCGAGTGGAGAGGGGTATCTCGGGGAACTTCTTGAGTTGCAGCAAGGGTATCAAGGACCCTTTGGAAGTTCCAGAGCTTAGGTGTGATTAGCCTTGAGAAGCCTCAGCGGAAATGGGCCTCATCTCGCCTGGAGGGCAAATCCTCCTGGATTTTCTCGAGTTGCGGCAGGTGCTCTCGACATACGACGGGGACCTCTGGGACCCGCTCTGGTGGCCTCAGGAAAGGCCAGTCCCCATGCGAGTTGCACGTGGGCCTCTCGGGATACCTCTCCCTTCGATGCCTGCGCCTAATACCTTGTGTGGAGGCGGGGCTGGAACCGGAGGATGCCTCTCCAGTGCTGACATGGATAATGGGGTAATTCTGGAGTCTCCCCAGGGGAGTAAGTCCTCGTCTCAAATGGGGGCATGCACGTGTGCTTTCCTCCAGAGCAGTAGCAGCAGTGTCATGCTTTCCATCGCCTGGAACAAGGGATCTGTGGCTTTCCCTCGAGGCGTTCCAACGAGGCTTTCCCACAGGGCTGTCACACGTGCCACTGTGGTGGGAGTCAATCCTCGGCGTGAAAGTCGAGGCAGTGCAGGGAAAACAGGTTCCTCTAGAATGGACTGAGACATCAAGGGGACTCTTGGAATGGTGGAACGACGATGGAGTTCCTCTCGCCTTTCCTGTGGAGAGCGCCTCCTCTGAGGTGCGACGGGAATACCGGGAATTCTTTCCCGACCAAGCAGGGAAAGGATCCCTCATCTCGATCTACAAGGCGGAAACGGGGCTCCTCTGGATGGTGCCGGGACTCTCCTGCTTCCTCTAGAGTGGAGACGAGGATGTCGGGGAACTTCTTGAGTTGCAGCAAGGGTGTGAAGGACCTTTTGGAAGTTCCAGAGTTTAGGTGTGATTAGCCTCGAGAAGCCTCATGGAAATGGGCCTCATCTCGCCTGGAGAGCAAAACCTCCTGGATTTTCTTGAGTTGCGGCAAGTGCTCTCGACTTACAATGGAGACCTCAGGGACCCGCTCTTGTGGCCTCAGTAAAGGCCATTCCCCTGCGAGTTGCTCGGGGACCTCTCGGGATTCCTCTCCGTTCGATGCCAGGGCCTAAGACCTTGTGTGGTGTCGGGCCCTGAACCTGAGGATTCCTCTTCAATGCTGACATGGATCTTGGGGTACTTCTGGAGTCTCCCCAGGGGAGTAAGTCCTCGTCTCTAATGGGGGCATGCACGTGCGCTTTCCTCCAGAGCTGTAGCAGCAGTGTCACGCTTCCCATCGCCTGGATCAAGGGATCTGTGTCTTTCCTGCTAGGCTTTCCCACGAGGCTTTCCCACAGGGATGTCCCACGTGCCACCGTGGTGGGAGTCTCTCCTCGGCGTGAAAGTCGAGGCAGTTCAGGGAAAACAGGTTCCTCTAGAATGGACTAAGACATCTGGGGGACTCTTGGAATGGTGGCAAGACGCTGGAGTTCCTCTCGCCTTTGCTGTGGAGAGCGCCTCCTCTGAGGTGCGAAGGGAACCCCGGGAATTCTTTCCCGACCAAGCAGCGAAAGGATCCCTCATCTCGAGCTACGAGGCAGAAACGGAGCTCCTCTGGATGTGGGTGGGACCCTCGTGCTTCCTCTAGAGTGGAGACGGGTATGTCGGGGAACTTCTTGAGTTCCAGCAAGGGTGTGAAGGACCTTTTGGAAGTTCCAGAGGTTAGATGTGATTAGCCTTGAGAAGCCTCAGCGGAAATGGGCCTCATCACGACTGGAGGGCAAAACCTACTGGATTTTCTCGAGTTACGGCAGGTGCTCTTGACTTACGACGGAGACCTCAGGGACCCGCTCTTGTGGCCTCAGGAAAGGCCAGTCCCAATGCGAGTGGCTCGGGGGCCTCTCTGGATTCCTTTCCCTTTGATGCTAGGGCTAAGACTTGTGTAGAAGCGGGGCCGGAACCTGAGGATTCCTCTCCAGTGCTCACATGGATCTTGGGGTACTTCTGGGGTCTTCCCAGGGGAGTAAGTCCTCGTCTCGAATGGGGGTATGCACGTGCGCTTTCCTCCAGAGCTGTAGCTGCAGTGTCACGCTTCCCGTCGCGTGGATCAAGGGATCTGTGGCTTTCCCTCGAGGCTTTCCCACGAGGCTTTCCACTAGGCTTTCCCACAGGGCTGCTTCACGTGCCACCGTTGTGGCTGTCGATCCTCGGCGAGAAAGTCGAGGCAGTGCAGGGAAAACAGGTTCCTCTGAAATGAACTGAGAAATCTGGGGGACTCGGAATGGTGGCGCGGCCCTGGAGTTCCTCTTGCCTTTCCTGTGGAGACGGCCTCCTCTTTAGATGCAACGGGAACGACGGGAATTCTTTCCCAACCAAGCAGGGAAAGGATCCCTCATCTCGAACTATGAGGCAGAAACGGGGCTCCCCTGGATGTGCGAGGGAGCCTCGTGCTCCCTCTAGAGTGGAGACAGGTATGTCGGGGTCCTTCTTGAGTTGCAGCAAGTGTGTGAAGGACCTTTTAGAATTTCCACAAATTAGGTGTGATTAGCCTTGAGAAGCCTCAGAGGAAATGGGCCTCATCTCGCCTGGAGGGCAAAACCTCCTGAATTTTCTCGAGTTGGGGCAGGTGCTCTCGACTTACGATGGGGACCTCAGGGACCCGCTCTGGTGACCTCAGGAAAGGCCAGTCCCCATGCGAGTTGCTCGGGGGCCTCTCGGGATTCCTCTCCCGTCGATGCCGGGGCCTAAGACCTTGTGTGGATTCGGGGCCGGAAACTGAGGATTCCTCTCCAGTGCTGACATGGATCTTGGGGTACTTCTGGAGTCTCCCCAGGGGAGTCAGTCCTCGTCTCGAATGCGGGCATGCACTTGCGCATTCCTCCAGAGCGGTAGCAGCAGTGTCACGCAGTCCGCCGCGTGGATCAAAGGATCGATGGCTTTCCCTCGAGTCTTGCCCACGAGGCTTTCCCACAGGGCTGTCCCAAGTGCCACCGTGGTGTGAGTCGATGCTCGGTGTGAAACTCGAGGCAATGCACGGAAAACAGGTTCCTCTGGAATGGACTGAGATATCTGGGGGACTCTGGGAATGGTGGCACGACGCTGGAGTTCCTCTCGCCTTTCCTGTGGGGAGCGCCTCCACTTGAGATGCAACAGGAACTCCCAGAATTATTTCCCGAAAAAGCTGCGAAAGGATCCCTCATCTTGAGCTACGAGGCGGACACGGGGCTCCTCTGGATGTAGGCGGGACCGTCGTGCTTCCTCTCGAGTGGAGATGGGTATGTTAGGGAACTTCTGAGTTGCAGCAAGGCTGTGAAGGACCTTTTAGAAGTTCCAGAGGTTAGATGTGATTACCTTCCAGAAGCCTCAGCGGAAATGGGCGTCATCTCGCCTGGAGTGCCAAACCTCCTTGATTTTCTCGAGTTGCCGCAGGTGCTCTCGACTTACGATGGGGACTTTAGGGACCTGCTCTGGTGGCCTCAAGACTGGCCCGTCCCCATCCGAATTGCTCGGGGTCCTCTCGGGTTTCCTCTTCCGTAGATGCCGGGGCCTAAGTCCTTGTGTGGAGTCGGGGCCGGAACATGAGGATTCCTCTCCAGTACTGACATGGATCTTGGAGTACTTTTGGAGTCTCCCCAAGGGAGTAAGTCCTCGTCTCGAATGGGGGCATGCACGTGTGCTTTCCTCCGAGCTGTAGCACCAGCGTCACGATTCCTGTCGCGTGGATCAAGGGATCTGTGGCTTTCCCTCGAGGGTTTCCCACGAGGCTTTCCCACAGGGCTGTCCCACGTGAGACCGTGGTGGGAGTCGATCCTCCTCGTGAAAGTCAAGGCAGTGCAGGGAAAACAGTTTCCTCAGGAACGTTCTGAGACATCTGGGGGACTCTTGGAATGGTGGCACGACACTGGAGTTGCTCTCAGCTTTCCTGTGGAGAGCCCCTACTCTTGAGATGTGACGGGAACGCCCAGAAATCTCTCCTGAACAAGCAGCGAAAGGATTCCTCATCTCGACCTACGAGGCGGAAATGGAGCTCTTTTGGATGTGGGTGGGACCCACGTGCTTCCTCTCGAGTGGAGAGGGGTATCTCGGGGAACTTCTTGAGTTGCAGCAAGGGTATCAAGGACCCTTTGGAAGTTCCAGAGCTTAGGTGTGATTAGCCTTGAGAAGCCTCAGCGGAAATGGGCCTCATCTCGCCTGGAGGGCAAATCCTCCTGGATTTTCTCGAGTTGCGGCAGGTGCTCTCGACATACGACGGGGACCTCTGGGACCCGCTCTGGTGGCCTCAGGAAAGGCCAGTCCCCATGCGAGTTGCACGTGGGCCTCTCGGGATACCTCTCCCTTCGATGCCTGCGCCTAATACCTTGTGTGGAGGCGGGGCTGGAACCGGAGGATGCCTCTCCAGTGCTGACATGGATAATGGGGTAATTCTGGAGTCTCCCCAGGGGAGTAAGTCCTCGTCTCAAATGGGGGCATGCACGTGTGCTTTCCTCCAGAGCAGTAGCAGCAGTGTCATGCTTTCCATCGCCTGGAACAAGGGATCTGTGGCTTTCCCTCGAGGCGTTCCAACGAGGCTTTCCCACAGGGCTGTCACACGTGCCACTGTGGTGGGAGTCAATCCTCGGCGTGAAAGTCGAGGCAGTGCAGGGAAAACAGGTTCCTCTAGAATGGACTGAGACATCAAGGGGACTCTTGGAATGGTGGAACGACGATGGAGTTCCTCTCGCCTTTCCTGTGGAGAGCGCCTCCTCTGAGGTGCGACGGGAATACCGGGAATTCTTTCCCGACCAAGCAGGGAAAGGATCCCTCATCTCGATCTACAAGGCGGAAACGGGGCTCCTCTGGATGGTGCCGGGACTCTCCTGCTTCCTCTAGAGTGGAGACGAGGATGTCGGGGAACTTCTTGAGTTGCAGCAAGGGTGTGAAGGACCTTTTGGAAGTTCCAGAGTTTAGGTGTGATTAGCCTCGAGAAGCCTCATGGAAATGGGCCTCATCTCGCCTGGAGAGCAAAACCTCCTGGATTTTCTTGAGTTGCGGCAAGTGCTCTCGACTTACAATGGAGACCTCAGGGACCCGCTCTTGTGGCCTCAGTAAAGGCCATTCCCCTGCGAGTTGCTCGGGGACCTCTCGGGATTCCTCTCTGTTCGATGCCAGGGCCTAAGACCTTGTGTGGTGTCGGGCCCTGAACCTGAGGATTCCTCTTCAATGCTGACATGGATCTTGGGGTACTTCTGGAGTCTCCCCAGGGGAGTAAGTCCTCGTCTCTAATGGGGGCATGCACGTGCGCTTTCCTCCAGAGCTGTAGCAGCAGTGTCACGCTTCCCATCGCCTGGATCAAGGGATCTGTGTCTTTCCTGCTAGGCTTTCCCACGAGGCTTTCCCACAGGGATGTCCCACGTGCCACCGTGGTGGGAGTCTCTCCTCGGCGTGAAAGTCGAGGCAGTTCAGGGAAAACAGGTTCCTCTAGAATGGACTAAGACATCTGGGGGACTCTTGGAATGGTGGCAAGACGCTGGAGTTCCTCTCGCCTTTGCTGTGGAGAGCGCCTCCTCTGAGGTGCGAAGGGAACCCCGGGAATTCTTTCCCGACCAAGCAGCGAAAGGATCCCTCATCTCGAGCTACGAGGCAGAAACGGAGCTCCTCTGGATGTGGGTGGGACCCTCGTGCTTCCTCTAGAGTGGAGACGGGTATGTCGGGGAACTTCTTGAGTTCCAGCAAGGGTGTGAAGGACCTTTTGGAAGTTCCAGAGGTTAGATGTGATTAGCCTTGAGAAGCCTCAGCGGAAATGGGCCTCATCACGACTGGAGGGCAAAACCTACTGGATTTTCTCGAGTTACGGCAGGTGCTCTTGACTTACGACGGAGACCTCAGGGACCCGCTCTTGTGGCCTCAGGAAAGGCCAGTCCCAATGCGAGTGGCTCGGGGGCCTCTCTGGATTCCTTTCCCTTTGATGCTAGGGCTAAGACTTGTGTAGAAGCGGGGCCGGAACCTGAGGATTCCTCTCCAGTGCTCACATGGATCTTGGGGTACTTCTGGGGTCTTCCCAGGGGAGTAAGTCCTCGTCTCGAATGGGGGTATGCACGTGCGCTTTCCTCCAGAGCTGTAGCTGCAGTGTCACGCTTCCCGTCGCGTGGATCAAGGGATCTGTGGCTTTCCCTCGAGGCTTTCCCACGAGGCTTTCCACTAGGCTTTCCCACAGGGCTGCTTCACGTGCCACCGTTGTGGCTGTCGATCCTCGGCGAGAAAGTCGAGGCAGTGCAGGGAAAACAGGTTCCTCTGAAATGAACTGAGAAATCTGGGGGACTCGGAATGGTGGCGCGGCCCTGGAGTTCCTCTTGCCTTTCCTGTGGAGACGGCCTCCTCTTTAGATGCAACGGGAACGACGGGAATTCTTTCCCAACCAAGCAGGGAAAGGATCCCTCATCTCGAACTATGAGGCAGAAACGGGGCTCCCCTGGATGTGCGAGGGAGCCTCGTGCTCCCTCTAGAGTGGAGACAGGTATGTCGGGGTCCTTCTTGAGTTGCAGCAAGTGTGTGAAGGACCTTTTAGAATTTCCACAAATTAGGTGTGATTAGCCTTGAGAAGCCTCAGAGGAAATGGGCCTCATCTCGCCTGGAGGGCAAAACCTCCTGAATTTTCTCGAGTTGGGGCAGGTGCTCTCGACTTACGATGGGGACCTCAGGGACCCGCTCTGGTGACCTCAGGAAAGGCCAGTCCCCATGCGAGTTGCTCGGGGGCCTCTCGGGATTCCTCTCCCGTCGATGCCGGGGCCTAAGACCTTGTGTGGATTCGGGGCCGGAAACTGAGGATTCCTCTCCAGTGCTGACATGGATCTTGGGGTACTTCTGGAGTCTCCCCAGGGGAGTCAGTCCTCGTCTCGAATGCGGGCATGCACTTGCGCATTCCTCCAGAGCGGTAGCAGCAGTGTCACGCAGTCCGCCGCGTGGATCAAAGGATCGATGGCTTTCCCTCGAGTCTTGCCCACGAGGCTTTCCCACAGGGCTGTCCCAAGTGCCACCGTGGTGTGAGTCGATGCTCGGTGTGAAACTCGAGGCAATGCACGGAAAACAGGTTCCTCTGGAATGGACTGAGATATCTGGGGGACTCTGGGAATGGTGGCACGACGCTGGAGTTCCTCTCGCCTTTCCTGTGGGGAGCGCCTCCACTTGAGATGCAACAGGAACTCCCAGAATTATTTCCCGAAAAAGCTGCGAAAGGATCCCTCATCTTGAGCTACGAGGCGGACACGGGGCTCCTCTGGATGTAGGCGGGACCGTCGTGCTTCCTCTCGAGTGGAGATGGGTATGTTAGGGAACTTCTGAGTTGCAGCAAGGCTGTGAAGGACCTTTTAGAAGTTCCAGAGGTTAGATGTGATTACCTTCCAGAAGCCTCAGCGGAAATGGGCGTCATCTCGCCTGGAGTGCCAAACCTCCTTGATTTTCTCGAGTTGCCGCAGGTGCTCTCGACTTACGATGGGGACTTTAGGGACCTGCTCTGGTGGCCTCAAGACTGGCCCGTCCCCATCCGAATTGCTCGGGGTCCTCTCGGGTTTCCTCTTCCGTAGATGCCGGGGCCTAAGTCCTTGTGTGGAGTCGGGGCCGGAACATGAGGATTCCTCTCCAGTACTGACATGGATCTTGGAGTACTTTTGGAGTCTCCCCAAGGGAGTAAGTCCTCGTCTCGAATGGGGGCATGCACGTGTGCTTTCCTCCGAGCTGTAGCACCAGCGTCACGATTCCTGTCGCGTGGATCAAGGGATCTGTGGCTTTCCCTCGAGGGTTTCCCACGAGGCTTTCCCACAGGGCTGTCCCACGTGAGACCGTGGTGGGAGTCGATCCTCCTCGTGAAAGTCAAGGCAGTGCAGGGAAAACAGTTTCCTCAGGAACGTTCTGAGACATCTGGGGGACTCTTGGAATGGTGGCACGACACTGGAGTTGCTCTCAGCTTTCCTGTGGAGAGCCCCTACTCTTGAGATGTGACGGGAACGCCCAGAAATCTCTCCTGAACAAGCAGCGAAAGGATTCCTCATCTCGACCTACGAGGCGGAAATGGAGCTCTTTTGGATGTGGGTGGGACCCACGTGCTTCCTCTCGAGTGGAGAGGGGTATCTCGGGGAACTTCTTGAGTTGCAGCAAGGGTATCAAGGACCCTTTGGAAGTTCCAGAGCTTAGGTGTGATTAGCCTTGAGAAGCCTCAGCGGAAATGGGCCTCATCTCGCCTGGAGGGCAAATCCTCCTGGATTTTCTCGAGTTGCGGCAGGTGCTCTCGACATACGACGGGGACCTCTGGGACCCGCTCTGGTGGCCTCAGGAAAGGCCAGTCCCCATGCGAGTTGCACGTGGGCCTCTCGGGATACCTCTCCCTTCGATGCCTGCGCCTAATACCTTGTGTGGAGGCGGGGCTGGAACCGGAGGATGCCTCTCCAGTGCTGACATGGATAATGGGGTAATTCTGGAGTCTCCCCAGGGGAGTAAGTCCTCGTCTCAAATGGGGGCATGCACGTGTGCTTTCCTCCAGAGCAGTAGCAGCAGTGTCATGCTTTCCATCGCCTGGAACAAGGGATCTGTGGCTTTCCCTCGAGGCGTTCCAACGAGGCTTTCCCACAGGGCTGTCACACGTGCCACTGTGGTGGGAGTCAATCCTCGGCGTGAAAGTCGAGGCAGTGCAGGGAAAACAGGTTCCTCTAGAATGGACTGAGACATCAAGGGGACTCTTGGAATGGTGGAACGACGATGGAGTTCCTCTCGCCTTTCCTGTGGAGAGCGCCTCCTCTGAGGTGCGACGGGAATACCGGGAATTCTTTCCCGACCAAGCAGGGAAAGGATCCCTCATCTCGATCTACAAGGCGGAAACGGGGCTCCTCTGGATGGTGCCGGGACTCTCCTGCTTCCTCTAGAGTGGAGACGAGGATGTCGGGGAACTTCTTGAGTTGCAGCAAGGGTGTGAAGGACCTTTTGGAAGTTCCAGAGTTTAGGTGTGATTAGCCTCGAGAAGCCTCATGGAAATGGGCCTCATCTCGCCTGGAGAGCAAAACCTCCTGGATTTTCTTGAGTTGCGGCAAGTGCTCTCGACTTACAATGGAGACCTCAGGGACCCGCTCTTGTGGCCTCAGTAAAGGCCATTCCCCTGCGAGTTGCTCGGGGACCTCTCGGGATTCCTCTCCGTTCGATGCCAGGGCCTAAGACCTTGTGTGGTGTCGGGCCCTGAACCTGAGGATTCCTCTTCAATGCTGACATGGATCTTGGGGTACTTCTGGAGTCTCCCCAGGGGAGTAAGTCCTCGTCTCTAATGGGGGCATGCACGTGCGCTTTCCTCCAGAGCTGTAGCAGCAGTGTCACGCTTCCCATCGCCTGGATCAAGGGATCTGTGTCTTTCCTGCTAGGCTTTCCCACGAGGCTTTCCCACAGGGATGTCCCACGTGCCACCGTGGTGGGAGTCTCTCCTCGGCGTGAAAGTCGAGGCAGTTCAGGGAAAACAGGTTCCTCTAGAATGGACTAAGACATCTGGGGGACTCGTGGAATGGTGGCAAGACGCTGGAGTTCCTCTCGCCTTTGCTGTGGAGAGCGCCTCCTCTGAGGTGCGAAGGGAACCCCGGGAATTCTTTCCCGACCAAGCAGCGAAAGGATCCCTCATCTCGAGCTACGAGGCAGAAACGGAGCTCCTCTGGATGTGGGTGGGACCCTCGTGCTTCCTCTAGAGTGGAGACGGGTATGTCGGGGAACTTCTTGAGTTCCAGCAAGGGTGTGAAGGACCTTTTGGAAGTTCCAGAGGTTAGATGTGATTAGCCTTGAGAAGCCTCAGCGGAAATGGGCCTCATCACGACTGGAGGGCAAAACCTACTGGATTTTCTCGAGTTACGGCAGGTGCTCTTGACTTACGACGGAGACCTCAGGGACCCGCTCTTGTGGCCTCAGGAAAGGCCAGTCCCAATGCGAGTGGCTCGGGGGCCTCTCTGGATTCCTTTCCCTTTGATGCTAGGGCTAAGACTTGTGTAGAAGCGGGGCCGGAACCTGAGGATTCCTCTCCAGTGCTCACATGGATCTTGGGGTACTTCTGGGGTCTTCCCAGGGGAGTAAGTCCTCGTCTCGAATGGGGGTATGCACGTGCGCTTTCCTCCAGAGCTGTAGCTGCAGTGTCACGCTTCCCGTCGCGTGGATCAAGGGATCTGTGGCTTTCCCTCGAGGCTTTCCCACGAGGCTTTCCACTAGGCTTTCCCACAGGGCTGCTTCACGTGCCACCGTTGTGGCTGTCGATCCTCGGCGAGAAAGTCGAGGCAGTGCAGGGAAAACAGGTTCCTCTGAAATGAACTGAGAAATCTGGGGGACTCGGAATGGTGGCGCGGCCCTGGAGTTCCTCTTGCCTTTCCTGTGGAGACGGCCTCCTCTTTAGATGCAACGGGAACGACGGGAATTCTTTCCCAACCAAGCAGGGAAAGGATCCCTCATCTCGAACTATGAGGCAGAAACGGGGCTCCCCTGGATGTGCGAGGGAGCCTCGTGCTCCCTCTAGAGTGGAGACAGGTATGTCGGGGTCCTTCTTGAGTTGCAGCAAGTGTGTGAAGGACCTTTTAGAATTTCCACAAATTAGGTGTGATTAGCCTTGAGAAGCCTCAGAGGAAATGGGCCTCATCTCGCCTGGAGGGCAAAACCTCCTGAATTTTCTCGAGTTGGGGCAGGTGCTCTCGACTTACGATGGGGACCTCAGGGACCCGCTCTGGTGACCTCAGGAAAGGCCAGTCCCCATGCGAGTTGCTCGGGGGCCTCTCGGGATTCCTCTCCCGTCGATGCCGGGGCCTAAGACCTTGTGTGGATTCGGGGCCGGAAACTGAGGATTCCTCTCCAGTGCTGACATGGATCTTGGGGTACTTCTGGAGTCTCCCCAGGGGAGTCAGTCCTCGTCTCGAATGCGGGCATGCACTTGCGCATTCCTCCAGAGCGGTAGCAGCAGTGTCACGCAGTCCGCCGCGTGGATCAAAGGATCGATGGCTTTCCCTCGAGTCTTGCCCACGAGGCTTTCCCACAGGGCTGTCCCAAGTGCCACCGTGGTGTGAGTCGATGCTCGGTGTGAAACTCGAGGCAATGCACGGAAAACAGGTTCCTCTGGAATGGACTGAGATATCTGGGGGACTCTGGGAATGGTGGCACGACGCTGGAGTTCCTCTCGCCTTTCCTGTGGGGAGCGCCTCCACTTGAGATGCAACAGGAACTCCCAGAATTATTTCCCGAAAAAGCTGCGAAAGGATCCCTCATCTTGAGCTACGAGGCGGACACGGGGCTCCTCTGGATGTAGGCGGGACCGTCGTGCTTCCTCTCGAGTGGAGATGGGTATGTTAGGGAACTTCTGAGTTGCAGCAAGGCTGTGAAGGACCTTTTAGAAGTTCCAGAGGTTAGATGTGATTACCTTCCAGAAGCCTCAGCGGAAATGGGCGTCATCTCGCCTGGAGTGCCAAACCTCCTTGATTTTCTCGAGTTGCCGCAGGTGCTCTCGACTTACGATGGGGACTTTAGGGACCTGCTCTGGTGGCCTCAAGACTGGCCCATCCCCATCCGAATTGCTCGGGGTCCTCTCGGGTTTCCTCTTCCGTAGATGCCGGGGCCTAAGTCCTTGTGTGGAGTCGGGGCCGGAACATGAGGATTCCTCTCCAGTACTGACATGGATCTTGGAGTACTTTTGGAGTCTCCCCAAGGGAGTAAGTCCTCGTCTCGAATGGGGGCATGCACGTGTGCTTTCCTCCGAGCTGTAGCACCAGCGTCACGATTCCTGTCGCGTGGATCAAGGGATCTGTGGCTTTCCCTCGAGGGTTTCCCACGAGGCTTTCCCACAGGGCTGTCCCACGTGAGACCGTGGTGGGAGTCGATCCTCCTCGTGAAAGTCAAGGCAGTGCAGGGAAAACAGTTTCCTCAGGAACGTTCTGAGACATCTGGGGGACTCTTGGAATGGTGGCACGACACTGGAGTTGCTCTCAGCTTTCCTGTGGAGAGCCCCTACTCTTGAGATGTGACGGGAACGCCCAGAAATCTCTCCTGAACAAGCAGCGAAAGGATTCCTCATCTCGACCTACGAGGCGGAAATGGAGCTCTTTTGGATGTGGGTGGGACCCACGTGCTTCCTCTCGAGTGGAGAGGGGTATCTCGGGGAACTTCTTGAGTTGCAGCAAGGGTATCAAGGACCCTTTGGAAGTTCCAGAGCTTAGGTGTGATTAGCCTTGAGAAGCCTCAGCGGAAATGGGCCTCATCTCGCCTGGAGGGCAAATCCTCCTGGATTTTCTCGAGTTGCGGCAGGTGCTCTCGACATACGACGGGGACCTCTGGGACCCGCTCTGGTGGCCTCAGGAAAGGCCAGTCCCCATGCGAGTTGCACGTGGGCCTCTCGGGATACCTCTCCCTTCGATGCCTGCGCCTAATACCTTGTGTGGAGGCGGGGCTGGAACCGGAGGATGCCTCTCCAGTGCTGACATGGATAATGGGGTAATTCTGGAGTCTCCCCAGGGGAGTAAGTCCTCGTCTCAAATGGGGGCATGCACGTGTGCTTTCCTCCAGAGCAGTAGCAGCAGTGTCATGCTTTCCATCGCCTGGAACAAGGGATCTGTGGCTTTCCCTCGAGGCGTTCCAACGAGGCTTTCCCACAGGGCTGTCACACGTGCCACTGTGGTGGGAGTCAATCCTCGGCGTGAAAGTCGAGGCAGTGCAGGGAAAACAGGTTCCTCTAGAATGGACTGAGACATCAAGGGGACTCTTGGAATGGTGGAACGACGATGGAGTTCCTCTCGCCTTTCCTGTGGAGAGCGCCTCCTCTGAGGTGCGACGGGAATACCGGGAATTCTTTCCCGACCAAGCAGGGAAAGGATCCCTCATCTCGATCTACAAGGCGGAAACGGGGCTCCTCTGGATGGTGCCGGGACTCTCCTGCTTCCTCTAGAGTGGAGACGAGGATGTCGGGGAACTTCTTGAGTTGCAGCAAGGGTGTGAAGGACCTTTTGGAAGTTCCAGAGTTTAGGTGTGATTAGCCTCGAGAAGCCTCATGGAAATGGGCCTCATCTCGCCTGGAGAGCAAAACCTCCTGGATTTTCTTGAGTTGCGGCAAGTGCTCTCGACTTACAATGGAGACCTCAGGGACCCGCTCTTGTGGCCTCAGTAAAGGCCATTCCCCTGCGAGTTGCTCGGGGACCTCTCGGGATTCCTCTCCGTTCGATGCCAGGGCCTAAGACCTTGTGTGGTGTCGGGCCCTGAACCTGAGGATTCCTCTTCAATGCTGACATGGATCTTGGGGTACTTCTGGAGTCTCCCCAGGGGAGTAAGTCCTCGTCTCTAATGGGGGCATGCACGTGCGCTTTCCTCCAGAGCTGTAGCAGCAGTGTCACGCTTCCCATCGCCTGGATCAAGGGATCTGTGTCTTTCCTGCTAGGCTTTCCCACGAGGCTTTCCCACAGGGATGTCCCACGTGCCACCGTGGTGGGAGTCTCTCCTCGGCGTGAAAGTCGAGGCAGTTCAGGGAAAACAGGTTCCTCTAGAATGGACTAAGACATCTGGGGGACTCTTGGAATGGTGGCAAGACGCTGGAGTTCCTCTCGCCTTTGCTGTGGAGAGCGCCTCCTCTGAGGTGCGAAGGGAACCCCGGGAATTCTTTCCCGACCAAGCAGCGAAAGGATCCCTCATCTCGAGCTACGAGGCAGAAACGGAGCTCCTCTGGATGTGGGTGGGACCCTCGTGCTTCCTCTAGAGTGGAGACGGGTATGTCGGGGAACTTCTTGAGTTCCAGCAAGGGTGTGAAGGACCTTTTGGAAGTTCCAGAGGTTAGATGTGATTAGCCTTGAGAAGCCTCAGCGGAAATGGGCCTCATCACGACTGGAGGGCAAAACCTACTGGATTTTCTCGAGTTACGGCAGGTGCTCTTGACTTACGACGGAGACCTCAGGGACCCGCTCTTGTGGCCTCAGGAAAGGCCAGTCCCAATGCGAGTGGCTCGGGGGCCTCTCTGGATTCCTTTCCCTTTGATGCTAGGGCTAAGACTTGTGTAGAAGCGGGGCCGGAACCTGAGGATTCCTCTCCAGTGCTCACATGGATCTTGGGGTACTTCTGGGGTCTTCCCAGGGGAGTAAGTCCTCGTCTCGAATGGGGGTATGCACGTGCGCTTTCCTCCAGAGCTGTAGCTGCAGTGTCACGCTTCCCGTCGCGTGGATCAAGGGATCTGTGGCTTTCCCTCGAGGCTTTCCCACGAGGCTTTCCACTAGGCTTTCCCACAGGGCTGCTTCACGTGCCACCGTTGTGGCTGTCGATCCTCGGCGAGAAAGTCGAGGCAGTGCAGGGAAAACAGGTTCCTCTGAAATGAACTGAGAAATCTGGGGGACTCGGAATGGTGGCGCGGCCCTGGAGTTCCTCTTGCCTTTCCTGTGGAGACGGCCTCCTCTTTAGATGCAACGGGAACGACGGGAATTCTTTCCCAACCAAGCAGGGAAAGGATCCCTCATCTCGAACTATGAGGCAGAAACGGGGCTCCCCTGGATGTGCGAGGGAGCCTCGTGCTCCCTCTAGAGTGGAGACAGGTATGTCGGGGTCCTTCTTGAGTTGCAGCAAGTGTGTGAAGGACCTTTTAGAATTTCCACAAATTAGGTGTGATTAGCCTTGAGAAGCCTCAGAGGAAATGGGCCTCATCTCGCCTGGAGGGCAAAACCTCCTGAATTTTCTCGAGTTGGGGCAGGTGCTCTCGACTTACGATGGGGACCTCAGGGACCCGCTCTGGTGACCTCAGGAAAGGCCAGTCCCCATGCGAGTTGCTCGGGGGCCTCTCGGGATTCCTCTCCCGTCGATGCCGGGGCCTAAGACCTTGTGTGGATTCGGGGCCGGAAACTGAGGATTCCTCTCCAGTGCTGACATGGATCTTGGGGTACTTCTGGAGTCTCCCCAGGGGAGTCAGTCCTCGTCTCGAATGCGGGCATGCACTTGCGCATTCCTCCAGAGCGGTAGCAGCAGTGTCACGCAGTCCGCCGCGTGGATCAAAGGATCGATGGCTTTCCCTCGGGTCTTGCCCACGAGGCTTTCCCACAGGGCTGTCCCAAGTGCCACCGTGGTGTGAGTCGATGCTCGGTGTGAAACTCGAGGCAATGCACGGAAAACAGGTTCCTCTGGAATGGACTGAGATATCTGGGGGACTCTGGGAATGGTGGCACGACGCTGGAGTTCCTCTCGCCTTTCCTGTGGGGAGCGCCTCCACTTGAGATGCAACAGGAACTCCCAGAATTATTTCCCGAAAAAGCTGCGAAAGGATCCCTCATCTTGAGCTACGAGGCGGACACGGGGCTCCTCTGGATGTAGGCGGGACCGTCGTGCTTCCTCTCGAGTGGAGATGGGTATGTTAGGGAACTTCTGAGTTGCAGCAAGGCTGTGAAGGACCTTTTAGAAGTTCCAGAGGTTAGATGTGATTACCTTCCAGAAGCCTCAGCGGAAATGGGCGTCATCTCGCCTGGAGTGCCAAACCTCCTTGATTTTCTCGAGTTGCCGCAGGTGCTCTCGACTTACGATGGGGACTTTAGGGACCTGCTCTGGTGGCCTCAAGACTGGCCCGTCCCCATCCGAATTGCTCGGGGTCCTCTCGGGTTTCCTCTTCCGTAGATGCCGGGGCCTAAGTCCTTGTGTGGAGTCGGGGCCGGAACATGAGGATTCCTCTCCAGTACTGACATGGATCTTGGAGTACTTTTGGAGTCTCCCCAAGGGAGTAAGTCCTCGTCTCGAATGGGGGCATGCACGTGTGCTTTCCTCCGAGCTGTAGCACCAGCGTCACGATTCCTGTCGCGTGGATCAAGGGATCTGTGGCTTTCCCTCGAGGGTTTCCCACGAGGCTTTCCCACAGGGCTGTCCCACGTGAGACCGTGGTGGGAGTCGATCCTCCTCGTGAAAGTCAAGGCAGTGCAGGGAAAACAGTTTCCTCAGGAACGTTCTGAGACATCTGGGGGACTCTTGGAATGGTGGCACGACACTGGAGTTGCTCTCAGCTTTCCTGTGGAGAGCCCCTACTCTTGAGATGTGACGGGAACGCCCAGAAATCTCTCCTGAACAAGCAGCGAAAGGATTCCTCATCTCGACCTACGAGGCGGAAATGGAGCTCTTTTGGATGTGGGTGGGACCCACGTGCTTCCTCTCGAGTGGAGAGGGGTATCTCGGGGAACTTCTTGAGTTGCAGCAAGGGTATCAAGGACCCTTTGGAAGTTCCAGAGCTTAGGTGTGATTAGCCTTGAGAAGCCTCAGCGGAAATGGGCCTCATCTCGCCTGGAGGGCAAATCCTCCTGGATTTTCTCGAGTTGCGGCAGGTGCTCTCGACATACGACGGGGACCTCTGGGACCCGCTCTGGTGGCCTCAGGAAAGGCCAGTCCCCATGCGAGTTGCACGTGGGCCTCTCGGGATACCTCTCCCTTCGATGCCTGCGCCTAATACCTTGTGTGGAGGCGGGGCTGGAACCGGAGGATGCCTCTCCAGTGCTGACATGGATAATGGGGTAATTCTGGAGTCTCCCCAGGGGAGTAAGTCCTCGTCTCAAATGGGGGCATGCACGTGTGCTTTCCTCCAGAGCAGTAGCAGCAGTGTCATGCTTTCCATCGCCTGGAACAAGGGATCTGTGGCTTTCCCTCGAGGCGTTCCAACGAGGCTTTCCCACAGGGCTGTCACACGTGCCACTGTGGTGGGAGTCAATCCTCGGCGTGAAAGTCGAGGCAGTGCAGGGAAAACAGGTTCCTCTAGAATGGACTGAGACATCAAGGGGACTCTTGGAATGGTGGAACGACGATGGAGTTCCTCTCGCCTTTCCTGTGGAGAGCGCCTCCTCTGAGGTGCGACGGGAATACCGGGAATTCTTTCCCGACCAAGCAGGGAAAGGATCCCTCATCTCGATCTACAAGGCGGAAACGGGGCTCCTCTGGATGGTGCCGGGACTCTCCTGCTTCCTCTAGAGTGGAGACGAGGATGTCGGGGAACTTCTTGAGTTGCAGCAAGGGTGTGAAGGACCTTTTGGAAGTTCCAGAGTTTAGGTGTGATTAGCCTCGAGAAGCCTCATGGAAATGGGCCTCATCTCGCCTGGAGAGCAAAACCTCCTGGATTTTCTTGAGTTGCGGCAAGTGCTCTCGACTTACAATGGAGACCTCAGGGACCCGCTCTTGTGGCCTCAGTAAAGGCCATTCCCCTGCGAGTTGCTCGGGGACCTCTCGGGATTCCTCTCCGTTCGATGCCAGGGCCTAAGACCTTGTGTGGTGTCGGGCCCTGAACCTGAGGATTCCTCTTCAATGCTGACATGGATCTTGGGGTACTTCTGGAGTCTCCCCAGGGGAGTAAGTCCTCGTCTCTAATGGGGGCATGCACGTGCGCTTTCCTCCAGAGCTGTAGCAGCAGTGTCACGCTTCCCATCGCCTGGATCAAGGGATCTGTGTCTTTCCTGCTAGGCTTTCCCACGAGGCTTTCCCACAGGGATGTCCCACGTGCCACCGTGGTGGGAGTCTCTCCTTGGCGTGAAAGTCGAGGCAGTTCAGGGAAAACAGGTTCCTCTAGAATGGACTAAGACATCTGGGGGACTCTTGGAATGGTGGCAAGACGCTGGAGTTCCTCTCGCCTTTGCTGTGGAGAGCGCCTCCTCTGAGGTGCGAAGGGAACCCCGGGAATTCTTTCCCGACCAAGCAGCGAAAGGATCCCTCATCTCGAGCTACGAGGCAGAAACGGAGCTCCTCTGGATGTGGGTGGGACCCTCGTGCTTCCTCTAGAGTGGAGACGGGTATGTCGGGGAACTTCTTGAGTTCCAGCAAGGGTGTGAAGGACCTTTTGGAAGTTCCAGAGGTTAGATGTGATTAGCCTTGAGAAGCCTCAGCGGAAATGGGCCTCATCACGACTGGAGGGCAAAACCTACTGGATTTTCTCGAGTTACGGCAGGTGCTCTTGACTTACGACGGAGACCTCAGGGACCCGCTCTTGTGGCCTCAGGAAAGGCCAGTCCCAATGCGAGTGGCTCGGGGGCCTCTCTGGATTCCTTTCCCTTTGATGCTAGGGCTAAGACTTGTGTAGAAGCGGGGCCGGAACCTGAGGATTCCTCTCCAGTGCTCACATGGATCTTGGGGTACTTCTGGGGTCTTCCCAGGGGAGTAAGTCCTCGTCTCGAATGGGGGTATGCACGTGCGCTTTCCTCCAGAGCTGTAGCTGCAGTGTCACGCTTCCCGTCGCGTGGATCAAGGGATCTGTGGCTTTCCCTCGAGGCTTTCCCACGAGGCTTTCCACTAGGCTTTCCCACAGGGCTGCTTCACGTGCCACCGTTGTGGCTGTCGATCCTCGGCGAGAAAGTCGAGGCAGTGCAGGGAAAACAGGTTCCTCTGAAATGAACTGAGAAATCTGGGGGACTCGGAATGGTGGCGCGGCCCTGGAGTTCCTCTTGCCTTTCCTGTGGAGACGGCCTCCTCTTTAGATGCAACGGGAACGACGGGAATTCTTTCCCAACCAAGCAGGGAAAGGATCCCTCATCTCGAACTATGAGGCAGAAACGGGGCTCCCCTGGATGTGCGAGGGAGCCTCGTGCTCCCTCTAGAGTGGAGACAGGTATGTCGGGGTCCTTCTTGAGTTGCAGCAAGTGTGTGAAGGACCTTTTAGAATTTCCACAAATTAGGTGTGATTAGCCTTGAGAAGCCTCAGAGGAAATGGGCCTCATCTCGCCTGGAGGGCAAAACCTCCTGAATTTTCTCGAGTTGGGGCAGGTGCTCTCGACTTACGATGGGGACCTCAGGGACCCGCTCTGGTGACCTCAGGAAAGGCCAGTCCCCATGCGAGTTGCTCGGGGGCCTCTCGGGATTCCTCTCCCGTCGATGCCGGGGCCTAAGACCTTGTGTGGATTCGGGGCCGGAAACTGAGGATTCCTCTCCAGTGCTGACATGGATCTTGGGGTACTTCTGGAGTCTCCCCAGGGGAGTCAGTCCTCGTCTCGAATGCGGGCATGCACTTGCGCATTCCTCCAGAGCGGTAGCAGCAGTGTCACGCAGTCCGCCGCGTGGATCAAAGGATCGATGGCTTTCCCTCGGGTCTTGCCCACGAGGCTTTCCCACAGGGCTGTCCCAAGTGCCACCGTGGTGTGAGTCGATGCTCGGTGTGAAACTCGAGGCAATGCACGGAAAACAGGTTCCTCTGGAATGGACTGAGATATCTGGGGGACTCTGGGAATGGTGGCACGACGCTGGAGTTCCTCTCGCCTTTCCTGTGGGGAGCGCCTCCACTTGAGATGCAACAGGAACTCCCAGAATTATTTCCCGAAAAAGCTGCGAAAGGATCCCTCATCTTGAGCTACGAGGCGGACACGGGGCTCCTCTGGATGTAGGCGGGACCGTCGTGCTTCCTCTCGAGTGGAGATGGGTATGTTAGGGAACTTCTGAGTTGCAGCAAGGCTGTGAAGGACCTTTTAGAAGTTCCAGAGGTTAGATGTGATTACCTTCCAGAAGCCTCAGCGGAAATGGGCGTCATCTCGCCTGGAGTGCCAAACCTCCTTGATTTTTTCGAGTTGCCGCAGGTGCTCTCGACTTACGATGGGGACTTTAGGGACCTGCTCTGGTGGCCTCAAGACTGGCCCGTCCCCATCCGAATTGCTCGGGGTCCTCTCGGGTTTCCTCTTCCGTAGATGCCGGGGCCTAAGTCCTTGTGTGGAGTCGGGGCCGGAACATGAGGATTCCTCTCCAGTACTGACATGGATCTTGGAGTACTTTTGGAGTCTCCCCAAGGGAGTAAGTCCTCGTCTCGAATGGGGGCATGCACGTGTGCTTTCCTCCGAGCTGTAGCACCAGCGTCACGATTCCTGTCGCGTGGATCAAGGGATCTGTGGCTTTCCCTCGAGGGTTTCCCACGAGGCTTTCCCACAGGGCTGTCCCACGTGAGACCGTGGTGGGAGTCGATCCTCCTCGTGAAAGTCAAGGCAGTGCAGGGAAAACAGTTTCCTCAGGAACGTTCTGAGACATCTGGGGGACTCTTGGAATGGTGGCACGACACTGGAGTTGCTCTCAGCTTTCCTGTGGAGAGCCCCTACTCTTGAGATGTGACGGGAACGCCCAGAAATCTCTCCTGAACAAGCAGCGAAAGGATTCCTCATCTCGACCTACGAGGCGGAAATGGAGCTCTTTTGGATGTGGGTGGGACCCACGTGCTTCCTCTCGAGTGGAGAGGGGTATCTCGGGGAACTTCTTGAGTTGCAGCAAGGGTATCAAGGACCCTTTGGAAGTTCCAGAGCTTAGGTGTGATTAGCCTTGAGAAGCCTCAGCGGAAATGGGCCTCATCTCGCCTGGAGGGCAAATCCTCCTGGATTTTCTCGAGTTGCGGCAGGTGCTCTCGACATACGACGGGGACCTCTGGGACCCGCTCTGGTGGCCTCAGGAAAGGCCAGTCCCCATGCGAGTTGCACGTGGGCCTCTCGGGATACCTCTCCCTTCGATGCCTGCGCCTAATACCTTGTGTGGAGGCGGGGCTGGAACCGGAGGATGCCTCTCCAGTGCTGACATGGATAATGGGGTAATTCTGGAGTCTCCCCAGGGGAGTAAGTCCTCGTCTCAAATGGGGGCATGCACGTGTGCTTTCCTCCAGAGCAGTAGCAGCAGTGTCATGCTTTCCATCGCCTGGAACAAGGGATCTGTGGCTTTCCCTCGAGGCGTTCCAACGAGGCTTTCCCACAGGGCTGTCACACGTGCCACTGTGGTGGGAGTCAATCCTCGGCGTGAAAGTCGAGGCAGTGCAGGGAAAACAGGTTCCTCTAGAATGGACTGAGACATCAAGGGGACTCTTGGAATGGTGGAACGACGATGGAGTTCCTCTCGCCTTTCCTGTGGAGAGCGCCTCCTCTGAGGTGCGACGGGAATACCGGGAATTCTTTCCCGACCAAGCAGGGAAAGGATCCCTCATCTCGATCTACAAGGCGGAAACGGGGCTCCTCTGGATGGTGCCGGGACTCTCCTGCTTCCTCTAGAGTGGAGACGAGGATGTCGGGGAACTTCTTGAGTTGCAGCAAGGGTGTGAAGGACCTTTTGGAAGTTCCAGAGTTTAGGTGTGATTAGCCTCGAGAAGCCTCATGGAAATGGGCCTCATCTCGCCTGGAGAGCAAAACCTCCTGGATTTTCTTGAGTTGCGGCAAGTGCTCTCGACTTACAATGGAGACCTCAGGGACCCGCTCTTGTGGCCTCAGTAAAGGCCATTCCCCTGCGAGTTGCTCGGGGACCTCTCGGGATTCCTCTCCGTTCGATGCCAGGGCCTAAGACCTTGTGTGGTGTCGGGCCCTGAACCTGAGGATTCCTCTTCAATGCTGACATGGATCTTGGGGTACTTCTGGAGTCTCCCCAGGGGAGTAAGTCCTCGTCTCTAATGGGGGCATGCACGTGCGCTTTCCTCCAGAGCTGTAGCAGCAGTGTCACGCTTCCCATCGCCTGGATCAAGGGATCTGTGTCTTTCCTGCTAGGCTTTCCCACGAGGCTTTCCCACAGGGATGTCCCACGTGCCACCGTGGTGGGAGTCTCTCCTTGGCGTGAAAGTCGAGGCAGTTCAGGGAAAACAGGTTCCTCTAGAATGGACTAAGACATCTGGGGGACTCTTGGAATGGTGGCAAGACGCTGGAGTTCCTCTCGCCTTTGCTGTGGAGAGCGCCTCCTCTGAGGTGCGAAGGGAACCCCGGGAATTCTTTCCCGACCAAGCAGCGAAAGGATCCCTCATCTCGAGCTACGAGGCAGAAACGGAGCTCCTCTGGATGTGGGTGGGACCCTCGTGCTTCCTCTAGAGTGGAGACGGGTATGTCGGGGAACTTCTTGAGTTCCAGCAAGGGTGTGAAGGACCTTTTGGAAGTTCCAGAGGTTAGATGTGATTAGCCTTGAGAAGCCTCAGCGGAAATGGGCCTCATCACGACTGGAGGGCAAAACCTACTGGATTTTCTCGAGTTACGGCAGGTGCTCTTGACTTACGACGGAGACCTCAGGGACCCGCTCTTGTGGCCTCAGGAAAGGCCAGTCCCAATGCGAGTGGCTCGGGGGCCTCTCTGGATTCCTTTCCCTTTGATGCTAGGGCTAAGACTTGTGTAGAAGCGGGGCCGGAACCTGAGGATTCCTCTCCAGTGCTCACATGGATCTTGGGGTACTTCTGGGGTCTTCCCAGGGGAGTAAGTCCTCGTCTCGAATGGGGGTATGCACGTGCGCTTTCCTCCAGAGCTGTAGCTGCAGTGTCACGCTTCCCGTCGCGTGGATCAAGGGATCTGTGGCTTTCCCTCGAGGCTTTCCCACGAGGCTTTCCACTAGGCTTTCCCACAGGGCTGCTTCACGTGCCACCGTTGTGGCTGTCGATCCTCGGCGAGAAAGTCGAGGCAGTGCAGGGAAAACAGGTTCCTCTGAAATGAACTGAGAAATCTGGGGGACTCGGAATGGTGGCGCGGCCCTGGAGTTCCTCTTGCCTTTCCTGTGGAGACGGCCTCCTCTTTAGATGCAACGGGAACGACGGGAATTCTTTCCCAACCAAGCAGGGAAAGGATCCCTCATCTCGAACTATGAGGCAGAAACGGGGCTCCCCTGGATGTGCGAGGGAGCCTCGTGCTCCCTCTAGAGTGGAGACAGGTATGTCGGGGTCCTTCTTGAGTTGCAGCAAGTGTGTGAAGGACCTTTTAGAATTTCCACAAATTAGGTGTGATTAGCCTTGAGAAGCCTCAGAGGAAATGGGCCTCATCTCGCCTGGAGGGCAAAACCTCCTGAATTTTCTCGAGTTGGGGCAGGTGCTCTCGACTTACGATGGGGACCTCAGGGACCCGCTCTGGTGACCTCAGGAAAGGCCAGTCCCCATGCGAGTTGCTCGGGGGCCTCTCGGGATTCCTCTCCCGTCGATGCCGGGGCCTAAGACCTTGTGTGGATTCGGGGCCGGAAACTGAGGATTCCTCTCCAGTGCTGACATGGATCTTGGGGTACTTCTGGAGTCTCCCCAGGGGAGTCAGTCCTCGTCTCGAATGCGGGCATGCACTTGCGCATTCCTCCAGAGCGGTAGCAGCAGTGTCACGCAGTCCGCCGCGTGGATCAAAGGATCGATGGCTTTCCCTCGGGTCTTGCCCACGAGGCTTTCCCACAGGGCTGTCCCAAGTGCCACCGTGGTGTGAGTCGATGCTCGGTGTGAAACTCGAGGCAATGCACGGAAAACAGGTTCCTCTGGAATGGACTGAGATATCTGGGGGACTCTGGGAATGGTGGCACGACGCTGGAGTTCCTCTCGCCTTTCCTGTGGGGAGCGCCTCCACTTGAGATGCAACAGGAACTCCCAGAATTATTTCCCGAAAAAGCTGCGAAAGGATCCCTCATCTTGAGCTACGAGGCGGACACGGGGCTCCTCTGGATGTAGGCGGGACCGTCGTGCTTCCTCTCGAGTGGAGATGGGTATGTTAGGGAACTTCTGAGTTGCAGCAAGGCTGTGAAGGACCTTTTAGAAGTTCCAGAGGTTAGATGTGATTACCTTCCAGAAGCCTCAGCGGAAATGGGCGTCATCTCGCCTGGAGTGCCAAACCTCCTTGATTTTCTCGAGTTGCCGCAGGTGCTCTCGACTTACGATGGGGACTTTAGGGACCTGCTCTGGTGGCCTCAAGACTGGCCCGTCCCCATCCGAATTGCTCGGGGTCCTCTCGGGTTTCCTCTTCCGTAGATGCCGGGGCCTAAGTCCTTGTGTGGAGTCGGGGCCGGAACATGAGGATTCCTCTCCAGTACTGACATGGATCTTGGAGTACTTTTGGAGTCTCCCCAAGGGAGTAAGTCCTCGTCTCGAATGGGGGCATGCACGTGTGCTTTCCTCCGAGCTGTAGCACCAGCGTCACGATTCCTGTCGCGTGGATCAAGGGATCTGTGGCTTTCCCTCGAGGGTTTCCCACGAGGCTTTCCCACAGGGCTGTCCCACGTGAGACCGTGGTGGGAGTCGATCCTCCTCGTGAAAGTCAAGGCAGTGCAGGGAAAACAGTTTCCTCAGGAATGTTCTGAGACATCTGGGGGACTCTTGGAATGGTGGCACGACACTGGAGTTGCTCTCAGCTTTCCTGTGGAGAGCCCCTACTCTTGAGATGTGACGGGAACGCCCAGAAATCTCTCCTGAACAAGCAGCGAAAGGATTCCTCATCTCGACCTACGAGGCGGAAATGGAGCTCTTTTGGATGTGGGTGGGACCCACGTGCTTCCTCTCGAGTGGAGAGGGGTATCTCGGGGAACTTCTTGAGTTGCAGCAAGGGTATCAAGGACCCTTTGGAAGTTCCAGAGCTTAGGTGTGATTAGCCTTGAGAAGCCTCAGCGGAAATGGGCCTCATCTCGCCTGGAGGGCAAATCCTCCTGGATTTTCTCGAGTTGCGGCAGGTGCTCTCGACATACGACGGGGACCTCTGGGACCCGCTCTGGTGGCCTCAGGAAAGGCCAGTCCCCATGCGAGTTGCACGTGGGCCTCTCGGGATACCTCTCCCTTCGATGCCTGCGCCTAATACCTTGTGTGGAGGCGGGGCTGGAACCGGAGGATGCCTCTCCAGTGCTGACATGGATAATGGGGTAATTCTGGAGTCTCCCCAGGGGAGTAAGTCCTCGTCTCAAATGGGGGCATGCACGTGTGCTTTCCTCCAGAGCAGTAGCAGCAGTGTCATGCTTTCCATCGCCTGGAACAAGGGATCTGTGGCTTTCCCTCGAGGCGTTCCAACGAGGCTTTCCCACAGGGCTGTCACACGTGCCACTGTGGTGGGAGTCAATCCTCGGCGTGAAAGTCGAGGCAGTGCAGGGAAAACAGGTTCCTCTAGAATGGACTGAGACATCAAGGGGACTCTTGGAATGGTGGAACGACGATGGAGTTCCTCTCGCCTTTCCTGTGGAGAGCGCCTCCTCTGAGGTGCGACGGGAATACTGGGAATTCTTTCCCGACCAAGCAGGGAAAGGATCCCTCATCTCGATCTACAAGGCGGAAACGGGGCTCCTCTGGATGGTGCCGGGACTCTCCTGCTTCCTCTAGAGTGGAGACGAGGATGTCGGGGAACTTCTTGAGTTGCAGCAAGGGTGTGAAGGACCTTTTGGAAGTTCCAGAGTTTAGGTGTGATTAGCCTCGAGAAGCCTCATGGAAATGGGCCTCATCTCGCCTGGAGAGCAAAACCTCCTGGATTTTCTTGAGTTGCGGCAAGTGCTCTCGACTTACAATGGAGACCTCAGGGACCCGCTCTTGTGGCCTCAGTAAAGGCCATTCCCCTGCGAGTTGCTCGGGGACCTCTCGGGATTCCTCTCCGTTCGATGCCAGGGCCTAAGACCTTGTGTGGTGTCGGGCCCTGAACCTGAGGATTCCTCTTCAATGCTGACATGGATCTTGGGGTACTTCTGGAGTCTCCCCAGGGGAGTAAGTCCTCGTCTCTAATGGGGGCATGCACGTGCGCTTTCCTCCAGAGCTGTAGCAGCAGTGTCACGCTTCCCATCGCCTGGATCAAGGGATCTGTGTCTTTCCTGCTAGGCTTTCCCACGAGGCTTTCCCACAGGGATGTCCCACGTGCCACCGTGGTGGGAGTCTCTCCTCGGCGTGAAAGTCGAGGCAGTTCAGGGAAAACAGGTTCCTCTAGAATGGACTAAGACATCTGGGGGACTCTTGGAATGGTGGCAAGACGCTGGAGTTCCTCTCGCCTTTGCTGTGGAGAGCGCCTCCTCTGAGGTGCGAAGGGAACCCCGGGAATTCTTTCCCGACCAAGCAGCGAAAGGATCCCTCATCTCGAGCTACGAGGCAGAAACGGAGCTCCTCTGGATGTGGGTGGGACCCTCGTGCTTCCTCTAGAGTGGAGACGGGTATGTCGGGGAACTTCTTGAGTTCCAGCAAGGGTGTGAAGGACCTTTTGGAAGTTCCAGAGGTTAGATGTGATTAGCCTTGAGAAGCCTCAGCGGAAATGGGCCTCATCACGACTGGAGGGCAAAACCTACTGGATTTTCTCGAGTTACGGCAGGTGCTCTTGACTTACGACGGAGACCTCAGGGACCCGCTCTTGTGGCCTCAGGAAAGGCCAGTCCCAATGCGAGTGGCTCGGGGGCCTCTCTGGATTCCTTTCCCTTTGATGCTAGGGCTAAGACTTGTGTAGAAGCGGGGCCGGAACCTGAGGATTCCTCTCCAGTGCTCACATGGATCTTGGGGTACTTCTGGGGTCTTCCCAGGGGAGTAAGTCCTCGTCTCGAATGGGGGTATGCACGTGCGCTTTCCTCCAGAGCTGTAGCTGCAGTGTCACGCTTCCCGTCGCGTGGATCAAGGGATCTGTGGCTTTCCCTCGAGGCTTTCCCACGAGGCTTTCCACTAGGCTTTCCCACAGGGCTGCTTCACGTGCCACCGTTGTGGCTGTCGATCCTCGGCGAGAAAGTCGAGGCAGTGCAGGGAAAACAGGTTCCTCTGAAATGAACTGAGAAATCTGGGGGACTCGGAATGGTGGCGCGGCCCTGGAGTTCCTCTTGCCTTTCCTGTGGAGACGGCCTCCTCTTTAGATGCAACGGGAACGACGGGAATTCTTTCCCAACCAAGCAGGGAAAGGATCCCTCATCTCGAACTATGAGGCAGAAACGGGGCTCCCCTGGATGTGCGAGGGAGCCTCGTGCTCCCTCTAGAGTGGAGACAGGTATGTCGGGGTCCTTCTTGAGTTGCAGCAAGTGTGTGAAGGACCTTTTAGAATTTCCACAAATTAGGTGTGATTAGCCTTGAGAAGCCTCAGAGGAAATGGGCCTCATCTCGCCTGGAGGGCAAAACCTCCTGAATTTTCTCGAGTTGGGGCAGGTGCTCTCGACTTACGATGGGGACCTCAGGGACCCGCTCTGGTGACCTCAGGAAAGGCCAGTCCCCATGCGAGTTGCTCGGGGGCCTCTCGGGATTCCTCTCCCGTCGATGCCGGGGCCTAAGACCTTGTGTGGATTCGGGGCCGGAAACTGAGGATTCCTCTCCAGTGCTGACATGGATCTTGGGGTACTTCTGGAGTCTCCCCAGGGGAGTCAGTCCTCGTCTCGAATGCGGGCATGCACTTGCGCATTCCTCCAGAGCGGTAGCAGCAGTGTCACGCAGT